>NC_092521.1:159433604-160033604 GCF_037038585.1 Patagioenas fasciata | reverse complement strand
GTGAAATTCTTGTTTAATATTTGTCTGTATGCTAATACAGTTTGAAAACAAAGTTCTCTAAAGCTGGATAAGAAGAAAAAAAGAAAAGAAGAAAAATGCTTTAGCCAAAGTAAACAATTGGGAAGAAGTAAAGCAATTTAATTTTTTTACCCATTTTACAGACCTTTTGAGATTTAATCTGCACAGCCATTAGGGATTTAAAGAAGACTGATGTTTAACTTGTTTGCCCATTTGACTTAAGACAAATCCAACTGACAACAACAAAGCACTTTCTTTGTCTTCACCACCACTTAATTTAAAGGGGACATGTTTACTAACAGCTTAATCTGTTTAGTACAAATAATCCTTTACATTCTTTAATCCTGTCCAAAAAAGAAAAAAAAAAAAGCAAACCAAAACCTCCAGAAACCATTTGGTCCCTTCCAAAGCCCAAAGCTGGACTTTGGGGCAACCTGATATAGATAAAATATCCTAGCTGTACAAACACACTGCACTGAATAATTTACATCTTCATAAAAGAAGAAAAAATGTTAGTCCTAAAGTGTCTGTTGAACACTACACACTTCTTTGTAACAAAAGCTGTTGGTCTGCAGGAATTTTATGGCAAATGCACCTATTTCTTTAATGTAGCTCCATGCACAAAACTTCAGTTAGCATTAGTGAGAACTGATGTCAAAGAGCATAATAACCATATCATCTCTCAATGTCACACTACTACTAAAGACTTTACTCGTGGTCTTTCTTCTTGTATATCAAAAATTCCAATAGCATACATCTTTCTTCCCCGTTCTCCAAATACGAAGGAGAAAACACATATCTGTAAAATACACTCAGGGCTTAGTATTTTTAAAAGATACTATAAAAATTGTGTACTGTTTTACTTACTAATGTCAGTGTTGCTTCAGGAATTAGACAGTTATTAAAATAAAGCCTTTTATCTTCAGATTCAAAAAGAAATGGAACTTAAAGACACCTCTGACAAAATACTCATAGAAAAAACATTCACGAGTAAACTCAGCCATACAAAAGCTAAGTGATTATTAGTCCCTGGTTAAACAAGGAGCCAGTAGAAGAAATGAGAACAAGCCAATAGTGAGCATTTACATTGGCCTTTCACACAAGTATTTAAAACATTTTACAATGAAAACAACAAAAAAAGCAGCACTTGATTCCTGAAACTCAGTCTTCTGCCATATCTACTGCACATCAATCTTTCCAAGAAAATGCTGGTTCTAACATTTACTTTGTTACACATATTTTCACCCCACCTAAGTACCAGGTATATAGAGTAAACTACAGACTTATACCAACACACGTGCTTTTGAATTCAGATAAATATTTGAACTTCACTATAGAGACTTTTATGAAACCAAATCACACCCAATCCTGTAAAATCAAGACAATCTTTAATCATAATAATCATACCACAATAATGGTGTTTTCAAGTTAATGGCACAATAAAAACCTGCTAAAAGGCAGTCTCGATCAAATAACTATACTATTTTTAAAACAGACCATGGCCATCAAATAGGTTAGATTTTCAGAGGGTTCTCTGCAAGTTTGCTCCTTAAGAGAATATTTAAGATTTGAAGTTCTTTTGGAGGGAGGTTGTCTTTTTATTTCACGTTTGTATAGCACCTGGAGGAAAGAAGGCCTCACTCTATATGTCAACACTGTAGGAATAATAAATAAAACTAGTAATATTTTCATTAGTATTGTGTTCATTGATTGATGATGGTCTCAGAAGTCCTACAGTTTTAATAGGAGACACATCTTTCCCCTCCAAAAAACCCCATGCTGTCCCATGGCATTTGTGAGAGCAAGATTAGGGGAACAGCTTGACCGTACGTGTAAAAAGTGCACCCAGTTTTACAGACCTCTTTTGAAAGCCTCACTGGGCTGTTTTTGAAAGTATGAAGATAGCAACTGAGAGGCTGCCTTTTCCTTCAACTGCAAAGAAATACACGGGGGGTAATTAAATTGCAATTAACTTTTAACCATCTTGTCTCTCAACAAAGCAATTCTCTCCTGTGGGAAAGGAGAAAGTAAAGGGGATTTGGAGGTGTGGTGTCCTTCCCCCCCTTGCTTTCCCAGAGCTGAGGAATGCCCGCTCCAGCTGGAAAAATATAAATAGCGCCAGTGGATCATGAAGATCGCACATCTTGCTCAGTTACTTGATGCCGGATATCTGATAATGCATTAACTCACTAATCCCGCACGTACCTGGTGTTTTTGGAGTAAGACAGAGTGTGAATAGTCAGGTAGGGAAGATGGGGACTTTAATTAGCCTTACTTTGTAGGGATTTACGTTTTTAGACTACGCAAGTGGTGGTACTTAAACCTTCTGCCTGATCTCTCTTCACGTTTTCATGTATATAAACAGAAAGAAAAGCCTTGGGGGTCCTCCTTTCTCAGACGAAGGCCAAAAAAAACTCCTTGGAGTCAACCTCAGTGAAGGAAAATAGATATGGTCAAATAAATCTAAAAAGCAGGTTAAACTTTAAGAATTCTATGGTACGTAACCATCCCATGGGAGCAACTGGGTGTTTTCCAAACCGAGCTCTCCCAGGAGCAGTGGGATGTCATGCTGGGAAATGGGGCAACCTGAAGAGAAGGCGTATGTTTTATTGGTTTTTAATTAATAATGATCACTTCAGCTGTGCAGGCGAACAGATATGCCATAGGAGTAAACACAGGTGAAAGAAAACAGCTTTTTACTACAAATTTTCTAGTGCAAGAATCTTCTGTGTTTATGCTATCCCTGTAATGTCTCGCTGCTACTTAAAGACAAATGAAACTGGGCAGGTTTGTGCAACGCAGGGGATGTCACCGTAAGGAAAATCTCTCTTACAGCCAAGACGTACCAAATCTCTGATGCATTTTGCTGTGTGTTGCTTCAGTTTCACTCCAGATGACCAGTAAATCTGTTGCAGGAATGAAAAATGCTGCTTCTCTGAAAAGAATCCCCACTTCTCCAATTGCTATGGGGCCAGTAAGTTTTGTTGGTGTATTTTCGGTTGCCTTTTGTGTTTATATTCTTTCTTCATTTAATATTGAGAGTGTACATGGACATTATAGAGACCAAAGACTCTACATTGCTCTTTAATGTGCCACTGTGAATAGAAAAAGAAGACTCCCAAACCTTGTGACATGTAATAGAGAGTTAGGCATTTGGCAGGATAGTATGGGTTGGAATTTCAAAGTTTCCACTTTGTGTGCATCTCCTTGTGTCAAAATTCATTTCATATTCAAAATATCCAGACAAACTGCGTATCACAAGTGATTCCTATTCTTAAGAAGCTTTCCATTGCTTTCAAGACTGTTGCCAGTGCAGTCAGAAACTAGATCAGAATCAAGAGAACACTGATAGGAATTAAGGGAAAGATTATTCATTTATTCATACCCATTGCGTCATGAACCTGCTACCACCTACAAGGCAAACACTGTATGTCTGATTTACAACTGCTGACCTGAGCATGGCATTTCAACCAAGCAATATAAGATACATTAGAACAAAGTTAGCTCACTGAAAAACAGCAAAAAGTCAACAATGCAGCTTGTTACTATAGCAAATAAAAAACAAATGACTCAAGGTTCCTCTTGTACACATCGTTCTGCTAAAAGTTTGCAGGACACAGGAGGGGTATTTGCAAGTGTAGTGAACAGACCATAAAAATGGATGACAAAGATAATAAACTTTGAAGATATCAGGGCTCTCGGTCAGGCATTCACTGCGAGCCTGAGCGTACAGGCCCAGAACAACAGCCACAAAGGTGCTGAGGCCTCTCAGCTCCTGACGATTTTGTCTCTAAAGGAATATTTCATTGAGCGTGTTGCCTGTGGGATCACATTTTAGTTAATTGTGCTCACTGTAACTATTTATTAATAGCAGAAGAGAACTCTGCTTGCACATGCTTATTGAAGAATATTATACAAAAGCACCCAGAGTAAGATATGGAAGCCTTTTACAATTTTATAAGTAATTAAATTTGGATTCATGGTAGGTCTTGTTCAATTGCAGGAAAAACTGAAAAGGTATTGCAGAAAATGTAAATTAATCATATGAGTTCCTCGTTTCAATATAAAAAAGCAGAAGACATCCTGTAGAATCTAGCTATGCATTATCTTTTATTTGGATGAAGAGCTAATCCAATTTTGATACAACTGTGTAAATGTGGCACAGTGAAAAATCAAATTATGGTTTTAGTTGCCATTTCTGCCCTCTCTATTTCACAGCTCAGCTTCTCCAACCAGCCTTCCCCTCTTGTGCTGCACCAACGTGGTTCAACCTCACCTCACTCTTGACAATTCATCTTTCAGGGAAGATACAGAACAACTGAAGAGTTTGCATTGCTGAGGAAACTCGGAGGAGGAAATGCAAAAGTGACAACCATTAAAGCCTGCGTAAGCATTTATTTACTTTTAAAAACCACATCTCCTTGTAGCAGAGGAATCTTTAATAGTTGACAAAAAAAAATATTTGGTAAAATACAAAAGTAAAATTAAAGTGGGATAATGCAAAAGGCATTTCTTTCTCAAATGTGTATAGGATAACAACTGACAGCAGCTAACATTAGTAGCCAGCTAAACCCAACCATCTGATTAAGATAGGTTATGCCACTCAAAGTTTAGGGTCAAATAATATTGTAAAGTATCAGGGGTGATGAAGAGATGGACACAGACAGCAGGATGTCAATGTCAAGTACAAGAAATGGAAGTTGCATGAAATCATGAGACAGAGATCACATGAATACTGAAAAGAAACAGATATTGGGAATATCAAAATATACCCCTGGCCTGATTCTCATTTGTATTATGGAGCCTTTATTTCTTTCTGTATATTTAAAGTGGCTTTGAATGACAAAAGAGTTTTAAAATGAAACATACAGCAAAACCATAATGCCACTGGAGTTACTGGCGTGACCTCACCTGCTTCAGTGCTAACAGGAACTTCAATCTTGCTCTCCAATAAAACTAAATTATTTAACACTAGAGCTGGTTAAACACAGTGGGGAAAAAAAAAAAAAACAACACATATTCCAAAAATGACTCAGACTAACTAGGTTTCTAATATCTTCATTCACACATACTTACCTGAACTCATTTTCATTTGCATGAATGGAGACTGTTTCAAAGACTCATCCTTGATAGGAACACCTTGGGATGCGCACCAACAGCTCTATGGAGTCTACTCAGGAAGCAAAACCATTATCATGTGTTCTAGGTAATCCATCCCAAAGGATACAGTCAAAACAAATATACAGCAGGGAAATAGCCCAGAAGCAGCCATAAAATGAAATGAAATTGCCATGAATGATTTGGTGAATACTTATGAAAAAAAATACATTCACAGAAATTGAAATCAATCTGCCAAATTATTTACAAAAAAAAAAAAAAAAATTTATTTGGATAACATTATTGCTACCAATACAATCAACTTCTTGTTGGGAAAATTTAGTTTGGGATTTAGTCTGAGCTGCTTGAAACTGGAGTGCCCTAAAATTGCACACAGACAACTGCCTTGGTTTTGTTATGGGAATAGGTATGTTTCAAACCTGTTTTAAAAAATTCAACCCAAATGAAAGAATAAAGATGTCACTTAATTGAAAATACTAGATCCAAACAAACGGTAACAAAAAGAACAAGAGATCTCCTTCTACACTGCTATCTTGCAGTGGTAAATCCAAATACCAGATGTGTTGATACACAAGTCAGTAAGTAGAAGTGCTCTACACTCGTACTACACTGACCAAACCTCTCTTAGAAAGAAAGGAAACAGAAAATTGTTTTCCTCATACGAATCTCACTGTCAACTGAGTATCAACTGCTAATGAAAGGTTCCTTCAGCCTGCCTTATGCTTTACTCTGAATCAAAGTACCATGGCCGCTTTCACCTGCTCAGGATAATCATCTGAAAGTTGATCAAACATATCTGAACCAGTACAAGAGCAATAACTGATGGAGACGGATGCTGTCAGCTAGGAAGACGTCTTCACGCGCTATTTGTTCAGCACTTGTCACCTTTGGATCGCAGTACCTCTGTGTGCACCTTTCTTTTTATTATGACAACACTGCAGTCCAGTAGCTTTAATTCCTGAAAGCTTGACAAAAATACGTGATGATTTTTTGAAATATGAGAAGAAGCTGCTTATCTTTGGAAAGACGTTTTCTTTGATGCTGGTGTTAAAATGAATGGAATGCATCTAAACTCAATTAAGGAATAGTTGTAGAATCACTTAACCTTTTATAAATGCTTCCTGGCTAATTGTAAAGAGATCTGACATTTTCTTTGAACAGAAGAAAAAAGGATCAGGGAGATCCATATTAAAACATATTTCTTGTGAGAACATAGTCTGGGAAATTTCTTCCCAGAAGAGAAACGTTTTAGGGCTGTCAACAAAATACAACATTATGTAACATCATGTAATTGCTTAAGGGTGGGATCTGGAATACCATTCATTACCCAAGCCAAATCCATCTGAAGGTACTGGACAGGTTGCAAAGACATCAATAAATATGTCTGTATTTTATTTCAGAATGTTACTACCTAGAAACACCATTCCTTAGCTCATCTGTACTGTACAGTATTAAAGTGGGGTTTGAATGTAAAAAGAGCTCTTTTCCCACTTAACAACGAAAACATAAAGCGTTTTCCCACTCTTGGAATCTTAGAGCTGGGCACTCAAGAAAACTGGCTATGTGTGCTGGTTTGACTGAAAGCAAGTTAATTTCCTTCATGCAGTTAGAAATCCTTCATAGCTAGCAAGGTCATCATTTGGATTTAGTTTGAGAACAAGAAGATAACCTGGGACAGAGTTACAGCTTTCAATTGCTGTTGCCTGGGAGCCAAGGCCTTTCTGAGCACTCTGCCCACATGTGTGAGGCAACCAGGAAGGGGGGAAAGGATGGGACAGACCTTGATTGACACCCGGACTGATCAGTAAGAATATTCCACACCAATAGCATCATGTTTCATATTTAAGAGTTGTGATCTTCTGGATAGAGTCAGGACAGACAGGGATGAAGATCTGTTTTGGTTCTGCTCCATCTGAGGAGAATCCTGTTTGGGAGTTTCTTTATTTTGGCCTTTTGCCATCCTGCTGTTTGCAGAGGCCTCTGAGCCTTTCTGCCTTTTTCTGCCTTCTCTCTCTCTGGGATCGGCTGCTCAAGACCAGGGTGCTGCTTCCTGGGACTGGCTGCTCGGTGCGGAGTGAGTTTGTGAGGAATTGCATTGAGTATCTTATTATATATTCTATTTCCATCTTATATATATTAGTACCAGTAGTATTCATGTTATTTTGTTATTAAACTGTGTTTATCTCAATCCATGAGTTTCTCCCTTCGCTTTCAATTCTCTTCCCTGTTCAGGGGTAGGAGGGTGGTAAGCAAGCAAGTGGCGATCGTGGTTATATCACTAGCTCGGGTTAAACCACAACACTATGTTTTTCAGAGATGGCTTCCACTGAATTTAAATCATTTAAGAGCTTCATTATGACAGATAAAACAGGGAAATAGTGGCAAAGATCTGAGGATGACTGTGTTAATAACAGAAAACTCTGGGATCCCCAAGTCTGAAGGAATACAGACCTTGTCACTTCTAAGCTGGCCATTCCAATCTAAAGTCAGTCACAAGATGCTGCAAGGTGCTGTTACTATCTTACTATTCAGTTATTTTACATCTCTAAAGTCATTAACAAAAACCAGCTCCTTCCGCCTCTGATTGTTCACATCAGTATCTCTAAGAAACACACTAATGGTCATTCTTCAGCCCTTCATCTGTCATGTTCCAGACTCTTACAGCCCAAAGCCCATCCGAATCCTAACTCCCACTGCTTGCTGCCTTTAGGCTTTCAAGGATTCTCAAGCAACAGAAAGCACCAAATGAGTGCAGATTTGGCTGTGTGAAGCACGTCCAGATCCATACCGTGTCTCTCCAGAGCTGCTGGTTTTAACATCCAGCCTTGGAGGAAGAGGGGAGGGACAATAGAAGGAAACACAGATCATTTGCTTCCCCTACCTGTGCCAATATTAGTCATTCACCTGAGACTGAAAACAGACATCAGTCTCCAGGAAAGTAATTCTGACAGGTTCACCAAGTGCTAAATAAAAAGATAACAGAAGCTGAATGCAGAAGAACAAGGAAAAATGAACATCAAAACACTCCATGCTTCTGAACTTCAAATCTCAGCTATGTTCTTTCACTTATGTGGATGATACAAATGTGACATCAACACACTCTTCAAAGAACGATAGTGGGTAACTACAGACAGAATAACTGAAATGCAAGAAAATTCTACGACTTCTAAAAATGCTTACAAAGGAAGGATGTGTATTTATTCAGCCAGCACTAGGATAAGGTTGAAGGTGACACAAGAGGAATTAAGCAGCAACCTGATAACATCAGCATTATGAAATACTATTCACACTGACAAAGTGTCAGCCCTTCTTGATTAACATTCAAGAATAGTAATGGAATTGCTAGTGTACTGTGGACAACTTTCTCCACCACATTTTTCCACATTAGAGAAATGTGGCCAGTAAATAAGTGAGTGGAGTTAATGCTGGCAAACATCTACTCAAACTTTATGTGCACTGGCACAGTATCTACACCACTGTCACTGCCATGCACAAAGCCATACCCAAGCTACCCTCGATGACGTTACCTCAAATAATCACACTAAATACCCAAGTATTTGCCAGATTTCCTGGGAGGGATTTACAATCCATACTCCCAGGACAGTATTGTTAGTACTGCCCATTATCTACTTTTTGTACAAAGGGTAGAAGCTGTTGACCAAAAGCTATTGTATCATGAGATAAATGACTTCCTGGAATGCCCAGGATAAAGGCACTGGGAGATAATGCAATACATAATGACCTCAGGTGGCCTTTAAGTCTAAGCTTCCATAAGCAGGAGAAACTGAAATTTCCTATGCTGTTTATTGATTGGGGGTGTATTTTGGTAGTTCCCAGTCAGTCTGCCTTTAGCATCAATGAAGCAGCAGATGGGTGGGATTTGGAATTTTAAGTCCCAGTTCCTTATAAGTCTTTATTACAAAACTAGGAACAATCACTATATATGTCTAACATATATATGCAGGGAGCCCTATTTTGCCTGGTTCCTCCTGACAAAACCTGGCAAGGTAACTAACAAACACACTAAATCACATGAAGAAAAACCTTACACATTTTTTTTCAGATTTTTTTCAAAATTGTTTTTCCAATTTGTTTTTTATTTGCGAAGTGTTTACTCATAAAGATCTCTCAGAGGATGAGCACCCACTTTTGCACTTCTCCCAATTCACACTGTAAGTGCTCTGCTCTCTGAACAGGCCTCTTGAATTTGTTATCTCAATGACTCAGTCTGGAAAGATCTGCCCCCCTGCAGGTTTTGGACCATCATGAACAAAATATTCCAGGTCACTTTGGTGTTCAAGCCAAAATCCAGATGTACTGATATCTAATAAATACTTCACAAGTAACACCTTAGATATTGTACACTGCCCTGGAAAAAGGATATTACATCGCATTTATAATGTAATGAAGGAACAAATAGATTCCTTATACATGGAGCTCTGACTTCTAATTATAAACCGTATCTGTGCAGTAGATCAATATCTACAGCTCTCTGCTTTCTCTTTTCTTCTTTTGGTCTTCCAGTTACCTCATTCACATAAGTTTTCCCTTCTGTGGTGCCTCCTATTCCCATCAATGTTGATATTAAATAGGTTTGGATATAACTTGCCTAAGACTTAGGAAGACCAAAGATTTAAGAAGGCCCTTTGATACCCTAATCTGAAAGTTAAACATCCCCAGCACTGGGAAGGAGCTGTTTATTGGACTGGGGGGATATCAAAGAGAGAAGGCGCTTGTGAATGGAAAAGCGTATGGCAAGGGAAGTGATTAGCTGGTCACCACAAGGATCGATATGAGGACAGCTTCTGCTCATATTGGATATAATGTAAAATAAAAATACACCTCGTGGCAGAAGAGCTTAGCAACAATTAAAGAAAATGAAGGAGCAGTATCAAGTTTGGTGCCAATAATTTTGCAAGTGATCTGAACAAACAAGGAAAGCATAAGGCAAAATTGTTGGCTTCCTTATTGTAACCTGCAGAAATGCAGAATGCACGTTAAAGAGACTTTCACAACAGTAAAAAATAATAAACAAAATAATTTTCTACGCTACAGAACTTTGCAAGAAAGCTACTCCTGATGAGCAAGTACAGTTGTAACAGTTTACTCCGTCCTGACTGCTTCTGCTTCAGCGCTCAGCAAATCTTAAAGAGAATTAAAACAGTAATAAAATCAGATACATATCCTAATACTTACATCCAATGAAAGATCTCCATCTTCACTTAACTTTCTCAATGGGTATAAGAAAAATAGCCTACAAAGTGGTCTCAGTATACAAAATTAAATTACAAGAAAACACTGCCTTCACTGGTGCAGGGACCAGTCCTTTATTTGTAAAAAAAATTCATAGGCCTTATCAACAAAAAGTTATCACATATCTGAAAATATGTACCTATAGATAACATTTCCTCTTAGAATTACTAATTTTAAAATGGTTTGAGAAGCTGAGGTTTGGTTTAGAGCCTTTGGAAACAGAAAACACATACATAATATTTGAATAATAAAATAATTTGGGATGTCTCCAAGCTTCAGTTGGGTGACCTCTAAAGATATAACACTGAATAAACTGTCACAATCCACCATTGAAAGCTCCCAGCAAAGACTGGACAAGTGATATCTCTTTGCAGGGAACCTGTCCTGATGGCACAGGGTCAAACCTGGAAGTGAATCTTACTGACACTCACGTGTTCATGTTACATCAACAGGCTGGAAGTTCAGCACACGCTCAGGCATTTTTTCAGATCAGGTCCTGAGTGACAATGGGACGTTACACAGGAAATGTTAAGGAAACAAAAAGCATAGGTCAGGGCCTAAGAAAAGTTTTCTTAAAAGCATAACCAAATCTGACCGCTCTCTCTTCCACCACTGAAGTGTGGATACAGACATGATTTGAATAGCTTTGTTTTCTACTCAAATGATGATGGGCTTGGTCACTGATGGCATTTTACTATTCCCTTCAGGATGAATGATCTAAGGGGGTAAGAGATTTGCTAGGAAATCTTCTAAGGTTCAATTCTTTCCCTTAGCCTTTCTCTGTATCCGTTTTGTTCTAGTACAGATCACCACTTAAAATCCTCTTCCAGTTCACTGAATATAAGCAAATAAATAATAAGCCAAATATTTTCCACTAGTACTAGGTTGTATTATATCATTTTTCCTAAATGCCTACCTAAATACAAACATTCTTCATTTCTGTACTTAAAAGCTGTGTCACAGTAATAATATCATTAATAATAACATCCTTATTCCTTAGAGCTGGAAGGGAAGACCACCTTCTAGAGACCAGGAAGACAGAATGACATTAACTTCACCTACAAGAAAATTCTATTATTGGAATCACTAAGAATACAACTGTAAAGTAAAATTTCCAGTTAAATACCCTTGGAAGTGAAGCACACTGATTACTAAGTGTCAAACAAAAAAGATGGAGAGTCTTCAGTTTAGAAAGCCTTTATATATATATTATTACAAGCATTTTTTTGGAACTCATCATCTTACACCATTTCTAGCAGTAGCTTCAAAGCCACCTTTGGATTTCCAACTGCTATTTAAAAAACCCAAACATAAGAAGGATGCCACAGGAAACCAAATTTCCATCTGGAGCAGAACTAACAAGGACTGGACCAAATCGAACTATGCATTTCTAAGGGGGCTAGGAGACAATTCAAAAGTAATGAACAAAACATGCTCAGCACCAGAAGATTATGGTTTACAGTAGAGAAGACGCTGCCTGCAGAGGACAGCGCTCTTAAACAAGGCTGTGTCTGCCAGACTTGCCATTAAAAGACCATCTTTCCAGGAGTTCAACAGCTTCCCTCAAATTGTAATGGTTTAGGCTGAAATTTTTGAAAATAGCTCTGACTAAGGCTGAAATTTTAGAGAAATGTTGACCTAAAACAATTCTGCTCTTTCTCGGGGATGAAAGGGTGAACACTTTGCTTCCCCCATTCCCTCCCCTCCTCTTTTCTTTTAAATAAAAACCACCTTTTACAGCTGTTTGGTGGAGATGCTACAGCTCCCTGCATGACTCAGATCAGGCTTTGGAAACATGGCACAGTAGTTGCCATAGTGTCAACATTCTGTTGTTTGTGTGAAAATGTCCTCAAATCCAGCCAAGTTGCGAGCTTCTACAGATCTGCCCACGCGGACTGAGTGGAGATTTTGACCGTATAGCAGACAATAAGCAGCTTCACCCACTCAGACCTGTTGGGCCAGCTGCAGCAACCGCACTATGTCCTCCCGAATTACTGGTCCATCCCCTGGCAGAGCCTCGCAAGCCCTTTGGCCTGTCTGCAGCCACCAGGCTCACCACCTCGGAACGAAAGCTGTAAATCTGCTCCCTCCTGTGTTTTTTATTGCCTCTGTCTGTTATCCTTCCTCTCCTCGGTCACAGCTAGAAGGGAAAATTGCAAATTATCCCAGTGGAATGAGGAACAGGCAGAAAGGTTTGGGGATGACTGGATGAAGCAGTAGCTGGGCCACATAACGAAGAACAACAAATGGCCGCAGATTGCCCAGTGCTTCCAAGGATTTTGGCCTTGCCAGTGTCTCAGGAAATCCGTATGTTTTTTAAGTTCAGATTTCCAACAACCTTTCCGTTAATTTTGAAGTTTTATTTCCCTCCACAGGCTGACATTATAAATATTTAGGCTGAAAAACAAAAAAACACAACACACCAAACACATACCAACCCAACACTCTGAATCCCTCCATAACTTTACTTCAGCACCTCAGCCGTTTTTAACTATTAGATGTCCATCCACATGGAGCCGTTTCATTCTGTGTACCAAGAAGCCAAACATTTGGGAACCCATGACAGCTCTGCAGGAAAGTAGACTGTCATCTTCAAGATCCTCTCTTATTTACAGCACGAATTGAAAGACAGGCAGTGCATTAAGAAAGGAAAAAACATGGGCTTAAGGTTAAAAAATGTCATCCTCAAGTACTGGAGTCTGCTCAGCTTTGACCACAGCCTATATGATGCTGAAAAGATCACCCTGAACTTTTCATTGCTGAATTCTGTCTGGCCCTTGCTTTCTGAAAATGTGGGTTTTCTGAGATGGCAGAATATGGTTTATGAAAGGGCTGAGAATTCAGAGCTGCACAGGAGACAGCGACACATCTGCTTTCGCTACACGAAGTGCAAAGTATTCTGAAATGTAGCAGCTTTAAGGAATCCCAAATCGGACTGATAAAACTCGTGATCACTTTTACCTCGCACTTCACCATTTTTTCTGTCCCTGTGTGTTAAACAGCAAAAATACATTAAACAGTGATTAATCGAAGGATTAATAAACTCCCGTTTTATGGTAGCACTATAGAAAGGTACTTGAGGAAGTCGATAATTGTGCATTCAATGCTGGACGGAATGGTGTGCAGCAAATAACACTGAGCAATTTGAATAAAAAGAAACATTTCATAAACTTCCTATTCAGTGGTGTCTATTGTATACGTTAAAGGTGCAGATGTCTCATAGCAAAAAGTAGGTATGCAATCATGTAGTTTAATATCCCTGTCAGGATGTGGATGAACAATTGGAAAAATTACCAGAATTAAGATTGCCTATGTATTTTCTGTTTTCTCTACACTTGACTTTACAACCTTCACACTCTTCTAACAAAGCATAGGATATACTGGTTTACCAAAACCCATTTTTCCACTTTTGAGTATTTCCACATCAGGGATTTGTAAACACCTTTTTGTATTAAATTCCTACTAATATTTTTTTTAAAAAAGAAAAAGGGAACTTTAAAAAGTCGCTGAACTTTATATTCAAAAATATTAGTTCATTATAGATTTCTAGTAACTTGGAATACTGAATCTGCATTTTGAAAATACATGAAAACGCTATCATTTATCACGTAAGGGTATAAGACCACGTTCAGTGACCCATTTAGGAGGCTATGGGGGTAGAGGCCAGGAATCTGAAACTATCCACTTTAAAATGTCTCCCTTCTTAACTTGGATCAATTAAGGAAATGGTTTTCCATTAAATTATGGCTCTCCCACACACCATTTAAATACACACTTGACTCCCATTGAAATGGTCAGTTCAACTTAAATTCGATTGAACTGTGCATAAACAAAAGGCTACTGGAGAGCACAAAACTCCCATAGCACCCTCTGCTGATAAAGAGGGAATGGGATTAACATTCATACAGAGCAACTCCACAGAACAGGCAAAGTAACAGGGAAAACTGAAAATGGGTTTTCATTGCAGTTCAGAATTTAAGCTGCTGCTTCATAAAGGGACCTTTTCAAGACATTTACACTCAAAGGCCCAATCCTGTCGTCCTCACTCTGGCAAAATTCCAGCTGAAGTCAATGGGAATATTGCCTGTGTAAGGACTATTCAAAATTAGTCAAACTGTCTGAATATCATTCAATCAGCTCTAATCACTGCATTGAGAATAAAGGCCGTAATTTTGGCATTTTTTGTCACTTTAAATTCTTCAACAAATACTTGCATTATTCTCTGTAAATCATCTTGCCAAGCAGTATTTGTCAAATAATTGGACAATTTTTTTCCATCAACCATTGAATAAATTATGAATAACAAGCACTGATTTAACCATGTGACTCCCATCAGTCAATTCTTAAGTTTCCTCTGAAGGGTTTAACTGGGGGTTTTATTGGTGGCTTAAACATTAGAGAAAATCTCATTCAACAAGAGCTACTCAGCTACCTTTCCACTAGTATTGACAGTGTAAAGGCTAAACCTAAATTGCGATTTACTTTTTTAATTGTATGGCCTACCACAAATGCTAGAGTATTTTTGACAGAATGTCTGATTTTGCTCATTCTTCCAAATCCAAAGTCTAACTTTTATTAAAAATAGAAAAAAAATTGCAAATCTCTAGGAGAGATGACACACATAAAGCAGTTTCATAACTTTTGTTAACAGAAATACTTGGAACAAATACTTATTTTCTCTCAGACGCATAGGCTAATAGGCAAAATAGCTTCAATACTACCACATTATTAGCAAAAGCGTTTGTGTTTCCTGTACAACAAATCTTTCAGCGGTTCTTCAACCTTGGAGATAAGCTCTAATCAGAAATATCAGAGTCATTAGGAAATGTTAAAGGGAGGATAAAGATGCAGCTTTGCTATCATCTTTTAACTTGGTTTTAATAAGATATTTAAATAGTAATTAAACAGACATTAAATAGGCATTTAATAGGCATTCAAAACATAAAATTTCTCTTAAAAATAAATTAATAGAGAGGAAAAATAATTTAAAATCAGAAATACTAGGGCATCACAGAGCACCAATAGCCCACTGACCAGTGTCTGAAATACTAAGTTAATTCTGTTTTAGAAGAAGAAACAATCCCTTCAAAATGCCTATTACTGTGCAATACAGTATGTAGAGAAAAATCTTGGGTTGATGCAAACTTGTATAGCAGCTGAAGTTACTATTACTGGAAACAAATCATTCTGGATACTAGCAATGTCAGCTGAAATTGTTCTTTAATAACACCTATCACCACAAAAACAGCTCGCACCCTGCCAAGCTGGACATGCACACGAGGCAATGACGGCCACAAATAACATCAAGCAAACACAGAGCCGGGGTCTGAGATGTCCCGCTCCTCTCAAAGCCAAGCACATTGAATCCATGAACAAATTTCCACTCAGGCCAAAACAAAATTAACTAATCATAAGGTGAGGAGGTGAGGGCAAAGGAGAAGATGAGCAAGAAAGATTGTGATGAGAGTTTATAAAGCAATGGTGATCAGTAAAACAAATTGCAAACTTACAGGGAAAAAATTAATTCTAGAAGGAATTACTAGTCCATGCAGCAGCTTGCCCTACAGAAGCAACACAGATTCCCTCTCTCTCCCCCATGTGGATGTATCTATATGCACGTTTTCTTGTCTCTTATTAACTCTCATTAACTTTGTGTTTCCCTCTCATTACTTCACCTTTCATTTCAGGTTGTATCAGGAAGTGCAATTAGCTGCATCAAGCACATCTCCGCTATGCAAATTATTTAGCTGGTAACTATGTTTATAATTAAGTGGTTTAACACCACTTTATTACATCTTCTCAGTTGCTTACAACCTTGCCAAACTTCAATTGTTTTCCTTGCCAGGATTCTGTCTCAGGAAGAAAATTTTCTGGAAAGTTTCTGTAAAAAACTTCTATGTCAGTGGAAAAAGTGTTTTGTTGACCTTCAAAAACTTGTGGTTTTCACTGATATTGTTGGTGTGACAATTGCAGAAAAGAGATAAAATTTGGGCACGTCCTTCTACGTGTGCTCAAGGGAGTCTTGTGAGAGTTGGCAGATTTAAAGCCTCTGTCTACTACTAATATGTTCCATCCGCCCAGAGCTCTGAAAACAAAACCACATCGACCATATTTTAACCCCAGCAGTTGGCTGTTCTTATCCTAGAAGTCTACGCAGGACTTTTTCTGCAACTGAGAGCTATCAGTGTAAGGAGCACAGGGATCAAAATCAGAAAAGCCGTGGCTTTTAGTCTTACACTGCAGCCTAAAATTCATGGACACACAGCTGGGTGATACAACCCAGGCACTTTAACAACACATTCAAGTCTGCCTTAAGCTCAGTGTGCCCAATCACCTAGGTGTTAATTCAGTTTTCCAAGATTTTACAGCTCCCACTGAGCTGTATGTTGCAGAGACTTAGAGGCAGGAGGCGAGTTCCCCTCCTTAAACCTAATTTGGGTAAGATGACAAACGAGCAGACACATCTTCCCAGCAATATGGGCACTTGAGCTGCCTCCTGTGCTCCCACTGTTCCTCTTTTCGCTCTGTGGCGCCTAAACAGAATAGTTAAAAAAACTTCCTGATGCCAATGGAGTATAGAATAGGAACTGGGGAAAGGCAGGAGAAAGGGTTAGACTGGAGCAGACTGAGACGACAGGAGAAATCTGCATTCTACAGCAAAAAGTAGAAAGCAACTTCACATTGACCGTAAAAATGGATCCTAACCAACACTCAAAAAACCCCCACATCTCTAAAGACGCACGGAGCATTAATTCTGGCACGTCCTAACCTTCAGAGCCTTGCTTTTGTAATTATGTTGGTCTTTTACTGTAGGTCTCTGCTGTAATCACCCTGGTTTTCCATATTAAAAAAGCATTGGGGTGGATTCTCGGCTGGCGTAAATTGGCATAGTGCCATTGATTCTAGTGGAACAGTGCCAATTTTCATCAGCTGCAAATCTGGACCATTCTTGTTAATTTACTTGTAAAGAAGCTCCCCACATGCCTCTAATCATTCCTATTTTCCCCCTTGACCCTTCTTGTGTTGGAGGTTGGGTTTTTATCTTAGAAATGTAGTGACAAAATGCTTTATTTTGTTTCATCAGCAAATTAGGATGTCGTTAGTCACCACTTCCAGCCTCTCCTCAGAGCACAGATTCACAATAGGGTGCAGCACTGAAGCCCTGCAGCAGTGCTGTCCCAGGCTGGTGTACCCCTGGGTTTGGCATGGGGCAGGGGGCAGCACGTGGGGCAGGGGGGAGCACATCACAGAATCACAGACTGATGGGGTTGGAAGTGACCTCTGGAGATCATGCAGTCCAACCCAGCTGATAAAGCAGGTTCAACAGAGCAGATCGCACAGGAAGGTGTCCAGGCAGGTTTGAATGTCTCCAGAGAACGAGACTCCACAGCCTCTCTGGGCAGCCTGGTCCAGGGCTCTGGCACCTCCAAGAGGTTTCTCCTCATATTCAGATGGAACCTCCTGTGTTTCAGTCTGTGCCCATTGCCCCCCATCCTGTCGCTGGGCACCACTCAAAAGAATCTGGTCCATCCTCTTGACACCCACCCTTGAGATATTCATCAGCATTGATAAGCTCCCCTCTCAGCTTCTCTTCTCCAGGCTGAACAGACCCAGCTCTCTCAGTCTCTCCTCATAAGAAAGATGCTTCAGACCCTTAAGCATCTTTGTACCCTGCCACTGGACTCCGTCCAGTAATTCCTTGTCCTTGTTAAACTGGGGAGCCCAGAACTGGACACAGAACTCCAGATGTGGCCTCACCAGGGCAGTACAGGGGGAAGACAACCTCCCATGACCTGCTGGTCACACTTTTACTAATGCACCCCAGGTGCCATTGGTCTTCTTGGCCACAAGGACACATTGTTGACTCATGGTCAGCCTATTGTCAACCAGAACTGGCATCAGGAGGGGAGCAGACAGTGCAGGGGGGCAGCACACAGGGCAGCCTGCGTGGCCTCTCAGGCAACGGGATGCGCTGACTGGGCTGTTTCACAACAAGAGGTGGCACGTGCTTTGACTCGATGGCAATTTAAATGCACCCACAATGATCTGTGGACATTCCAATGACTAATTTATTTTTATGATGAAATCTTTTGCTTTCTATCACCACCGCTTTCCCACATTGGCTTCATTTGTGTCATCTTACTTATCGAGTTCTTTTTTTATGATTAGCTACTGTCTAAAAATATTGTCTTTTTTTTTTTTTTTGTGGAACTCATGTCTTTTTGATAAAATTATATATGTACTTGCATTGCCAACTTTCTCCGTCAGATCATTAACCTTTAAAATACACTATAAGGCCAGAGCGGCAAGATATACTCTTGTAACAGTCACTGTTATTTCTCCTTAGGATTATACTCTAAAAAGGTTTTTTTATCATTAACAATTTTATCAATTAAGTTTCCTGACACCAAAGAAAAGTTCACCATTCTAATTCCTGGAATCATTCTCGGAACCATTTCCGCCAAAACACTTTTGTATGAAGCTGTCTACCTTCAGTTTTCCTCTATTGTATCACATTTTGCTGATTAATTACCTAAGTTTTAATAGGAATTCAGTTAGCAATTCTTTAGCTCCTTGAGATTCCTTGGATGAATGCCACACGTTCTGACTTTCACTGTCATTTAATTCCATGGGTTGCTGAAAACCTTGTACATACATCACCACTTTTGGCAACACCTGCTGTTTGTAAATAGCAAATGCGAGGGCAGGTAGTTTCTTACGATCTGCTCTGCTGAAGTTTTAAGCAACCAAAATACTTTGTTTCTGCATGAGCTCTTTGTCCTCTCAGTTTGTTGCCTTTGTTCCCTGGTGACTCCTCATGTGTTTCCAGCACATTATCACCATAACTCTAAACATCCTGCAGCTTTCCTTCAACTTATGAGATTAATTAGACTTTAATTGCAGGGATGCAGCTTTGAAACAACAGCAGATACCCATTATTTAGAATACACACCAAAAGTCACATTCCAAGTTTTAGATGAGTTACAAACCTTAGGTTTATAAGATGTTTAGTTTATATTGTGTTGTGTATCACATTTTGACATAAAATTGATTATGTCATCTATCTCTACTCACATTCTCCTTAAAATCAAACTGGAGAAGAAAACAGTCTTTGCTATGAGCTCTTTACTGTCATACTTACTCTATGCAAGGTGGTATTTACCCTAGATATTCTCACATGATCCTATCCACTCTTCCATTTTCTTGCCCCAGAAAAACCCTATGAATTTTATGGAATTCACCTCCCACTTCCACTGTCTTTCCTACGCGGTCTACAAAAATGAATTATTGTACCTCATTGTTTTCATGAGCACCATATTTCACAAGTGATAAATCATGCCTGTACTATCTTAAAGCCAGGTATCAAGCCCTACCTAGAGTTTCCTTTAAGCTCTTTATAACAGTACTTACAACTTTTATTACTTTATTGAAATGTTCCTCTTTAAAGGTGTCTCTACACCTCTGCTGCACCACAGATGCAGTTGCTTAATGTATCTCCTGTTCTCAGGTATATTTTGCAAAGATGAGAGGTCTGAACAGCAGTTAAGGAATGGAATATTTTCATCTGAAAATGCCAAGAAACACCAAGAGGAGAAAAACAAAATTGTGGAAAAATACTTTTTCTTGTGACAAACACAAGAACACTTTTGTTCTATCAAGAAATGTATAGTACTAAGCAAGAATCAGAAATATTTTTGCTTTGTACAATTTGTCAATATTAAAAAAACAGAATATTATATTGTTCAGGCACCTTAATTCTTTAAAGTTGAAAATTTATATAATGCACAGGGAGGAAGAAAGACAGGAAAATATTCCAGGCCTAGGCAAATGTCTCAAGAGTGGTCTGGCAATCCAAATCTATTCAGATTAGCAGCAAAAATTGAGGGATGACTTGATGACATTGTTAATGTGTCTTTTCAAAGAGAAAATACCAGTTAATAAAGAGCTCTTCAGCCTAGCTGAGAAAGGCATAAAGAGAGCAAATGGCTAGAAGCTGATGCCAGACAAATTCAAATGAGATATAATAAAGGGTAACAGTCACGACGATTAACCACTTGAACAAACAACCTCCCCTGAGTTATGACATTTTTAGGTGGAAACTGAATGGCTTTCTGAAAGATACAATTTAAACAAATGGTTTAGGTTCTAAACTTTGCTAACTGCATAAAATTCCTTGCACAATCTTAGCAGGTCAGACTGGATCTAATCGCACCTCAAACCTGGAAGTTCTACCATGTGGCAAGATAAAACTTCCAGAACCACACAACCATTCAGAACAAATGCTCGTTATAATGGACTTCTCTGCATTCTCTTAAAATGGTAATTTTGTGAAACAGTTTTCTAACCCTCTATCTCGCTAGACAAAAGGTTAATTTCCCTACGGACAAATCAGGTAAAAAGCAGGTGAAAGTTGCATTAAAAAAAAATACCCATTTCAAATACCATTTAATGTAAAAAGAAAGAGAGAGGGAGAAACACAAATGCCAGTGCTGGATGTATTAAAAGCATGCCCTGAAAACCCCTGTGATGACAGTTTGAAGAAAGCAGCTTTTATGTGCGACTGAGCCCATCTCTACAATGTCTTTTAAATGCAACTGTTTACCTAGAAAATATAAGCACGGGCCAGAATCTGCACGAGAAGAGGCACCTTTTGATTGCAGACACTGAACTGAATCCTTAACTAATAAATTGTTCCACACCTTTGTCTGAAACAAGAAAAGCAAAGGTCTGCATTTTCTCACAAGAATGCACAAGCCCCCTCCAAAGCAGTATGGTTTTCTACATCTAAGTCTCAGTATTTGTTGACTTAAAGAGTTTGTATGAATGACAATGCACATCACTGGTTTGTTACTTCTGTCATCTGTGCTACTGAGTGTACCTTGACTCAGATCAAAGTTGAAAGCTTCTTAAAAGATACACAAACCACAACGTGACAAATAGCATGCTTTGTTTGACACAGCAAACAAGAACTTACTTTCATCAACCCAGGAAAAGAATCCCGTGTTTTCAGTGCTAATTCTGAAGACCGCAGTGATGGAACCAGAGCTTTATTTCATCCTCGAGGAATGAGGACCTCTCCAAAGACAAACAGAGAGCAAGAAACAATATCAGTGCATTAAATGCTGACAACAGGATGAACTCAAGGCTTGTACTCTACAGTACGCATTTGGAGAAATTTCACCCTTCACGTAATTAAATGGATTTCCCACAAAGTGAAAATGTCTCCATTAAGCAAATATTAATCTAACTGGAAATTACAGTTCAGAACATAACACAGCACCTTCACAGAGTGGTACATCCAAAACTAAACATTCATACATCTACAGCATTACACAACGTAGTACCAGACACAGTTCATACAGAGGCACCAGGAGTATTGCAAACCAGGTGTCTCGGTTTCAGTCTTTTTACAGTAATATTACCTAAGTAACTAGTAATATTACCTAAGTAACGCATTCTTATAAAATATTTGAATTTTTTTTACAAAAATAAAGCACTTCAGATCTATAAATCCTTATTATGTGTATCAGTGGAGTTAAAAAAAATTCACTATGACATATGCTCAATAAAAATCAATGGTCATGCATTAAATCACATCTGGCTTGGAATCTAAATTGTTCCAAAAATGTACATATACAAATTTCCCCCTTAAATTAAGTTTTTCCTCCCTGAAAGAGAAATAATATTTACTTTACAGAACATATTTTTAATTCAACTGTAAACCAGTATGGCCTTTTCACTGACTTGAAAGGGCTTTAAATGGGACCTAATAGCATCTCTACTACCCTTACAAACTAAAACTGTGCAGCTTTCCTACTGAGCTGGAAGCACATGCCTGAGTTAGCAGAAAGTGACAGAAAATACCAACATTAAACAAACAGCACAATGAAAAACACATCATATGTGTGTGTAGACATAAGTATAAACAAATCTGTATATTTAATATATACGTGAACAAACAGTAAATGATGTAAAACATTTCCAAACTTGTGAGAAGAAAGAGCAGACGCTGTACTTTTATAATTAAGGATGTCTGACTCAGTTCTCTTAAAAAAAACCTTTAACTGGGCAACTACAAAGCTCTGCAACATGGTGTTCCTTGCTGAGTCAAAGGCACGGCTCACATGTGCAGATTTGCCAAAACCTGCCTTCTTCAGACAGCAGAAACATTTCAAGCTGGAATTCCTTGCTCACGCATTCAGACTCAGCTCTCACCATCTGTGACAGCAGTGCACTTGATTGTTAGAAGAATTAGTGGCTTGCACACTTGCAGCAGCATGAATGTCCATATTTCCTGTGAAAAATTAATCTGTATATTTTCACATGTAAAGGTCATTCCTCATCCTATTCACTGTCCACACCCTGGAGTGTGATTTGGAGACAGTCACACAGCCCAATATCACTGTGACAAAACTACGTAACCCACCTTCCAGGGATAAGCCTACAAAAGGTTTAGCTTACATAAGGTATTCTACTCACCCTTCCTGCTGTTTGCAACACAGGCTTTACTTATCATGTCAATATATGTTTTTATAACATGTTATTTTAAAACCACCATTCAACCGTTGTTCATTGAAGTAAACTCCACAGAACTACCACATTGCTTTCAAATATATTAATATTTTTATTACACTTCTCTAATATGGCAAAGCACAAAAACATATTACAGACAATACCACAGTATGAAGACACAGTTTCAGCAAAGCTCATTGCAGTCGCTATACTAGAAAGCTTACTTCAAACCTTTGCCCTGTCATCACTGTTTCTGTATCAAATTTATTCAACGCACATCATTTATCAGCTCTTCCTGAAAAGTTACTCTCCTGCCACCGACAGCAGAATGCAGTATCACACTTGCAGCTCTACAAGAAAGAAAACAGATTGGCTTTTCCGCTAGTGTATTTTGTGCTAGAAGACCAGAAGCCGTTGCTTCTATGTCTTACTCCCCCCAAAAGGCCTTAAATCTTAATACACTGTGTGGTACCTCGGATGTGTGCTGTTAACCTGTGGCTAAAATTCTCATTTTTCATAAATCTTCTTAAAAAGAATTCTGTAAAACTCAACCACTCTAGACAGACCCATGACTTCAGTACAATTTAAACATTTTTACATTATACACATGGATAAAACCAAGTAACATTAGTCACTTATTAGTCACTTTCAAAACAGGCTGCATGTTCATTATGTTAATGTCCTCCGAGTGTTTAAAGCAACTTTTTGCATTTGAAGTGGGGGCTCTTGGTAAAAGGTGGCACATACTAAGAAAAGGCAATTACTGAGGAACGTTACTCTCCAGAAGACTGCAGTATGAATTTTAATTTCTTCCTGACCACATATCAGCTAAGGCTAATACAGACATTTTAGTTTAGAAGCAGTAGGAAGCACAGTAAAAGTGAAAACCAAAATAAGAGACAACACTAATCTTCTCTGAGTTTCAATTAAGGCCCAGCACCTTTGGATTAAAGGCTTATTTTAATGAAAAGCCTTAATTAAGCATACATGTGTACAGGATCACCTTAATGAGGTATGACAGAAACAGAAGAGAAGGAAATGTTATTTTAAAAGGAGCTTACTAGCAACATTGAAAAAACACAAAATGCTGGACCAAGTTTGAGCATGAAATGAGAGAGGTATTTTTCAGTATCTTTGTATTAAAACTGATACATATTAATGATTATCCTACAAAGTAATGGCTTTATTTTCACAAATATTATAGCATTTACATTTTCATTTAAATTTTAGACCGCAGAAAATCAAGTTTTCTACTTTATTTGCTAACTAAAATGTATTACTAAAAATCTTTGAAAGTTTATATTGTAAAATATCCCTTTACGGTATTATCGAGTCAGGTTTAGTGTGAGGCAAGTTCACTTTAAAAACCATTATTCTATCTTTTTATTCCTGTCTTTAGAAACAATCAGTGATTTAATGGCATTTTGAAGATAGCCACTTCAGTTGCTTTTTTACATCTTCCCCTACAGTAGATAAAGGTATTCTCATTTGCAGATTTGACTCTAAAGTAATTATTTATAATTACAGACAAGCAGTGCATCCAGTGGATTAATCACTCCATTTATATGCTGCTCAAAGGATTACTCTCAGGACAGCCTCATTTCTTTTGCTCGGAAAATGTCGGTTCCACAAGAAAACACATCTCTCAAACCAGTAGCAGATGAGAAGGACTCTGACAACCTATTTAAACCCAAAAGATTAAAGAAATGGCACACCTGGACTTGAGGCAGCATCTGCACCTGTCCTTTTGGGAAATACAGGGCCTCCAAGTGAGAATAACCAGGCAAATGGCCAGAGGAAACCTACACTCCTACTAGAGGCTAAAGGTACCTTTGCACAGGTCTGGATCTGGAAGAAATACAACGTGGTTATTGAAAACAAGGGTTGTGGCTCAGAAAGTCCTGAAGGAGCTGTCACTGCACCTGACCCGGGTCTTACAGAGACCCCCGAGACAGGCACGTTTTATCATGGCCAAAGATGGGACACTAGTTAACGAGCATCTTTGGTTTCACCCATGTGGATACCACTCAACTGTTCTCTTGGTATAGATTTTTCTCTTTCAATGGTGACAACAGAATTGCCAAAAAACACAGGTCATCCAGAATGGTAGTGATGTAGCTTCCTTTAACATTTAAATCCACCAGTGCATAATTTCAAATGGGCCACCCTGACATTGTTATATGGAGGAGAAAAAGTAAACCCCCTCCCAGCCATGCTTGGAAAGAGGCGTAGTCACAACTATGGAAATAATCACCTTAAAGGTGTGTTTCAGGCCAGAGCCACCCATGACTAAACTGATCCCCAGTGATCACAGATCAACTACAACTAATGCAGCACACAGAGTGGCTCAGCATCCATCGCTCACCAGGGAAGCTACTGGAGCAAATGGCCCAAGACTGCGCATCCCTGCCACCACTGCTGGAAAGGTTTGAGAAGCCAGAGAGCTCTGCTCAACGGCCACTGCTGAGGGAAGTCCTTCCACGCGATAATCACAGGGCCTCTCTCTCATCTTACCGCCTACCAGGTTAAAAATGGCCCTGAGGTCAAAAATACACATTAAAAATTGAAAAATGCCAAGTGAAAAAACAGTCTGCTAGTCAAAAAGCACATGGAGGGCTGCCATTAGTGTGCACTGCCAACCTTCACGTTATGACACAGGCCTAATGGAGAAAACAGTGACCAGCGAGGGGCAGAAGGCTGAGAGGGGATCTTATTTATGCTGATAAATATCTCAAGGATGCATCTCAAGAGGACGGACCAGACTCTTTTCAGTGGTGCCCAACAACAGGATGAGGGGCAATGGGCATAGACTGAAGCACAGGAGGTTCCATCTGAATATGAGGAGAAACTTCTTTACTTGGAGGGTGCCAGAGCCCTGGACCAGGCTGCTCAGAGAGGTTGTGGAGTCTCCTTCTCTGGAGACATTCAAATCCACCTGCTCACGTTCCTCTGTGACCTGTGTGACCCTGCTTTAGCAGGTGGGTTGGACTGGATGATCTCGAGAGGTCCCTTCCAACCCCAACGAGTCTGTGACTCTGCGACACAGAGGAAAGGGAGCAGCCTCGGTGCACGGGGAAAGCCCCTACAAGCCATTCGCACCGACGTCCCTACGAGCAGCCACTCGTGCCCCGCCAGGAGAAGGGACACCCGACACCTCTCCGAGCAACCGCCGTGCGCGCCCTTCCCCACCACGCCTTCCCGCGCACCCACCGCGCCTGCGCAGCAGCCCCGCCCGCCGCCTTGCCGGGCCGGGAGCTGCGTTGCCTGGCAACGCGGGCCCTGCCGCTAGGGGCGGGGAGGTGGCGGCTCCGGCGGCTGAGTGAGGCGGCCCGTGGGGCCGAGGTCTGTGAGGTAAGAAAACGTACGAGAGGTAAAAAAGAGCAACGGGGCGACGGGCAGAGGCTGGAGAGGGGTCAGCGCTGCCCCGTGTGAGGGGCCGCGGCCGGTCACCCGGCAGGGGAAGGCAGCCCCGGGCCCGTCCTCGGGGGGCACAGGGTTGGCTGTGGTAGCAGGAGGAGCAACTACACAGAGCAACACAACAGCGTTGTAAGCAGTGGCTCCTGTTTGCCACAGCTTTGAAGGGAGCACCTCACCGTCTGCCAGCCTCCTCCCACCACAGAGCCTTGCCGCAGGTTTTGCTGTTGTGCCAGTGTGGATGCAGCTTTGAGCACACAGTGGTTGCCAACATCATAGAATCATAGAATAGTCTGGGTTGGAAGGGACCTCCAAAGCTCATCCAGTCCAACCCCCCTGCCATGAGCAGGGACATCTTCACCAGCTCAGGTTGCTCAGAGCCCTGTCCAGCCTGGCCTGGGATGTCTCCAGGGATGGGGCATCCACCACCTCTCTGGGCAACCTGGGCCAGTGTTTCATCCTCCTCATTGTAAGAAATTTCTTCCTCATGTCCAGCCTGAATCTCCCCTCCTTTGGTTTAAAACCATCACCCCTTCCCCTATCAGACCCTGCTAAAAAGTCTGTCCCCATCTTTCTTATAGAACCATCCTTGCTCACTGTATCACAGGCTTCCTTATCTACAATAAACTAGTCTGGCAAGAACAGTTCAATGGGGTTTATTGCTACAGCCATATTTTTTCCTTGGTTCAGCTTGAAATTTGCAATTACCACCACTCATTTTGAAGCTGTTCTGTGTATGGTGTGGACATTCCACTGAGAGGAAGATGAGGCTGACAGGAGATGGGCACGGTGTTTAGGGATCCAGAGGTAACTTTTATGCCTGGAATATATATTAAGCCATCTCAAATGGCAGGCCTAGGAGAAAATGAGTGAAACTGTAGGTTTTATTTCTGCTATTAATGAGGGCTTTTCTGCTGAGAAATATTATTCACATTCTTGTACATGTGTTTGTAGAGCCACATGACTCTTGTAAAATCAACTAAAAATTATCAATGGACCATCAGGATTTTTACAAGGTATGATTTCACATATTTTAAAACTAAGGCAAAAGGGTGGGGAGAAATGGAGGAATAGATAGATAAACTCATTCCCTGTATAAAAAGGAATATATTTTTGTTTATATTCAGTGTTCTGGAAGGCAAGGTTAGCCTTTGGGATTGTTTTTAATTGAAGTAAAATGTGTTTGGGCATGCCAAACTTTTATAGTCCATAACGAGTTTATTGCATACAATAATTATGGACTCGGTAATTAAAACTTTGAAATTACTGCTATTTTATTTAATATAAATAATAAATCAAATATTTTGTTTGACTTTTTATAAGTTAAAACTAGGATATGTCAGAAACATCAGTCTTAAATTTCATCTTATGGTAATTGTATGTTAAGCTTCAAGTACGGGAGTTGCATGTGTGTAAAAGCCTTTGACAAGTCAAAAACATTGGCTAAGAGCAGAATTTCTTTTAATTTTTAAAAAGTGAATAATTTATAACTATAATTATTCACTTTTTTTTTTCCACTTCTTTTTTTCTTTTTAGGGCCGCTCCTCCAAACGAGAGGCAATAGCAGTTTCTGCAGTTGCTCTACAGGATCATATAATACACAGTCATCAGCTCCAGGATCTTTCATTAGCAAATCCTTTTAAATCAAGGACAAGGAATATCAAGAACATTTTCAAACCCGCGAACAAAGAAATGGTCAGAGCAGTCGTAGATACTGGACTAAGAAAAAAGAGCACTCACTACAAAAACAAGGAAGATGCAGAAAAGGAGTATGTTCTTGATTCCAGTCCTCCGCAGCTAACATTAGGTAAACTGTTATATTCTAATTTGTGAATTTTTCTTCTTATTTAAAATAAACTAAAATGAGGAAGGTAACCTTTCCGTTCAGGAAGATAATTTAATGCTAAACAGCATAAAGTCTTGTCTTAAAATCTGTAAAAAAATCAGCAGCTTATGCCATCAGGTAAACAGTCATTTAAACAATGGAATTGCCATCAGTGACTTGCAAGTGTCTTTTCATATCTGAAATGCATTAGAAATATTATCCTTGTGACAATGAAGGTAAAAATGAAGAAGCTAGTGCATCTTGATGAAGAAGAATTCTTCATAAAAAGGTGGGAAGTCTTACACTTTTCTAATATGTTTTGTATATTGAGGGTCATATTCTTAAGCAAGCATCAGTGACTTAGACGTATTTATTTGAGGGAGTGTTTTGTTGTGATTTTTTTTAGTCTATTTGAAATGGTTTGTTTTATTACTTAGTCAGTAAAGAGACATTTACTAGTGCTGCATTAAATGTATTCTTTATTAATATATACCCACCTTTACTCAAAGTTTAAAAGGTTTGTTTTTACAATGGTCCTGAGGCTAAACCCGGGAAGAATTAACACCTGTAGTTAGATACCTTTTTTTTCAAATTTAGAAGCAAACATGCAACAAGATAAAAGTCACAGATGTGAGGACTTGGAATGATGCCTGGTGAGAAAACTCACTTTTAAATAGTATTATAATAATACAGTTGTAGAGCAGCAACAGACAATATTGCTTAAAAAAACAAAGCCAGGGAGCATCTTATCAGACCAGGCATCCAAATGTGCTTCCCACCTACCAGACTCAGGCTTGTATCTCCCTTTTCTAAAGATTTCTACAGTGTTCTTGCCATGAACATCTTGTCCTTTCAATTGTCTTGATTAGGCTTTTCTTAAAGGACCTTCCAGCTCAACAGTTTGCAGTTCGAAGCATAATAAACTTCCATCATCATTAATATTGTTTTATTTATTCTTCTTCATACAAATGCCCTTAGGCCTCTCTGCAGATCATGTTGCCTTTGCTGCAGTAACTGTCACAGTAGTCCCAGCTCTAAAGAGAACCATGTAAATCAATGAGGCTCTGTACAAGCACAGGCATCTGCCTCTTGGAATCAGCTGAAGGTTAAGAGGGTAACTTAAGATAATACACAACAAGTGATGGGACAAAGGTAGTAAGACAAGGTGAATATTACTATGTTTACATGCTTGGAGTTCTAAAGATGGGAGGGTTTTTTCTTTGGTTCATTTTGAAGAGGAATTTGAAAGAAGATAGGATAGAGAGGGAAAAAAATGAGAGGTACTGAGGTTAATGCAAATATAAATAATTAGTGATTGTGGAAGCTAAAAGGTTGTGGTGAAAAAATGCAGCCCAAGTGTAAGCATGTTCTCTGCAATTATAAGAGAGACGTAGTATATTCTCTTTAAATCACAGCATTGCCTGAAATGTCCCATTTGAATGCTTGTGCAAGTGATTACAAAGAATGTGCTGAAAGATTTTTAAAAATTGCAATTGTTTCTGGGTTTTGTTTATTAGTATTTTCACCTATAGTCTCAGATTATTTTAAAATGCTTGTGGCTGGCTTCCTCTTCTTAATAAGAATTGTGTGGTTTAAACCTTACAGCTGTGAAACAATTTTGAAAGTGTGATTTAATGCAACTTTTTCTTCTTGAGTTTGTGGATAATCAAACAAAATTTCATAGGCCTCTATCATTACACTTTTCTCAATAGGCACTTAAGTCCTAAAATCAAATAATAATAGTTTAAAGGTTAATTTGTGGAATCACTTTGCTAATGTTAATTTTAGTATAAATACCTCACTCGGTTGTAAATGGGTGTGTCAGTAAATGGGTTTGGTTTGTGAACTTGATGCATAAGGATGAAAACTCTTGGATGTCTTGAGCTGTGATAAATGTAGGCTTTCAGTGCTTGTATTTAATCAAAGTGCTGCTTTGACAATACCTTCATAGAGCCTTTTGCTTCAACCACATAACCCTTCTTGTGTGTCCTGCTGCCAGTTTTCCTTCATCAGCCATGTGGTACAAAATCTTCCCATCTAAACACCTGTATAACCTGTTTCTCACAAATATCCTGTCTGGTTTATATTATTTAGTAGTTAGGTTTTGCTGCCAGTCTCTTCCTATTTGCAGCTTTAATCAGCCATTTGGGAAAGTTTTAAATAAGTATTTTTTCTTACCACTGGGGTATACAAAGGGCTTTCCACAAAGTCATCTCATTGTCTTCCTTGGAACAGTTTCTGACCACAGTGCTTGGAAGAAAATCAAGGGTAGGCAGTTTTTAGGTTGTGATACTGCCTTTCATGTTGTGACTGGATGGCTCTCTTCTTCACTCCCTGCTTATCCAGATTTTCTCATCGTAAAGACTGCTTGTGTATACTGCACTATCAAAATGGGATCTTGTATCCTTACTCATTCTATTATACTCTTGGGTTTTACTGTCAGATAAACTTGGTGTGTGTTTTTACTGAAACTTTTATCATGTATTTTATAACTTGATTCTTCTACTGTAGCAGAAACACTGTTCTGTGCAATGTATGCTCTTCAAGAGTTGAGTGCTCAAGATGGAAAGTGCTCCTGGTTAGGAAAACTTGCTTGTCACTCAGCTACCAATTCCAGCAATTTGTAGAATCATAGAACCATTTTGGCTGGAAAAGACCTTTAAGATCATTAAGTCCAACTGTCAACATAGAACTGTCAAGTCCCCTGCTAAACCATGTCCCTAAGAACCTATGTGTCTTTGAAACACCTTCTGTGATGGTGACTCAACCACTTCCCAGGTGTAAGCTTTAAGCAAAATATATGTTCTGAACTAGTTTTTAAACTCTAAATGCAGGATCCTTCATGTTTTTCTTAACACTCATATTTTTCACCATCAGGAGCACCAGATAAAAGCATTTTTCGGCACCAAAATTGATAGACAATGCTATTTTAAATGCAAATTTTAAATTATTATTGATGTACATCTGTAGATGGATGAGCTGAGGAGCAGAATTTTTGTCTCAAAGATTAACAAATCCTATCCTAGAATAAGAGCGAGTAGATCACCAAAACCCCATTATTTGCCTTCTTTGGTTGTTTTTCTCCTCGTGACTAAGTAGTATCGTGGGTTTGGATACACAGTCTGCGCGATGGAGTTTTGAAAGCTTATACAGAACAAATAAGTGCTGCGTATTAATGTCTGGTTTATGCAAGGATTTTGCTATGAACGAAAGAGTTGACCCTTTCCTTCCCATTTAGAACTAAAACTCTCATCTATGTGCCATCAGCTTGTGTTCTGCCTGTTGCCTGTCCCTCTTCCTTTTGGGTTTTATCAAATACCATTGAGGCCTCATCATGGACTCATGTTATTGGCTTATTACACATACCTTGGACATTCCTCCTCCAGTCCACACAAGCTGCTTCCTCTGGTCTTCAAAGATGACAAAAGTCTGTTCTTTGCTGTACCTACTAGCATCTTTTTTACTACTGAGATACTGACTCTGGATTTTATCTGCCATTTGTGGGGGAGGGAGGGAATACTCTGAACTATTTGCACTGATTCCTTTTTTGAGAAGGCTGAGATTTCCCAAGGACATGCAGCAAGGCACATCGCAGTTATCAGTTGAGATCGAGAAGCTCAGCTATCACAGTGACACTCGCTGCTGTCTTGTACCCTCCTCTTTGTTTCTTTATGCTCTTTATATCTCTTGCATCATCACAGTGTCATTACAGTTCAGTATGTTGCACCAGCAACTGTTTTTTATTATACCTCTTTGTTTATTTTTGACAATAGAAAAATGTAACGTTGCAGAAACCTTCACAAATTAATTCTAACAGAGATTTTGTTTTTACAGACAAAATTATGTTAATGTGCATTGTTACACTGGCTGCTTAATATTCCCTATCATAATGGTAGTGAAAAGATATAAATTCAAATTACTTGGCAAATAAAAGTTTGCATTTAAAAATTTCTCATATAAATCCTGTATGTAAAAGAGGTTCTGATAATTACTGAACAGCTAACTAATAGTAAGAAGTATGTTGCTTGTCAGTGGTTTGTCTGATTACAGATTTATGTGAAGTATCTGTGTGTTCTTAATAAGTGCATCATCAATGAGTTTCACATGAAGACCATCCATTGTCTGCACCTGCCAATGGGTTTTATTCAGTGATTTGTTGTTGTTATTGTCTACAGCTCAGAAATTAGGCCTAGTTGAGCCTCCTTCCTCACCGCTGACTGCTGAAGAGTGGGTAAAAATAAAGCAGAGATCCATACAGCATGGAGACTCCATACAGCCTTGTGCAATATGCAGGGAAGAATTTGCACTTCAGCCTCAGGTATGTGTAGTACTGTATAATTGTGGGGACCACAGAATTGTATTTAAAAAAAAAAAACTTCCAGAGTTACTGCTAAAAATCATTAGCTGGAGATAGAAAGGAAAGAAATGAAAGATTCTGCTTTAAGACACCATTTGGCTTTTAATCGCTGGACCCAGCTATGAGTGGCCAACTCTGAAAGTATTTGGACATGACATGGTAGAGAAAGGTCGGTGGGGCTTGTGCAGTTCCGAAGTTATCACAGTAGAGGAGAAGGTCATCAGCCTTTTTATCTGTTCCTGCAAAGCAGGTATAGGCTATTTTTTGCTTCATTTAAACTCCTGTTAGATATGATGCTAGCCTTCATTCATCAGAATGGTGAATATTCACTAATCATAAATTTTAAGATATATTTTGTTTTCAAACAGTTTTTGTTACTTTACAGTTTAGTTCCATGGTTGTTTCTATTTGGAAAATGGAAGTAGGTGTGCTCTCAGTGCCAGTCAGTCACTTCCTAAGGTTATCAGAAGAAATGCTTGCGTTTTACCTTGATGGCTTTATTCAATTCATGTGTGTAGCATAAGCATAAATACATCATGCTCTATTAGATTCTCTCATCTATCATCTTGAAAATGTTAAGCAAAAGGGACAAGTGACTGATTGAAGAGGAGGGCTGCTTCATAGAGGTGAGGGTGGTAATTAGAAGAATTAGCTCAACTGCTTGCAAGTTTCTTGCCGTGCTACATTTCGGGTGTTTTTTTCTGACTGTTCCCTCTTTTAATTTTTCGTGAAAACATTTTACAGCCAAGTTTGTGATGTGAATCAAGGTCTTGCAATAACTTTAGATACAGGGCATTTGCTTCCTTTTAGGTCAACGTTAACCAAAGGCGTACGATTGTCCATGGACAGGTGGGATGGATCTGGCAAAAGACCATTCTGCCAGTTTCTGGCTACCCTGAAAGTCTAAAGCTTGACAAGAGAGACCAAAAGACAGCACTCATTAAAAAGGTTACTTAAGATTTGGCACAAAAAGGGAAATACCTCTGGAATTCTTTTTGTCCTTAGTGCTCTGTTAGCTTTCCTCCCTCAAGGGAAAAAAGCCACTGTATCTGAAAGCTTTCCCTTCAGCTGGCTGCCAGCCATTAATCCTTTTGTGTCTGCCAGTTCAATAGTGCACACTACTTGTTCTGGTTTTCACTCCTTTCCCAGTTTTTCCTTCCTCTGAGAGCCAACTGCTTTTTTTGTCCAACTCTGTATCTTTTGTCAGGATGGAGATCGTCAGCATTTGGTGGGAATTTAGGTCAGATAAAGGTGAAGTTTTCTTGTAGCCTGTGAACATGCTTTCTCTTTTCTTTTTTTTTTTTTTTTGTATGTGTGTATGAAATGCTGAATTTGATGTATATCACTTCTTGAAATTTAACATCTCTGTGGGGAAGCGGTGAAAAAGAAATAATCAGCTTTGATTTTAAGTACTTGTTTATAACCTTTTCCTCCAGTCAATCGCAGTTGGCATTTCCTACTTTCTGCTGCACCATGTGTTTTTAATACAAAATTCACTTATTGGTTTAAGGTGTAATATATTAAGTAATTTCTACAGAAGGCTAATTTTATTTTCACTGGAAAGACTGCAGTAGTAACAGAAAGAAACTGATGACCTCTCAGGCAGTCAGAATTTTTCTTGTCAGCGTTTTTTGCGTTTCAGCTTTTAGAATGGCTTAAAGTCAGGTTGGATTTGATTTTCGTTTTCCTTTGAAAAACAGGTGCTGCTTTCATGTTCCCATGTATTCCATAAAGTGAGTACATTTTCATACAACTATTCAAGCACATAATGATGAGTATTTTAATTAAACTACTGAAGTGAATATCTTAATGAATTAAATGTAGTCATCTTGAACAGTAATTTTGATTCCAGATTTTTATGGTAAGAAATATAATTTAAGGCTATTTTATGATGAGGTACTTTATTCCATTTTATTACCATTTTAATAAACCATATGGGAAAACACAGTTTGTACCTGAGCTATACATTTGTATACTAAGTGGGAGTAGTTTAATTAATGAAATTTCATGTGAATATATGAGATTTACAAAATTCTCTTGATATTTTAGCTATAAAAATATGCTTCTTGCATAGTGTTCATGGATTGGTTAATAAACTGTTTTTGCATTCTGCCATCTATCCTGTTTTATCTGTTCTGATGATATGAAATATATTGTAAGTAATGGCAATTATTTTTGCAGGCATGCCTGAAAGCCTTTGAAAAATGCACAGGTAGAAAGTGTTGTCCGATGTGTAGAAAAGAGCAGTATCAGACCAGAGTAATCCATGATGGGGCACGCTTGTTTAAAATAAAGTGCGCTATTAGGTAAGCCTTGCTTCTGCTACAGGTGTTGTCACTGGACAATATTTATTTCTAAATAATGTTCCAAATAAATGTGTTAAAACTGTAATATTACAAGAAACCAGACAGAATGAGTGCACTACAAAAGTCAAAGTACAAAAAAAAAGAAACAGGTGTAAAATGATTGTTTCGTATGAAGAGTAAAAACATATACATTTTATTTTCCTCTTATTGGGTAAAATTGTGTATTACAGAATTCAAGCTTCCTGGAGGGGATATATTGTTAGAAAATGGTATAAAAACTTGAGAAGAACAGTGCCTCCTAAAGATAGCAAATTAAGAAAGCAGTTCCTTGAGCAAAAGGTATGTTGCATTTGCTTCTTTGATCTAATTCAGCTCCCTTAAATCAAAACTCCTGAATATCTGTTCTCTACCTCTTCATTTGTTCCTTCTTATTCATATCAAACAGGCAGCACTGGAGGCACTTGGTTGTTTTGTTAGTTTGTTTGTTCCATCCTCTTCACAATGTAAAGTAAGGAAAATAATTTAAATGCTTAATTTTAAGGTCTGCCTTTTGCCTAGGCCAGCAATAGTGGGGCTTTATGTAAGGCTCCGTATTTCTCTTCTGGTTTTGGTAAAGCAAAATAACTAGTTCCCTATAGAACCATATAGAGGGGAGAAACAAAGATAGCCATAAACAATCATTACTTCTTTTCACTGTCCTTGTTCCCTCTCTGAACACCAAACTGGATAGTTCCATTCCATAGCTTTGCCTTTCTCTAACTTCTGCTCAGATATAAGTCCAACTGCAATAAACTGGGGTCCTGACCCCATAGAAATGAGGCCAGATCAGGTGCAAGCGTTTTGCAATGATCCTGCTTGCCTCTAAACCCACAGCTGCTGCAGAATCCCTGTGCCATCCTCAAGTCCTTCTTCACCAGCTTCCAGTCTTCTCCCAGTTTAGTCATGGCCAGCCCATCTCAGCTTTTGAATAACAAAAAGTGCTCTGATGCAGTTTGGTTCTGCTCCCTCCAGGAGCACCAGATGCCATCTTCCAGTCCAGGTTACCGAACCGGCTGGCTAACAAGGATGGACAAATCCACACAAGATGACTATTCAAGGTAGCTAGTGCATGCAACTCCGTAAATACTCATACCCAGGTTGCAAGCTACATCAGTGATAGATTTAAACCAAGATTTAAATAGGTGGTTTGGGGTTTTTTAAATCACTGTTTTAGTTAAACAGGAGAGTGCTTGTATAAAAGGCTTGTTACTTTCTCATTATTTCTCACACTTATTTGGTTATATCCTGTTAGAGGAGAGCTTTGGAGGCAAAGACCTCTCCCTTGCTATGTTATGCATTTATGTATGATAGTGAGATTGGTACCCTGGATGTGATCTTGCAAAATGTTGCAACAAAACTGGTACCAGAGAGGAAATACGGTTCTGAGCCTTAATGTTGGGACAGCTTGCCGGTTGCTGTGCTTCCTTTGTAACCCATGCAAAGTCCTGCCCTGTAACAGAAAAAATGAATACGAAATTGTAGACTAGTTTGACTTGGAAAGGACCTCCAAACTCATCTAGTGTAACCCCCCTGCCATGAGCGGGGACATCTTCACCCAGCTCAGGTTGCTCAGAGCCCTGTCCAGCCTGGCCTGGGATGCCTCCAGGGATGGGGCATCCACCACCTCTCTGGGCAACCTGGGCCAGTGTTTCACCACCCTCAGTGTAAAAACTTTCTTCCTCATGTCCAGCCTGAATCTCCCCTCCTTTGGTTTAAACCATCACCCCTTGTCCGGTCAAAACAGGACTTTCTAAAAAGTTTGTCCCCATCTTATCAGCCCCTTTTAAGTACTGAAAGGCCACAATAAGGTCTCCACGGAGCCTTCTCTTCTCCAGGCTGAACACCCCAACTCTCTCAGCCTGTTCTCCCAGCAGAGCTGTTCCAGCCTGCGATCATCTTGGTGGCCTCCTCTGGCCCCTCTCCAACAGGTCCATGTCTGTCCTGTGCTGAGGGCTCCAGAGGGGGTCTCACCGGAGCAGAGGGGCAGAATCACCTCCCTCCACCTGCTAGCCAAAAGGTAGCTGAGGAAAGGCAGCGTTACACCTGACAGTGCACAAACACTGACATTTGGAAGAAGGGAATCCTTTGCTGGATTGTGACTGGCCTCAAGCAGCGTGATGAGAACAGACACCAGAAACCCCTTGATTTTTCTGCCTGGAAGACTGGGGAAGCAGTCGTATGCTTCTTTCCCTTAGCTATAACCAGGGGCTCAGCAAAGGGAAGTTGAAGGCAGCTTCTAAATGTGCTAAAAGTTGCAGCTGAGCATCATTCGTTCAAATTTATCTCATGGGACTTCAGGTGACTACAGTAGCTGTCTACCAGGTTACCCACAGAATGGTCAGATTTCATTACAAGATTATCAGCAATGGGAAGGTCCTCATGTAACGTAGTTTCCATATGTAGCCCCAGCACTAGAAAATGTTTCTCCCATCTAACACCTCAGGGTTTTGCAGGGAACAAAATGGGCACTACTTTTTCACCTTCAGCTAGAATAAATTTATAAAGTCTTCTTATATGGATTAGCCAGGTTTAAATGGATTCAGTACCAATTATGATTAAAGGATATATACTTATTTTTCTTAGTAGCTTTCACGTGGGAATTGTAGATGAGTTTTCATGTTGTTTGCTCTTATGCTTTTAAGTGTTGGTTAATGAAAACACTAAAGAAATTTTTCCACAAGAGATGCTAAAAAGCTTTTCTAAAATACGTTTTGCCTTTCAAACTTGCGCTGTGCTTTTAGAATGTCACTCCCTAAACATTAGCATAAGCAAACGGCATCACAATTGGAAAATCAGATCTGATTTTTAATAACCGTGCCTTCTCTGAAAGGATCACAAAGGTTAAACATTAAGTTTCATACTCTTAGATAAATATCACAAAATGAAAAGCAAGGTCTGAAATATTAGTACCAGGCAGGACACATATTACTTGTTTCGGGACACTGCAGTAGCCCGTATTACACCTATCATTAAAATTTTTAATAATTTCGATCAAAGGAGATAAGGAAGGTCACTGCAACCAAAGCAGGCTACTTTTTAGCGCTGCTTTGCACAGAAAGTAGGGTGTTGCTTCAGCGTGTTAGGTAGTGAATTTCTTTGATCCTTCCTATAAGCGCCACTCTTGTATGTCATTTAATTGTGGTGTAGTCCTTTATTAGTGCAATTAAATCTTTTCAAATGCCTTGCATTATCTCTAGCTTTGCTAAAAATCTTGCTGTCATTTAGGAAGCAAGGTAAGTCCTTGTGAAACGATGGAGTTGACTTTAGTTTCTTCCTCCCCCCTCCACATGATTTCTTTAATTTAAATCTCACCAAACAGTATAATGGTCCTGGAATTTGTTTAGCCGTTTGACTTTATCACATGGAGATGGTAAACATTCTGTTGCTAGCTTGAAGTGGCTCCAAGCAGCAAAACTAGGAGGATATTAAACCAGTAAAAGCTTATCAACTGATTCATTGATACGCTGTAAATTCCAGCCTTTTCATTTTACTTTTGAGGGCTGCCATAAGTCAACACATTAGTAAGCAATTTGCTGACACTGGATCACTTAAAAAGGCTTCCCTGTGGACAAAGTTCACCTCAGGGCTTTGTTTCATCCTTTTATTTTATCAGTCTTGTGCTGCTGTACAGATGACTGATGTAGTTTTGCATACTGAGAGACTATTTCAAATACTCAGTTTGGGCCATTCTGTTCAAGTGTTAAAAAATCACAGACATAAAATATAGAGGTATGGTGCTCTTCAGACATAAATTCAATTAATCAGTTTCAGTTGTCCAGAGGAAAAAAGGTCATTCAGCACTATGCATTAAAACACAGCAGGATTTAATATTTAAATCCTATAACACATTAGCAATTTATATAAAATGTTTATTTCTTTCCTGCTCACATTGATAGTTTGCACTGATTTGCCTGTTAGCATGAGTTTGGGGATAAATTTCAGTTGCACTTTTTTTTCTTCCTATCTTTAGAGTTTTAATTTGCTGATTGATGGGTATGGGTTGGGTCAGGTCATACTGCGGGAAAGACAGGAGTAGCTCAAAGCAGATAGTATCTTAGCAGCAGGGGAACTTAACAGATCACTGTCTCGGGCAGAAGAAGTTTTCCTCAATTTTTACAGTTTCTGATCAAGGAGCATCATGAGAGGAGTTTCAGGATCACTTAGTGATTCAAGTTTCATACCAGTAGAACTCAAGACCAAGCATAAATCAGAACCAAAAGTCTTTTGAAATGTATCAACCTTTACTTGTTGTTGAACAGAAACCATGAATTAGTCAAGGTTTAGGTGTAATCTTACCCTGTTCTTCCTGAAGTCAGATTTCAAAATTAAATCGCTACAAGCAGCTAAAATTGCAATGTGGAGTAGATTCAGTTCTAGAACCTGGGTGACAAATTCAGATAAAGCTTACTAGGACTGTCACTACTTAGTTAAACACATAATCACATTAAAATGTTACAGACTTAACTTGATTGAGTCATGGTACATTAGTGTTTCATACCTTATTGAGGAAGCCCACAGTGTCATCGCTTGGGACTGTTTGGAGACCACAAAGTGTAAATATTGAAGGAGGCCTGTGGTGGGATTCTTATTTGTTTGGGTTTTTTTGTTTTACACATACCAATGAAGGTCAGTGTGCATGTTTACATGGGACAGAATCAGATTCTTTTTTCTGTTTTGTCAGTGAACAGTCATGAGGGGAGCACAAGTTCACCCATCTGCTCTTTGCTAGACGCAGAATTCTCACAGAGTACAGAAGAGGTTGCTGCTTTTCCTAGCCCATCGTGATTTAGATACACATGCTATACGAAGGCCCTAGGGGGATTTTTATTTGGTTTATTATTATTCTTTTTTAAGTTAAGTTGATACATCAGCAGCCTCTGAGCTGCACCCGTAGGGGTTCAGAGCAGTCCCTCTCTCTTGGGAAAGGGACCAAAGTCCCGTGTTCTGTCTGAAGGACAATGGTCCATCAGGGCATGCTGGGGACCTGACACTTTTGACCTCTAAGCCAGCGCTGGACACCAGCTGCAAACGGGAATGAGGTTCCATAGATGATGCACCTAATCAGGCCCACTTGTCCAGTCACAATTCGTCCCCATGCAGACTGCCTATGAGGAACTCCAAGCCTGACAGCAGATAATTCTTTTCTTCAGGTTCAAGAGATCAGCAATCGACTGCTGAGTTCTTATGACATCAACCTAGATGAATTTTTTTCTGAGATAGATTCTTCTATAGCTGCAAGTCGAGATGTGTTTGAGCAATTGGAAGAAATAGTAATAAGTGAAGCTGACTGGGAGAAGATCCAGATACAGGTGGGTTGGCTTTGTTTGTTTGTTTTTAAAGTAGTTTTGCATTTTTAAGCTCTTTTATGCTCTTTTGAGGCATGGCGGTCTTTTCAGCACAATTCAGTGTTTTCTGTTTTCTTAAATTTTAGTCCATCTGTTGCAAATCAGAACTATTAAAAAGTTTTTACAGTTGAGAGATTTACCTCAGCAGCATTGCTTTTCTACTCAGTTAAAGAGCCCAAAGAGGTTATAGGAAAAATTGAGAATCAAAGTGTTAATAGTTTGTCAAAGTAATTACAGTCATAACATTTGGATTGGCATATTGCTGATATATTTACCTTCCATTGTGTCACTACAGGTTGGTTTGTTTCTTTTTCCTCAGGCATTTCGGCAAGAGATCTCTGACTGTCCCATCTGCATCATGCCGCTCAGTCCTGCAGTCCAGCCCGCCGGTCTCTCTCCTGGTAACTGCAAACAGTCTGTTTCACGACAGACTGTTCTGCTTTCTTGTTCACATTTGTTTCATCATACATGTCTTCAAGCATTTGAAGAGTTTTCCTTGGGGGAGCGACATCTTTGTCCGTTATGTCGCTCATATTATCAAAAGAAAATCCTTAAATGTTGATAATATATAACTCATAATGAACTACCTTGTCAAATGCAGCGGGCACCACGCGTACGTGGGAGATTTTTCAGATCCAGAACTTCTAAAACCAAATTATTTTATATGGACAATGGTAGTCACCTTGTATTTAGAGAAATAAAACCTAGAAGGGTGCTCTTGCTTCGCTTTTATATTCAGTTTCACCTTTGGTTTTCCAGCATTTTTAATTTTCCTCCCTCTGTCACTCCCACCTTCCTCTGGTATCATTTCCCTTTCCCAAAGATGAGCCAGGGCTGTTTCATGCCTTGTGCTCCCTCAGCAGTACCCGTTGCCACCCCTCACCTGGGTTTTTACACCTGATTCATTGCGGCACAGGTTCCCACTCACAAAGGCTGATAGTGCTGCAACTGGTAGTTGTAGCAAGAAACCTTTTTTCCCCCGTTTTCCTTCAGCCACATTTACTAACTAGAACCCTGGCTGCTGCTTCTCCTGCTCCAGAGCGCTGTGGGTAGATATAAGTGGCCCTCGAAGATGCAGGATCATTTTAGAGAGAACCATGGAACCAGTAAGCACCGACTACTTTCAAGAGAAATAAAACATGATTATGACTTTCCAGCTGTGCATTGCTGAAACTAAGGTCACCACAGATAGCTTATAAGAAAAGTGTGAGCACATAAAAAGACAAAAGCCAGAAGCTGAAACAAAATGAAGCAGAAACATATCAAGGTAACAAGAAAATTAATTTTGCATAAAAAGGCAATAACTTCAACTGAGGGTGGTGAAGCACTGGCCCAGGTTCCCAGAGAGGTGGTGGATGCCCCATCCCTGGAGACATCCCAGGCCAGGCTGGACAGGGCTCTGAGCAACCTGAGCTGGTGAAGATGTCCCTGCTCATGGCAGGGGTGGCACTGGATGAGCTTTGGAGGTTCCTTCCAACCTGTCCTAGTTTTATTAACCCAAACTGTTCTATGACTCTATGATAAACGGGCTGAACAAGCACGTTACTCTCTCACTGAGGAACAGGCTGGTGGCCTCACAGTACTGAAAGTTAACAGCACGTATCTATGCAATGACTAAAGCATTTCCATCTCTCTGCAAATTCAAACTTACGTGAGCTCTTGGCAATTTGTCAGAGGACCCGCTGTAATGACAGGACTGTTTTAATGGAATCTAGTTGTAAAAATCAGATCCAGTGCAAATGAATGAATAAATATTAACATTTTCGAAATAGAAGAATATTTCTAACTAGGGAAGGAATCTCTCTTTATGTTGATGGGAAAAGAAATATATTAAGATCAAAGCCAAGTGCCCTGCTACATATATCCATGCAATCACTGAATACAATAGGAATGCAAAATACAGCGTTGCTCATGAAAGGAGCTTCATCCCATGACGCGGAATATCAAACGTATGTATGGGGGTAGGAGGGGGAAGCAACAGCCACGCTTGGGGTTAAGATACAACAAACATTTAGAAGCCATATCCCAAAGTGCTCATGTAGATACAAGTGAATAGTTGGATACCTAAAGCCTTTAAGAACTGGGATTTCCTATTTTCTATGATTATGTGAGGCCTTCAGACATACACAGCTTTAAAATAGCTTGGATTTAGATATGTTAGGATTGCCAACACTTACAGGGCATTTCTGACATTATCCCTTTGTTTGGAGTCACCTGTATTTGTTTAAACATTTAATGCTATGTATATATAAAAAAAAACTGAGAAAGAAACTGGAAAAGTTGCTTAGAAAAATATGGTCATCAATACAGAACCTAGCATTCTGTATTTTAAAATTGCTCTTTTAAAGATCAGAGTGTATGTAAAATAACAGGATTTAGCTATTTTCCTGTATTTGGTGTTTCTAAACTGCAGATCCTAGTCTGCTGAGCATACGGCTCAGCTGCTGTACATACACCTGTGGAGCCCATCCCGCTTCTGGAGGAGGGGGAAATGAAAGGAAAATAACCTAGAACATTCTTACAACACTGGAGGAAAGTCAGATGCATGAAGCAGCCAAGTGCTCTTTGTTTCTACCTTATTCTTGCTATTTCAGACTGTAAGTTCTTTAAGAAAAGGGCCGGTTTGTCTGACAGCACAGCAGCAGGAACAGGTGAGCACCCCAAGGAGCAGCAGCTCCCACAGAGACATTGGGCAGGAGGGAGCTGGTGGGACAGGCAAGGGCACTCATCACTCCCAGTGGCACATTAGGCTCTGCAGAGGGATCTGGACCAGCTGGATCATTGGGCTGAGGACAATCACTGAGGTTCAACAAGGCCAAGTGCCAGGTCCTGCACTTGGGTCACAACAACCCCAGGCAGCACTACAGGCTCAGGGAAGAGTGGCTGGTAAGTGCCTGGGGAAAGGGATCTGGGAGTGTTGAATGACAGCAGCTGAACATGAACCAGCATGTGCCCAGGTGGCCAAAAAGGCCAACAGCATCCTGGCTTGTACCAGCACCAGTGTGGCCAACAGGACTAGGGCAGTGACCATCCACCTGTACTTGGCACTGGGGAGGCCAAACCTCGAATCCTGGGGTCAGTTTTGGGCCCCTCACAAGAAAGACATCGAGGAGCTGGAGCGAGTTCAGAGAAGGGAACAGAGCAGGAGAAGGGGCTGGAGCACAAGTGTGATGGGAGCAGCTGAGGGACCTGGAGGGGTTCAGCCTGGAGAACAAAAGCTGAGGGGAGACCTTCTGATCTCTGAACTGCCTGAAAGGAGCCTGGAGCATGGAGGGGGTTGGTCTCTTCTCCCAAGTAAAAAGTGATGGGACAAGAGGAAATGGCCTCAAGTTGTGCCAGGGGAGGTTCAGATTGAACACTGGGAAAAAATTCTTTATGGAAAAGGTTTTCAGGCATTGGAACAGGCTGCCCAGGGCAGTGGTGGAGTCACCATCCCTGGAGGGGTTTAGAAGATGTGTAGATGAAGTTCTTAGGGACACAGTTTAGCACCAGAGTCAGATTATGGTTGGACTCAATGATCTTGAGGGTCTCTTCCCACCAAAACAATTCTATGATTTGCCAGGTGACGCGCTGGAGGGAACGTCACATCCACCTGCAGCTCCAGCTCACACGTCCATCCCTGTCAGCACATGAGCTGCCGGCTGCAGGGGCTCGACACTGGCACACGGCTGCACCTCTGTGGTACCCGAGGTGGCACTTCAGAACCAGACGAGGAAAACAATTTGTGAAATCCTTTAATTTCTATGACACTGTAAAACAGTCAACAGGGTAAAAGGTATCGGAACAACAGGGCCAAAGATAAACATCACATTACAGACAGTAAACAAAGCTTCCTATGAATGCAGAAACTGTTACCTATACAGTAACCAATACGATTATCTTTTAGCTTAAAGTGATAATTATGTGTGCTTTACACTTCAAAAGCCCAAAACATTACAGTTCTGCCACTGCATCTAATATTGTGCTACCAACACAGAATAAAGCCAGGAGACGGCTAACTCAAAACACTCAGGTTACATCTGTTTTTTGGTCTTGTGTGGTATCTAGTCGAAGATGGAAGCATTTATGTGCTTTTTGCCTCATAAGAAGTGAGGCAGATGTTAATGTTACTAAGATCAGCTGTATATACCTTGAAGGTATAGACCACCTGACTCTACATGAGTCAAAATACTAGGAATGTGTCATCAACATCCATTAATGAATTACCAGTTGCTTGTACTTAAGTGACCATATGCTTCTGTGAAAAGTATATAGTGACCTGTATCTTACACACAGTATATCTGAAAGTAGCGCTGTATCTCTAAAGGAGTTTTGCATAAGCGTGTCATTTCAAAGGCCAAAGGCGTATTTTAGTGTGGACAGTGTCACAATATCAGGAGCTCACTTTAAAACAAAACGCTGTCAGGAGTTGCACAGGGTAGTTCTGACTGTCTCATCCACCACGGAAACCACGCAGCATCTTCACCATCTCCATACTGTGTGTAAAATCGTGGCTAACGCAGCCTTAACCCGCACGTCTCTGACTGCAGGACCCAGCAGGTGGGGTGGACCAGCTGAGGCTGGAACATCTTTGAAAGATTTTTATAGTCTGGCCTGAAACTTGTGTGCTTATCATCAGGAACCGCCTCTGCTCAGTTTAATTGCCCAACTCGCTTTCAGAAACCCCATCTGAATTATAATCCCACCTTTTTCTATGGTCTTGGGTCACCAACGCCAGGACAAACGTCTCCGCAAACCCTCGGGCAGTCTAATGACTGAGAAAAGCATGAAGAGCGAGACCTACGCTGGTTCACACTCCCTAGGTTTATTCCTTAAATCCATTTATTCAGTTTCACAGAGCATATTTAAATAACTGTCTTAAAGTTGTACCAGAATACTTTAACCAAGCTAACTAGCCTCCCACACACCACAATTCACCAGCCCCATTAAGACATGAGGACAATTTTGGTCACAATCACTTGCATGGACAAGTGGATACATTTCAGTTATTTTTAACTATAACCCTAATAGATAAGGCTACAAGTTCTGAGAATACCCAAATGACACCCCTAATAATAAATCTCCCACTATTTTAAATGTAAACACATTTTAAACCAACTTTTAACTACAGTTCCCTGTTCTTGGTTGCAGAACTTGGACTTAAAGATCTGTCACTAAAATGTCAACGTGAAACTCAAACAACAAAAAAGATGCTTGTACATCTTAGTGAAATCAAGCAATTTTACTTTAAGTCTTCCAAGACTCAGCACAACACATCAATAGTCAGTTTAATAAGCCTTGAACTTATACTAATCACACACACACACAAAAAGTAACTCTCTAGCATCATATTTACTACAGTAGTATTTACATTATGCCCCAGTTCAAGTCAGAAAAGGCAGCCTGCACAAAATAATAAAGGAAGGAGAAATTCTCCGGGTTTTTTTAAACATTCCAGGGGTAAGGACAAAATAAAATAGGAAAGAAACCCTCACATTCACACCCGCAGCAATAAGGTCTACAGTGCAGAACAGTCGTCTCAGGAGATGTCCAGAAAGGTTTATCTCATTTCAGAGCCACGCTGGAGAGCCAGTTGTCACTGCTTGATCACATGAAACACCTCGAACTCCAGCCAGACCTGCTTGTTTTACAGAAATAGGAACATTATCTGAGTTGCTACACGGCGGGCACACACTGACCGTGTCCCCAGCCCAATCTGTTTGCAGATGCGTGTGGCAGAGCAGGACAGAAATGCAGCCAGATTCTGAATACTTACTTGGAGCTTGGTTGGTGGGTTTTTTCTTTACTCTAAAGGATTCCTAAGGCTGCAGTAATTCTAGAAAAAAGGACGTTACAACCCACCAATGCCATCCTGAATCTAAGGCCTCTGAGCAGTTCAACTGTAACACCACAGAAATTCATCCTACCAAGACTCAACACAAAAGCCTGACTTACCAAACCACCTACGTCAGCTCTATAATCTTAGAATTTAATTTATGATATCTACACATATAGGTCTATATACATGTTCATGTGTCCATTAAAAAACAGGCTAGTGAAAGATACTGGATTATGCCACTGAATGGAAATCCTCATAACTATAGTATAAATTCAGAGAAATAATTTACTTCAAATTAAAGAAGATCGTAAAAAACTGCAATTGCAGCCTCCTAGGCCTGTGCTACTTGCATTGATTACAAGTACAGCTTATACACAGTAGTTCATAAAGAATTTTACAGGGATGTACTTGGTGACCTCCGTGGCACAATAGCTTACAGAACTGTAAGAGCTGTGACAGGGGGTCTACACAGCTTTTTACAAAGCATACTAGGCTCAGATTGAACACTGAAGTTAATCTTCATCTTGCACTTTATTTGATAAGACATTGTCTGGCTACCAGTAAAGCAACTGGCATTTATAGCTGAGAACAAAGCTGAAAACGCTGCCCTGCCAGGAAAGCTTTGGGACATTAGATGGTGAACAGCCCACCGAATCCAGCAGGAAAGGAATTGTGAGCCACACCAGTTCCCTTCATTTTTAAGGTGTTCTTAGTTGGAACTGTTTATCTCCTGTCAAGGATTCCTACTCCAGGTAGTTTGCATTCCCAGCATGGGTCATCTAGGGCTTCAAGCGTATCTTTGTTTTCTTTTTTAACCAAGTCCCAAAGTTATTCTTTACAGCTGTGTCTGTAAAACACAGGAGGTACTGTGCATTCAAACAGTACTGGGTTTATATCTAAAGGTGTGAGACGGTCAAAAAATAAAAAGGAATGCATTATTCTCTTCAGCTTCCAGTCTTCAAAGGCACCTCCTGCATCAACTTACTGGGCAATGAACCAGTAGACCAGAAGTTCACTGGAAAGAGAAGAATCTGATATACTTAACTTCCACACAAGCACACAGCATGAAAAAATGAGACAAGGTTGGACCCAAATTATCAACAAATAAAACCAATATAAAACTGCTGATGAGATGAGGGGAATGCCACGCAGCTGATGTTTTCAGCTCTGTTGATTGCAGGTGGTTGTTCATCACAGTGTTTTCTGATGCCCATTTGCAGACGGCTTTGTCTCCGAGTCTCTTGGGTTGTTCGACAGATGAAGTTTATCTAATCCTGCAAAACATTACACGACAAAGGAAAAAACTGAGATCCTCCCATATTTTGTGCATACAGGTATTCAAAAGAACACATACAAATCAAATTCTACTCTGTGATTAAAGACTTTGAATTGGCTGAAGAGCAGAACTGATGTTCCAGCTCAGGTAAGAATTGCTGCTGGGAAATTCTCTCAGTTGTGTTTGAAGCAAGAAAAGTCCATTACAATGGACAGGGATGGGAGCGAGAGAAGCCAAACTTCACATCACTTAAACCACACACTTAGATGGTAAGAGCTGAGAAGGACTCACAACCCTTTACTCTGTCAGTCTACAAAGACCAAAATAAACCTAAATATTACCTAAAATATTTCTTTTAAACTACAGCATCTTTCTCAAAAGCATCCACTGCTGATCTTAAGATCACTGGTGATGACCGCATCACCTCTCCATACTGTCTAATGATACTTTTAGGCCTACATTATTACTAATTTATCTCCATTTCCAGCCATTTGTTCTTATTGCATGCATTATGAGTGCTGATTAAAGTCGCCTATCCTGCCACAGGCAAGTAAACTTTTCTTGTGGGGGAGATGGGGAAATACAGTAAATTTAATATTTTATTGACACGAGGCACAATGTCAGCCCTTCCTTGCTGGCTACAACTTCTCTCTGAAATCTCCTATCAAGTCTCTAAAATTAAGGGTCAAAAATGGAAAGTTTCTTATTCATATAGTGTAGAGGAAACTGACTGTGTTACTAAAAAGCTATGACATATGAAGTTAAATTTCTTTTATCATTGGAATTCTCAAACTGACTGCACTACTACAAAACCCCAAATCTACTCAACACTCTATTATTTTTAAGTGCCGGTATTACATGAATTCCTTTGATCACAACCTGCAGCAGGAATTTACCTTCCACTCCTTAACTATGATGCTCCACCAGCCTCTAACTCTCAGTGTCACTGTTTTCAGCACAGGGAAGAAATAAACACACAAATTTTGGTTCTCATCCTGTAAATCCCATGTGACAGTTTTTAACAGGCACTGTTTGTTACGTACAGCATCAAAATCAAACCCAGTTTGTGGCAGGGATTTATAACTCTCTGATTGTGCCAAATGCAAACCTCTTACCCATTACTCTGTTTCTCCGTTTTGATCACAGTATTTACACAAAAATCACACAATTTGTGACAGCAAGAGGCCAAACATCCTTAAAAAATCCACTAGAACAATGATCATTATCCTACTACACCTGCAAGTTGGTTAATCTGCTTTCAACACAATTTTTATTAAACACTATTTAATGAAGTGCTATGAATGATGAAGATAAATCTTTTAGATCATTTGCTTTAAGACAGAAGCTTTAAAGTTTCACCAGACGTGTTGCTATGAGCCCATGGTGACTGATGTTCTTTCCTTCGGAGCTCTACAACAGCCATTACATTATACAAAATAATCCCTTTACAGTCCGAACAGTTGCACACACACAAAAAAAATAGAGGATTATGCAAGGTTTTACTCATGCTACAAAGACTTAATGAACATGCAGAGCTCAAAAGAAAGCATCACAACAAAGCAGTTAAGGCTTCCACTAAACTATTTCCAGGGAACTAAGAGAGATGAATCAAGGTCTTCTCATAAAATGACCTTAAAGCTGGCTGATAACATCAGATACATCATGTTCACACCATACATCTGTCTCACTCAATAATGGAACTTTTCTGAAAATAGCATAAAAATCAATGCACAGATTTACACCCCCTTGGCCCACTAACCTGTTCCCTTGGAGCTTCAAAACTCAAACCCACCACAGAATGGCTTGTTTTAATCCTACACTATCAGTGATCTTCTATTTCCCTTTTCCCATAGGTCTGATTTAACTTAATTGGCACCAGTAGCGTTTGGATGTCATTTACCAGGGTCACAACTCTGGAAAGCATTAATTGGTAGCAACTAACCCACGTTCCTTTTAGACACTACAAACTGAATCCACGGTGACAAATAAACACTGAAGTTTCACCATTAGTCCTCTCGGTTTAAGCAAATACTACTGGAGGGTTCCAAAGAGGTAGGAGCTTCATTAAATAGTAAAGATGTAGTAACAATTACTAAATATGTACATTGTATCCTCCTAGTATCAAGTATGTTTTCAAGCCTTCTAGAGCTGAGAAACATGAATACACAATTGGAGCAAAATTTTGATTATATCGAGTAGAGGTTTTACTCATGCTATATATTCTGTACAAAGCCTTCATGAACATGCAGAGCTCAAAAGAAAGCATCACAAAGCAGTTAAGGCTTCCACTAAACTATTTTTAGGGAACTAATAGGTTACTTGAAACAAAAAGAAAGAAGTCAACCCACACACAAGTTGAAGATCGATTTTGGAATAATTTCTCAGTAGCAATGAGAATGTTTCTGTGCTCTCTAAAGGCTGAAAAATCTAACTGCGGATCAATAAGTTCACAGATGTATCATTAAGATCGACATTGTACTTTAGCTCCCGACTCTTAAAGAAAATAACACAAAGCAATGCATTCTCACCTTAACTTACAGAAATTTCCACCAAAAAAAAATTGCTGTAAGTTGTAACAGAACTTTAGTGTTTTACCTTGATGTGCTACTGTTAAAGAAATGTTCAAGTACAAACTCGATTTTCAGTGCTATTTTACCTAACGCCTTCAGGAGCTCTTCTCGCACAGCAGACGTGAACTTTCTGACCAGACACAACGTTGTCATGATAGCGAAGAGCAGGTTGTAAGATAACACAATATAGAAGTTTCCCAGCCAGTTAAACCTTCCGAAGTCTCCAAGCAGATCAAATCTGGTGATTCCTGTTAAAATTGCATTGCAGATTTACAGCAAAATCTTGATTACATCTCTTAAGAAACACAGAAATTCCATTTATTACTTTGGACATATGGAAGCAAAATTCCTTCAAACACCACACAAGACACATGGTTGAACACAAGACAGTGTTCAAGATCTTTTCCCCCTTCATTGACCACTATAAAACTGCAAGACACCCTTATCAAAATGTTTTAGTTTCCCAGTAAAACGTTTGAATAATGTTAAAATTGTTTATTCTAGAAAGGAATTCTGCTTTTATAATTTCAGAGAAAAAAAAAATCAGTTTTAGTATGAAAACTGCATGAAATCTCCATTTCTACAAAATGCTTAACTATGCCAGAAAAGGCTGAAATGCACTGTGCAGTTTCTTATTAAAAAGTATAGGTGGTAAAAAGCCTTTCCACAAGCACCACTATAACTTACAGCAAACACAAAGCCTTTAGAAGTGTTTTTTTAGAGCCACTGCTTTTGAAACCAAAGTTTAATGACATCTTTCAAGTGGCAGCTTTTCTCCTGGGTCTCCCCACCAGCACAGAACATTTGCACAGAAGGAGATTTTGGGTGAAAGATGGTGCTGACAGGTCTTCTCCACCAACACTCAACTCTGTGCTGATGGAAAGCTACTCAATCCCTAACACTATAGCTAAGTTTTCCCAAGGGGTGGAAGCATCTCCAAGCTACAGGGTCATCCCAGGAGGTAGAAGAACCACAGGTTGTTCCTCTGCCAGTTCTCCACCAAAAGCTGCACTGAATAAAGGGCAAAATATTGAGACGCTACCCAACTGACAGTTGTCTGAATTGCTGACCATTAAACTCCCAAAAAACCTTGTGGCACAGATGGTGTTGTGATGTGCGCTGTTGAGGAGATCAACACTATGAAGGAAGCTTAGCTCACCCCAAAGCTCAAATGGCAGCAGAAGACTATTAATACTATTAGAACTCTCAATAGGCAAGCAGAAAATAACCCTGGCTCTGAAGTTCTGGGAAACAAGTTTTCTAGCATCTTATTTTAAATGAGTTTGAGGGTTTTTAAGAATCGTGACTTCAACAGTGATAATAAATGAAGGAAGGCAGAATGAAAAGTCAGTTGAGGGGAAACCTGGCACTTGCAAACCTCCCTGCACCTGGATCCCCAAGGCTCACAGCCGGCTGTCTCAATGCTAAAAGTTACACACGCTTCTTGTATGCAGCAGTCAATTAAAAAAAATAGGGGATTCAGATTTAATATGTAAGAAAATAATGTCAAAATTAAGACAATTAAAAGGAGAACTGTCAAAAGATAAAGTGAGAAAAAAATCCTGAAGCTGATCAAAATAGCAAAAGAGGCAGGGCAGAATATCACGAAAGCATAGGAGGACTGAATGAGCCATAAACAGATGAAGGATCGTAAACACCAGTTGCTTTCACACTTGAAGCTGAACACACGGTGTCCTTCAGAATAATATTTTCAAAGGAGCAGAGAGTGGTTTAATCAGAGTGCAGAGATACATGAAAATGGATAAAGTTGATTCTGAACATACAGGCTTCCAGGCACTTAAAAACAAAACAGGTAGAGCACTGAGTGAAGCGTTCTCTGGAAAAGCAAAAATGCTCCTTGACAAAAGCGGGTTCAGAAGTCACTGGCAATGGAGCGGGTGTTACTGTGACAAACAAAAACAAAGCTTGACACTTCTGTTAGAGAAGGTGGAAAAAAATATTGTCTACAAGTTGCATTCATTTGCCTCTTACAAATAAAAATGTCACTGCTCATCAGAAAAATAAAACCTGACACGGTATCATTTTATAAGACTATGGGAGAAAAGCGTTAAAAAGCTTTTGGAGACTTTTTGTTACAGAAGTTCCTACTTACCCACAGAAAAAAATCCCCAAGACTGCAATTTGAAAGACAACTCGGTAACTGAACAGAAAGCTGCATCTCTCATGGACAAATATAGATCCCATAATGCTGGTGACAACTTACCAAATAAAATACTAAAGAATTGTTTGGTTGAAAGAAAATATACTGTATAAATACTGTATATACAAATAAGTTTCAACTCCCTGTTTACTTAGCCATAATGAGAGAAGAATTCTAGGAGTACTTTTGTACATTAGAAAATTCAACTTCGTTGGCAATTCCTTGTATCTGTATTCCTGGCTATGAAGTGCTCTGTTCCCGATTTGTTTCACAGTGGTCAGCAATGTGGTGCTGGTGGGAAACTTCTTCCAAGGCTGAAAAGTTCTGCAGAAGGTGGCTTAACTGATTCTAATAAAAATAACTTATTTTAGTCAAAACTTTCTCACAGAATGACAGATTAGAGACATCCACCACCTACATATTTAATGAGAATGCCAAGAAACAAAAAAATGCTCATATTTCTATTGTGAAACTTGAAAAGGGTCAGTACATGTATTAGGTAACTTGCTTTTTTACCTTACCCATAATGACAAAGTCTTCTGGATAGCCTAGAAACTCGCCTTTTTAATAAAGCAAACCCACTATGAACCTGCTTAACATATTTATTTCTTTTCATCTATTCGGTGCCCGGGGCGGGAACATGTAGCGCAACGCATGTCGATATTCTTGCAAAGCGCCACATGACTCACTGTACTCCAATGTGCTCTATTAATCCTGTTTGGACAGCTGTGACTCTGCATTTGTTGGCTGTGTGTTAATTGTTCCATCTTTTTTCTTCTTTTATTTATCTCTATGGCAAACTATTCAGGAATTTCATTTGTTAGTCCTTTATTTTAAAGTGAGTTTTACCATTAATCTGTTTCCTATGAGACAACAATGCACCCAGCATGTGTACTTATTTCCACAGGATCCGTTCATTATCAACTGTTAATCTCATATATTATTAACAATTATCTTTTTATTTTTAAACAAATGGTGAAGGCAGTAACTCAGTGGTCACAATACTCATGTTAAAATTCTATTCTAAAGCACTAATTTTTCAACTTAACATCTTGCTCTAAGTGCTAGAACTGTTTTACTTCTTAGATCTTTATCGCACTGCACTACTTTAAATAGTAGAATTATTCTTTTGCATTTTTGTGAGGTTTTACAACAGACTTTTAAAACATGAGCTCTAGAATGTGCATTTTAAGATTCGACCCTTCAAAATGCATTACAGGGGTTTTTAGTTTGTTGTAGATATGATCAATAAATCTGATAAAACCTCTCATCTGTACATGTACACAGCACAAAAATATACAGTAGAGTTTACTGGAAAATATGAACTACTCTTGATTTGACAGTATCCTGGTTGAAAAGAAAATCAGCTACAGAGCTATTGGGAACAACATCAATGGTCTGTGGGCCTGAGCTTAAACTCTTAAGCTTGTACTTAAGACTCATGCAGCCCAAGGTGAAAATTTCTGCTTTATTCTGTTTAATGTTCCCAAAGAAATTCACATTTGCTATGAGTATTCTGCACTAAATATATAATAACCTTGCAATCTAAGAAGCTGAAGATTACCTCATTAAAAAAACTGAAGATACAAAACGTTTTGTTTTTCCAACTGGTTAAAATCCATGCTACTGCAAGTTCTTAACAATAAAATCAGAACTTTGAGTTCCACTATGCGAAATACCAATTTTTTGTATTTGAAAACTGAAGTAACAAAGAATGCAAGCAGGTCATATTAAGGAAAACAGAAGCAGCCCAGTATCATTGCCAATAAAGATGCTTAAAAATGAAGAGTCATTAACTGGTTTTAAAAAGCCATTTGCCCTCAATTTTATCTCAAATTTTGTACCTGAAATCCCCAAATATATTTCTTTTTCCACAAAAACTGAGCATTGTGATTTCAAAGTGAACACAAAACTCTCTTATACTGCCCTGAACAAGCAGTCTCCAGATCTATTCTCACCATCTCCTGTTTCAAGTAGTTTAAAATCTGACCTGCCTTCTTAAAATAACAGATTCTCTAGAAAATGTTCAGCATCTTTTTTGTTTAGAATGGATGTTCTGGAGTTCATGTATTTAGAATGTATGTTCAACAGTTCATGTTGGTACAGAAAAGGCCCAAAACACATGGCATTTCTATTGAAAGCGACAGCAAATTACATACATACTATGAAGGGTACAGCTACAGGCTGATTTCTTTTTTTACTCAATTAAACATCCTTTATTACAACGTTGTACATTTCCATGTCACTTACCCAGTGTCCTTGACATGACTGGCAAAGCAGAGCTCAGCACCAAGATTGAGACACAGTTTCCAATGATCTGTTCCAAAATGACAAACAGCATTTAAATTATAAATGTGATTATGGAAGAAAAAGAAAAGAAAAACAATGGTCAAGATGAAAAAGGAGTCCCTAGAAGTTACATTCTTCAAATTGAAGTTAAAGCAATTTACAATAACATATTGTTAGTCTCACTTACTTGTGTCATGCTTTTCTATACAGTGTTATACAAGATGAAGATGATCCAACAGGAGAGTTAAAAAATAAAATAAGCAATTGTTTCCTTTTAATTAGTGTTATATGTGCTTAGATTCAAAATTCAAAACTACCACATTGCAAAGCGTCGACTGTTTACTTAATTCCTGCAAACTTTGTATGAAAGGACCATTCCATGGGTTCCCAAGAGATGACTGATATATCAGCTTAAGCTATGTATGTAACTGCTTGCAGGATTAGCATTATTGAAAAAATTACAAAGAGCTTCCTTTCAACTGAACGCCTGTTGACTACTTCAAATAGCAGAAAAAATTCACAGCTGTTAAGATTTTATTCTAGTTCATGTGAAGCCTTTATAAAGAGTAATTGAAGCTCTCTCGCATAAGGGATCATTTTCTTCAGCTCTTATTCTCCATAATTCAAAAGAAAATAAACAGAAAACTTCTTAAAAGTAGATAGGTATCTGTGCAATCTGTACTTATTTCTATGCTATTCTCGGTGTACTGTAAACAAACAAGAGAAAACATTAGGAACATTACAACTCTCTACTAGCTACTTACTATAACCATTCTGTGTGTTTACCTACTTTATCACTTTCAGCAATTTATGCTAAAAATGTCTTTAAAAAAAGCCACACAATGAAACACTGAAAAATTACATTCAACATCTGTTCCTTGGGTACTGATCACGGTCCCTTGTCAGCTGTGGGAATCTTTTGCCACAAACCTCAGTGTGTTCCTCCCCATTAGGTAACAGCATTTGTTATTCTGAAGCCAAAGTCAAATTAGCCTCAGACTGCACAATGTTGCTGAATAGACCTCCTCAGTCTTAGTTTAATTATTCAAATTTGAATTACTCTGTCTGTATTACTTCTAGGGACTGAGTTCTTCAGATTTCAAACCAGTTCCCTGAAGTACAGTTGCCACAATCCCAGTTACTCATTAGCAATAGGTTTCCTTTGAAAAAAGTTCTTTCACTGGCTTTTCTATAGCTGGGTAACAAGCTCTGCTATTCCCGGCTTTTCACAAGTGAATGGATGCCATCCAAACCAAACAGAGCACATCCTTTTTCCCACTCATTCAGCATTTTGAAAATCTTCCAGTTTGTGTTTACGCAGCAGCTACAAACAAATACCCATCACTGCAAATGAGCCATTCAGGGCAATTACTGACTCAAAGAGTCAGTTTGTCTTCGGTGGCAAGAAATTGAGGAGGGGGCTGTGGCCAGCACAGACTTGAGCTCACCTTTGTCATAGTTGTGTCATCCTTCCTGGGAGTGAAATCTTCAAAAAAACGAAGACTATAGAAGCCGACGACAGAGGATACCATCAGATAGCTGTGAGAATCAAGGAAAAAGGAACCTCCGAGGAACGCAAGTTTCACTCAAGGCTTAAGAACTAAAGAAAAACACTTAAAATGCTTGAGAAGGGCCGACCTGTCTCTTTCTTCTTTCCAGGCAAGTGTCTTAGTAAATTACCAGTGTCCCAGAAAACTGGAGAGAATATTTGTTAACAGACAGAATTCTTAAAGAAAGGATACAAAATCAAAATTATTTCAATTGCTGCTCCCACAAAACCGAAGGTGGACAGGGAAGCGTTTCCTATTCCAGGCCCCTACGAAAACAAAAAAAAACCATACTTGACATAATTTAAGAAGATACACGTGGATGTTTATAAAGTTAACTTCTACCAGGACCAAAAAAACTAACATCTCACATGAAATACAGCCCTCAATTCCGAATTTAAGGGGCATTCTGATGGGCTGACCTGCAAGTCTCCCATCCTGTGCAACTGCACCAGGCAGCTTTCAAACACCAGTTGCATGTATTACTAAGACAGACAGTCTAATGATTCACACTTCATAGACACTGCATCTACCCATCACGCTGCACGTTACACTCAATTACTTTGGAAACCAAAATAAGATGTCTCAAAAATAAACACTTCAGTTGTTCACAATACCACAGGCAGAGCGGCCACCACCGCTAAACACCTCTTCCAGCTCTGCCAGATCGTGCACGGCTACACGCAGAGGAAGGCAACACCGAGCTAATAAAACCCTCCTCATCATTAAAGACTCTTCTTCTCAATCTGCTGTTCTTTAATTTCTTGAAGTACTTTTATCGTAAAGGGGGAAAAATATCATGTTTTGTAAAAGGAACACACACACAAGACAGGCTTTCCATATTTGTTTTTGACACAGTCTCCTAAACGGAACATTTCTAGACCGTATAAAAGCAGATGATTAAAATGCAAGCTCCAAATTAATGATTTACTCTAGTGAATCACTGCATCTTCATAAAGATTCTGGACTAGTTTTATTAAGAACTCGCACTAAACGTTCATGTGTGCACAAGACCAAAACCTAGAAGGTTAAGGCTCATTAGTTTCAGTGTTAAAGCAAAAGTTCTCACATGCACTTCTGTTCGAGCTCCAAAGCGTTACTAAAGTTATAAAATGATAAGAGTTTACTTTACCCCTGATCCCTTTGGCATTGCAGTCTCATCAACCAAGAGGTAAAGAATGTTGAGAGCAACTAAGAGGACTGAGATGGACTATAAAGAAGCAGAAACAGTCTCGTTATTTAAAAGTATTCCACATCTTAAAAGTGTATACATCTATCCTTAGATTCCATAATGTTATTTTAAAATAGTCAAGCAAAAAATATCAAGTTTGTTGCTCAAACACACACCACTCAAAAATTTTAAAACTACTTCCCCAAACGACCATATATTTCTTTATACTTTTTTTTTGGGGGGGGGGGGGAAATAAAAATTCTTACCGTCCCAATCAGTAGCAATATCATAACAGCTGGATAAACTAAATTCCTTTCCCAAGCAGAAGCTTTTTTCCGACGTTCTGTTCAGAAGAGAAAAACAGCAGCTTAATACCACAGGTCACCTCAGAAGAAAACAAAGTATAAGCCGTTCAGATATCTATAAGCTCTTGTTATAACTACAGGTAAGAAAAAGTGATCTTGTCTTGAACCAGAACCATAAAAACGTCCACCCTGAACAGCTGTATAAAGCAGCTCCGAATATATGAAGCCTCTTCAGGCCTGTTTCATCATAACATTTTTTCCCCTGGCATACAGCAGTTCTGCAAAGTTTAAAACATGATGAATTTGAAAATAAACTGTTTACATGTATACTTTAGTAAGACCTAAAGGGACAGAAGGGAATTGCAAATATTTAAGCAGTATTTTCCTCTAATAAAGCAGGAAAGGTAAGACTAACTCACTGCACATCACTAGTATGTCTAAAAAGAAAACCCAATGCATTTGTCTTACCAGTCTGAGTTTTGCACATAACACACTGATACAAGCAACATCCTGTAAGCTTTTGAATAAGTAGGTAGATGTCTGTTGAGCAGCTGCCACTGTCAAAAGTATCACTTACAGGTTTTAAAAGACAAACCAGCTAAGAATTATTCTACCGTTCTTAAGAATAATTTGACTTTTACAGAAATAATTCAAGAGCAAAGAAAAAAATAATGTCTTAGATTATACCAATGTCAGGATGTCAAGAGCGTTGCAATTTCTCTAAAAGTATGTTAAAAATAAGATCCAAATCAGACTCCCTACTTAAATTTGTTTGTTAGAGGGGCACAATGATCTCATGTGATACATTTATAGCAACTATGACAATTTGAAAGGACTGCAAATGCACAAATACGGTTCAGAACACAACTGGAATTAAGGTGCTGAGTTTAGCTTGTAGCAGTCATTTGATTAAGGTCACTTACTAAACCGCAATCCACATGAAACAGTAGAAAATAAAAATTACCTAGATTAGTTTTCTTGCTTTTCACTTTTTCAAGCTCCCGTTCCAACTCCACTGTCTGGTATTCCACCGTGGAGGATACACCTGTAAAACAGAAGACAGTGTTTTCTTTTGGATGAGAATCACTATAGTACTGTAAGAGACAGGGTGATGATTCAGATTTAGGAAACCTCACATCCACACCTGTGACTTTAAACTGCAGGTTTGTTTTTGAGACTCTTCAACTTCTTTTCAAAAATAAAAGTAGAGGCTTCGGCAAGAACCCTCTAATTGTGTCTAACCAGAAGGGTTCAACACAGGTTTCAGAGTGATCTTCTCTGATCCCTGGCTATTCTGTTGAGCAGCTGCTTCAAGAACTAAGAGAACAGCTATTGCTGAACCACTGCAGGGGTCCAAAAAACAGTTGTGGTATGGCAGCCTGACACAGGATGGCTCAAATTCCTTATTGTATCTCAATATGATTCATATATAAGGATATAAAGAACCTCTGGACACCCTTCAAGGGCATCATTATTTAGCAACTTAAAGTCAGAGTGGACCTTTGCCTCCCAACAAAGTAAGCTGGTGGCTGGACCTCCAGTTTCAGCTTCGGCCCCCCTCCCTTTCACCAGGACTTTTTACTCAAACACGGTTTCCACACTGCTGACCTACTTGTGGACATGTTTTCTGCTCACATCAGTTTGCCCAATTTTGTCAGTCTCTTTGTATCATAAAGCTCCCTCTGACAACACGATCAGATCTTTCTTGCAACCACCCACAAGACCATATTCTTCCACTTTTCACAGTTTACAGCACGTGCAGGTCACACAGAATCACAGAATGTGAGGGATTGGAAGGGACCTCGAAAGTTCATCCAGTCCAATCCCCCCGCCGGAGCAGGAACACCCAGCTGAGGTTCCACAGGAAGGTGTCCAGGCGGGTTTGAATGTCTGCAGAGAAGGAGACTCCACAACCTCCCTGGGCAGCCTGGGCCAGGCTCTGGCACCCTCACTGAGAAGAAGTTTCTTCTCAAATTTAAGTGGAACCTCCTGTGTTCCAGTTTGAACCCATTACCCCTTGTCTTATCATTGGTTGTCACTGAGAAGAGCCTGGCTCCATCCTCGTGACACTCACCCTTTACATATTTATAAACATTAATGAAGTCACCCCTCAGTCTCCTCCAAGCTAAAGAGCCCCAGCTCCCTCAGCCTTTCCTCACACAGGAGATGCTCCACTCCCTTCATCATCTTTGTTGCCCTGCACTGGACTCTCTCCAGCAGTTCCCTGTCCTTCTGGAACTGAGAAGCCCAGAACTGGGCACAATATTCCAGATGTGGTCTCACCAGGGCAGAGTAGAGGGAAAGGAGAACCTCCCTGGACCTACTGACCACCCCCCTTCTAATCCACCCCATGTACCATTGGCCTTCCTGGCCACAAGGGCACAGGGCTGGCTCATGGTCATCCTGCTGTCCCCAGGACCCCCAGGTCCCTTTCCTTACACTGCTCCTCCAAATCTCTCCTCTACACCTGCTGAAAACTGGCAACCATAATTTTAATTCCTCCCTCCCTTGCTAATTATTCTCTGCCTAAAAGTCGCTCAGCAACTCTTCCTCCTACCCCTACAGGGGCTCTAGGCAATGCAGACCATTTTCCCTCTCCATCCTTTTCCCTTCAACCTCCCATCTCTTCTCCAGTTCAAGCACACTGTGGCTTCTCTCCTTGTCTCCAGTTCCTCTACAAACACTGCCCAGCATTCAGGCACCGACACAGTTCTGAAATGCTGACTAGAGATCTGCTGCTTCAGTTCTGATGTCATTACTTCTGCTTTACTCCCTGCAATCACAAACTGGAAACATTCTGCCTGGGATAAGTTGACAACACTCTCCAGTTGCATCCCTTTTATGTCTGAATAACATCACTTCAAAATAAGTTAAGAGGGCTGGTATTTTCCCTGCCTGTTCCGGACCAATCTCATTCTGCTGCAGCAACAGTTCAAGGTCTTAATAAACCCAAAGTCCTCTCTGTTACCTTATTTCTTTATTTACACTGACACCCTTCACCTGTTGGCCGTTCCCCACCCTGGGCCTCACCTTCCATTGTGAGCTAACCTGTAATAGCACCATCCTCCAGATACGTTTTTAAACACTCTCTAATAAATTTCTAAAGCACAAATAGTCTTGTCCAGGTTCTTATCTCATATCTTGATCATTTGCCTACAAAAACTAAATAGCACTTAGGTTGCTGGCACACTAACGCTACTTCACAGTCAAATCTCATCATTTCCTTATTTTCCATCCAGCAATCTCAGTACAAGATAAGGTAAATTTCTTTTCCCACCCAACCTCACATTCCTACCTGAAAACCACCATATTAAAGAGTATTTCTCGAATTTTCAAACTTTTAATAGTTTCATTTTGGAGTATTAATACTGATTTGTTCAGTGCAGTCAAATTATCAGTGAGGCATCCAAGTGTTTCAAAAACTGAGTTTCAAATGTTTAACTGCATGCTTCTTTCACACACATTTTTGCATATAAGACATCCCCACTGTGCTACGCCTAAACTTTTATCTTTGATAGCAGTGCCATAATGTGCATGTGGTAATATTTACATGTCTTCAAACATATAAATATCTCAAATCCCGAGATTAACCACTATAGACCTACAAACACTGTTTTGTGACAACTTCTACTTACTTCAAGTGCCTACATTATGCACGTCAGTTTAATTTCTCAGTGTCTTTTAAATAAGTCATCACAATACAGGGGTTTTGAGAAAAAAAAAAATCTCATCATTAGAAAAATAAGCTTTTGTCTGATGCATTCCTGCCAAAAATGTCTAAAACATCTGTTTTACAGAATGACTAATGACTATGACTTAAGAAAAGGGATTGCTATAGAGCTCAGTGGAAAAAGTCTCAAGAACTTCAATGGAAGCAGTTGAAAAACTAAGAAAACTTGAGTTAATCTGATATTTTCTTCTTTTCCATAACTGATTTAGGGGTCTCTGAGGAAAAGCTTTATTCAAGATATATGTTGTTTCCTTCCCTCGGTATAAAAATCCCAAGCTCAAAACGCTGAGATTCGTGGAAACCTTCCCAACAAAGTCAGTGCGATCACATTAGGTCCCTGACACTTCAGTAGAAATTGTGAATCATATTTAAGTGCTGTTGTAGTTCCTCCTTAAAAGTAGTAGCAAACAACAGGTTGCTACACAAAAGGGTATTTTACAAGAGGGGAAGGCAAAGTTTCAGATCAGTCAAAAGAGTATTTGAAAAGGATGCAGCCAAATTCTTAAAAGCTCTATAACATTAGCTTTATTTCAAACACACACAAAGTTCAATGTCAGTGCTGTCTAGCCAATAAATCAAATTGGGAGACGAGACTTGTTTGGACTAGCAATGAAAAGTTAGAAGGGATTCTCCGAGAAAGCCACAAAGCAGCTCATTTAAGGTCAATTTAACGGTATTATTCTGTTTTTCTTCCAGCCCCGACATAAGATTTCAGTACCTCAAAGGAAATTGTAAGAGTATCTATTTGCATTCCCCCTAGGTGATTGGCAGTTCAACACCAATTAGTTCAAAATTACACTGTTACTAGCGTGCAATAAAAACAACACCTTTCATCTTTCTTACATAGGTAAGGATACCTTCAGAGCCAATAACTTTGATCAAGTAAGTATTTTTGATCCTACTCCACCCCTCTCTTTGGATTCAGGAAAACTAATAGCCGAAGGCAACTTTTTTCTTCTAATATAAAAAAGTCCCGGCTTTATTCTTCGACTGTAGGAGTGATGTGGGTACTGAAATATAATACACTGGAAACAAACATTTTCCCAAAGCCCAATATCTCTTCAATAGATAAAAATACTGGGGTAGATAACACGATCAAACTTTCCACCCCCCTCTCTGATTTTTTGTTATAAACTGTAGACAAGGGAGAAGAAAGAAAATCCATTTCCAAAAGGAGATATACACTTTCACACCTAGAGTTATTTTCAAATATGAAGAGTTTCAAAAAACACTATCAATTGCATCACTGTCACAACAGTTACATCTATATTAATCAGTATATGAATCAAGAAGGGCACCAGCTCACACAACTGAACATTTTTCCTCGTCTGAAAGGACGGGCTTTGCCCAGCCTGTTCAGGGGGAACAGTGATTGATGCTACACCCCTCCTGTGTCCAGGCATTGTCAGACAAAACATTAATTAGGACAGAGCAAAGCAGTGTTAGGATTGTGAGAGCCATTATTCCACCAAGAAAAAAAGACAATCCCCAAGTATTGCTTAAGCCTGTGCTCCACTCCTCTTCGGTTCTAATAAAAATTCAGCTCTTTGCACATGTAAATAGTGTACGTATTTCAGAAATGTAATAACATGATAAGCATGAGTCTTTCTAGTTCTGGCTAAAATGGTATCTATTTTTCTAATATGTACAGATTATGGCAGAAAGACTTCTGGCAGAGAAGATGAAGCTTTCCACACTTACCACATAAGAACCATACTTAAAATTACTTTAATTACTCAGAAGTCTTGCGTAGTATCATCTTATGCATATAACACATTGCCCCCCACCTACATGCTATATCCAAGTTTAGCTTTTTATCTGCTTTTCAGCTTAAGTCTATTAATTTTCTCTGTACACCAAACTATGGGTTTTCAAGCATTCCTTCAGATAGTGGTGTCAATACCATTCCCTCAACATGCAAAACAGCAGAATTCCGACCCCTCTCCTGTCCGGACAGTTAATCCCCACGTCTTTCCCCTCTCAAGGACCAGCTGGCGAGAGCTGGGTGTAACACGGGTGCGTTGCACTTCCACTTCACATTCAACACTAACCCATTCGCAGAAAGAGAACCCAGTCTTTTGGCTACAGGTTAGGGGAGCCACCTGCACATCCGAAATCCAGATCCCATTAGTAGATGCCTCCAAACAATGTCCACCTCACAACTAACTTGTAATATAAACAACTGTTGCACAGACTTCTACTCAGAAAAACAGCAACTATCACCTAAATAATCACGTTATCCACCTGAACAGTGGAAACCACTCCGTACTACTTCTAACAGATACTTGAATAAACTATGGGGTCATTTTTCTGTATTGCTTTTCTTGTACATATGCACAATCTCCATGACAACTTATAATATTCAGTAGCAAATATTGTACAGTTGCTAGCTAACATCAAACACACAGAACAATTATAATTACCCCATCACAGCTTCAAAGACATTCACTGCATGCACCTCTTTGTGTGTGTGCGTTTGTATATATACATGTGTCAGCATAAAAACCTAAGCTTCCAAAATACCAAAGGTGAACATTACTTTAAAACTGAAACCACGGCTGATTTTAGCACAAAGAAGTCACTACTCCTCCACAAATTTTAAAGGCTGAAATAAAGACGACCACCATGATCTGCTGTTATCAGAAGCACTTTTCCTGACCAAGCAACTTTGAAAGGAGACTTACTGAGATTTGAAAGAAGAAAGGATTGAGACATATGACAGAAGACTGAAGAATAAGAGAGAAAGGCAGGAAATGGAGAAAATTAAGACTAAAATACGTCAAAAGACAACACAACAATGGATATGTCATGACATGAATATTCTTTGGTTTTCCAACCTGAAGCATTTGTGTAAATTGTGGATGGATGGCTTATCCATGCAGTCAAAAGCAATTCAGAGGAGAAGGTGGACAACATAACTTCCAGGTTTAGAGAATTGATGATGTTCATAATTGGTGCCTGCCATGCTGCAATACTCACTCTCTTGGAAGCCAAAACTTCCTACTGCTTTTAAAATACTTCAAAACAGAAACACCTTATCAAGAAGTGCAAAATTGCAATACTAAATACAAGAAGTCTAAAACATTTGTATAATAATTCATTAATGGAATTATTAAAATTATAAAACTCAACAAATAGCTCCTAGAATATAAAGGGCTGCTTTGATGTTTAGTGAATTATTACTCTAAGATTCTAAATAATAATGAAACAGAAAAAAATCATCGAAATAAAAACCCAAAACTCCTAATGCAGGAAGTTGAGCCTCTTGCTAATATAATTCCATAGTTCTTCAGACAAGGCTAAAATAGCCATTTACCAATCCAAACTATTTTGTAGTAAGGGTGGTGGGTCTGGGTCAACTATTCAATTTGTTTTCTCAGTCTCAGAATATTCACATAGTAGAGCTGATGAACACATTAAAAACCAAGCCACACACACGAGCCAATCTTGAACAGCACACCGAGCAACAAAATGTAAACCTATAATGCTTGTTACATACTAAGATGATGAAATTTTGTATTCTGAGGGCAAATGTTCTGTAACAGTGAGATTAATACTCGTGACCAGAACCACTCTACTCCAAATACTGCATTTGAAGCAGTGTCAGAACAACATACCATTGAGCTTCCTCTGAATCGCTTCTTCCTCTAAAGTGATGATATACATCTGCTCATCCAGGTCTTCAAGGATCTGTATTTGGAAACAGAAACACCATCTGAGCATCAATCACTTGTTTTACTGACTGCACTGATCTAGTCAGGTTTGTTCTGTTCTAGTAACCTCTATTTTAAATATATATAGTCTACAGCTTTACAACACTGATACTTAAAAGAGCGCCACAAAAAGTTATTCCATTTTGTTACAGATCTATGTCTTTACTGTAGGTAAATTTTTGTTAAGCTGTCATTTCAGGTTAAAGCTCTTATGTTCAGTTTCAGTCTAAAGAGACTTAAGGAACAGGGGAAGGGACCACACATCTGACCTATATTCAAACCATTCAAAACATTCAAATATTTTCTAGGGAAAAAAAATTAATAACCTATCAACCTTCACACTCAATTTGATTTAAACAAAAAATAACCGCAGATTTTGGAAAAGTATGTTAAAAAGTGACTTCTTAATGTAAACCAATATTTCAAGGAAATATAAATTCCTGTTGGAAGTTAAAACCAACTAAATGAAGCCTGTCTACCTTAGTATCAGGTGCTTTGAGTTTAAAGCTTACAAAGACCAAAACACTAAATATTTTCTATGTATTTTCAGAGGTGAGCTGACTAATGAAAAGCAATGCTAGGATTAAGTGCACACAAATTTTACTAATGCGAACCAGGAAACATGACAGCAAAGTCACCAGAGCACTTGCACATGGTGCAAACTTCTCCCTGTCCTCACAGCACTCAGTACAGGACCAGCAGAGCATCTCTGGGTAAGAAGTTCTCACAGATCCCACTACCGAAATCTCACCCACCTGAGTGCACCCCCAGGTCCCTCCCTTGTTATCCAGCCTTAGTTTACCTTGAATCCTTTGCTCTCAAATTCAGAACAAGCCCACACTTTTGGGGCATTTGTAAAACAAACACCAGAGGCAACACTGGCAATTTATATAGCATTTATATAAATTGGAAAAATCAGAGGAAGTCTACGCTATTAAAAAACTTCTGTGGAAAAAGCAGGCTCTTGTGCTACACAAAGGATTTTTAACAAGTACATAAATATTGACTATAGAAATTCTGAACTGAAGAGAATTCTGTAGAAGTGCAAGCATTTTGAAAGAAAGTACCCTAATGCCATTCTGCCTTCTAACAGGTGGCACACGAGGACAGATTCATGTCACACTTACCGTTGGCTTCACCAGCAACTGACCCATGACTGTAAACATCCGTGAAAGTCCCACTGGCGTGCATACTGCAGAGGAAGAAAAATTTTGCAAAACTGGGATTTGTATGTCAAATACCAATTTATTTGGATGTTCAATATGCTGTTCCACACATAACCAAGTTTAAGAGAACTGCAAGAGATTCAAACTCCAACAGGAACTTTAAAACATGTTGCTATCACATGAATTTTGAACATGAGAAGTATCTCTCCAAATGCATGACTGAATTTTTTTGTCAACAAGGAACACCCTATAATCAGGTAGCTTAATCTTACTCAAGTAATTATTTATTCAAAGCATGTGGCACCAGAGGCTATGTCTACACTAGTAAATTTAGTAGTGCCAGGATACATTCCTGGGCATTAAGACTTCATTGTGTACACCGGTAAATTCCTAGAACTATCCTGCATGAGTTGCCTTGGGCCAGTTCACACTTTCCAAACAATTCCCAGGTGCAGTTCTGGAGCTTATGCAGCCCAGGAACCGTTGTCACGAAGCAATTCATACACAGCCACCTCCTGCTAACTGCAATAGCACAGACAGAATGACACCAGTTGGCCACAGCATTGGAGAACATCTTGGGCACATTTAATCTTTTAGCACAGGTGTAACTGTAAGGGCAAGAGATGATCAAACTGCTTTGCTCTGAAGCCTATTCTGTAACTTCAGTTGATAGTAGGCTCACCTACCAAATTTTAAGCTGCTTTTCTATGAAATAATAATCGGCCCTTTTTGGCCATATCCTGTGATGGTTTCCAGGTGAGGTGCAAAGGTTCAAACCGTGATAATCAAAAATTATTAGTGGAAGTTAACAGTTTAGGGAAAACAGCTTTAAAATACCAAAGTGTGTAGGAAATGGAATTTGTAACATCATGGATGAGGATATACTTTTGTAGTTTCCATTATAATAAAGCAGTGTTGTCAAAAAAATTGAGGATTACAAACGGAGTGAGGATTACAGTTATTTGTATTAACTGGTGTTTCACTATGACTACTATGTACTACAAGAAAAACACAAGAATATTCAAAAAGGCTAACGTTTAAGCCAGTCTTCCTTTATGACAGTGGGAGGCTGCAGGAAAAAGAGAAAATAGAAAGGAAATGATGCTCCAAATCACCACTGTAATGAGCCTTTCAGCAATTAAGCCAGCTGAAGATCTAATGATGCTCGACCTCCACATCTACCACTTTGCCACTGCTATACACTGGCATTTCAGCTACACATACAACAGCTCAGAGGGCCTTAAAGAACTTCAGTGATTTGCCTGTAAAAATTACAAATAACTCTTCTAAAAATTGGCATTGAATCCCAATTATTTGGGTGAAGTGGTTCACAGTAGCCCCAGAACACACACTGCATTTTCAGCTCAGCTGAAACAAACCACAAGGCAGATGTAGGGAGTTTGTAAACCAACTTCCCTGTTAAAACAGCCAGCAGCTGTTGTGAATCACACTCCTGAACAGCCCGTATGAGACATTCAGAATCACTTTTTCACTTCTGTGTTAAACTGGATGTAAGAATCTCCACACAGATTCAGTGAGGTCTTTGTGAGCAGCACCTTCCATAGACAGATCTGCTTCATTTTGAGGAATTTTCAAAGCACCATTCCACACCCTTTCTCCACAGCGACATCCCTGTGTTAATTGTAAACCTGTAAAGCCTGGAGAACAGGTGAAATCACAATAATCTAGAATAGGAGATATTCTGTCCCCTCTCAGCAATTTTCTACAAATTATCTGGGGAGGGCAGGGGGAGCTGAAATTATAAGCGGGATTTAGAGCCTTCCATCATCTTCTCATTCCCCTAAACATGGACCACTGAACTTTGGCTGAGACCAGTTGGTATAAGGCTGGTTTTGTTTGTTTTGGGGTTTTTTACTGCATTTATTTTATATACAACCATATAACTGACCTCCAGACTGGCCACATACCAGTTTTGCAGTTACACAAGCTAATTGCACTGTGTGCCAACTTCTGTCTATACAGGAACATTTTCAATTAAAAAAAGGAACGCTTGTTTACTGAATATAGGACAAACTAAGTGTTCCAAAATAACTTTCTCTCCATACTACTGATCTCCTCCAGACATTTCATTTAAAAATTGTGTTTTTCTCTGTAGAACAGAGTTCCTATTTTTCAAATACCTGCTCCAAAAAGTTAAAAATGTAAGTTATTTTGGGTGAGGCGTGCAGTTCACCAAAATCTGTAAGATAGCGTTTGTTCACAAATTTAAGAACCCAAACCTAACAAATTTCCTTCTACATTAAAACCAACATTTTTCACACTCTCGACTTTCACAATCTTCATTTTCACAATGAAAAACACTTTCCTTTAGCCTTTAATAAATAAAAACATGCACCTTTTGGAATAATCAGGAAAATACTTACACAGAAGTAACAAGCATCCCATCAGTGATATACAGGAATATAAATACGGGAGGTAGAATTCCCAGAGATCTGTCAAGAAAATATTGAGCACAGTCTTATCTAGTTACAAATACACTACTTAACTCAAACACAACTGAATTAACTTAATTTCTTAAGCATCAAGGATTGAACAACTGTATTTTCAAGTAGAAAGTAAGAATTATTCAGTAAATGCAGGCAACTAAATCCCCAAGTATTTTAGCTTGAAAAATCATCTTCGGCTTTTACTTCCATCCCACTTAAGACATTTTTAACATACATCATGTTCACACGAGCATGGAAATTCTCAATACGCTAAAAACAGATTTAACAGAAAAAAACTTTATTGACTAAATTAATACAGCTTCTTCACAACCTGTGCGATACTCACATAGCATTTACTAGAAATATGTATAATTGAAAACATCCATTTCAGTATTTAAAATTACACTAGTGTGTTGTGTTTGTTGTTTTTTAAATTCCATACCATACAGAGACTCCATACTGGCAGCATCATTGTCTATGAGTGCTGAAGCCACCCACACGATTCCAAGGATGAGCAGTGCAAGAAGAATCAGCATTACAAGGGTTTCCAAAATGCGCGCCCTGATGCCCTGTGGACAGAAGAGGGGAGAGGGAGGACAGAACACAGCCAGCAACTTTGAATCAGGTATTTTCAATCGTAAAAAATACAAATAAATAGCAGTTCCTTCGTCCTCCATATACATTCGCATTTTATCATATAGGCAAAAGCAGAGCGTGTAATGCACACTTAAAAGGTAGTGCATAAAAAAGGAAGTACTTATGGCTTGATAGTGCCCAGATTACTTTTTTCCCCCTAAAAACCACAAAAAAAAAGTGTTTTAAATTGCATATGCCTTACAGTTCTCATTAATCTCATTATTCCATAAAGTATTCTTTATACCGTATGATTTTGCCGGAGCATTTTTAAAAGATGGATTACTTTCCTAATACTCTCAGCACAGAAAGTGGATTAGCAAATTTTTATCTATGATTCCAATCAAGGGAATGGAAAGCCAATTATGGCAAATAGCCAAATGGCCCGGCGAGCATTAAACTCCACACAGGTACAATGCACCAATTTAGTTAAAATACATTTTTCAAGCGCAACGGCTCCTGCCCGGTTCCTCACAGTCTTCAGAGCCCTCAAGTGCGTGGCCGCAGAACTGCCGGCTCCGGGGTGCCCGGGGCTGCCGCAGCCCCCACCTCCCGTCCTCGCCCCATCCAACACGGACATCTCACTCCCAACACACACAGATCACAGCTCTCCAAAGTTATAATACAGTATTTGCTCCTGCGTATAAAAATTTAACAGTCTAATAGATGAGTGTTAGGCTTGCAAATGTAAGTATATCAAAAAATAGAGCCACAAAGATGCTGAAGGGAGTGGAGCATCTCCCTTATGAGGAAAGGCTGAGGGAGCTGGGGCTCTTTAGCTTGGAGGAGACTGAGGGGTGACTTCATTAATGTTTATAAAAATATAAAGGGTGAGCGTCACGAGGATGGAGCCAGGCTCTTCTCGGTGACAACCAATGATAGGACAAGGGGCAGTGGGTACAAACTGGAACATAGGAGGTTCCACTTAAATTTGAGAAGAAATTTCTTCTCAGTGAGGGTGCCAGAGCCTGGCCGAGGCTGCCCAGGGGGGTTGTGGAGTCTCCTTCTCTGCAGACATTCAAACCCGCCTGGACACCTTCCTGTGGAACCTCAGCTGGGTGTTCCTGCTCTGGCAGGGGGATTGGACTGGATGAGCTTTTGAGATCCCTTCCAATCCCTGACATTCTGTGATTCTGCGAAACAGACAAAATTATTTCTTTTCTACTAGTGTTTTTAACCCTAATGTTACTAATTTCAAGCAACAGCACTATTGGGACACTTTCTTCAGATAACCTTGCCATTAGGGTACCATCAGATTGCTGTTCACATCACCATCTGACTTTTGTTTTTCTTCATTTGCCAGCACACACCTCCACAAGCAAACTCAACCTCTTTGTTTCTCACCCCAGCTTGGGCATATTCCACTGAGAACTCTACTTCACAGTTCAAAGCAGAAAGCTTGTTTTACTTTCTTTTTTGTCTACTTTTACTTCCCCTCACTGCTTAACACAAAATTGATTTTAAAAACTACATTTACCCTGAAAATTTTGCTCCCTACATAAGCCCTGCACCCGGCCATGGGTGAGGACCTCAGGCATCCCGACCAGGAGCTCCGATCCTCTCCATCCTCAGCCCTCTCCAGAACAGCTGAGCAAACACAGTCAAAATGGGACCTTCACAAAACTCCCCTTAAGGCTTAATTGTGTAGATTATATCCAACTCCACAAAGGATCTCAAACATCAAATTTCAAACTAAAGGTAGTATGGATAGGATATGGATTTACTTCTATAACGTATTTTGTGTACAATACAAGCAGCTTTAAGTTTGCTTAAAGATATTAAATCATCATTTTTGTAGTGCTCAGAAACTAGCTTTCAGTCTTCCATGAGTTATTTTGGAGGTGAGCATCTAAGTCAAGTAGATGTATTTGAAGATTAAACAGCCATATATTTCATGTTAAAGTTTCAAACTTGAGCAATACATCACCAGGAAACAAACAGATTCCAGTCTAATACTGAGCTCCAATATAAAGCCTTCACTTTACAACAGAAGAAAGTCAGGATCAGAAGAAAACCCAAAACATTCAGGGACACATCAACACAGATCCGCTTCAAGCTTTCCAAAACCCTTAAGGATTCCTTTCCTCTCCCAGGCAGAGGAAAACAAATCTCCCTTCTGGGTTTCCAAAAGCCCAAGCCCCATAAAGCCAACTCCTCCCTTCCCTTCTGTGAGACACAGACACAGATTTCAGCCTCTTTGACTTCAAGTTTTACAGCAACAGATTCTTCTGGACAAACCTGGAAAATACTTCATTTTACATAGCAACCTGAACACCAAATCTTCCTCCCTTGGATGGAGTAACACAGTTGTCAAAACAGAGAAACAAGAACTACATTGCGATGGAGAAATTCAAGTATAAATAATTTTTTTTTATTTCCTCCAAGTGTTGTCTGAAAACAGGTAACATCAAGATGACACAAATAATACTCTCAAATAAAGGGAGACAACCACAGCAAGGACCAGTGCTTTTGGCCAAAAGTACTATTTGCACAAATTTCAGATTTTTTATATGAATATTATTATATTTTTAAGATGCTTAAGCATGCAGGTAAATACTTAATCTCAATTAGGTGCCCATAAGGCTGCACCCTATTCAAACATTAATGTTCAAGGCACATTAGTTCATACTTACATTAGTGTCCCTGTCAAAAAGCTGGTATTTGTAAGGAATGAAAGTACAGAATTTCACACACACACACAAGAAAATTCTGCAGAATCACCAAAGGGTTGAGGTTGGCAGAGATCTCAGCAGTTCACCTGGTCCAACCCCCCTGCTCCAGCAGGGCCACCCAGGACCATGTCCAGGTTGCTTTTGAGAACCTCCAAGGATGGAGACTCCACAACCTGCCTGGTAACCTGTGCCAGCACCCCGGCATCCTCACAGGTTAAAAAAAAAACAACATAAAACCAAAAGTGAGACATAGACACCCTTACCACTTTTTTTTTTTTTGCTGAAGGTTGTTTTGTTTGTTCAAATGAAAAATGTAAAGCTGGAACATTATAATTAGTAACATCACTCATTTAAGGGCTGGGCTGACTTGAGAACAGAGGGAAAAACTGGGTAAATACAAAGAACATTTAACTTTACTTCAACGAAAGCAAAACTACACAAATCTTGAAATTCAATGCTGAATATAATTTTTTCTCTGAGCAGAAACCGCTTCACTGACATTTTGGGTTTGGCTTAACATTTCTTCTTTGAGTCATTTCAGTTCTCCCCCACAGCCCCATTGTATTACTCAGACTTCTCAGATGAACCAAATGTCACAGTGTATCTTCATGGCACAGAAGACATCCCTGCTTTTATTTCACATCATGCTTGTTGCACTTTTGAACGCATTTACTCCTCACGACTTTCTGTGCGAAAAAGAACATTCAGTTTAGAGTGTGTCGTCTTCAAAACCAGCAACAACCCCATCTAAACCTGGAGATTTCAAACCAGCTTGTAAGAGTATGTTTAGTGTTCAATGCTCAGTCCACACCACAGTGGCTGCCTTGAGTACAGAGGAAACAAAAGTACTATATGAAAAAACATGTAGTTTTGGTACACAGGATTCCTTCAAATTAACATTCTAAGTAAGCAAGGAAAAAGCCTTACAGCACTACATCTTAACGTCAAAACCAGCGATTGCCTTTCAGTCACTTGTTGATTCCTTTTACAGAGCTTTCCAATGGATTGATTAATCAGGAGAAATTGTCTCATGAGATCCTATGATCACTGCTTAACATTCCTATGGAAACTAAACTGACTGTAAGAGGAATGAGAAAATACTTTCTATTTTTAATTTTTTCTATTGTATTCAAGAAGGAAAATGAAGATGTTCAAGTCTTCCTCTAGTTTTCCTTTCCTGATGGTTCTGGCAAGTAAGAACAAGAAAAGGACACATACAACCAACCAACTCACATCAAGTTTTGCAGAAAGTTGTTCAGATCACAGCTTTGAAACCTGCATTTGACAACACAAATACTACTGCACTCCTGAGATGTCCTTCATTACAAACAGAATGCATACACCGCAATTAATTCAGTGCTTTATGACTTATTTTAATGAAATTAAGCCTGCAGTTTAGCCTGTCTTAAGGGAGCGGGGATTTTGTTTTACATCTCCAAACAAAGCGCAGATTGCGCAGGGAAGCACCAAAAGGAAACCACCGGCACAGATGGGAAAGATTTTTGTATCAAATGTCATAAAACACTGAATTAAGTGTGGTATATACAATCTACTTTAGGTGACTCTGCTTTAGCAGGTGGGTTGGACTGGATGATCTCCAGAGGTCACTTCCAACCCCAACCAGCTTGTGATCCTGTGGTCTGTCCTATTTCTTGTATTTCAGGAAGAATTCAGAAGATACAGACTGAAACAAGTTGTAAGTGTCTATACAGCTGATTAAGCTGGGGGGGATAAGGAGAACAATCTTGACACCACTATCAGTTAAAACATCACACTGAGTTTTCACTACAGCATTAACTACACAGCCATAAGTAATTCTCCCATGCTCTAAGAGCTGAGATGAACACAACCATAACCTTTAGAAATACAATTAAAAGCGATCCCCTCCACTTCGGGCTACTTTGTGTTGGTTTTAAATATGATGATACAAAAAAAAAAAATCTAAAAAAAGTGGACTCAGGCAACACAGTTGCTTTGTTTTCAGTAAGAAAAACAGCTGAAAAGCCCAGTGAAGCACAAATGACAACAACAGTCCTGAAGGGATGACAGATATCATATGGGTCAAAAAGTGTAATTATCAAGGAAAACTGTGTTAAGCAGGATGAATATTATGCCATTTGCAAGACATTTAAGACTTTTCCCACTATGTGTGTTCACATATACAACCTAGATGCTGGTTTTTAGTTTATAAGAGAACATATTTGGCAATAGTTTCTTACAGCTTTTCAATAAGGAAATTGGACATTTCTTGATAAAGGAGACAATAAGAAGTATTGGGGTATTTTCCCATTTGAAATTCTATAACTGTTTGGAATTATATAAACGTATCAGTACAAAATGCTTCACCATTAAGGCAGCACAGGTGACAAATGAAGCCCTTGCTCCACACACAGGTCCCCAAGGTTTCAGGTAGCACAGGGACCCTCCCTGGTTACAAGACTCCCAAGGACAGCACACAGCCCAGGAACCTGCTGATGCTCCTCTCGCCATCACAAGTCGAGCAAAACCTGGAAAGACTTAACACGAAATCTCCGACAACCGCCGTTCTTGCAAAGCTACAGTAAAACATGCATCACATTGTGGGAGACACGGTTCTATCTTCCAAGCAGTGACACAACCCTGTGCCAGAAACTCACAAGTTTTTTACCTTTTAGGGAAAGAATCACTAGGTAAATGAAAGCAATCAAACCATTTTTTTTGCCAATATTTGTTCTGCCGGTTGTGATTACGAGCACAAATATTATTTTCTAGCAATTTAAGCATAATTTGTAATGCTTTCTAACACTACAAGGACTTCAACATATATGTACAGATAATATTTACCAAGAGTTCTTATGTTTTAACACTGACAGAGAGAAAAACTTGGAACATGTTATTCCCTCAGACACACGGTGTGAACTGTGGGGTTGTCACATGCAAGGACAGGAGTTGGACTCGATGATCCTTGTGGGTCCTTTCCAACTTAAGATGTTCTATGATTTTCTCTTTCCGTAAGAGACAAAACTGCTGGTAAAACCAAAGAACTACAGCCTAATGCCTAACGCTAGAAAAAGCATCTATTTGCTGGAATATTACCTGGCTATAGTGGTTTTGATAAATTATTAGCTCCTACAAAATGGACCTTCTTGGAACTACATCTCTAATGTACAACATGGTGTGGCTTTTGTTAATTCTACATTTAAATATAGTTGCAAATTGTACAGGAAAAACATTTTAAAAACTATCAATAAAGCCAAAATTATAACATATATACAAAGTTTCTATGGTGCTGGATATTTGGACACAGCTCTGCTTGGACATCTTGACCTCTTGCAAGGTAGGTAAATATCACTTTTTACACCGTGCCCTGACCCACGGGGAAAGCCTGGGAAACATTTCTGCAATCACAGCACATTTAAAGTACACACGGAGCCCATTGTTTTCATGTGACAAAAAGGAGTCTTAGTAACCTTAAGATTTGTTCAGCAAGAGGCCAACTACAACAAACACACATGGCAACTTCTGCAGAAAACAAATGAGGACACCAAAAAAAGAACAAGAATTATAGCAGGTATGAGGTTGGGGATGTAACAATAACATCAATTACATTTTTAGCATGCAATACCTCCTCTTAGTTTGTGAGCATTAGTGAATAGATCAGCTTCAAGCTTTCTAACCATTCCTATGGTTAGAAACTGCATGTTCAGCAATCTTCGCTCTGGCATATGCAAGACAGTGTAGAAATAACTATTTTTAATAGGGAGACTTATTTTTCATCAGGTAACATGAAAACATGTACTACATTTAACACACTGATATTTAGTCACGGTGTCATTACCTTATGACACAAATGACTGAGTCAAAAACAGAAGCTGTAGTTTTAGGAAAACTCAGTCCATTTTAAAAATGTAGAAGTCAATGACTCAGAACAAGCTAAATAACTTTAATCAATAAATAATATATTCAGGCATCAGATTCAGGCAATTGTGAAGAAAAGATTCCTTGCCCATACAAGAACCAAAGGCTTCAGAGTGTAACCAGTGCTGTGTTTTCTCCCACATCACCTCTTCCCTCGATGAACCTTTCAAGCTCACACAACACAATAAGTGCATTTTAAAGTTTATATTTTCCACACAATACAAATGTTAAAAAAAATCATAGTCACAAAACATTCCCAGCAACTTTCAGCTGATTTTTCTGCTAGTATCTTTTCCCAAATGATTTCACAGTGGTTATCATTCTGTCATTGGAGCAAGAAGAGGCAGTAGAAATCACTTAACTGTATAGAATTTAATAGTTACACAGTCTAAGTAACAAAACCCAGACATTTCAAAGAGAAACTGAGAACTGGAGGAAAACAAAATGAAAGTTAAAGGAACTTGATGGAAAAAAACCATGATGAATTTTTGGGTCCTAGCTAGAAACATGTACTAATAAGCATCAGAGCTACACCTGCCCAGTTGGAAATGAAGGACCAAAAATCACTCAACTAGAGGTCAAAAAACGATGTGAGCAGGTGGGCGAACAGGCCATCTAACCAGGATACAGGACACTCCTCTGCCAAAGAAAACTCCAGCTTTCATCTCCAGTGTCCCACAAGAGCATCCGAACCACAGTGTTCTAGGATGTTTTGGGGTACAGATCGGTCAAACTTTCCTGTCAATGTCACCATACGCAAATAACTCACTGAAATAACCTAAGAACCAAGCTGGACTTCTTGCACACTTGCATTGCTGAGATTTGGATTTTAAAAAAATGAGTTATTTCTCACTTTTTATCCTAGGTTCTATTTAATTACCCAGTACAAGATGGGCTTCAGTGGGACTGGTGTGAGATTCAGTTATTGCCTAGCAGCTAAGATATTGTTTCAAATACTTGGATTCAAATTACTTCAGGAAAGAGCATACACCTGGCTCTTCCACATCTGGGCATCACTCTCATACAATTAACAAAGAAATAGTATATTAGAAAAACATTCCCTCCAAATTTCGTAACAGAAGTCATACCAGTTTTTCAAAATGAGGAAAAGCTTGACAGAGTATCAGCAAAAATGCAAAATAATTACAACCTATTGTTGTCAATGTGTTGTTGCTGCAGACTGTCCCTCCCTCCTTCACAGAAAGAAACTATTGCAAAAAAATACCTAATTAATTATTATATCCCTTATTAAAAAGGGCGGACGCGGATCTACCAACACTACAGTAAAAGCGCACAACCCAAAGCTTGTGGGAAGAAGGGAAGGAAGAAATGAAAGATACACATAGTAAAAAGATAACTGTCCCAACACTTCCCTTTTCTCCCACAAGTTTTCTCCCTTGTTTGGTTCGTTAGCTCAGCCCTCGTTAATCAACTCAACTCCTAGATGCTCCACTCCCTCCACCCACCCGGTTTCCCAGACTCTCTGCAGCCACCTGCACCAACACGGGAGCTCTGGGATTTCGGACACCATGAGTCTCCCTCTCATCATTGACTTTTGGATCTAAAAGAACCTTTCCTGCTAGACGGGAGTGACAGGAAGATAAAGAGATATTTTCCAACTTCTTAGTAGCTTGGCAGAGTATTAAGATAAGTAATGCGAAATTATAAAGAAACACTTGGAATTTGTGATTGTGTTTCTGGCAAAAAAAAAAGGCTCAAAAACAGAATATGACACATAGAAGCACACAGGTCACTAATAAAGTTCTAAAATCAAGGAAAATCTTAAGGCTTCTTTGGTGTCAATGTCCGTTACTAACCCATTGCAAAGGTGAATAAGTTCGAGAAGAAAGGACACTTCTAGGAATTGGCCAAAGCACCAGACTGCTGGAAATTCCTTTTAATAAGCTGGGAAATCCTTCAAAAAGCAACACAAACAAAAATACCAAAACACACACACACACAAAAACACACACACAACTCCATGGCCATAGATGGGAGACAAAATCATCTTCTTTCCTCCCCTCCTTTGTAACTGAAGCTGTTGGCTGCCTTACAAATCCTCACTAAAAACAGAATAGCTCCTTCTTGCTGTTGTCAGTTCAGAGTAACCAATTCTTAATATTGAGTAATCCTTAATGTGGAGTATTTCTAGTAATAGTAAGTAATAGACTCAAGGTCTAAATATCACACTGCTGGTTATCAGTACTAATGAAAAACCTGTTGGGTTTAGAGAGGGAATCAGAAGTGGTATTCACCTAGTTAAGCTTTATTTAATAAAGGAAGCCTGTTAGAAAATTGTTTCATGTCTTTTTATGATCAAGATACTTGTATAAAGACTTGCCACTATCAATATAAAATTATATGGCAATTTTCCTCTCTGTGAATTAAAATGACGCTTCCATTAAATCTGTAAAGTCTGGTTTTATTTTTATAAAAAGTAACTAAAGTGCATAAAGAGTCTTCAAATAATTACAATGTTTTTGCTTGTCCTGAAAGGTCACTATTTGAGATCAATGGCCACTCAAAACACCGGCTAATGTGAAAATATTAAAATATTCAAATCTTCATAAAATATTCCTCATAAACCAGCCATTTTTATACAACAAATCACCACGTTCAAATAAAAAGAGCTGCAGACCATGTTTCTTATCATTTAATAACACAGAAACCCAAACAGTGAGCTGGAAAGATGTTCACGTTGTCCTCTTGAAGAAGCCTCTAACTCAGACTTGCCAAACTCTTAGAGGCATTTGCCTTTTTCCATTGACTAAGAGAGGGGTCTACAAAGGGCATTAAGAACACTTAATCCAAACAAAATCTGAAAACTACTCATTTCTGCCTGAGAAAAGAAAATCGGGGAGGGGGGGGAAGTATTTTAGAACCCAGTGCTTCAGTTTACATCAATGATAATATGAAGAGAGCCAAGCTTAGTATTGGTAGCTGGTCCACCTGCGTCCTTACAAGTTGTAGAAGTATTTAGCATGTCTATTTTTACTCATACACAAGTTAGCACTAAAACAAAAACTGGAACATCAAAAAAAAAGAAAGCACGCTCAATTTATTCAGCAGGGAAAAATATTCACAACTTATTCCAGTTGCAGGCTTCCACCTACATGTTAAAGCTTTTAGCAAAGAGCTATGGAAATTCCACCGAACACAAGGGTGTGAGATGCAGCAGAGATGTGCGAGTTCAGAACAACGTAGGAACAGGGAGAGCAAAGTTCAGCGATGGGTTTTCTTCCTGGCTCAGATGAGGGGGAATAACTAACGCTCCAGCACTCTAATACTAATTAGTTTTACAGATTACCTACTCATATTAAGTCATATACTACACTTTCTCACAATACGCTGGAGAAGTGATGGTCAGAGAATCACATTTTGAAAAAACACCAAGCACATCTGGGATTTCTTTGCAGTGTTTTACCAATAATTACCAATAATTCCTGTTCCATCTTGTCACTCTACTAGTTTCCGTATCTCAAATAAATGAAAATGTTGCAATAACAAAGGCTAACCCAACACAATTTGCTTTTCTATCTACGTTAGTCGGTCAAAAAAATAGTAATCATAATCTCAACCCCATAAACTACAGCAGAAAGGCTCAATGATTGCTCAGCTAATGAAGCTGCAGTGAGGCAGGTAGCGCAGAAAAGCTACACTTCTCTCCTGTTAGCCCATTTTATTTCTTTTTGTAACTTACTCTGAGGCCTCTTTAAAAGGAGGACATTCTAATTTATGGAAGTGACCAACTGACATTTAAACTACTTCAATGAAACGGAGCACAGATCACATCTCATCACATCTTGATCCAATGTGTGTAACAACCAACAGCCACTTATTTCCCTCTCAGCTGTCCCCAGATACAAAACTGTTACATACAGTCAAACCATACATCTCCCCATGGTAAAATAAAAAGGACAAATTTTGCATATAATGTCCTCACAAAATGCTTCATATGCCTACAGAACCAAATTGACATTGAACCATTATTCCTCAGCAGCCACCAGTTTCTCTCTCAGAGTCACTGCTTCTTGAACTTCTTTTTATCCTGCCCTCACTGAAACATGACATGGCCCAAAGCTGAACAATATATGCCTGTTATTTACCTGTCCTGCACAGCCTTTGTTCCTAAATGTCTAAATACAGACATAAAAATGAATGCTGAAGTCTAGGCTTTGTAATACACAAACTAATAAAACCAACATTCCCAACTTCGCCTTGACCTACCTGTAGTAATTTTCACATTCTGTCTTTAACTTAATGAGTGTAAGACAAAGGTGTGAAAGGACAGAAAAACAGACATCCCTGCAATACCTTTATAGACAAATGTATTTTTGTCTTATACTGATCTACAGAACAGTTACATATTCCAATCACAGGTCCTCAAACACAGGCCATACACTTGTATAACTCTTTCCAGACTCACTTGCTGAAATATACCTGTTAGGTAAGAAATTTCTTTTTCTTCTGCAGAACTACAAATAAATGACCTGGTAGCATAAAGCTGTATTTTTAACATGTTTTCAGAGTTTCATGTAGACACTTGTCAAGGCAGCATGCTAAACCTTCTCATCTTTATTTCCTGCCGTTTTATAAGCTCGTCTCAAATTTAATATTAGACTTGCCTGTCTTCTACGTTACAAGTTATAAACACACTCTACATTTAGCTGTGTACATACCATTTCTGCGATTTCAGCATGCAAAGAGTCAAGATATGCACCATGCTTAATAGAAGACTTACTAATAAATATAGTCTTTGACTATACACCTTACATCTTACAGATTATGTTATGGGTTTGTGTAACTGTCAGTTAAGTATACTCTTATTTTAATAGAGAGAAGAAATATCCTGATGGAGCTACTTGCCAAATCAGAAGCCCAGAAGAATCAGGATTTGCTTCTAAACAACAACAACAAAAAGTCTAATAAATTTTAAGCGGTGTCATTTTAAATGACTTCAATTTAAAGAACTGGACTTCATATCTGAACTTCAGATGTTATCTTCTGTCAAAAATACAAAACTAAGCAGCAGCCTTTGATGTGACTGATTAAACAACTTTTGTCTCTGGTATTACTAAGGGAATGAGTAAATGGGTTGTAATAGAATGTACAATAATTCAGTTACATACTAGTAAATATTTCATGGACATCAGATCATTAAAGTCTCTGTTCATGCTGAATGATTTTGTAGACGAATAAATAGGAGTTTAAATGCCAAATAAACACACAATGTTCGCAGGGTAGCTCAAGACTCTTTGGTGAGCCATTACAAATGGCCAATGGGTGCCGTGGTCAGAGGTGCAAACAAGCACAACACATGAACTCAAATGCTGTTTCTGAATAAGGTTCAAGACTCTTGCACCCTCCAAATCCCTTTCCCAGAAAAATCAAGACAAATTCAGAAAACTGACTAGTTTTAATTAGCAATAATCTCATATTGGAAAGGCTTTCCAAGCCACCTTCCCCAGTATTTTGTGTTATAGAAACAGTTGCTTTCTATGGAATGCTGCTTGAGATTAGTGAAGGAGTTTCTAACAGTAAATATTCCAACACTAACATTGAGCATATGCCTGCATTGGCTTTGTCACATGCTGAAAATGTATTTTACAGTGCTCTACAGCTACAGTTTACCAGACTTCTACTGGCACACATAGCAGAACTGAGGAGTACAGTATTCCTGAAAAAATACAGAAATTAGAATTTCCATACCCACCAAGAAATGAAAAAGTGGCAGGTTTACTTTTTACTTGTTTATTACTATGTTTAGTTACCTAGAGTTTGCAAAGACAGTGCACTCGACACAACACATTAGAAACTTTAGCTTAGCTCAGTCATTACATAGTAACTGGACTAAGAAAAGGAGTGTATCAAATTAACTCAAATCTTGAGGCGATGTGGGTGCTCAGTAATGAAAAAAGACATTTCAAAAAATGCCATTAAGTGTATTTTTGCAAAGCCTCAACATTCCGCTTCCTCCCCAAATAAGTAATATTATTTTAATAAAACACATTTAAAATCCACGCTTCAACGAAAGAAGGGATCTGCCTTTGAAAGCAGAAATCACTGTATTTCACTATTAATATTTGGAAGGGAAGCTAGAAAGCATGTTTTATTTGCATGGACGAAGCTGCAACTGCACACACAGGCAGGACTGTGCAGTCCCGACAGACAAATCTTTATACAGTAGCCGAGCGCCACGCAATGAACTATTCTGGACACCGGCCCATCTCACCTGCCTTAAGTGTATGAATAAACTGCTACATTTTTAAGTGGTGTTTTTATTAAAATAAACTCAAGGAGAATTTGGGAAGAGGTATCGAGGAAAGGCAAGCAGATGGAGGGTCTAGCTGACACATAACAATAGCTGGTGAAATATTACTCTTATTTTCTGTAATAAACACCAAGATCAAAACATTATGCAAGTTAAATTTCCTTGAAAGGTTCCCAGCAGGAGTTTTCCTTTTTGTTTGTGCAGTACGCGATTTCCTCTCACCCACAAAAAACATACCAAGAATGTGCATGTGCCACTAACACTAAGCAGCACTTCCTTAATCACTCATTTCCAACAATTTATGGATGATCAGTGGCAAAAACGAGCAAAAATAATGAAAGCATGCAATGAAACCTCATTGAGACAAACCGGCTTGGACTTCCTACTCATTTCTGTGTCTCTTTAAGATGGGGGTCTGATACAAATTAGCCACTGGGAAAAAAAAGTCATCTGGTCATAAAATACAGTACAGGGTCACTTTTATGTAAGTTTGCCAAAAGGGACATAAACCAGGACAATTTCAAACTGTGACACAGGATAGAAGTATATTAAAACAATCTTTGTTCCTCCTCCATTGTGCTGTCATGTTGCTCAGCTTTATAGACATTCTGAGCACCAGCTCTGGCCTCTTCGCTTCCACCTGGTCTACCTAATTAATTAAACAAGGAAGTTACCTCAAATTTTTGTACTATTTGTTTTTATTATCATGCACTTCTTTTGATGTTCCAGGAGTTAACCTCTTAATCCACAGACTCTGTGTGTTGTGTTCTGAACATTTTGGGATGTCTGGATAATTTGGATAATTGGTCAGGATGTTGCTGTCGCTCATGTTAAACTTTATGCCATGACTTCAAGTTCAAAGATCAGTACTAAGGTAAAATACTTCATAAAGCCTTTTTAAAACTCTACATTCGCGATTACGCAATACCCAGTCATTCCAGTTTCTCACAATGCTAAATTGCACTATTTGTATTTTCTTACAAGGAAATTACTCCCAAGCATCTTTATCTTTGTCAACTTCAAACAAATACAAATTTCAGTTGAAGTTATATGAAGACAAAGCGTTTTTAAGGTCAAGAAAAGGTATAGCAATTATCTCCTCAAAAAAGCTTGTCTCCTTCACACAGCAGCACACACGTAACTTTCTGTGCACTCAGTCACACGTGGAAACATCAACACTGAACTACAAATATCACAATTTTGCTTTTTTTTGAGACAGAATGATAAAGAATGAGGCTAATTCTGACATTAAGAAATGTGGTTGACACCTTTGTTTCATAACTGTACTACAACATTTGAGAAAGTCAGTGACAAAGAACTGAAGGAGCATCTAAATGAGAGAGAGAACTTCATGCATAGACTCCACAAAGGAAGGTAAGAAGAATATAGAATGATAGGAAAATGTTTTCAATAGCAATGCAGGAGACCAAAGTTACTTCAGGTTCTCCATTAGCTGAGTTAATAACAGCAGCTAAGGTGTAACATGGCACAATGAACTTCAAACACTTCAGTAGTCTTGGAAAACCTAATTCACTCATGCACGAAAATACGTGTGCATAAATACACACACTGCATGTACACATATATGCACAAAGATGCACACACATACACGCACAGGGTGTTTCAAAAAGATGGGCCCAATTTGAAATCATTCTGTCTTTGAAACTGGGTCCATCTTTTTGAAACACCCTGGATTATACACCAGCAATACTGCTTTTATAATTCTTTTCCTGATATCAGAAGTCTGCAACTGCCATTAAATGGAAATAAAACTAGCAAGGAAGAGCACTTCAGTTCTTTAAAGGGGCATGGTCAAGCCCCTTAGGCCCAAAATACCCTTTTTGAATTAACATAGTGTTTTTAATTAAAAACTAGGCAGAGAATCAGATTGACTTTCAGTCCAACACTGCATCCGTCCATGGCCAGGGCCTCATTTCCGTATTTCTCTCCCCTGCACAATATGCAAGACCTCGGTTGTTTTACACTGTTGCCTTGGGGAATCAAAAAAAGTCTATAAGAGGGGCCATGTGCCTTTTTGGAAGTATACTAGCAACCAAAAAAAAAAGCCATAGTAAATTGGAAGATGGTTAATCAAACCCATTCAGATTCATGAAACTTAAACAGTTAAGGGTGAAACACTTCCTCACATAAACATGGAAAGAAAGTTATACGTACTTCATAATAGTAACCTATGAGCTATCTGAAATATACCTTGCAACAAGTCCTCATTAGAGTGAGTAGATAAAAATCAACTTTTATAGCATAAGCTATGATAAAGACTCACGCAGAAGGCTAAAAACTTAGGCATTATCAAAAATGGGCCTAAGCCCCCTAACACTGTTCGCAATTAAAGCTGAACAAAGGAATCCATCCCATTTCAGAACTGAGCCTCTTTTAGTCATTTAAACATTTTCAGAACTTAGGAAAAAACCCAACAAATAATTCGTACATTAACACCTTCAAATTGACATCTTGACTGTGCACACCTAAATCTCAGGTGACCTATTTATTCATTATAGTGAAGGTAATTCCACAGCAAATTAAAGATGATCTGCAAAAAAACTTCCACTGCAACAGTCTTTTTATCCAAGTTTTGAGCTGACCTGGCTATCTGGAACCAACTGCTTTCCCAACTCCCTGGTATTCAGCTCCCAGCTGAAAAATTAAAGACCACATACCCTGTGCCAAACCTCCCATTTATAACAGATCACTCCTCTCTTCAATCCTGCAAGTTTTGCCAAACGTGTGAAATGTTCTTTTAAACTGAGATCACTAAAATCTGATTTTGCCAGTTAGTCGTAGCATATTAATGATTTTTTACCTCTCCAGCCCATTAGTTTGATGTGATGAATGACAAAATACAACTTTTCCTTAAACTTGCATGCATAGAGTCAAAATCAAAAGTATTTGTTAAAGTATCAGAATTCTACAAGGTAATCATGGTCTCAAAATCTTCTCAGAAGAGATAAGCAACGTGTCAAAATTTAAGCAAAGTAAAAAAGATGTGAAGTATCCTTCACAGATTCTAGAACTGAAAAGCTTATATGTAATCCTGAGTTCAATCAAGGAGAAATTTCACCAGATTCCCATTGCCCTATTATACGATGCAATTATTTTATAAAATATATGTATTTAGTACTTACTGCAAGTAGAATCATTTATCTCCATCAGAATTTGATCGTAACAGCACACTCAATTTTAAATATCAACTTAGTCCAGAAGTGGCATTTGCCACTTAATTTGTCTTCGGTCACCTCTCTTAGAAAGTATGTTCGTATTTAAATGGGTTTAATTTCTGCACCTTCACAAGCAGTTTTAGGGCTTACTCTAAGCTGGTAAAACAATTCAGTAAACACTTGCATCCATTCTGGATACTTGTAAACAGAGCAGCCAGGTAGAACAGACCTTGGACAAAGGCCTCAAGCACCTGTAGTAGGAACCACACTTGGCTTCTGGGATGTACCAGAAACACCCAAGAGAAGTCAAAGTAACAAAACATCACAAAAATTGGGTTGTGCATCCCCCCCACAACAGGCGAGTTTTGATACTAAAATCTGATCTTTTCTACCCCCATGAAGAAGCAAAACAATGCTAAAGCACCAACAATCATCTTTTTCCTGACATCTGCCAACAGATCATGGTTCTGTCTCATTTGGAATTACAAACGCTTCCAAGTGTAAACACACAGAGGTGATTCTAATGATCCTGAATGGTATTTATTGGATCATAAGTTTAAAAGTTCACTGTAACTAGTAAAGTTTTACGTAAAGCAGGAACTTACAGCTGTAATACATGATACATCTGTTAGAGTCAACATAAATCTACAAGTCAAGGGGACCCACCAGCAGCACTGTACATGGTAAACTAACAGAGAGATTCCTTGGGCTTGGCTGGATTGCAAGAGACATAAACCCCACTAAAATCAGTAAACAATTCTTTTTTAGAAAAAAATATATACATTAGCTGTATATATTTTGAAAACTGAAAGGACAAGATGATTTGCCAAAAGTTTTCCTAGCCCTACAGATACCTGACATGAAGGAAGAAGAAGAAAATATTTTCTAGCCAAGTTGGGTAAGTCAAGTTAAACACAGTAGTATGAACAATACTACGCCCATTACCAAACTTCTTTAAAGCCAAACTCATTAGCTTAGTCATCCAGACTTATAAATGCAGTAACTTGGATACATCTACTGTTTGGTCAATACAAATCAACGCCGCGGTAGCATCAAGGAGCGCAGAAGAGGCTCCACCAAACACGTATTCACACACCACCTTGGCTGGGTCCTGCAGGTCCCTTCTGACACCGCTGTTATTGCTCAGGCTACGTAATCTCTCGGTAGCTTTACCTATAGAATTAAAATCTGTTTCTTCACATTACCATCTCCGAATAAAAATTTTTCATCATGCTGTACTTGAAGTATCTCACATCCTCTGCTATCCTCCATTTTCCCTCTTAACTGTCCCCATGAACCCTCAAATTCCAAGCTGGATGCAGAACTCGCTTCAGTTTTGCTTAATTCCACCAAGAACAAAAACGGCAACTTCACTGCCACCACACCACGTTCCTCTCAATGCAAATGGGAATTGTGTTTTCCTTCCCACCACAGCCCTCCCCTTGTTGATTTACGTTACATGTGACCAAGAAATTACTCAGTCTTTCACATCCCTCTTTAATGCATTTCGTTTTCCTGATTTCAGAGCACTCTTCAAGATCCTTCGCTTTCTAATAACCATCATCCAAAAAGCACGGAATCCCCTCAAGTGTAGTAACGCTAAAAACAAAAGTGTAATCCTTCAGATGAGAAAGATCAATGAAAACGTGCTACAACTGGTCCCCAGACAGTCATTCCAGCTTAATTTAGTTGATATTTATGATTTGAAATCCATTTTACTGTGCCTCCTATTACAGTAATTCTTCATTTCTTTAGTTCCCATATTAATATATCAGTTATCTTATTGTTCAGAAATTCCTTTGTGAAATTCCATGCTGAGCCCAAATACTCAGCCCTCACAACTTGAATATATTCAACTAAGTTGAATATTCTCAGTTATTCTCTATCAATTTAAGACAGGTTTTTAACATATTGTTAATACTGACCACATTTGAACCTTTTTGGGGATATCTGTAATATTTTAAAATTGAAAAATGAAGCTTGTTTTCTCTGAGTCATCTGTTATTTAGTCTGTGTTATCTATTTAATCACCCTTCCGATTAGTACTAAGCCTGTACTTCTTTCCCTTGTTACTTTATTTCTAAGTGCATTTATTGAACCTTCTCTTTTAGCATCCCAACAAAACCATTTTCAAAAAAAAAAAAAAAAAAAACACCTTGATTAAAACATTTCATTATTAAAAGAAAGAAAAGTCTTTTATCGATCTCAGTACACATGTAATTAATGGTAGTTTCCTACCTTTTTTAAGCCAGCAAATCCTTCTGATTCCAGGAAGAAAAAGGCAAAGGGCATCAACACAAACAAACATAAATTTGAAAAAAGAGAAGCAAGGTTCCATAGACCTGCAATAAACAAGAAAAAGTTCACATTATAAGTTTCTCAGCTTTAAAAGTTGAAGATGTTACATTTTCTTCCCTTATATATAAGAATGTAGTATACATACAAGTACTAGCAGACGCCAGATTTTTATGGATACATAATTATTTACCCGTAATTGCTGAAAAATACCCATTCATCTGCATAATGATCTTCAAATAAAAACTGGATACCAACTTGAACAGCAGCAACTGTCTGAGCTCTTGGAAGACAGGCTGCAAACTCAAGTGGGCTGTTCCCACAACATCCCACTCACCGCTCTTCAGATAACTGTTTCAAAATTTTTCAGGACAAAAGTATTTTATTACTACCAGTGAATCTCACAAAAGTCAGTTCTGTGTACTTACTTCCTCCCGTATTTTTTTCCTCAAGAGAAACTCAGTCAAATCATGGATTGTAACATCAGCAACACGCAAATGCTATCATGACCTCCAAATTAAAAGATGATACCATGATAAGAGCAGCAGCAGCCTTCCACGATGAGATGACAGCATCAGTGGGCAAGAGGAGAGCAGTCAATGTTGTTTTTCTCAGTTCAGTAAGGCTTTCAACATGATCTCCCATACATCTCCTCATAGTCTAATTAATGAAGTATGGGCTACGTAAGCAGACTCTGAGGTGGACTGAAAACTGGCCAAGCTTCTGGGCTCAATGGGTTGTGACCAGCAGTACAACGTCAGGCTGGAAACCAATCACCAGCGGTATAGCCCAGTGGGTTGATACTGGGTTTAACGTCTTCATTAATGACCTGGTTGATGTGAGAGTGTGCTTCCTCAGCAAGTTTGCTGGAGATGCAAGATCACCGAATCATAGAATCATTTTGGTTGGAAGAGACCTTTAAGGCCATTGAGTCCAACCATAACCCAACTCTGGCACTAAACCATGTCCCTACGACTTTCATCTATACATCTTTTAAACACCTCCAGGGATGGTGACTCCACCACTTCCCTGGGCAGCCTACTCCAGCACTTCACAACCCTTTCCAGGAAGAAATTTTTCCTAATATCCAATCTGAACCTTCCCTGGCACAACTTGAGGCCCTTTCCTCTTGTCCTATCACTTGGTACCTGGGAAAAGAGACCAACCCCCTCCATGCTCCAACCTCCTTTCAGGTAGTTGCAGAGAGCAATAAGGTCTCCTCTTAGCTCCTGTTCTCCAGCTGAACCCCCCAGGTCCCTCAGCCGCTCCCTAGACTTGTGCTCCAGACCCCTCAACAGTTCGATTGCCCTTCTCTGAACTCAATCCAGCACTTCAATGTCTGTCTTGCCATGAGGGGCCCAAAACTGAACACAGGATTCAAGGCAGATCTTCACCAGCGCCAAGCACAAGGGGACAATCACTTCCCCAGCCCTGCTGGCCACACTATTCTTGGTGCACAAAATGGAGAGGAGCAGTGGCCTGCCACTCAAAAGAACCTGAAGAAGGTATTCAAACAATCAGAGAGCACCCTGGGGACCGGGTAGCCCAAAAGCAGCTTTGCAGAAAAGGCCTTAGAGGTTCTGTTAGATACCAAGTTGAACACAAGCCAGCAATGGGCCCTTGCAGCAAAGGCGGCCAACAGCACCCCAGGCTGCATTAGAAGTGTTGTCAGCAGGTCAAGAGAGGTGATCCTGCCTCTCTGCTCAGCACTGGTGGCACATCTGGAGCACCACATCCAGTTGTGGGCTCCTCCATTCAAGACAGACACAGCCATACTACAGCAACTCCAGCAAAGGGCCACAAAACTGATTAAAGGATTGGAGTCACTGTCATACAAGGAAAGGCTATGAAAGCTGGACTTGTTTGGCCTTGAGAAGAGAGGAAATTGTATCAGTGTGTATGGAGGGAGCAAGGAAAACAGTCAGACTTTTCACAGTGGTATCCAGTGAATGGAGAAGAGACAATGAGCATGAATTTAAAAACTGGAAAGCCTACTTACACATGGCGGGGGGTGGGGAAGCAACAGCACATTGTCCCACTGTGAGTGCAGTCAAACACTGCAACAGGTTGCACAAGGAAGTTTTGGGGTTTGTAATCTGCATCCCCCAACACGCTCAAAGCCTAACAGGGCAGTGCCTTGAGCAGCCTCTTCCAACCGACTCTGCTTTGCACAGGGGTTCTCAAAGCAGACGATTTCCAGAGGTCCCTTCCAACCACAACCATTCTGTATCTAGCTGAAAAATCAACAACTGACTAAAACTAAGACATCTGTAAGACACATGTGACATCTGCAGGAAGGGAAAAGCTTTAGGGAACAACCTGAAGTGATAACTGATCTCCATTAAGTGTATCTGCTCTATTAAGATTATCTAAGGTCAGCTCTTGCTGAAAAGACTTGTTCCTGGGCGTAAACATGAACCCACCATCATCCCACCAAAAGGTGTGCAGGATGCTGTGTTTCTTCTTTATAAAAGCAGCAGCTTACCTGCAATTCAGTACTAGTACAGCTAACAGGTTTAACTAGTATCATACATTCTGCATCCTGAAAACGCAGCTTTTATTTTCTAGTTGTGAAAAACAGGCTCAGTCCCCCATCTTCCCCAAAACACACACATTTCCACAATCCCGCAGGACTATATTGTATCGCCTGAAAGTCAAAAAGAGAACATCCCTCATGATAAGAAAATTTGAACTAACAGCTTTGTTTATTTCTTTCTTCTCATGTACAGGCTTGTTCTTTTTCATTTTGGAAAGAATAGGGAAGGAAAGTGACATTTACTGCATGTCTGGGTAATTCATTGTTGAGAGAAATTCCTGTATTTAGTTCCAAATGTAAAATAGTTAGCACTTACCTTCATCTACAGCCCCTTACAAATGCCCTCACCATATATTTTTATTTAAATGAAATTAAATGTCAAAGAGAAATAAAAACAGGGTAGAAGGAGAGGGATGGGGGGGGCAGGCAAGAAATCTACTTCTTCAGCATCTGATAGCACCAAGACACCAAGAACCACACTCAGCCAAATCAACTACAGAAAACAAACCAAGAAAATTCCAAAAGATGCGTGAAATATAATACTAATTGCTAAGGAAAACAGACTGCCTAAAGGTGGCTAAACTCCAGTTAACAAAGAGGGGGATTTTTCCTTTTGAATCTGCTTAGCCAGGAAGCTCCTGTTACCATTCAAGGGAACATTCACGCATAGCAACATCAGCAAGAATGTCATTAACAGCCCTTACTAGAGGTACATTAACTCAAGCAGTCTGCATACTACTTTTTTCCCCAGAAAATCAAGACAGGAATACTATTAGATGGGGGTGGGGGCCTTATTTCAGCAGTTTTCTCTAACTGAAAACAGACAGGGCATTCAGTTACCTGATGCAAAGCTGAACACCTGGTTGTCCTAATTTCAGCAGCTCTATTACATGTACATCTACAATGTAAACCGGGCTTAGGAGCTGCACAGTATGTACAGAGTACTTGAAGGGAGGGCAGAGCAGTGCACATCCAGAGTGAGTTTTAACAAGTTAAAACCCAAACATTACACATTAGCAGCTGACAGGAACCACATTTACGGAATATTAAACTACAGAGCTACAATATGCATGAAAAGTTAGGAAAGGCCAGTGCTGTACTGCTGCTGACATATACACTTTCCTTAAAATAAGGAACAGAGAGCCCTCTTATTCCCCTACTGTATTTTTTATCCTAATTTGACAGTTCAGAAATAAAATCAAAATAGACCCAGAAAATTAATTATTTCCTATTACACTGACTGCACCATAAACTTGCAAGAGCTTTAAACAGTCTATGAGAATTTTTTGTTTGCATTTTTAGTGACTTAAGACTATCCCTCATAAAACAAGTCAATAAAACAAAAATTGAAAATCTCACAGCCTTTGCCAAACAGATAAGACCTCCAGCAATTTTTCTTCTTTCTTATTCAGGGCAGTTTCATTGCGTTTTACCCCCACCTGGTGGTTGTATCCAACAACAGCACAAGTGAACCTCCAGCTGGCAGAACTACTTCTGGGTTTAGTTCAACACACATTAGACAAGAGTGTTTATACTGGATCCAGGTATGGGCTTTCTGGTTAGTTTAAACAATTAAAAGCATATATTTTCTCTTTTTCTATATGCCACAACTAATGGAACAGTCTACAGAATAAAAACCCTTAATGTTACATTCGAGTTTTTCAGACTTTAATTGATGAATCTAGCAAAACCCAAGTGTTTGAAAGCAGTAAAACTTCTCCCATTTCATAACATCTGCAAAGCAGTATGCAAACCAGACACAAAGGCTATGCTAGACAGAGTAATATGGAGATAAGAACATTTTCTGAACTTGAGTGCTTGTGACAGCACTATCAGCTCTCCAATCTTGCACCGATATTTCATAATTAACCTCAAAAAGCTATTGCCACTGCATTGAAATAGGTTTTTGCAGAGCAGCGCAATGCCATTGTGCAAACCTAGCGAGTACCACAAGAGGGAGTCCTTCCCCTAGATAATCTCTGAAATTAAAGGACGCTGATTTTTGTTAATTTACAGCAACAGAAACCCGTGGTCAGATGAAAAATCTGCTGATGTTCCTGAACTGCTGGAACAACTGTAATAAATCTTGGTTAAGTTCAGCCATGTCTTACCCCTAACACAAGCTTTGCAATACACAGACTTGGAAACACCAAGATCCTGAATTTACTTCCTTGCTGGCCATCACTGTTGGACTTACTAAATATAAATTATACAGTGCACACAAAGTGGTGCTTTCTAAAGATTATCACATTAAAACAAAAAGAAGATGGTCACTAGAAAATTCAAAGGTCTTCCTATGTGACAGTCACTTTTGCCAGCAGCTTCATAATTAACCTAAGTTTTCTCAAGTATTGTAGCGACTCTGACAGAGTGAAAATTTCTGAATTGGGTATTGTCTGAGCAGCTGTATCTGCATGAAAAGTGAGAATTAGCAGTGGTATTTTTCTTCATGTAGGAAACATACTTAATTAGCGATCCCCCATTATGTGCGACAAAACAGATCATAGAATAACTGAACTAAAGTCATATACTCTGATGTCCTGGTTTCAGCTGGGATACAGTTAATTTTCTACCTAGTACCTGGTATAGTGATGCGCTTTGGGTTTAGTACAAGAAGAACATTGGTAACACACTGATGGTTTGGTTTTTGCCAAGTGGAGGACTTTTCAGCAAGAAGGTTGCAAGTGCACAAAAAGCTGGGAGGGGGCACAGCCAGGACATCTGAGCCCACCTGGCCAAAGGAATATTCCATACATCATGCTCAGTATATATTTTGGGGAAAGGAAGAACAATTTGTCTTCTCAAGTCACCATTACCTCTGATGGATCACAGCTTTCTTGAAGATGGCTGAACACCTGCCTGCTGATGGGAAGTAGTGAACAAAACCCTTGTTTTGCTTTCCTTGTATGAGCAGCTTTTGCTTTACTTACTAAACTGTCTTTAACTCAACCCAAGAGTTTGCTCACTTTTACTCTTCTGATTTTCTCCCCGATTCCACCACAAGTGAGTAATAAACTGCTGGCTGGGGTTAAACCACAACATCTGATCTGCTGCTTAAAACCCCTGAAGTGCCCCTTCAGAGCTTTAGCCGGCCAAGTTTTGGAAAACTTCCAAGGATTTAGATCTCCCAGTCTCTCTGGACAGCCTGTTCCAGTGTTCAACCACCCCCAGGGGGAAGAATTCTTGCTTTGTGCCCTGCAAACATTGCTTCTTGCCTCTCACAGCACAGTCTAGAGAAGTCGGCTCGATACAAACCCCTCACCACTCGCAAATCCAGCTGTGCCCTGGCTTTCCTAATTTCACACAGGGATATTAACCCAGGTGGTATTTCTACACCCCTCCTGGGCAGTTGACCCCTACTTCTACCTTCCATACACTTCTTTTCGGGTTTTGAGCTCAGTTTATCATTAAGCCAGGTCAACCTCCTATGACACCTGCCCATTTTCTTGGACACCGAGGTGCATGTTTCAATTCTCAAAGGTTCTTCTCGAAAGTAAGTTTCTCTCCTGGCTTCCTTTGCCTCCAGGGAATTCTCCAGTAAGGCTCCACATGCACATTTCCTGAGAAGGACCAAGTCTACTCTCTCAAAATCCAATGTCTTTATTCTATTCTTTCCCTTCCTCACTTTTCTCAGGTCTTAAACTATTGTCACCAATGTCAGGGTCACCCCTGACCACCACATCCACAGTCAGATCCTCCTTATCCACAGCTTTAAAATGTTACTGTGCAGATAACACAAAAAATACTCAGTTTCACAAATACGACAGATAATATGTATTATATCCTGTCTTCACCTATCCCCATTTAATTTGTTGCAAACATCTTTAATCTGAAAAAATACCACCCTTGCAAGTTAGGGATCTGGAAATTCATTAATTTGCTATCTATGAGTATTAGACATTCAGCAAAAAGTGTACTTTTCAGAGAAATTTCCTCCAAAGCCTGATTATTATCTTTTCACAAGAACAGAAAGAGGACAACACAGTTAACTTGTGAACTATATGTACCAGATTAAATACACTGTTTCACATCTTGAAGGTCTTATCTCGTTTCTCCAGCCAAGTCTACTAAAGAATGTCCTGTTCCCACAAGTTATTTCCCTTAGACCCATAGAACTATCAGAATTATTTTCAAATATCCATTAAATGTGTCAGACATAAGCACGTAAACCAATATCACAAAGCCTGCAAAACACATTCTGCCAGACATCAAGACATCACAGCAAGTATATGGAATATTCTTTTCTTGTATCTTCATTTCCTTGAAATAGTTTTTCTTGTGCTTCCTTACCACGCTTGATACACTTACATTCTATAATTGTCCTTGTTTACAAATAAATCACTAACAGTTGAATTTAAACTATCTAATCCTAACTGCTCATAGCTAGCAAGTTTCTTAAAACGTTTGAGAACAGATTTAAATGTATAATCATACAGAGATAGGCTTGTGAATCTTGCATTAACACATGAGAAAGAAGTTTAACAGTGTGTTTGCAAGTTAGCTTCTAGTAGCTCTTACTCTACATTAATAATCAAAGCAGTGAATTTGGTTTAATTCCATCAAGTCTGCACAATTCTTTGGAAAACTCAACAGAAGAGTTAAGACAGACTTTTGTGATACATGACACCGCAGCAAAACCAACTAGTCAGTAACACATGAACAGTTCAATTAGCACTTAAGTGAAAACATAGTTATTAGTTTGAAAATAAGAACATATCTGTGCAAGTATAATGACGACATCCCTTTTAATTACATCATGCTGAGTACTAACCATGAATTAGTGAGCCATTTAACCACTGAATATAGTAGTTTTGTGGAAAAGAAAGCAGGATCTCATTGCTGATTATTGAGAATGGTAGAAGCAGGACGGCACCAGCTGAAACTGCAAGAGTGAAGGTGCTCAAGAACAGCCTGAAAGTTAAAGAAATGTACCACTGTTACCATCAACATGCTCTGAACAGAATGAAAAAGTAATTAGCCTACCTATTAATCACTGTCTGAAGATAACACATTCTTACATTGTAAAAGAGCAGGAGAAACTGATTTCCACAATATTTCACTCCCAAAAAGCAAATTTCAAATATCAAGTAGTTTACGGAATCCAGTAAAAATAATTAGTTTTTACCAACTACCACAATTATTCTCTTGGGACTTGCATGCATTCAATTCCAATTTAACACAGGTTCAATTATTTGAGTTCACAGAGTATCTTTTCATAAATCTATTTCAGTTTTCATTTCCCACTTAGACACAGAATGAAAAAAAAGAAAATCCATTTCTATATTCTTTCTACAATTTTTAAAAGCAGAGCAGCTTTTTAATGTCTAAAAAGTGAGTACAATTACCCATAAGCAAATATTTTAACACATACAACAACAACAATATTGCTTTTTAGTTATTTGGGTATCGTCTCATATCTTGGCATTTTCTGACAACTGTAAAGTCAATACAAAGAAATTGTCAGAATTATTTAAAATATTTAAGCTTATTCTTTTTAGATCTCAAATACGACTCACATCAAATGCCATCTTGTGGCATTAAGAAGAACTGTGTTCTTCAAAAAAATAAGACTAACAAAAACATTATAACAGTACTAATCCAATGCTAGAATAAAATAAGAAATAGTTCTTAAAACCACACGACAAAAAATATACATTTCAATAGATCATTCCTACAATAGGAATGGCAGTAAGTTGCTTACAGAGATCTTACTTTAACAGTCTACAAATCCATTTTTCATTCACACAAAACTTACAGAAGAATGTGTGGGTGACTAATTTTATTTTAAAATATTCTTGTATGGTTTTGTCATTTTCTGAGGTGTTTTTCTTTCACTTATTTAAGGATGTTTAAGTATTCGAAGGCAGAATTGTGCAACCAAACACACCACAGCCTTTCAAGGTGCTACAGCAGTTTGGGTTTGTTTTCTCCCCCCACCTTCCTCTTAGGTCCTGATAATTACACAATGCAAAGCAACATCCATCTCCATATGTTTGACAGTTATGGCTTTTCAGAAAATAACATGCACACTTAAGGAAGAAGAAAGCTTAGGCTGAAGGAACAAGAAGCTTTTCATATTTATAACAACACTTTAAATGAAAGGCTATTAGTCTGATGGAAGTGCTGATCTTGTCTTACACTGTTTTTGCATGAAGAACACAGTATATGTGATTGATATTTGTTGTATTTTAAAGCTAAGCTAGAAATTAGATGCGCGGGGATAACAGTTAACATGACAAATTTTACTCTTTGAATATTGAAAAATTCAGAACCAGGCCGAGACCACCACTGCTATGAAAATAATTCCAACTAGAAGAGCCTTCATTGTTTTCTTAAAGAGCAGAGGAGAGATTCTCTTCTGCTTGAGAGGGAAGAGTTTCATGGCATTTAAAAGTACATATTTTCCTTTAGATCTGAAATAAACCTTATGGCAAGTGTGCATCTCAAATTCATAAAAAATATTGGTATCACACACCACTGGGAGAATCATCTTTGTACACCCCTGAAGCTTGCCACAAATGCACAACTAAAAGTTTGCGATGTACTCAGCGCTCTCCCAGGGTACAAAACAAATCAATCAAATACTCAATGAGCTCTCCTTCCAAGAGGCTGAAAGTACCACCATGGACAAGCTAAGAACATTGCAATAAGCAGGAAGCCCATATAGTTTAGCAAATCGTGTAACTGAGAGGGCAGCAACAGCCCACAGATAGTCCCTAAGTCTTCAGACATATTTAAATATGAGAGATTAATATTTAGCTTTATAAAGGAACAGGAAGAAGAGAGTTGCTGGCAGACCAGCAAGTCTGGCAAGTGCTTGTCTTCCATTTGTTATCCTTTTTTAAGATAATCAAATACAGATGTCTACTTCAGGGTGAGCTAACTTGCCTTCCAGGATCCACGGCCTCCCTTGACAGGACTGTCATCAACTGCAGAGGGAACTTCAACACCTACTTCCCACAAAACACCTAAACTTTAGAGACCTAAACTTAGGCACAGGTCTTGCACCAAGTTCCACCTCTTGCATCAGGTCCTTGTGCAATATCTTGGGCAACTTCATGCCTACCAGGCAAGCCAGGGGTGAAGAAAGCCCCAGACCAAAGTGCCTTGCCTCTTATCATGCCTTTCATAATACAAGGTGCCACCCAAATCTTGTTCCTCCACCTGCTAGCAACCTATTTGCTGTCACATTTTAAATGGTCTGTTATTTATTTGGAAGTATACAAGATTCCTACCATAATATATCCAGCAAAAAAAGTTCTGCAAAAAAGAGCTATACATACGATATTCTGTTAACGATGGCATCTTCATCCTCTTGCTCATCTGAAAATTAAATTACAGTAGATTATATTCAAAAGTTAGTCATTCTTCCTTAGGCTAAAACGCCTATACATAGGAATAATTTTAATTTACAATTTAGAATTACTAAAACAATTTATTAGCATCAATATTTTAAGAACATTCCTACCAAAAATGAATTTTTTTTTTTTTTTTTTTTTTTTTTTGCTAGTCTTAAACTCTTTCCAATCAATGGAACTATGAAGTTATTTCACTTTCTTTAAATATCCAGATCAAACCTTCTTGGAAACATCTTCCACAGAGCTCTATGGCAAACAAGTTCTCAGATGGCCACCACAGCTGCTGCTGGGAATGGTCCCTGTGGGCATCTCTGAAACCATAGAGAGCGGGCAAGCTTTGGGAAAGTGTTAGGGTCTGTAAATATATGTTTCGTTTTCAGTATTAATGTATTTTTAAAAACAAGAAAGCATTCCCAGAACAGTAGTGATGACCACTTAATTGCTTCCCCTTATTCCTCTTACCAACTCTGGGGAATCTGGGGGGAGAGAGGGAAGGAGAGTTGTTGTTATCAATATTTAAGTCAGAGGCCAATCACCAATATACCCTTCATTTACTCTTTACACCCTTCTCTAGACACATCTGTACACAAATGTATGCACTTCTACATTTGAAATAATTTTAGAGTCAGCTTTCTTCTTTTAAGTATCTCAGATTTTCCATGAGAGGCAACTCAACTTTATTTTTAAATCTAGGAATAAATAAAACCAGGTGTTTCAAGTTCTTAAGAGTCATGTGCATGCTTGCAATAAACATACAGCCACTAACATCACGCTATTTTGAAACTGTTCCATGAAAGTACATTGGGTTATTGTTTCTGCTTTTTGATGGGAATCTTATGGTGTTTTGAGAGACTAACTCAAGGTCCCTTATGAATCATCTTGGCTAGAGAGTTTGGTGTGGAAACAAACAATTTGTCCTGAAAGAATTCCAGACGCGTTAACTCTTCAAGCGTGTCTCATCAGGAAGATCCTAGCAGGCTACAAAGTTTGCCAAACTAAATGCTCACAAAGCTTTCATAAATCAGGACAGCTGCAGAGCAGTTCCTCTCAGTAGCTCATTGGATTAACTTCTAAAAAGGAAATAAAAGTGTCTTTACATTCAATAGCATTTGTCAAACCAGTTCCCCCTCCCTGTTCTTCCCTATCTCCAGTTTGGTAGTATCCAAAATACATATCAGGATTAGAAGACAGTACCCGGCTTACTCATTTGTTTAACTATTTCCTATGTTTAAAGAAGTGCACTTTAAAAAAAAAGTATTAAATTTCTTGAAGAGTTTACTTTTTAAACATTAATTCAATTACAAAAGCAGCTCTACCATAACACAGGTCACTACAGATCAATAAAAAGTCTCCATTAAGAGTGCTAAGATCACCATGTGTAAGAATGCTTCTCCAGCACGACTATTACCGAGGCCACAGATGAGCTGTCAAGAGTCAAAGTTTCTGCATTTTATACAGATTTTTATTCTGTTTTTAGAAGAAATGCAGAAAATGACAGGTGTTCCTGCAGACTAGTTTCAGACAGACCAAGGAAAAAATACAGTGTTATCTCCATGAATAAGACTGCAGTGGTGAGGTCATAAGGAACAGGCTAAAAGCACTGAAATAGAAGAAATCTGCTATCTGTTTTCTGTTTTACTGGCAAAATTTTCACTTCACCAGCTAAAGCTCTGAACTTGATTTTTGGTGCTAGAACACTTATTCTGGAAAAGCTGACATGAAGGGAAAACAACAGGACCTAAGGGCAAGGGAGACAGAAGCATCTACTTGAAAATCTCCCCTTTCTTCCCTCTCAACACAGTTAGGATTTAGGCTGCCACAGAGCCACAATAAAATTAATTGTGGCCACTCACTGTATCATGGAGTCCCAGATACAGCACTCACTGATCCTTTCCTGAGATGTTTCAGTGCACTCCCTCCCTTCATTAGAGATATGAGAAGGCACATTGATGGGTTTGAGAAGTGCCAGAATGGGCAAGAGGTGATGGAAACTCATGGCTCAGGGAAAAAGGGAGCAGAGAGAGGACAAGACAGCAGCACATACAATCAGATCGGTCCAGGCTGCCATGGACCAGCACAGACCAACACTTCTGGGCAGAGATCTAGTTCTTCCCCGTTCCTTGTGGAGGCGGAGAGAAAAAGAACCACCTATTCACCTGTGTGGCAGTTGAACATCCATGGATCAGTTAATGACTCTTTTAGCACCTTAATGGGACCCTGAGTCAGTTGACAGGGTCGTTAGCAGAGGAGGTGCCCAGAGGAGCTGAGAAGCTTCTGGACCATGTTGTAATGCCCACAGCCAGATCTGACCAGACTATAGATGGGGCTCCTGCCAAAGATCCCCTTTGGAGTGGTCTTCTTGGATCAGCAGATCTGTGAACTGGAGCACCCTTCTTAGACTGGGATGCCGTCTAAGGAGACTTCCTGGGATTGAGAGCGCCTTCACCTCCTCGTTTGGGTGAGTGGTTATTTACTGGATATGTCTTTGAATAAGTCCTTGCCTAACCTGGCGAGTGTGAGTCCTTGCCTAACCCAGGCGAGTGATTATTTCTTGTGGGTACTCTAGAGTCAGAGGGCTCTGGTTTGTTTCCTGTGAGTGTGTGCATGCACACTGTGGATCCTCATTATTCTCATTTTCCTGCACCCCAATAACCTCCTCAACTGATATCCAAACCTGTATTTTATGTTGTCCGAGTGCTAACTAATTGTATAAACCCTGTTTTGGTTGGTTTATTGGCTGCACCTTTCCAGTCAGAATAAGTATGTTTTGGAACTTGTCCGCCTAAAACTGACTTTGGGGTGCCTCCATCACAGAATCACAGAATGTTAGGGAGCGGAAAGGACCTTGAAAGATCATCCAGTCCAGTCCCCCCGCTGGAGCAGGAACACCCAGCTGAGGTTACACAGGAAGGTGTCCAGGCGGGTTTGAATGTCTGCAGAGAAGGAGACTCCACAACCTCCCTGGGCAACCTGGTCCAGTGTTCTGTTACCCTCACTGAGAAGAAGTTTCTTCTCAAATTTAAGTGGAACCTCCTGTGTTCCAGCTTGTACCCACTGCCCCTTGTCCTATCACTGGCCGTCACCGAGAAGAGCCTGGCTCCATCCTCCTGACACTCACCCTTTATATATCTGTAAACATTAATGAGGTCACCCCTCAGTCTCCTCTTCTCCAAGCTAAAGAACCCAGCTCCCTCAGCCTTTCCTCATATGTGAGATGCTCCACTCCCTTGCTCCACTCCATCATCTTTGCCCTGCACTGGACTCTCTCCAGCAGTTCCCTGTCCTTCTGGAACTGAGGGGCCCAGAACTGGACACAATATTCCAGATGTGACACAATATTCCATGACAATCTGAAAAACAAAATTATTTTTCAATATATTAAAGAGTCTATGCTTACCTGCTTTCCTCTTGTATCTTGTGATTATGAAGTAGGAAACTATGTAGAGAACAGCAAAGAGGAGAAAACAGATCTGGGGAAAAAAAAAAGCCTTGATTAGGTTGTGAAGAAATGCCCGGATTATAATAAGAATAAACATATAATCCAATATCGACAATTTAAAATTGAATTCAGATCAACAGAAGTGTATTCTATGTAAATGTCGCTTATGTTTTACATCTTGTCAACAGAAAGTGAAACCAATTGGAACAGTTTAATTAGAGTAAGAGGTATTGGATCAACTATATGGTCAGCAAGTTTTACTCTAAAATTAAGAATGAAAAAAAAAGCCTTATTTACAGCGTAGTCTTTTATTTCGGAGGGGATGAGTGGGATGGGCTGTTTTGGGAAGTTTGAATCCACTTGAGTTGTAAAGTTACCACGCTTTGCATCCTCTCCACTGGTAACCTAAGGGTAATCATTTTATACAGTGGGCTCTTGAAGATCTATTTTCAAGTTAGACAACCAGGATACAATTTCCCTCCTCATAAGGCAGGGAGCTTATTTAGGTCAGAAGTACCTTGAGCCCAGCATGACTTGCATCAAGTTGTTTTTAACATTTAGCACTAGAATTTCAATACAATCAGGTAAGATCAAAGCACCTACAAATACACTGGAGATCTTGGGAGGAAAGGAATCAAACAGCAAGCCAGTTTTAACCCTCCAAGCCTTTGTGGGAAACGACACAAACAAAAATAACCCCAAACAAACAAAACAAAAAAATAACGCCACACAACACCAAACACCACATTTTATCTGCTCCTGAATGAGACATCAGTGGCTCAAAACTGCTTCCTCAACCTCCTTTGTTGAGACCTATTAAAACCATGAGTCAACCAGAAATGGAACAAGAACAAAGTCTGTCACTCCACGATGCTGCAGCCCTCACCCGTACCTGAGCCATCACAGGGAACACTCTTAAATACCAACAGTGTATTTATTCTGCTTTCTGGCAGCTTGCAAGAAACACACACCACAGGCTCAGAACCTACTTGAAGTAGCCCAAAGTGTTCATATTCTTGTGCACAATACTAGTAGCCATCTGGTAAGTCTTTATACACAGCAGTAAACCAAAAACATTGGGCAAAAATTGTTGCAGCATTTTTTACCATTAATGCGAGTTTGCCTTACTACCTATACAAGGTGTTTGGGGTTTTTTGTGGGTTTTTGGTTGGCTGGTTTGGGGTTTTTTTGGTATGGTTCGGTTTTTTGTTGTTGTTTTGGTTTGGGTTTTTTGTCCTCCCTGGATCTTCAGTTCATAATATTAAGCACCCTTACTATGTTCTAGTTCAGTTTGACCTTTAAGTTCCTTTGTGATCTGAAATGGCAAAATTACTTCACTGGGCAACAGCTGATCTACTTCTTTAATCCATCATTTCAAGATTTGTTGCCTTTAAGAACTGTCTTAAAAAAAATCGGGAGCAGAAAAGCTACCCTAAGTGAAAGGAAGAAGTGAAAGCTAAGGCAGCAACAATAGCCCCTAAAAATTTACATCTAAATAAGCACGCTACATCCAAATCAGCAGAATTAGAGGGGGGAAAGAATGTATCGCTCAATCAGGAAAGACAGACTTGTTCAGATATACCAACAAAATAAACCGGGAGGGTTATTTCTTTTGTGTAGTCAGACATTTTAGATAAAAAAAGGAATAGCCGAGTGTCTGAGCGTGGCATTTGGGTGCCCACAACAGACGTGTCCCAGAAATATCACGGTGCTGCAGGTCTGAAAGCGGCAACTGAGCTCATTCTGTGCGCCAGCAGCACATGGTGGTCACACCGAAATACAGATGCTGAAAATCACATTGCAGAACTAGCTCTCCAAATTCAAATGTTTCATCTGAATAGAGTTCACCACTCCAACTTTCCAGAGCATGCTTCAAAAAAAAGGAAAAGGTTTTGATAAATCATTCTTGAAACAAATAAGTCTACTGATAAAGAATTTTATTAAGATTTAATTTAAAAATATGCGGGTATATTTTTGAACCAGGAAGAACAAAAGGAACTGAGAATAGCCTTGAGTTTTCAGAGCTCTCTGACACAGTATCAGAAAAGGCAACACCAGTGCTGAAAGAGAATCCTCCTCTAAATTTCTAGTTCCTCTGAAAACTAGACCAAGGCTACAAGTAGAGACATCTAATTTTAGGCATCCATTTTTAAAAATCAGGTATCACCTCTAAAGGGTCAGTAAAGTTCTTTAAAAATCTGTCAGACCCAAATAACACTGCCTCTGGGTAAAATAAACTTAAAGACACAGTTAAGCTCATGTATTCCAGACAGAAATAAAAACTACTGCGATCTTGTTTGTATTCTCAAATAAAATAGATGAACTTTATTCTATCTGTGATAGCAACGTCACAATGAAAATGTGGGTTTGTATTTATAAGGTACCACTGAGATAACTGAGGTATTTAGGGGGTGCAGCAGATGAAAGCTGCCCAGTAACACCAACTGCCAAGTGTATTTCCAGTTTTAAATGACAGCTACTTTGCAACTCAGCAAGAGGGTGTAACTATATATCTTGGTGTAATTATGACTCTACTTCTGTCAGAGCTGAGAATCATTTTGTAAATATTTGATAAAGTTGTTTATTGCTGAAGATTCACATTACTTTAAAAATATCGGGGAAAAAAAAATAAGTGAATTCTAATCAGTGAAAGCTTTAGGATCCTCAGAGAAAATTCATAAATCAAAAGACCTTCATACTGATCAAATCAAGTCAATAAGCAAACTCATTACTTCAGTCTCAATTTTTACTGGGTGCTTCTAACCACACATCCTGAATAGCTGTCTAAAGGGAGGAACAAAAGTCAGCATCCTAATTATTTCTAGAGTAGAACTCGGTTAAGTTGGTGAAAAGGAACATATTGCCCACGCCAGCTGAAGAACAGACTCCAGTGTCCTGTCACACTGCAATCCTGGGTTCTTACACTTCATTTCACTCTTTGTTTCAGGATGTTTTTGTACTGAAAAAAAAAAAATACCACCCTTGTTTGTACCTGTTCTAGCTTTAGTTCATGTTGAGATTCATAATTGAGATTATGAATGACAGGGGTTGTATGCAGGACTCAGAAAAGATCTTCTGGTTCTACGTAACAGCACTAAGCCTTCCTTTCTGTACTGAAAATACTTCAACACATTCATCTGAAAATCATGCCAGTAACTTAACATTATCCTCCCATCACTGAATCCATCCACTGTCCTCCCCAATTGCTTCCAGCAGAGCAGCTCTCAAGTTTCAGCAGGAACTTGTTTTTAGGGTTCAAGTTCATCACCATGTATTTTCTTTTTTCCTTTCAAAAACCACACCTTGATGTCATACCATACTTATTTTGGAGTAACTGAGCCCTTTCTGCACCAAGTTCTAACCCTCCTTTGCATTGATTGTATCTCCTAAAGATTTGGGTTTGTGCTAACAACGTTTTACATCATTTTCATCTAAGTTGAGCAAGGTTGCTCTTAGTGCTGATATCTGAGGAAATTGAACAGTAGCTTTTTTTCCCCCAAACAACACCTATTTTCATGAACACTATGGCCAGTTTTTTATTCACTTCACAGCTGTTCTATTAAGGCCACTGACCCTTATTTAAGAAATGGATTGGATTGCATTTATTGGATATACACACAAGAAACCCTCTACCCATAGTCATGTGGCTTCAGAAAATACAGTTGTTAACAACTCCTACGATGACTTAAAAAATAAAAACTTAAAGGGAAAAATCACATATGTTCCTAGTATCCTAAAACATTCATCGACTTCCATTTCTAATCACTTAGTACAAAGCATAGGCAGCCATACTGAAATAGAGCACTAATCAGAAAAAGTACACCATCCATAAAGCTACGTTGACATCCTCAGTGAAAGAAAAGCCTATATTTCTTAAATTCCATCTTTTCTTCAGAAAGTTATATGTGACAGTATTGGAACCAATAGTGGAATACAATGTTAAATCTAAATCATAGTGCAAGGCAGGTTTTCAAGCAAAAAGCAGGGGTTTCTGCCATTACCCATCCCTACAACAAGAACTGACAAGAGTTAAGGATGCTGCAAACGCAGCAAATCTAAGACAAACTATATCCCTTGTAAGCCCAAGTTCTCTGCCAGACATTTTTCACCAGAGCTCAAATGAGGCTCTTCCACGTTTGACTTGAGGAGACAGGGAAGACACTGAGGTTTTCTGACATCCTCTGACAGTGTCAACTTAACGAAAAACACGCACACACACCCCATACATAACTTCCAAGCTTAAAATTTACTTCCTTAAATTCATTCGAACTTAACGGATGGGCAAAGTAGTTGTGGATCTGTTGCCATAGTCAGACTGCTCCTGGGAAGATACTTTAAACCCAGCTACAGTACATTCCCACATGACAGCGGAAATAAGCTCAGTTCATGTTTGACCAGCTGCATCAAAATAGAAAGGCAATTAAGTCTGAAAATTTTAAACAGTTATAGCCAGTCAAGTGAAGTAATTAACAATTTTTCATGTGTTTTTTGTGAGTTTCCCCCCACTACACTCCACACCACCCAGTAACTGAAAACAAAACATATAGATTCTACTCTACATCTAGGGGCTCCCTTTTAGCAGGTGGCACATTGAGAAGTCTTCAGACTACAAGCACATAATTCATTCACAGTTCTTTGCATGGAATAAATACAACCTCTAGTAGGGCAAGCAAAAGTAATCTGTCTTCCCCTGGAGTTCATCTTCATGTGGGAAAGCAAGCGCTTTATGCTCCTGCTTATACTACACACCAGACACACCAAGAGAGGCTACGTCTGGAGATGCACTGCACACCATTCTTGGGTATCTTGTGTCCAGCTCTTCCATAGAGTCATACTTTTGGATCTGTCATCCAAGTGTGATTCAAGTCATACTTTCAGATCTGTACCAGGCAGCTCTCAGCTCCTGAGAGAAAGGAGTTGGAGATAAACTGCGTGCATTTCAGTTTGTAACTACAGGCATCTAAGGGGCTGGCACTGAAGAGTCTAGCGCTGAACACAAGCAATAACGGTCTGAACTAACTCAAATTACATTATACTTATCCCACTGACAGTTACTAAAGATCAGTTGACACTAATTTGTCTGTGGGGATGATCTTTAAAAAAAATGGCACTGAAATTCATGCCTTGGATTGGTAAAGCATCATCTACTGTTGCAAGTGCTAGAGCTGCACTTTAATGCTAAGAAAGAAAATGCTCAAAATGCACAAGATTCTTTCTTTTTTCCCTGATGTGCAAGATACAACCATCATTCGCAATTTTAATTTGTGTATATGTCTGTACATGTGTGCATTAAAAGCCACGTTTTTATGTATAGAAATATCAACAGCTATTTATACAGCGTGATATTCTTCCCAAATGTTGTGCAGGAAATATAGCTGTAGTTTACACTAGGAAAAAAAAATATACAGCTGTGTTGTTCAGTAATTGCTCAATACCTCAGTGTGCCCTAGTAGCAAACAAACCCAAGAGCATCCTGGGCTATATTACCAGAAGCAAAGCTGATAACCACAGGGACTAATTATCCCTTTCCAGCCAGCATCTATCAGATCACACGTAGCTGCTGCATCCAATTTTGAGCCTCCACTATAGGGAATATATTGGTAATCGCAGCAAGGACCATCACCAAGATGGTCAGGAAGCTGGAACATCTGCCTGGTGCAGACAGGCTGAAGGACCACAGCTTGTCCAGTCTGAGGACAACAAGGCGTCAGGAGGACGTGACAGCAGCTGGCCAGTACCCATGAGGATGTCATGAAGAAGGCAGAGATGGACTCTTGACAGTGTGTGTGGGGGAGGATGAGACTGGACGAAAGGACAAATCCCCTCCACAGTTCCAGTGGAACCAGTTGCCCAGTGAGGTTGTGCAATCTCCATCCCTGGAGGTTTTCAAGCCCTAAGTAACATCGTCTGATACCAGAGCTGACCCTCCTCTGAGCAGGAGGCTGGGGCCCAGTCAGATCTTTTTATTAGCCTGTATAAATTAGCACCAACAGAAACTTTGTCACCTCAATTTAAACCCTTCTCCAGTTCATTTATGTTTATGTGTTTAAAACTAGTGTAAGCACAGGCCTTCATATGACTGTGTCAGGGATGTCCTCCCATTATGAAAAAGCTGGACATTTTACAGAACAACAACTTTTAGCAGTAAGGAATCACCACAGAATTCCTTTGCAGAAAGAAGCCAAAAAACCTCAGTAATGTTCTTTGATTTAACACACTTCCAAACATGAAACACAGGCTCAAGATTTCCACTGAAAAAGCATCAAAGCAAACAAGTGATCATGTCCTCCCACTTGGTTGCATACTGGCGTTTAGAACAGGGAGAGTAAATCTGGAGGAGCAAAACAGACAAGTGAACAGCATTTTGCTATGCTATATGTATGAAATGAAAGATCAAGAAGCTCCAAAAATCTAAGGAATAAGAGAAGGGAAGGAATACCTTTTAAATAAAGTAGCTGTGTGACTATTAAACCAAAAAAAGCTACTGCTATTACATCCACCAGCATTTCTATACAAAGGATACACCAAAAAAATCAGCTACAGACTTAACGATGAACATCTCCACCTCTTGCTGTTACTTTACAGAACGTGTCCTAAATAGGAAAAACAGCACAGAGAGCAGGCAGAGGTCACTGTGGGTAACACCACCCTGAGAATGTGTCCAAGAACATGTTTAGGAGTTGGAAACAAAACTGAGTGGTTTGCTTGCCTGTGATTACTACCTAGAGAAAAGCACCAGTGCTGCACTTCTGGGTTTTAATTTCTATAATAGAAAACAACTAAACACCACATTGTGCACCCAGCTCTGACTGTTCTCATCCTGCTAAAATGCCACATGGTAACTAAAAAGCTTCCTCTTTCTGCCCCATTTGGCAACTCCTTTTGTTTACTTGTGGAAGGAATGACAGGAATAAACAGCAAGAAAATACATGTGGAGACAAGCAGTTCTGTTTGGTCTATTTCTAATAACCCCATTATCCCACTGACATCTAAAAAGCAAACAAGGTGTTTCCCCTGTTTTGGATGTATCAAAGGTAAGTTACCTATAACAAATTGTGCACCCTAAACAACACTAAAATGTTTAGCTATGCTCTCAGTTTGACCTTGGCATTCATATCATCTGCTATATAATTTGAAAAACTCTGCACCCTGTGGTTAGATTAAGTTCACTCTAATCCAGCAGCCTTATACACTTAGCATGACACATTAAATTCAAGCTTAAAAGTCAAATACATCTTATGACTACAGGTTAATTTTATTCATTAACACAGCCCTCCATACTTATGATTTCCCTCTCAGAGCTCCTCCTTGGCTTAAGACATGTTCAAGAAGTTGACCCACTTTTGTTTGTTGGTTCAGAGGCTGGATGCCTAGATTTGCTCATTGATTAAAAACACCCAAAACCATTCTGTGTGCTAGAAATACTGCTTAGCTGAAAATAAAAAACAGGTTCTACAGCCCTTCAGAAGCAGCTTCTATATGCCATTCCCTTAAAACTATCAACTTCACCAGCAGCAGAGCCCCACTTCAAGCTAATGAAGAAATTCAAACCAATATATTAATTTGTGAGCTTTTACATTCCCTTTTATATACTTAATTGGATATATTTACATTGCTAGGTAAAGGGAAAAAAAGTTGACAACTCCAGGACCATTAGTAATAGGCACAAGATACTTTTGTTCAGGGTACTGTATTTTGCACCCAGTAATACACTCAAAACCCCTCAAAAAAATGACTACAACTAATTTTTCTTCAATCTGTATGGGCTACAGCAACATCATTAAGATCAGATTCAATAATATTTCTCAGCATTAGCACAAGGTTTAAAAACATCCTTTAGAATTAGCAACAAGAGCACCAACCTAGATCACACTAACATTGTGCCACTCAATGAAATTATTCAACATTTTACAGCCAGGCTATAATAATTGGTTATATTAAAACTTCATAGTCATTCCATTTAAAATTTCCTTTTGAAAAATAACTTTGGAAGTCTAATCAATACAAACTTGGTAAACAATTTATTTGCATTAAGACAGCTTCTGTGGCTAATATTAATGTCCAGGGCAAGACGCCTAACTATTTTAGAAGACAGAGCTAATGAATTTTCTCTTCCTATCTCATAAAAATCCTCTTCCTTGTCTTCTCGCACATACATATTGTAGAATTTTTACGTAGCACATCCTTTTTTCCACTCCCACTCCCAAAACACAAATATATTTAAACCACAATGCTTGTTAGTTTTCGTAGCTCTCACCATCTATGCAGACTCTCCACTGCAACATAAGATACCACAGTCTTAAACTGAGCAAACATTTTAGACATGTGGCTGTTGTCAAATTCAACACAAACTCATCAGCACCAATTCTTCCCATCAGCTAAATATGTTAAAATAGAAAGTACAGTTAGGTAATGGAAAAATGGGATACACAAGGCATAAACAGGCACTTAAAATCAAGAGTAAAATTGTGAAGTATCACATTTCAATGACAAGCGTGGAGCTTAACACTGGAAACCACACCACTATAAGCCAAGAAGATAAAGTGGGGGAGTGAGAGGGGGAGCAGGGGGGAAGAATCATGCACACATACTGCTTCTATCCTTTGTATATTAAACTCAGCCATATCAGACTTCAATGCCATCTATATATGTACTGTTTGCCATGGAGAACACAAGGTGACATGGAAACAGGGGAACTGAAGCAAGTATTTTCCAGCTGATCAAAATTTTAAAAGTCAAATTAAAGTGCTCAAATATTAAAACAGTATCAAGGACCAGGTTCTTTTGTGGTTAGAAACAACTTCTACTACATTCAGTTAATCAAGAAACTAGAAACCCCTGTGTGGGAAGCTGCTCAGCAACACTACAATACATATTCAACATAGAGCTGATGAAACATCAATGTGAGTTTTGTCACCGTCTTCACGAGAATAAATTGGGCCCCAAAGAGCAGGAGATCAAAGGTGCTGAAAGTACGATGCAATTTCACTTGTCACGTGAACAACTAATAAGGGAGTTACAGCAGTGACTTATTCCAGGTCACCTCTACCTGGCTGTACTCTTACCTTTGAGAGTGAGGCAACAACCCAGGCTGTTCATTATTATATGCATAAAAACAAACTATAATCACGACTTCCAAAGTCTCTCCTGTTCCTGCATTATAAGTGATGTAAATTCTTGTAAATTAATGTTACCAAGAAGTCAGTGTCCCCAGTCATTTGACAGTCCGTGTTTACAGGAAAGCTTCAGTGCTTCCCAAGGTAAAGAGGAGGGTGTGGAGAGAGTAGAGAGTGTCACAGAGGTAAAGATTTTCTCAAGAAGATTTATCACTGCCCTCCTAAATGAAGATGAACAGCAAATTAAATTGGGGAGAGTGAAAGACAGGAAAGGAGAAAGCATTGCAACTAAAAAAATACCACTTACAGAACCTTAAAATAAAAGCGATAAGCTTAAATTGAATGAAATGTTTTCTTCAGACAGTCTTGATTAACCCGAATTTCCTTCTATGTCACCAGAATTGAACTGTCACTTTATCATAACTTCACTGACAACAGGTTTCAGACCCTCTCTCTGCTGACATTACCACCATCCCCTCTGCAGCCCTGCTCTCTGCTTCACCCACCCCTCAACATCCCTGAAAACGCTTCTTTCCAGAGGGTCTTGTGCTTATACATTCCATCACACTCAGCATCTCTACACCACATCGAAACCTGAGACGATCATTACAGCCCCACCACCTCCCAGTCACCTCCTGCCATCCCATCCAGCTCCATTACAGACCCAACACTACACATCCAGCCATGCCAACAAAACCCATGGTGGATAAACTTTTCTGTGGTCTTGTAATTAATAGCAGAGCAGTGTAGGGGAAAGGGTCCTGGGGATCCTGGTGGACAGCAGGATGACCATGAGCCAGCACTGTGCCCCTGCGGCCAGGAACGCCAACGGTACCTGGGGTGTATTAGAAGGGGGGTGGTCAGTAGGTCGAGAGAGGTTCTCCTTCCCCTCTACTCCACCCTGGTGAGACCACATCTGGAATATTGTGCCCAGTGCTGGGCTTCTCAGTTCCAGAAGGACAGGGAACTGCTGGAGAGAGTCCAGCACAGGGCAACAAAGATGATGAAGAGAGTGGAGCATCTCACATATGAGGAAAGGCTGAGGGAGCTGGGGCTCTTTAGCTTGGAGAAGAGGAGACTGAGGGGTGACCTCATTAATGTTTACAAATATATATTAAGGGTGAGTGTCAGGAGGATGGAGCCAGGCTCTTCTCAGTGACAACCAACAGTAGGACAAGGGGCAATCGGTGCCAACTGGAACACAAGAGGATCCACTTAAATTTGAGAAGAAACTTCTTCTCAGAGAGGGTGACAGAGCCCAGAACAGGCTGCCCAGGGAGGTTGTGGAGTCTCCTACTCTGAAGACATTCAAAACCCACCTGGACGCCTTCCTGTGTAACCTCATCTGGGTGTTCCTGCTCCAGCGGGGGTCTGGACTAGATGATCTTTCAAGGTCCCTTCCAATCCCTAACATTCTGTGATTTGTTTGGTGTCAGTTCTTCCACTTTTCATTAGATTTTCCCAAACCTAATTTACACCTTAATCTAAATTTTCTTAAACAGATGTCTGTACCTTCCAGGAAGCGTGTCACCCCTTTGGTCAACTGCTACCACAAAAAAAACAAATCACTGTTCCAAAGGAATTATTTTGAACTGTAACTAACAGCAACTTCTTACACTTCAGCCTTTCATGCTTCTTTTATGTAAACAGAAAAAGTAGAACTCTCCAAAAGTTGTTCCTGCTTTGGGAATAAGCATCTCTTTATCCATTTGCCTACTCCAAGTGTTTGGAGATGCCTATTGATTCCAGATGGATGCACCAGCGCTGACCCTAAGGACCAGCAGCCAGAAGATGATTCATCACTCCTTAAAGTTCAGAACATCACCCATGTTTACAAGTAAAGGTGTATTTTCTATATGACAGAATTATGCTAACATTTTGCAATTACCTTAAATGTGCACTAATCTTTCTGCTTTATATCTCATGCCACTACCACAAATACTCCTTTCTTCAATTATTTTCCAAAACATTAAAAAAGGCAATACTGAGAAACCTAGTTATTTTTGAGATATAAGAAGCTGTTTACTATACAAATTACTCAGATTTTCAGCATATGAATAAAAAATGAAAGGCATAAATTTTTTTAAATAAAAGATACACTTGCATAAACACTCAAAGATTTCAGTATTTGTAATAAGTTTGTTCTTAAAAAAAATCACCTATGTTTCTAATCAGCATTTCCTTCCTGGCCCACTGTCAGAATATCATCACTTCTGGAATGAAAAAAAGGATCTGTGAAGACTACAGTTTTTGTCTGAGGTATAAAGTTAAGGGGGCAGAACTGGTCAGGAACAAGACCGCGGTATCAATAGGGCAGTGCTCACATCAGCTTTCCCATCTGACAGGCCTATAGGGGACAAATGCCAGCAGAGACAAGACAGAAGGATCCTAAACACCTCTCCACCCCAAAGATTAGAAGAAAAAAGGTACAAAGAGAAACCAGAGGAAAAAAACCAAAGCCAGTGGTATTAGTCTGAAGTTGCAAACAAAAATCAAAGATGTGACAGTTGCAACTACCTAAAAAGGCTTTTCTAAGCTGCTGGAAATTATCTTCAGATTCAGATTTACACAGACTGAATAAATATCATATCACCTGTAACAAAAAAAAACCCTTAATATTAAAGAGTGTTGGTTTTTTGTTTGTTTGTTTTAAAGGCATTCTTGTAGAGCAAATCATATTAAGAAGTAGATAAACTAAGTTACTCTGAATATGTAGCAACTGAGACCTACATCTCTACCTACACTTACACCACATTCAGTCCTTCAAATGGAAGCATCTGACAATCATCAAATTACATATTACACCAGTTTCAACATCTGCCTGGACTTGCACGAAGCAATTAGAGTTATAATAGCACTTTTGCCTGTGACCCTATTCTACCAGGACTGATTCTGTTCATGACATATTTAATACAATTAAGCCATTTCCAAATATACTACATTTGTTCTTAAGCTTCCTAACTAATAATTCTGTGATCACCAAATTGTTTTCTTCTGCAGTTTTCCCCACACTACAAATGCACACACAGTGTATTTCGCCAAGGAAAACTCACAACCAAACAGATGTGTATATTTTCCATTTTGTAAACAGAAACACAACATTTTGTAAATGGAAAAATAACACCAAAAAGTAGGTATAAATTTTAAATATATAAACTAATATTGCAGAATAGACTCAAACTGGAAAAAAGGAGTGTAAGAATATTCTAAAAAGTAAATATAGTGGAACACATAGAGACCAAACAATTGCACTTAATTTGCATTTGAAATAAACAGTTCAAGACAATACTAGTTTATAATTATGCTGTATAAACAGACATAATAACAGGACAGAAGGGAAAAGCAGTTCCCTAAACACTTAAATATCTTCCATGGATGTGCAAGATCTCAGCAAATTATAAATTAATCTAAAGGCTCAAGAAAGGTAAACTAAATAAGTACACAAAAATAACAGTATCAGGCTAGCACGGAACATTATCCAGCCTTTACAACTCTTTCCTACAAATGCTGATCAAGTACAGAACACCGATGCTCTTCTATATTTCGAAACCAAGTAAAGCTGCTTTTCAGAAAGATGCCTCTTGTAGGTAGAACCAAGTGTGACTCCAGCTTTATCGAAGTCAAGGCTCTCACCCACAGCAAACACATGCTTGTGTCATGTCTCTTATATTGGGTCACTTCTCAATCTCTGTGTTCACTGAATCTGAATTTTCAAGTTGTACAAGTCTGAAGTAATCAGGGTGTTTTCAAGCAACTGTTTCAAGGAACACAGCAAATTCATATTTGAAGAGCCATGCCAAAACTAGGCTGGGCAGTTCATCGCCTGTTAGTAAAAGGTCATCCTCATGAAGTAACAAAATACAATGCAGATTATTTTCTTGCAAACAGGCACCCTCTTAAAAAAAACAGTACCATACAGACAATCCAAACGAGGTCAACAGTGAATGGGCCAAGTTAAATTAAGCATTAAATCACGGAGACAATCACCTCAAAGGCAGATGAAGGTTTTATTAAAAAAAAAAAAATCTTTTACTATCTATACTTTTACTACTACAATCTATAAACGCGTTGTGAGAACCATTTGTCTTTTCAAGGCAGAATTAGAAGTTGGCACCTGCAGAATGAGGCACCACCAGCAGGATAACAAGCCTTTAATTTCTGTTACATAACACAACTTTATGGAAAACTTTGTAGCTTGCCAGTTCAGAGAACAGATGAAACAGAAGTCAAGCATTACACTGAAGTGAAGCCTAGTGTGCCCTTAGGACTCCATCAGAAAGCACAATCTAAAAATTCTGTATCTATTCAAAGAAAACAAAACAAAGTAAAAGAAAAGTGGAAAGGCTTTTCTTTTCAACTACATCAACTTACTTTGATTTCTTTTCTCTCATGAATGTATCGGTTTAGCTTCCATTAAAGATTGTACCACACAACTTAGGTCTCCAAAGACAATACCACCAGATTCCATAAATTTGACTTCTTACAAACATATAGAGGTTTCCTCCACTGTAATATTACACAACAAACATCAAATCCTTCTATTAATAGTTTCACTGCCCCCAGCCCACCTGCAGCTGGCATGAAAGTCTTGTGTGTGTGTGAGAAAGTGGAATATGTTCCCTCCTCCAGCTGAGAGGCTGATGATTACACTCACTACCCAAACAACAACTGCCTATTTGCAGATGTTGAAAAAATTATATTCACTACATAAATGCATGACTAGGAAAGGCAGGAATGATTAGGAGGGGATGTTAACATAATGGTACATGTTAACAACATCCTCCACGTACATGGTTATGTTTAAACTAACCACAAGTGTCTTCATACTTGCAAGATGCTTCTGCAGCCATACGAGAGCCACAGGGAGACTGCAGACCCAGCTGTCGACAGCAGCAGCTCATGCACTCATAAACACTGTGGTCTTCCAAGATAAATTAAAGACAAGATCACAACCATAGCAATGCATGATCTAAAAGGCAAAACTGGTATTATTCTCACTGATTAAACAGTAACATAGATGGCCTGTAATCTAATATTAAAGCCTAAAGTACGGTTTCGAGAGCAAGAATATTCTGCCTCCATGGTCCAACGAAAGCAACACCACCCCTCTAAAATATGAGTTATTGATGTTTTAAGCAATTTCTTACATGACTACACCAATAGGAAGAGTTACTAACTGTTCTGGAGGGGTTAATAAAATCTTCAGTGAAGTAGTTGCACTATAGATGAGCTTGTTCTTTAAAAACTTAATAGACTTTCACTATTTGTAAGAGTGCCTGGAGAGACTGCACACAACCATTCCTTCAGACTCAAAGTTTGTGCATCCTGCTAGGTACAAAAGCACAATAGGTAGCATATGATGTATCACGAGACTCTGGTGGATGTAGGCAGGAGATAATTAAGACACAAAGAAATACAAATGGAAAAATGGACACTAGGGAAAAGATGAATGCCAGCATCCAAAAGAGATGCACGATTTGTATATATAGTTGTGTTTTCATAGCACAAAGGAGATTAAGATAATTCTTAAAGACTCTTCTTCTTATGCCCCTCCACAGGTCACAGGTCTCGTAACATACGCTGCATCCACTTACAGAAAAAAAGAATATCCAGAAAATCTCCTAAAGTAACAGTTCTCTTCATAGACTTGTTTTGAAGCCTTCAGAAAAAAATAGCCGAGAAATATAATACTTCACCAGAAAAAATAAGGTCTTCACATATGGATTGAGAAAATATGGAACAGAAATTAATGCACTAAGGGCAGAAGTCTCTTTTATCAAATAACTATAGGCCTACATATATCAGTTAACAGTGATATATTTAATGTTGTCTCCAAATAAAAAATATTTAAAGCTAAATTATGAAATCTTAATTCAATAAATCCATTCTTTCTTAGCAGTAACTTAAGCAAGAATGCAATTACCCAGCTGAGTTAGAATACCCTGTGCACAAAAGACACCACCACACATCTCCCATGGGCGGTGTATACTTCCTCCCTTGAACTGAAGCAGAAAAGAGATAAGCCTCATCAAAACACTTCTATCAGCTTTGAGCAGTCCTGAAAACAATTACAAGGTAGTTGAAGGAGGAAACCACAAGAGCTCTCTCCACCTGCACACTGGTGACAACCAATGATAGGACAAGGGGCAATGGGTACAAACTGGAACACAAGAGGTTCCACTTAAATTTGAGAAGAAACTTCTTCACGGTGAGGGTGGCAGAGCCTGGCCCAGGCTGCCCAGGGGGGTTGTGGAGTCTCCTTCTCTGCAGACATTCAAACCCGCCTGGACACCTTCCTGTGTAACCTCATCTGGGTGTTCCTGCTCCGGCGGGGGGATTGCACTGCATGAGCTTTCGAGGTCCCTTCCAATCCCTGACATTCTGTGATTCCGTAAGGTGCAGGGCTGCACCTGCCCACAGGAGGCTGAGGAAGACGGGACAGCACAGGCACTGCTGATGTGCTCTGCATCACTCCCCACGGAGAGACACCGACACGACGGGTTAGGGAAAACAGGAAGGTTACAAACAGGGCAGCAAAAATTATCTTAGTGCCACAAGCAATAACACGAAATCCCATGCACAGCTTACAGTAGCGAGGCTGCACTGGAGGGGTGAGGCTGCCCCGTTGCGCTGAGGGCACAGGAAGAAGACCCTCACCGGCCGTTCCTCAGCCCTAAGCGACAGCGGCACACACGGTTCTGCCCACATGCGACAGGCCACCCCAGCTGCTCTGGACACAGGAGCTCTGGCGAGGGGCAAAGAGGCGAAGGGCGGGTAACGAAGGAGGGAAAGAGCGGGACGAGCGCAGGGCCGCCCGCGGGCGGAGCGGACAGCACGGCCGGCGGGTCCGGGGCAGCGCGGCCTCCGGGACACCGCAACGCCAGGTCAGGGAGAAGGGGGATCGCGCAGCCCGGGGGGCGGCGGCCGCGGGAGGGCTGTCGCCTACCGTGTACTCCCGCACTTGGCTGTGGAAGTTCTGCTCGCGGATCGTCACCTCGTCCGCTTCCATCCTTCATAGTCCCACGGCCCCCGCGCGCAATGGCGGCCGCCGCCGCCGCGCCTGCTCCTGCCCCCCCGGCGGCAGACGGGCCACCATGGCCAGCGGCAGCGCCGGCTGCTCCCCGCGGGCCCAGGCAGCGGCTAAGGGGCCCCTGCGACAGTGCTGGCGGCTGGTTCCGCCGCTCTGTCAGCGACCGGCGGGCGCGCAGCGGCAGGAAGGGCGGGCAGCACCGCCCCGGCTCCGCCTGCTGCGTCACCACGCAGCGTCTCCGCGCACACCGCGGCTCCGCCCCAACCGCCCGGGGGCCAGGCGGTGGCGATAGGAGGCGTGGTTTATCTTTAAGGGGTGTGGCTAAAAGGAAGGCGGGTAGATAGGCTGGAAGGGGCGTGGCCGTGATGGGGCGGAGCCAGATCGGGCGGGGTGCGAAAGGGGCGAGGCTTGAGGCGCGGGGTGGCGGGTTCGCTGGTTTGACCCGAAAAGGGCCGGTCTGTGCCCGTTTTGCGGCTGCTTGGGGCCAGACAGAGCCCGAGTGTGTCGCACGGGACGGAAGAGGCACCCGTGCTGTCCTCAGGGGAGGGGACAGGAGGCTCCTGAGGCGCTGCCGGCACAGAGCCCGGCGGGGACTCCGTTCCCGGGAGGGCACCAGAGCAGCCCCCACCCCGGGGCCGCCTGCACCACTCATCCAGTCTTGCCCACGAAGCCCCTCAGGACGTGGGTGTGCGCAGGGGCTACGCTCCCCGCAGGGAAGGGGACAGGCACCGACCTCACAGGGGGACCCAGGGGGGTTCTGGTCCAACTGATCCTCCTCGAATTCAGCCTTCCCTGTAAATGTGTCAGAATTTCAAAACCACGCTTAAAACTTTAGTTAAACCTTGTGTTCCACTTGTCTGGAGCAGGTTTTTGTCTTTGAGTGATTACTGTTGACAAATTGCTGCATTGTTTTTTGGCCAAGTGCTGCAGTAGTCTCCCAGTTGCTCCCTCCACACAAAGGTAGTTTTCTGTGTTTCTGAGTTTGCAAGTAGATCAACTGGCTAAATCTACACAAAAAAACTATTAATCTAGGACACACTATAAATTATAGAAGGTGATTTTGCAAATTAAACACTGATTTCTTTCCAAATAAGTAACATTATTCCAAGGAAGTTTCAAAAATAACGCTCATCACTTTCTGCCTATTTGCATCTATTGCTACATTATACATGTCATCTGTGCCAATTATAATCCAGATTACATTCGCTTCCTAGCCTTTGGCCTGTTTTCTTGTTTAAAAGCAGATGGTGAAGTATCTATTAAATTTTAGAATTAGCAAAAGCAATCTTTGACTGTCTAATGTATTTCTGGTTGTGCTGAATGGTGCAGATCATCTTCCAGCTTTAGTATGGCCGCAGTTTCACTCTTGTTCTGCTGCTTGTGAAGATACAGACATGGGATTTGCAGCTGGAATCACACCATGGGTGTGAGAGGTCAGATATGTCCCCACTCTGTCTCCTCCTGAAGTCCATTGCTTGGGGAAGAAGAGTTTCTATGTATTCACTGAGGTTGTAGGAACAGGCGAGGACCATTAAAGACAGACCTGAGGGAGCACAGCATCTTTGAGATGCTTCTTGGGAGAAACTGTCCTGCTTCACAGCTATTCCCTGCACAGCCCTGGGTTGCATCTGATCGACAATATTATTACTCATCTGCTTTTTTCTTGAACTATTCCCACTTATCTTCAGTCACCTTTTCTTCTTGGGATGCTCAAAGTGGTGAAAGCATCCGTAACTGCGAAGAGGAACTTCACATGAGACTTTAGCTTGTGAGCGTGGCGGCTGCTGTTCCCCTCTCAGGAGCTAGTCTAGAGAGAACAGTATCACTGAAGACAAGGTTTATAGGTTGAAGTAATATATTTAGTATTTTATTATAATGACAAACACAGCTGGAGAAAGTAGATAACTGGTGTGCAAGAACCTGTTCCCGGAGTAATCAAATTCTCTCAGAGCTGCTTGTAGAAATTATCTCAGGGGACTCAAAGGCAAACCCTGCTCTTGCAAAGTGTTGTGCTTAACATCTGTACAGAACAGATAGGTTCTCAGCTTTTGTCATCTTATACAACAGACCTACGCAATAAATTACAACGGCATTACAACAAGGACGCAAGGAACCTTGTGTTTAGACCTTCAGTAGATCAGCAATGAAGACAGAAGTGTTGTAGCCAGAACAAACCAGATCTAAGAATTGCGGAGTCCAGCAGGTCTAGTCAAAGAGGGAAAATGGAAACAATCAGCGATCAATATGTTAAAATATACATGCAAGTACCACGACAAAGGAGCAGCACAGCTGGATTTCAGGCCATAGTCAAGCAGCAAGTTGATGCAGGCAAGAAGGGTGACCCACAAGATGCAGATGGAAGAGTGAAGTGGTTTGGGGGAAGAGAGACAGCAAAAGCCATGGTTGGGAGTCAACAGAAGGAACTAAGCTTAAGGCAGAGCAATCCATAGGCTCCTAGGGTATATCTGCCAGTAAATACCAATACCTAGTTGGTTAAGAATCTAGGCCTGAGGTGAGATTTAGTGGCCAAGCTACCTGGGAAATGATCCACCCACTGCTAAAGAACAGCTCATTGAATCTCAAACTAGGTTTATTTCATTAAGGAGGTCCAAGGGTTGTATCTAGGTGCCAAGGATTTCATATATTTCTAATGTTATGTGCAGATATATTAAACGCTGCTCTGAAATAGAAGGTTGTAAGGAAAATGAGCTGTACTTTTGTAACTGTTATAGAAATAAAATTAAGATTTAGCAAAACTGAACCTTCTGTTTCCACTTGGGCTGAATGTTTTCTTTTTAATCTATTTAATTTGAAATATACCTGAGGAAGAGATACAGGAGATAATTTGTCACACACTATGGACTGGCAAGTTCTGTCTTCCATTTCTAGCAAATGAATCAGCAGAAACATGATCCACATTTATATTTGCTAAAAAGACAGGGTGGGGGAGGAAATAGCTTTGGTCCTTTCCAGGGCAGTAGTTATTGCTCAGTTCCCAGGTGCCTACACCACAGGAGGTCATTGTAGCCACCACAGCAAAATCTATTTATATCAAAGGAAATGCAGTCCAGCTCTTGCAAACTGATAAGGAGGCTGACTGATAAATTCGTTGCTTTTTGATGGGAATACAAATACAAAAATACAAAAGTAAACAAATTAAGCCTGAGGTACCTTGCACCAGAGCGTGGTTAAAAGGCCTCTACGTGTTTTTGTTCATGCTTCAGATAAAACAAAGACAGTTCTGGAGGGACTGTCCTATGCAATTCTTAGGACCTCCTCACTAACCCTAGGGAGCCTGGTGTAAGTTTAACCAAGACATTATTCAAGTGTAAACAGAAAATTTCTCAAGCTGGTAATGTAGAGATCTACACACACAAAGGAAGTAATGAAGAACAGACTTCTATTAAACTTACATTTAGGGGTGTCTAACTCCTCAGCGTAAAAGTTGAGAGGATCCAATAGATTTTGCTCAGTTTATTCCTTTTCAGCCTAGATTTAAAACAACAGTTTTCCAACTTCAGGATAACCCAGTAAGTATCTGGTATCCTCAATCCCCAAGGGCGGTTTTATGTGCATTGAGTTAACTCTGAGACTCTCCAGAAAAAAAAATGTTGGGATATTCAAGCTAATCGGCTAAAATTGAAGTTGCTCAAGTTGGAACTGTTTCACTGGGAAGGTTCCCGCAGAGTTTGTCAATGGATTTTAGATCACCCTCTTTAACTGTAAATGTGAAATGGGCACCACGCCTTTAAACTGAAATTTATCTAGCAGCATTTGAATAGGTGATGCCATCTTTTCCAGGCATCATTCGGCCAAATGCAGCTTGGACTAAACGGAAAATAAGAAGTTATTCTCTCAGTTAACATGGCTATTTAGATTATTGCATTCAAGATATTGCCTAAGAATTGTCCAGATTGAAGCCTGAAGATATGTTGCTGAGAGTGACCACTGATTTTAAGAGAACTTTGGGTACACACACACCACAGATGATACCCAGCACTTTACATACTCAAAAGCCAATTGTGGAAGACAAAAAGAAAGATGGAAAACTTAAAATAACTTGGTCATGGTACAAAATTTTACACTATCATAATTATGTACATCAAGATTATTTATTAGGTCATTGTTTCGATGTCTTACATTTTGTAAGCTAAAGCATAGCAAGAATTGCATTATAACTTGAGAAAGCCAGATCATCCCTCATAGCTTCTTTTTATTTTCTATTTGTTTGCTTTTTTGAAATAAAAAAGCATAATTTTTTTTGGTTCCAAATGCTTCCAGCCTATATCTTTATTGTGTCAATCCAGTAACACTAACTTCCCAGCTAAATGCTACATTATGGCATAATACATATATTTTTTGAAACACCCAAGGGAAAGAAATTTAAATTGAAAATGAGAATGTTGGCACCAAAAAAATGGATATAAACTAGTTCAGTATAGACCCACTGTGGCAGAATGCAAACCCCCCTCTCTCCCCACTCCTCCTTCAGTATGGAGGGAGTAGGCACATCTCCCTCTCTCTGCTACTTGAAGCTAACAGCTTCTTTTGTTTGGCCCAGAGCACCCCAGCCAGGGCCATTAGGAGAAGGGAGTGCCGAGGCACCAGTGAGTCGCTGGGCACCTGTGACCAGTGTGGGGGATCTTTGGAGGCTTCAGGGGCACCCCACACACGGTGTGGGGGTGCAGAGAAGCTTCTAGAATGCCTACAGTCAGGTCTGATCAGCCAGTATAAAAACGGGACTCTCTCGTCGAGACTGGGCCCATTGTCGCTGGTCTCTCGGAGCTGCGAGCTGAAGATGCTGCCGCCGAGAACCCCCCTCCCCGGGATGGAGACTCCGCTTGCCTTGCCACCACGTGTGTGAGTAAAACCCCTCGCAGGATTGCGAGTATATTTATCCTTTCCATGCACATATGCACGTGTAACTTCCCGTGCTTAATACAAGCACGTATAAAATTATTTCCTCGCACAATCGCGAGTGTATTTATATTCCGTGCACATTTGCACACGTACTTTAAATTATTTCCTCGCACAATCGTGAGTGTAACTTTATTTCCTCACACAATTGCGAGTGTATTATAAATTTACCCTCGCAGAATCGCGAGTGTACGCTTTACCTGTATCTCTTTAAGAATAATCCCGCACCGTGTTCAGGCAAGTGTGTACTCCTCTGGGACTCGGGGGTGGTTCCGGCATTGTTTTGGTGAAGCCACATGCATGCACTCTGTGGACCGCCTGTTGTATTAGTTGCTGCCCCTTAATAATTTTCCTCAACTGATACCCGAACCTATATTTAAGTCACTTTTGGATTGCTAAAACCCTGTTTCTCACCGGTTTAATAAAAGTTGTTTTGGACCCTGTTGTCCCTTAAATCAGCCTCGGGGTGCCTCTGTGACACCCACATAGGTATGTGCTGGATTTTAGATGTATATATTTGTCAATATTCGATGAATCTATACCCCCAAAAATAGAAGGAACAAAACGCATCATCAGAGTAATACAGTTTTGAATGGGCTTTTGAAATGAACACTGGAGTAAAGTATCTCCACTACTTTTAACTTAGAGCTGGGTGCATTTATATAAAGTTTAGTGAGATTGCTTTCAATAACCAAGGGACTGGATTCAGTGATGAATAAAACCCTTTCTGGTCCTTAGGTAGGAGCCCAGCGTCAGAAGACATCTGCAGTTTGTAGTCAGAGGCATAAACTCTGTAGGACCTTGGTGTTGTTAAGCAAAGGAAGCATAAGTCAAGTCACGAAGCTGAACAGTTTGCATTCCACATCTAGGCAGCACGAGAAGACTTACTTTGCTTCCATTCACCTTTACCATGTGTTTCATGTCCCACTGTGAGGATTCAAAACACTCCTCAAAACAAAACAAAACCCAACAAAACAACAACAAAATATACCCACCACATTGCAGCTTAAACTTGGTTAGGAATGAGATAAAAGGAAATATTCAAAGATCTATGTCTGCCTATAAAAATCAAAGCTCACCTGCTATACGGATGTGAACAAGACCACTGACATCTCACAGAATCACAGAATGTTAAGGATTGGAAGGGACCTCATAAGCTCATCCAGTCCAATCCCCCCACCGGAGCAGGAACACCCAGATGAGGTTACACAGGAAGGTGTCCAGGCGGGTTTGAATGTCTGCAGAGAAGGAGACTCCACAACCTCCCTGGGCAGCCTGATCCAGTGTTCTGTCACCCTTACTGAGAAGAAGTTCCTTCTCAAATTTAAGTGGAACCTCTTGTGTTCCAGTTTGAACCTCTCACCCCTTGTCCTATCATTGGTTGTCACTGAGAAGAGCCTGGCTCCATCCTCCTGACACTCACCCTTTATATATTTGTAAACATTAATAAGGTCACCCCTCAGTCTCCTCCAAGCTAAAGAGCCCCATCTCCTTCAGCCTTTCCTCACACGGGAGATGCTCCACTCCCTTCATCATCTTTGTTGCCCTGCGCTGGACTCTCTCCAGGAGTTCCCTGTCCTTCTGGAACTGAGGGGCCAGAACTGGGCACAATATTCCAGATGTGGTCTCACCAGGGCAGAGTAGAGGGGCAGGAGAACCTCTATCTGCTCCATGCTGTTTACTCCCGGCTGATTTGGTTGATCCTTCAAGTAGGTAGTTATTGCTAGAACTCCTAGACTCCTGCCAGGGTCAATATTGCTACAGAGTTGAAGAATAAAAAAAGAAAAATAAAAAATAATGATAATATTTTTTAAAAGCCTTACTGTCAGCAGCCCATGTCTGCTTTGAGCCCAGAAATTAGTGTTTGATTCAATCAGTCTCTGAAAGGTGTTCAGCTACAGTGGATGGATCAAGAGGGTGAAAAGTCACTACATCTCTAGATGCTGTGTTCAATAATCAATTACCATCTCTATTAAAAATCATGCCTTATTTCTGATGTGAATTTTACTACCTTCAGCTTCTAACTATGGTTCTTGTTCTGCCCCTCCCCACTACAGCTAAGAACTTTAATACTTGATATTTCCTGCTAATCACAATTCACCTCAAAATCTCCTTTTCAGTCAGTTAAAAAGATTTACTCTGAGTAAATTTGCTCATTAAAGATTTTTCTCAACTATGAACTCATTTTTTTCTCTTTCTTCCCTGAACTCTCACCAAACTTTTAACATACTTATTAAAACACACACAAAAGAACTGAAAGCAGTATTCTGGCCTCACTTTCAGCAATTCTATGAACAGATGTAAAATCACCTCCTTAGTTTATGGTCTGTATTACAGACCATTTTAGTCATTACGGAGGAAAACAGCACACAGCTTCAGAGGTGAAAAACATGATTACTTGCTAGAAGCAAATGGGATGTGCTACTGAAGAAACTCGTATCTCCTGTCTTCCTGCTCTCAGATGTCTGGCTGGATGGAAAAGGTTCCCTGTGGCAGACCTGAAGTCAGAATAATGGCTCTTTATCTTTGTTTCGGGTTGCCATGTCCATTTATATGCTTATACAGGGTTAAAGTCAGTTGTAGGGACAGTTTAATCCAAATGCTATAGCAATCATTTCCTTGAGGTAGAAAATAGTGTCTACCTCTGAACTCTGCCCACATCAGCCAGCAGCAATCCATAATTTCTACTCTGAATCATCATTCGGCAGATACAGCCATGGTTCTGTAGACAGGGCCTTGATTCCTTGTTCCTGGTGCATCCATGGATGTTTGACTGAATTCAAACCTCTTCTGCTTCCCAAACATTTCACATTGGTCTGTATGATTACCTCATGTTTGTAATTTACCACTGTTATTTCTAGTATTTGTCAACTTTTTTGTCATCTGCCAGTAGTGCTAGCAGTGATTTGTTGACCAGAATAAATACATCCTTAAAAAAAAGATTCCATGCTTGGTTTTTTATCCAAATCAATTTTTCTTATAATTTTTCTCGTCTTTGGGAACTTCCTGACATACTAAGCAATAATTTTACTGGTTGTGAGTGTTATGTTTGCCCATATGGAATATGATCTTGCCAATATCACGGGTTGGTTCCATGGCAACATCATAATGGGATCCACAAGAGTTATTTGAGAATGAAGCCAATAATTTCTTGTGTTAGCAAATAATCATTAGAAGCTTTAATCTTGTTGTACCACTGGTTGAATAGCATCAGCATATGTCTCTGAAATCAAAGTGTCTCAAATAATTCTCTGTTCGTACCAAACAGATGCTTTCTTCACCCCTGTGCTTTCCCTGCAGCCGCTGTTTAGTTCCCATTCTTGAAGTGCTGACATGGTACCAGTGAAAATGGCTTCTGCTCCTGCTCCACTTTGGATTGTTGTGTACGTAGCGCTATGGAATTACATCTACACAACGTGCTGCACAGACTCTGGAGTCTCACCCATCGCCACATCTGTGCTTTCTCTGTGAGTTTTGCTGAGTGTTTACCTCTCGTTGTCTCTCTGTCCTTCCTGAATATTCTCCTTTGATTTGTGGGCCCTTCAACATCTTCCATTAGACACCTTAGTCTGCCAGTTTACTATTGATTCTAAAACATGTGACCATGCATTAGCTGTATTATAAATGATGAAAATGCAAATATCCGCCCATATTAGTTCCTGACTACATAACATGGCTGTACTCATTGTCCTTTTAAAAAACCAAAAAGAAACTGAATCAATTATCTGCTGGACCATCTGTGCTCATTCTAAACTATCCTGAAGTTATTATTTGTTAGTTATATAGTTTTGAGAAATCAAATCTGACAGTTTTTTGGAGCAGATGGGTTGCACTGCCAAGCCCTCAAACAATAAAAACCGAAAAAACATTTTTGGTATTAGTTAAATCATTTTCTTTTTCTCTCTTAAACTCAGTATCTGACTCATCGTGACTAAGATAACTGTACTGTTAAATACCACATGGAAGGCATTTCAGAAATGTATCCAGTCTTAAACTACAACCATTTTTCAGTCTGTTTGACAAACCACATTGTATAAATTTAGTATTTGAAAGTAAGCCATGCACCTTTTATGAAGGACTTCTATCCAAAATGCTAGAAATTTTAAAGGAAATTAATCATCTTAATTTCTAAAATTAATAGGGGCAAGATTTATTCTTAAATCATGGATACTCCTTTCTAATTAAATTCAAATGTGTTTAATGCATCTCAGGAGTGTTAAGATAATAAGTAGTCCTTTTCTGGAACTTAACATCCTCGATCCCTGTCAATAATTATATTGGGTGACTAATAAAATATGATGCCAGGCTTTTTTAAAAATCTTTATCTTCCTCCTCTGTCTCATTAGCAAAATGAATAGGTTTGCTCCACAGGCACCACCTAATCTGAAGAATTCAATGTTGTTCAAGGACATTGCAAATAAATTTCAGCAGGAATTCCTTCATGCAACAGTCACGTATAAAGTGCACTTTTATAATATCTGCTAAAGTTTCTCATTGCTGTATAAGCTTATTGCTGGCATCAAAGGCTCGAAGTCCAAAAAGGGCCACTGCAACTGTCAAGTCTGATGTCCTGACGAGAACTTTCTGCAATTATCCCATCAAAACTACACTCTAAGTAGCGCTCCGGTGATCAGAACTTGATCCACAGAACTCATAGCACTCATCCATCACACCAGTGGCCTGGCAGAAAATGCTGACACCATGAGAACAGACTGGACACAGGACAATACCTATTTTCAGAAACTGGGCTCAAATCTAGCAGGCCTTTTTAACAAAAATCATGCCAGTAATGTGAAATTAGCTAATTTGTTCTTGAGCATTTAGCTTCCTTTCTCAAATAGACATCCTATTACAGTAATTACACCTCCAAATAACAAAAATATGGCAGGATCCTCCACCCCTGGGATGATATACAGTCCTCTGGACCTCATATAAAAGCAAAAGTCATCTCTAGTGACTTTAGACATTTGGGTTTATCTAAGTATTTGAATGGAGGACACCAGAGACCTCATACTGTCTTGAAGGTAGGAGGCTGGAACAAGGAATAGGCTGCGATTTATTCAAATCTAAAGTATTTTTGTCTCCTAATTTTAGGTCCTGTAAGCCACGCATTAGATTCAAATTATACCCACCCTGCCAGTGACTGCAACTGCAGAGATACCCATGCTGAATGTCCCATATATGTCTATGCTGCAAGACACATAGATATTTGGCCATATTTTACATGTGGTGTGTCACACAGAATCGTACCATTGAGTTGGAAGGGACCCAAAAGGATCATCAAGTACAAATCCCTGCTCCTTACAGGACTACCTGAAACTAAACCATATGACTAAGAGCATTGTCCCGATGCTCCTTGAACTCTGACAGTCTTGAGGCCATGACCACTTCCCTGGGCAGCCTGTTCCAGTGACCGACCATCCTCTCACTGAAGAACCTTTTCCTAATGTCCAATCTGAACTTCCCCTGATGCAAGTTCATTGCATTCCCTGAGGCACCACTTTGAAAGTCACTCTCTCACTGCACCTGCTTAGTTGTTTGGGGTTTTTTTTTCCGGTTTTATAGTGAGCTGTAGCCCTTGGCCTGGGCAAGAAGAAAGGTAAATCTACACAACATAGAGTAAAGCATGCAGCTGTCTTACAACCCTCCAAGCCCAAGGCTTGTCTAGAGACTACTGTCCACACACTTCTCATCTATCATCTGCTTTCTTCACTTCCACCTATTCTGACTTGCACAGAGAGGCTGTTGCCAAAGACTGTGCCTTGAATGCCAGGCCACGCTCAAAAAGAAGACTCAGAAAGCCACAAGAGAAAATACCTCACAAAGGTCAGCCCTTCTTCCTAAAGCCAGCTCAAACCAGGCACTTATCAGACACCGAAATACATAGTTCTAACTCTCTAACTCCCTATTCCTTCAGACACCTGGAATCTCTCAAAGTGCATTCAGACTAAGTATAAGCAGAGACCATACTTAGCCTGTTCCCTGGGACAGGCTGTCAGGCTCATGAATGTCCCAACAGGCCCCTGACCAGCTCCACCAGGAACCTCCACCGATGCCACATCTACTCAGCGGCCTCTGGGTAGGCAGCAGAAATTAGCCACATTCAGCTAAAAAAACCCCCTCACTCTGACTGGTTCCCACGGAAGACGCTGGGGAACAGGAATTGCTCTGGGTATGGAAGTGCTACAGATGCCTTCAGGGCTGCAATCTGCCTCTGTGGATGGGCTTGGGATCCACCAGGATACAGAAGTTAACCTGGAGCTGTGGGCAGCCCTGTGAGAACGTTCCTGTGCATATAATTCTAAATGAGGGACCTACTGTTCCAGGCCTTCAGTTCTGATGATGCCAGTCTACATCCTCATTAAAAAAAAAAAACAAAAGTCCAAAGTCCAACATCACAGTTTAAGAGTGATGGAGTATAGGCATCAGTCATGCTGCTATGATGTCCTGGCATATCCCCTCCCCTTGATCTCATAATGCTGGGGATGCCACAACGACATCAGAAATGTGGCAGATGCTTTCTCTGCCCCTTCTTCTGCCTGGATTGTGTAGTCAAATGGCATTGATACTCAAAAGCCTCTTAACAGCCTGATATTGGAGGCTGCTTCCTAGATTGGAGGATTCATGGAGACACCTGAATCCAGGATAGGTCAATTACAGAAGCAGACCCTGTCAATTCCCCCCAGTGACGCAGGTTTAACATATGCCACCATGGATATGTGATGCCACCATCTTACTCTATCTCAGGTTTTCCTCTGCTCCAAACCAAGGTGTGCAGGCAGGGCCGAAAGTTCTTCATGGCAATGGCACAACTCTCTGGCCTGTTTGCCATTGTCTCTGTAAGTCTCACCCATGGCCTGGATGGAGTCATCCCAAGACCACTGTTGGCTGAATCCTACACATAGAAAGCACACGTGTTTCCCAGTCTTCCAACAGAGAAGGAGCAGAGGGGAACATCTGCTTATGTTACTGGCTTTTGAGTTACGTCTTGACCTAGTTGAACTGCATAAGACATCTTCTTGGCCTGATCAGGTGCACCCTGCTCTCCTACATGCTACTAACGCAACTTGCAGCCTTACCCACGTAAGGTTGAAAGTGTCAACATTCACTCTTCCATCTCCAGTGTATGACAATCGTCACTGACCCCATTTCTCATCAAAGATGTGGTCATGCATGGCACAGTCTGTAATAACTACTACCTGACACAGGAACACATCTTCTCTCTGGCCCAAGGAGATAATCAGACCTTTGGCCTTGCTATAGGTGTCCTTCAGCTTTATAGCCTCTACCCAGTTCCCCCCATTTTCCACACATTCCACTTTGATCTGGCTGTTGCAGTCAGGCTTTCCCAACATTCTGGTCCCACTTCACAGAGAAAAAAAAAACATAGAGCTCCATGTAGCCCATCATGTGACAAGTTCAGAGCTGCTCATGAGCTTAGCTCACCACAGTATGCTGGCTCTCTATCAGATGTGGGAAGACAGAAGGCTGCAGATCTTCTAGAGAAGCAGAGTCAGGGAGTTTTTTCAATGTAAAATAGGTACCCCATTCATTCTTTCTTCTTGTATTCCCTACAAATGGGTTACTGATAAACTTGCAGAATTTAGTTTCTCTGTTTTCAGGACTGATAAGGTTACAAAGATGTCACCTGTTTGAGACAGATGGTCTTTTGTTTCTAAATCACGTCATTCTGTGAGTAATCACTGATTCAAACTGTAAGGATAGTACGAAGTTAGGAAGGTTTCACAGGATACATTTATATTGTTTTGCATCTTGTGTGTTGACACCTCAAAATTTATTTGCTTTTACAGAAAAAAATTTTTTTGTATTGCTGATTAATTTGCCAAAAACTAAATATCCATTAAAAGCCTACATAAGGCACAGCAGGAAACCTGGAGACAAAGGGGTCACTTCATCCTGAATAGTGGAAACAACAAACCACAGGAAATAACTCTGTAGTTTGTAGTCACTGGCAAAGTATTGCATAGGATGTCATTTTCTTTGAAGTACCAGTAACGCTGCATAGCGCATGACAGAGTTTTACGATTTACGTAGTCACATCTGCACTGAACGCTGTTTGTGTGGCCTGACAACCACCTCCCCATGCCGCACTCAGTCCTGTTGTCATTGTGGGTACCCCAGTGCCATTAGTCTGGGCATATGCTGACCCAATATCACCTTTTTAATCCCTAGCCTACAGCATGCTTTGGTCCATTTAGAGTTGCATGCTCCCAGAGTTTAGGATAGAATAGAATAGAATAGAATAGAATAGAATAGAATAGAATAGAATAGAATAGAATAGAATAGAATAGAATAGAATAGAATAGAATAGAATAGAATAGAATAGAATTCCAGACCTATTTGCTGCCTCATTGTGTATTTACACCTGGATATCACCAACAAAGTAAGAAAACAACCAGGCTCTCTCAGATGGGTCTTCTCACTTCAACTCTGTTTGCCAAAGTGATATTTAGTCTTGAATGCATTCAGGACACCAGCAAATCTGTGAGGGAAATCTTTACTGAACATCACAGTTGTCCAATATGGCATATGTTTGGATTTTCTGTTGTAGTGGTAGAGGTAGCACAGCGGTGAGCTTGTAACCTTTCCAAGTTCTCTTCACCTCACACACCACAGTAAAACACTTGCAGCACCATAGTGAGATAAGATTTTTCAACAGCCATGAGCCTTCCCTTCCTCTGGCTTACATCCCCACCGCTGACTCCCATCAACACCATTACCACCCTGGATCTGCTGGTACAGCCTCTGCCCTTCATATTTTCTGGTCATTTCTTGAGTCATGACAGGTTTGAGGGAACATCAGCTTTCCTGTGAAAGAAGGAAGCCTCAAATTCCCTCTCTGTGGCCTAAACAACCTTACAGAACAACTGAATCAAAAACTATTTTGTCTGTTCGTGTCACAAAATTTATCACATAATTTGGCACTTGCAAAGTAATCCTGCAGCAGACACTGTACAACTCCAAGTTCCCTACATCTAATTGATTTTTATATTACTGCAGGCTAATCATCTCCATAGTGCTTCTGAAAAACCCAAGCGAGGATTTCAGTTTAGTACTGTGTAGAAGTGCTCAAGCAAGTACCTCTGGGGCTGTAGCATTGATCCTGTCCAGCTTTGTTCTTGTTCAATGTGCTCCCATGACCCCATGTGTGGTATTGACACAATGATCCATGGCCAGGTAGGCCTGGGGAAAATAACCTAGCAGAAATTTTTAAAATTATCAAAAAGAATTCTCTGAGCCAGTTCATCCTGTGTTCACACAGCAGAAGGAATGATGTAACTGAGCAGAGGGAGCTACTCCAGCCACCATGTCACAGAGAGAAATGCTTGAGAGCTCCACTGTAGACTCAAAGCAATCACAAATACATTCTTCTGTCTGGCTGATGCCATTTTTTGTACTGAGAGTAACAGAAAATGTGAGAAAATGTATTGTTCTTCTGCTCTGCACACACACAATCCTCATAAAGGATTCATGAGTCAAGAATCACAGAATCATAGAATGTTAGGGATTAGAAGGGACCTCAAAAGCTCATCCAGTCCAATCCCCCTGCCGGAGCAGGAACACCCAGATGAGGTTACACAGGAAGGTGTCCAGGCGGGTTTGAATGTCTGCAGAGTAGGAGACTCCACAACCTCCCTGGGCAGCCTGGTCCAGTGCTCTGTTACCCTCACCGTGAAGAAGATTCCTCTCATATTTAAGTTGAACCTCCATATTTATAAACATTAATAAGGTCACCCCTCAGAAAGAAGTAACTATGGACCATAATTTTCAGATAGGTCTTCCTGCCCTGTGTTATGGAGTAAGAAATACTTATGCACAGTGTCAGCAGGACAAGTTTATTGCATTTTTTGAAAGAATTAAAGATTTGCTCATGTAATAAATTTTAAAGTGTATCTTTTAAAATTGTTAAATGAATTTTTGTATTATATTGTATGTATACTTATACATAGTGTGTCTGTGTATACATACTTTTTAATGTGTGTGTGCTTATTTTTAATATATTTAAAGTTCTCTGAAATATATTGTCACCCTGCAATAGTATTAAAAGAAGCTGCTGTGGAAGACATCATTGCATAGCATCCTCTATAGAATTTATTTACAAGAGCCAAAATATTCTGATTTTTATGCTGAGTTAATTTGAATCAAGGTGCCAGTGCTTCTTTTTTTGACAAAATCACTGTCTATTGACTTGACTGACTACAGTATTTTTATTTTATAAAGAAGCAGCAGCTTACAGTATTCTTTCATATGAGTTTGTGTATGTATATGAAACAGAAAAAAATTTAGTTTAATTGCTGTTGGAATGTCTCTTCAGTTTTCCATTTTATTATGTGGCTTATATTTTATTTACTTAAGAGCATTGAAGCCTGTGCCCCAGATAAACTCTTTTAACATGGAAGAAATATTTAAATGGCTACTTGAATTAATTATAAGAACTGATAACTTTAAGTAATATAAACTGCAAAAAAATATGCTTATATACAAATCTGAAATATACATAAACTAAAGTATTATCTTAGTTATCGTCCTGTGTTAGAGACATCACTGCATGTACAGAGCCCCATACCCCAAATCAATGCCTTCACTGAAGCTATGGGAGCTTTGACTACATGGAAATATAATAAGAACTTCACAATGTTACCTATAATTTTTACTGAAATAAATTAATGGATGGCATGCAGATGCCAAGATTAAACAAAGTAACAACAAAACATTAGTAAGCACTTTTAATGTAATTAAATTTTTGATGTATTACAACTTTTAGTGTGTAATTATTTTTGAAGGAACTGAAGAGCAACACTGGATCACACCCTTATTCAACCTAGTTACTAAAGCATAAAATGCAACAATATTTTAAAATTCTATTGCAGAACAATAGTATATTATTGCAGAATAATAGTGTATTGTCCATCACAGATAATGATGGCAAGATTTTTCTCATCACTCATAGTGATTACCTAATAAAAGGACGATCCTTGGTACTATAAGAACCCTCGGTCAGTCTGCAATGTAAGCAAGCACTGAAATGTGCTATATAAAGCATCTCAGCTTGCCAGTGACCTTGAATCTCTGTTTCCTTACCGCAGGGGGCTGGGCTTGTTCCATGGCTACATTCCCAGTCTGCATCAAGGGGCTGCTGGTAACATCAATCTTAAACAGTGGTCTTTAAAACAATTTTTGATGTAGGCATTGAGCAGGTCTAATAATTTTGCTTAATCACCTCTGTTTCTACACAAAAACTGGAATCTAGGCTGACTTCTAATTTTTCATTCTGGTGAAATCTTGCCACAGGCTGTCTGTCTGCCATCAAGTATCTGGAATCACAATTAGATAAAATATGTCAGATGCCCTGTGACACCCAATCATCTTTATTGTATAGAAGTTCACTTTCAGCTTAGAGTGGAATAAATTCCATTTAACTCAGAGGTCAGTACTTGGGAAGAAAAATGATAAGTGTGATCATTTGCATATTCAAATATGCAAATTGGATGCATCCAATTTGCGTTATTTGTCTTCTAATGAGAATGACCTTTTCTGCTGATGGGAAAAAGCAATTGAACCTGGGTATGTGAAAGTTATGGAAGAATTAGGAATTCTGAATCTCTGATAAAACAGGTTAACTGCTTGCTTCTGTGAATAAAATAAATAATCGAGGTCATACTGATCCCTAAATCTCAGTGCTCTTTCATCTTTATGGACACCCAGGTTAGGTTCAGTATCTGAATTTTGCTCCTTGGATGTATCTCTAGTAACGCTTCTTGCCTAGCACCCTTGATCTTCACCATCCTTTACAAAGAACATCTAAACAGTTCTCCCAGCACTAATGTGGCTCAGGTTAACACCATCACATCTTCAAAATTCTTTTACATAGCAAAATTCAAAGCTTCAAAATTCAAAGATTAAATGATTTGCCCAATGCTACAGAGAGGATACTACTACATCGGGATAGGAACTCAGTTGCATCTGGTGTTTGGTCCTATGTTCAAACACATTAGATCAAGTTTCTTCCAATATTGAAACTGAAATGGAAAGAAGCCGCGACCAATTTACAAAGCAGCATTAGGATCATATAGCCTGTGTGGTTCTACTTCTGTGAATGCCAAAGGAAATGAGTCCTGCATATAGGCAGCTCATCTGTAGACAGGCAGCATCATCTTTATTGCCGTGTATTACTATACATTTAATTACCCTCTCTACTGAAAAAAAAAAGAAAAAAAAATGTATATATATGTACATATATATGGTCAAATTGCTGGTATGATTCTCTGCCTTTCAAGCTTACTCTTTCATCCGCAAACCAGGGAGTAATATCACCACATAGGTAACAGGCCTTAGAACTTGAACCACTCACATGCAGGATTCAGGATTAATTAAAGAGCTAGCAATTAAAACCTTGGCTTATAAGCATGGCTTGGCTTGGCTTGGCTTCTAAGCAAGAGCACAGTTACTCATTGTTGTTGTTTCTTTTCCATTGTGGTGCTGCAGGAGTCCCTCATTGGGGATCAGGGCCCCATATTGTGAGGATTTATTTAAACAATGAAAACACGGCACTTGCAGTTAAGAATTTACAACTGCAATTATAAGATGAAGAATAAAACTGTCTCTTCAGTTGATTTCTTTAATCATCATATTCTAAATGATACTAAAACGTACCTCATTTTAAGTGTGTGTTTTTCCATTATTACATCCAGGAATGGGCTGCAGGTAGCTTAACACTACCACTCTGAAAATACATCCAGACAAAAGCGGATTGTCCTAAAATAGATATCTTACCTTTGCCACCAGTAAGCAAGGAAGAAATTTCCACTGAGGAAAAAGCAAATTCAAGCTGCACAGAACCAGCCAGCTCCCTAAGTATACACATACATATCCAGTTGTGCAGAGCTTTGTTCTTAATGTTAGCTTACTTGTCAGTAAGCTATTCCTTGCAAAATTGTTCAAGAGAGCAAAAAAAGACAAAGCTTTTCATGATAAACAATGTGATTACACAAAAAGGGCTTTTGTAATTGTTCCTGTTTTCACCTGTGTTTCAAAACCTATTGCATATTGGGCACAGTGCAAATGTTTACAGATTGGGCAACAGAAGGACCAGCTGTAGTTAGAGTAATGAATTCTCTTGTAAAGCAGCGTGGGAAATAGTGTCCCACCAGCAGGCTACCCCGACACGGTAATTTTTGTAATCTGCTAATGGAGCAGTTTCATAACTGATTTAGGGTGATCTTAGCCTGTGCTGCCACTGGAAGGAGCAGTTCTCTCCCTTTTCCCATCGCTAATTACCTCCTTCTGTAGCTGAATCAGAAAATTAATCCAGCCCAATTGAAAAGCCTCTTATTTTCAGTCAGATCAAATCTTGGATGTGGTGGATTACACCACAAATCCTGGTGTTAACATGAAGGATGATGAAATGCATTACCTGGACAAGTGCATGGCAGATTGAGGTTGTCCTAAACTGCAGTCTTGAAAGATGGTGAGAGCTTGAAAGGCATGTTGGCAGGTGTAGGAGCAGATCAGGGTGGTTTCCAGTGTCAGATGGTGGAGTCACCATCCCTGGAGGTGTTTAAAAGACATATAGATGAGGTTCTTAGGGACATGGTTTAGTAGCAGAGTCAGGTTTATGGTTGGACTCCATGATCTTGAGGGTCTCTTCCAAACAAAATGATTCTATGATTCTGTTCTATATATGCCAGACATAAACTGTCTAAACATGAGGTTATTCAAGCTCATGTGCATATGATTTTGTTTTGCTGCCTGGTCTTTTGCATCCGAGCCACCTAATGAGGCATCTATAACGGGGCTGCCTGTATCTGAGCCAGGCGGGCAAGGTTCCCTTTTAGATCAGTGGAGGTCTGACCACCAGGTTAATGGAGTCTCAGGCACCGCCCATCTCATCCTGATGCAGAACCCTAAAATGGATTAGACAGGATTTTTCTCTAAAAGTGACTATTTCTTTTCATTTCACTATAAATAGAGAGCAGGGTGAGTGGCTCTGCTGTAGATGTCTGTTTAAACTGAGGGAGAAGAACTCAGTCTTGTCTGTCAGTGTTAAATCAGTGTTGCTATTTCAAAGTAATTCCAGAGAACGCTCTTTAACTAGAGATGTGGTATGTACAGTCCACTGCTGCACCCTGGCTATGGTCAGACAAGTAAAGTTTCTGAACAGGAACCATATATTAAATTAATACTATATGACAAACAATGACATAATGCATTATAGGAACTGCAATTAAGATACAGAATAGCAACCAACATGTATAAATTGATCTCATTGTTACAGTACAAGTTACCAGATCCAAAGTTCGCTGCCATCCTGGAAAGACCTCCAAACACTTCACTGCATTTGGCTCAGATATATACGGTATCCTCCATGTTTAACAAACCCTCAGGAAAAATGCAGTAAGACTTTTGATAATAGGTAGGAGCACCCCACTGAGCTAGAAAAAGCTGCTGGAAATAAATTGTCCCTGAAAACTATTACTTGACATGGTGTATAAAAAAGTGTTAGCAGTGGGATGAACACTAACACTGCACATTACTACTGGTGCAACTGCTCCTATGTGAGTGGCACAGTAATTATTCTTGCCAGTGCTTTCACTTTTTATAGATAAAAAAGTAAAAGGTGATTTTAACAAACTATTGGTGACTATTAACTTTAGGGGATTTGTTTGTTGAATTCAAGCATTCGTAGGTATTTACTCTGGAATGTCACTCTTGCTTCTAAGTATTCTTTTTTAAAGTTGCCTTGTCAGAATTAAAAGCTAATAAAATAAAGACTGATCTTCAGGGAAAATAATTACAGTTGGGGTGTTAAAGCTAAGCAGTTAACAACAAAGCAGAAAGAACAGAGGGAAAAGGAAATGTCCCTTGTTAAATGTTTATGTTTTTTTGATGAAAACTGCCTCATAAATGACAATATAATACAAGTGTTCCTTAGATAAGGTCAGTATTCAGCATAGAGTTAAGTCTCCCATAGAGACTTATATTTCTTGGCACAGAAACTTTGATTATACAAATTTCATATAGGAAATGCAAAGTGTCATAATGTGGGACATTGATCAATGATGCCATCCTGATTTATAATTGTGGGTTTTTTTAACGGTGATGTGCACAAAGCACTAATTTAAAAGCTCATTTTAGTTACAATATGCCTCTTCCTTTTAATAACAAGAAAGTCATCTGATTACATTTTTTCAGTCATCCTTGTGTCACGTATTAGATAATCTCCTTATAGTTTAAAACTAAAAATGCTAATGGATTGGGGAAATGGGTTTCTGCTCTCACCCAGCATATCTGTCTTTTTTATCCTTGTCTTTTGGATCATTTATCTAAATAATAACCGTTAGTGCCCACTCCTTCCTTCCAGTGAACTAAAAAATATTGATGATTAAAATCAGTGAATTCATGTCTTCTCCCTACTCTAGTTTTGCCAGCTGAGGTTACCACTTCCAGCTGCTTCTTTTTATGGGGGGAGCAGGGAAATACAGACATTCCCTTGTGTCTGTTGCAGAGCTACTCATATGGTTACTTCCTAATTTGTCTCAATCAAAACAGCCTAAGTTAGCTTAAATTAATGGTAGATCTATTTTAATGAGTACCACCAGTAAGCACTGTCTGAAAGGCCATCAGTCTTGGGAACTGAAAGAAAGCAATTATATGAAAAACCCAGCAAACCCAGGGCAGCCCCAAAAAGGAGACAGTAATAAGCCCCACCAAGGGAAGGTGCTGTGGGTGGTAACTTCTTCAGCAGGCAAACCTGGAGATCCAGGAGGATCTGTTTGCATGGTCTTAGTCTCAAAATGACAGAAGATAAATCATTTAGTGCAAAAGTAGCATGGAGAAGATAAATGACCGGCCTAAGGTCAGGTAGAAGACTGTGGAAACTGTGGGAGTAAGCGCCAGGACAGAGATTTTTCTGGAGTATTTGTGTAGTTTGATTTCCGTCATGCCTGACTTAAGCTGCACATGGACAAAGCTTTCAGAAATTGCGGAGCACACACCACCTGTAATAAAAAATTTTAAAAATATTCTGAACAACAGGGATGTATCGTTAAAACACTGAAGAAATTACATTCCTCACCTACCAATACCTTCTGAAGTACGTGGAAATTAAGCACATTTGAAGAACCAGCAACTTTGTACTGTCTTGAGACTTTAGAAAACATTTTCCAGAGGAAAATCATCCTTCCATGGACAATCTGTTCCAGCAGCCCTTCCCTTTCATACAAGAACAAATTAATTTCAGTTCTGCTGATCTCAATAGTGACGGTATGATACGGGGGAAAACAAGACCTCAAGTAGGTAGATGCTGTGCTAGAGACTCACAGCAGAGTCTTAAAGTAACTTGCACTGTTCTGAGGCTCTCACCGCTTAGAATAAATTCATCCTGACAAGAAGCTGCAGGCTGCATAGTCGAAAAAAAAGGCTTTGGCTGTAAAGCGATACTCTTAAATGAATCAGGCTGTTTTCTCCATTGATAAGAACAAAGAATGACCCTCTGAGCTCCGTTTAAAAGTCTTTCTGGTGCTGCTTTGATATTTCCTGTGGTGAGAACCAACACAATATTCTCAATAGTTGCAAGTTACAAAAGAGCCACAATCTACCTATGTGTAGAATGTAGTCACTAAATCACGTTCTTATGGCATGTGAGAGGTGACCAGGAGCCAATAGCAGACAGACAGCTAAAGGAAGTGTACTCTGCTCATTCTGCCGAGGGGAAAAAAATAATCCATTAATATAACTTAATAGGAAAGGAAATCTGGTAACAAAGATTACCTCAGCAGGAAGTAAAAATTTACTGAGGCAACAATTCCATATGAACTTTTATTTCCAGTGAATCATGCCGTTATGTTCAATTTCGTTCTAAATGCGAAACCTGCCCTTGCAGCTTGTTCTCTGCCACGGGATCACTGTCAAAACAAAGAGCAATAACAAAATGTTCCCTCAGTTCAGAATTCATATTTGGTAACACTCATATGAGGCAGAGATCTAAATATGAATTTTGTAAATGTCCTGGTACCAGTAAAATGGAAACTGGATCTCTCCCCTCTTCTGGTATTTAACCAATACAAGAAAGCTGGAAGAGTAGTTGACAGGAATTTCTAATTAATCACTTTTTAGAAGACTGTATTTATCAGGTACTTGAAGCCAAATTAGTAAATGTCAAACAAAAAACTCCACAATATTCTAGGATAGTATCTGAAAGATTAGTTGTAACGTACTTATTTAGATATGGCATCACTAGATTTGAATGCTGAATTAGTCTATTAAGCAAATTGATACTTCTTTCAATATTACATTTTACTGATGTTTAATTTATATTCTATCTGAAATATTGCTTTAATTCTTAGAAAGTATTTTACTTCCCAAACAGGTGATAACAGTTCTATCCATATCTATTTTTGCAAAAGTAACATGCCCATTTTCACCTAAATTTGGGATTATGGAGTTCAGCAAAATAAATGTTTTCCACTTTCTGCCTTGTGACATGAAGTACTGAAGAAGGTAAATATCACCATATTCTCTTTGAAGATAAGTGAAATTTCCCATTATTGGAAAGCTCTGTTGCTCTGAATGACAAATTATACCATGAGACAGAAGGAAGATGCAAATCTTGGAGTTTTAAAAGCATCTGATATTTTCTCAAATTACATTTAGCTGTATTTATCTAACATTCTGGCATGCTGCTGGATTACTGTTATCAATAAATCTATAAATAGGATGCAAAATGCATGTGAGCTGTCTGTGCATGAGTAAAGAGCAGCCTGGCAATAAATTATAGCATAATATATAGTTTAAAATGTAGCAAAAGGAATGTCTTGACAAATCAATGCAACGTATTTTGTCGCTGAGGGTGAAAGATTCATTACGCATCAGCCTTGAGAAAGCTGAATTTCTGAAGCATGGGTCATCTAGGACATATGATGTAATGAGAGAATATGGAAACATGCACAGAAAGAAAAAAAGTCTTCTAAATAATAAAGTCATATTAAATTTTCAGGTAAAATATAAGTCCCATGCAGTACTTCGTTGTTCAAGAGAAGTCAGGAGTACAACGCCAAAGAACAAAATAAGGAAGCCTGACTTCCCACGGATTGAGTGCCTACAGGAAATTCAAGACTGACCCTTTTTCTGAAACTGGGCCACGTGTGCTGGCTTCCATTTGTGTTTTCTGGTGTCTGCTACTGTCTCAGATCATCTTGCAGCACTTTGTTCAGCTGAGAAATTCTTTCCTCTATCCAGCCACCTATTTTGATGAAACTTGAGGGAATTCAGTGTTTCAGGGAACTCCTGGCATCTGCCAGACACGACTAAAACTGGCACTAGATTTCAAAGTTGGTGTGAGGAGAGGACACAGATAGAGACACAGGGCGTGACACACAAACCCAGCAGGCTGCATAAGCCTAGAGCACAGCACGGAGACTAAAAATAAGACCAACCAATTGGTTTCCCTGCTGAGAGCAGCAAGCTGCCATGGGACATTTAATTCCCTCTGACTATGTAAATGACAGACAAGTTGTCATCTGCTGTGCTGGGCCAAGCAGAGCAGGCAGGATCCCATCCCTGTGTTGGGGGCCACCGTTCCCAGCAGCTTCATCGCTTCGTCCCACACACTGCTGTGGAATCATAGAAGCATTTGGGTTGGAAGGGACCTTCAAAGCTCATCCAGTGCCACCCCTGCCATGAGCAGGGACATCTTCACCAGCTCAGGTTGCTCAGAGCCCCGTCCAGCCTGGCCTGGGATGTCTCCAGAAATGGGGCATCCACCACCTCTCTGGGCAACCTGCGCCAGTGTTTCACCACCCTCATTGTAAAAATTTTCTTCTTCAACTCCAGCCTGAATATCCCCTCCTTTAGTTGAAAAGCATCACCCCTTGTCCTACTGCAACAGGCCCTGCTAAAAAATCTGTCCCCATCTTTCTCATAGCCCCCTGTTAAGTACTGAAAGGTCACAATAAGGTCTCCCCAGAGCCTTCTCATCTCCAGGCTGAACACCCCAACTCTCCCAGCCTGTTTGTATTATCTGAGGTGGACACTCCACCTCCTCCTCCTCTCCTGGGTGCTCACTGCCCTCAGATCAGGTTGCTTATGTGGCCACTTTCACCTTCACTGTGAATCCCCCTATGTCTAGTTCTGTATCTATCATGCCACAAGAGAAGTTACCATCAGAGGCCACAAATGTGGACACCATAGAATCATAGAATGTCCTGAGTTGGAAGGGACCCACAAGGATCACGGAGTCCAACTCCTGTTCCTGCACAGGACAACCCCACAGTTCACACTGTGTGTCTGAGGGTGCTGTCCAGTCTTTTCTTGAACACTGTCAGGCTTGGGGCCGTGACACCTCCCTGGGGAGCCTGTTCCAGTGTCCAGCACCTCTGGGTGAAGAACCTTTTCCTAATGTCCAACCTAATCCTCCCGTGGCACATCTTCCTGCCATTCCCTCGGGTTCTGTCGTTGATCACTGAAGAGAAGAGTTCGGTGCCTGCCCCTCCTCCTCCCCTTGTGAGGAAGCTGCAGCCGCCATGAGGTCTCCTCTCAGTCTCCCTTTGTCCAGGCTGAACAAACCAAGAGACCTCAGCCATTCCTCATGCAGCACCATCCCTGCTGTACCCAGAAGGAGACACTGGAGCCTGGCAGGGCTGCGAGGGGCTTTACATGGGCGCCTGGGCAGGTGGAGGAGAGGCCATTGATGCTTACGTCCCTCAGCTCCTGCAGCCTCATGAGGCCCCAGCAAGAGCCCAGAGCCTGACTGGCACCAGGGCCTTGTGGCCACAGCCAGGGCTATGAAAACTAACTGTTCCAGTTCCGTCTGTAAGAAAATACATTTCAGTAAGTATATATATATTTTTTAAAGAGAGGATGTCTGTGAATTTAGCATCTCTGCTAAGACTTCCAGTGACCTCCCGCTCCCTGGCAACCGCCGGAGAGGCCGCTCGGCGCCCAGCAGGGGGCGCTGCCGCCCGCAATGGCGACCGCCCGGCGGAAGAGGGAGGGTCGGTCCTTCCGCAAGATGGCGGCGTCCAGGGGCAGCGTGGCCGGGGGGAAGATGAAGCGGCCAGCGGTCGCCCGCACTCGCCGCGGCGGGAAGTTGGCTCGGCTGCGGCAGTCGGTGCAGGACTTCGTGCAGGCAGCAGGCGACCAGCCGCAGCTGCCCCTGCTGAAGGACTCGGAGAGGCAGAACCGCAGGAGCCGCCGGGAAGCCAGGAAGGAGAAGCGCAGGCTCAAGCGGAGCCGCCGCCGCCGCCTCCAGCGCGGGGAGCCGGTGGAGGGACCCGCCGCCCCGGCCAAGCCGGCTGTGGCCAAGCCCGCTCCGGCCAAGTCCACTCCGCTCAAGCCGACTCCGACCAAGCCGGCTGCTGCCAAGCCCGCTCCGGCCAAGCCAGCTCCGACCAAGCCGGCTCCTGCCCCCCGCCCCGGAGCCGCCGCCGGGAAGAAGCGGCCGGAGCCGTCGGTCCCGGCGACGACACCCCGCGCAGCCCCCAGCCCCGGCTGGGCGCGGAAACGGGCCCTGCTGGAGGCCAATGAGGAGGAGGAGAGGGAGATCCGCCGGCTGGAGCGGCGGCTGGGGCTGGGCAAACGCCGCAAGAAGCGGGAGGGGAGCGCGGAGGAGGAGAGGCTGCCACAGAGCTTCCTGCGGGACGGGCTGGGCTACGTGCTGAGCGCCCTGGGCACCCGGGACGGGCTCAGCCAGCTGTGCGAGAGCAGCGACGAGGAGGAGACCCCGGAACCCCGGCAGAGCCAGCCCGGACCCCGGGAGAACCAGCCCGGGCCGGCGGAGGACGAGGAGGAGCAAGAAGAGGACGAAGATGAGGAGGACGATGCCTCAGACCCCTCCGAGAGGGGTGATGTGGAAGGACAGTGGGAGAGCGAGAGCTCGGCCCCCGAGGACAGCGGGGAGCCTGAGGCCAGCGAGCACCCGGAAGAGGAGGAGGAGCAGGAGGAAGATGATGAGGAGGAGGTGAGGTGTCCACCTCAGATAACACAAAGAGGCTGAGAGAGTTGGGGTGTTCAGCCTGGAGACGAGAAGGCTCTGGGGAGACCTTACTGTGGCCTTTCAGTGCTTGAAAGTGGCCTGTGAGAAAGATGGGGGGACAGACTTTTTAGCAGGGCCTGTTGCAGTAGGACAAGGAGTGATAGTTTTAAACTAAAGGAGAGGAGATTCAGGCTGGAGATCAGGAAGAAATTTCTTACACTGAGGGTGGTGAAGCACTGGCCCAGGTTGCCCAGAGAGGTGGTGGATGCCCCATCCCTGGAGACATCCCAGGCCAGGCTGGACAGGGCTCTGAGCAACCTGAGCTGGTGAAGATGTCCCTGCTCATGGCAGGGGTGGCACTGGATGAGCTTTGAAGGTCCCTTCCAACCCAGACTATTCTATGATTCTATGAAACCTGCTGCTTAAACTGCATTCCACAACCTGAACCCAAATGGGTCACGTAGCCCACATGGCACTAACTTAAGCTGTAAGTCCGTCTGCAGCTGATAAAACCAAGACTTAGGATGTCAGGTTTTAGTAGTAATAACTTAAAGAAAATTTCCTGTAAAGGAAAGGGGGTTTGCTGCCCTCAAGGCAGTCGTAACTTATTGTGTGCTTCTTTTCTGTATGAAGTTCTTCCTTTGACATTAGTTACTAGATGGTAAAATACATGCTTAACTAGAAGTTTGGTGTATTAATCTTAAGTAGAAATGTATATTTGTTTCCAAATATTTAGATACTAGTCTCATTTGGTATCTTATTTTGTTTTCCTGCTAAGAGTCATAATCACAATGCTACGAAGTATGTTCCCCCTCATGTAAGAAAAGTTCAGGAGACACTAGATGACAAGAAAAGAGAGGAATTGGGAAGACTGAAGAAAATGGTGAATGGTCTCATTAATAGGTAATGTAATAAGGAAAGTCATTAATCTTTCCGGTTTGATGTGACAGTGCTCATCATTCAAAGAAAAGTGGCAATGATGTGACTTTTCTCTTCACAAACTGATTTTAAGTTGGCAATCATGTCTGCTATTCTTAATAATAATTATCTTTGTTGATAGAAATTCTTCAAAGCTGGTCGTTACAGAAGTTGAAAAATCTAGAAAATAAATTTAAGTTTGGGCTGAATTCCACACAGCAGTTGCCTGCACGTGCTGGGTATAATTCACTAAGTGTCACTTGGCATATGCCTATAAAAAAACCTCATAGTGTGAGCTATGACCCGCCAAAAAAGGCATTTTATTTTTTTAGTTATATAAAACTAAATTTCTTCAACACTACAACTGAGGAGGAGCTCATAGCTCTGTATTGCTCATAGTTTAAAGTACTGAACAACAGAAAAAGTAATTAACACTTTCACGTGTTTGTAATTTTAGAGTATTTTAAAAATAGAAAGCAGCTGGCATTTTCTTATAGCTTTGTTATTTGTAAAATGCAGACTACAGTCTACAGTTTGTTCGGTTGTTTAGAATGTGATATATGTTAGCAAAGTGTGAGGTATTTTCATACTTAATTTCTCCAAGGACAGCGATGCGCCATAGTTAGAACTGCTAGTAACAAGTCTGTTTTCTTGTAATAATAAGTTCAGTGTGACAGTAAGCACATTGACAGTGCTTTGTTAATACTGCTGCTAACCTGTAAAAACAGGTTAATATTTAAAAAGAATACTAAACATATGTTGTATTTTTTTTTAGTTTAGTGAACACAGCAAAATACAGAAGGTCCCTTCCAGTCATCTTTTCAGTCTTCTTCAGCCAAGCTAGTTTCTCTAAATAGAATAGGTTTCACTTCAGGTAAATTGAAAAATATGGAACTGTGTAAAATAAGAAGCAACAAATGCTGGATTTTGTTTCTCAATAGGCTGAGTGAACCGAATTTGGCCTCCATTAGTGGGCAGATGGAAGAGCTCTACATGTCCAACAGTAGGAAGGACATGAATGATACTCTGACCGATATTCTCATGAATGCCTGTGTGACCCCAGTTGCCATGCCTGCAAGACTGATGATGGAGCATGTCCTTTTGGTCAGCATTCTTCATCATAACGTAGGAATTGAGGTAATTCTTGTGATTAGGACTAATTTTGTTTAATAGTGTCTATAGTAGACTGTTTTCCTTGATATTTTGTTTTAGTTGCATTTTAGTTTTTGATTGTATGTTGCTAAAAAGCATCTCTAGTTGAATTTCATCAGTATTTGTAGCTTATTTGCAAGGTGTCTATAAGTGGAAGGGACCAAGTGTGTTGCTTTGTCTGATTAATTTATTTCCTTCATGGGTTACCTCTGATCACTTATAAAAACATCAGTTTTTTCACCAAAATGTTTCTGCATCCATAAAACTGATTTTTTAAGCTTCAGGTTTCCTCTTTAATGACACTAGTCCATTTCTGCTCTCTTGGGTATATGAGGATATTGTTTTAGAACAATGTTTATTCAGATAAGGAAAGTGTTGCAGTTACAGAAATCCTTTTACATCCATTGAAAAAGTCCTTTTTAAAGCCAATCATGCAAATTATCAGTGGAATTAATTAGGTATACCAATGACTCCAGAATATCAAAAACTTCAAAAAGCATTGCAACATTTTTTGGCTTTCGTGTGTGTGTGTGTTTTTAAGCCTGATGAATGATTTGGATAAAATATCTCTTGCTTACTATTCAGAAGCAGCAGAAACTACTGATGTCAACTGAGGTGTTTAAACACTTTGTTCCCATCAAGTTCCATTTTCTTTCTGTGGCTCCATTCCAAAGTTATGTGAATGCAAGTTGTTCAGTTTGTCATACAGTGACCTGAATGCTGTCTCTGAAATCATATTAAATATCAGATGGATGCAATTACAGCAGCTTTCTCCACACAGCCTTACCATTGCACTTTTTTTTTGTTCCTCTTTGCTGCTTGAAAGGCAGTTCTGACTGCAAATATAATAATACAATGCTTTTTTAAGACAAGAAGCACAATGTTTTTAGAAGTCGAAGCTTTGCAAAATACGTAGTAATAGCATTTAGATATAGATAAACTAATAGGTATTAGAAAAAGTTGATATCCAGACTGTCTTCTGTACCACTAACTCTGTTACACAGCATCTTTGAATCTGAGACTGTAGTATTTAAGTGTATTACAAAGCCCCGTTATTCTTTCTGTGAAATAAAGGTAGAATATGCATTACGGGGATGCGTGATAGCACAGCTGTGTTTTAGATTAGTTTGAGCAATGCAGAAGTCGGGATTCTAGTAGCTGTTTTTATACGTTTGTGCGATTTGTTGGATGGTTAACATTTAATATCGTCAAGGCTTGTAATGCAAGTTCTGCTACTGGGACTTCTGGTTTTCATAAGAACAATCAGCAAATATTCGCACTATAATAATGGAGGCATCTTGTTTAGCAGTACATTATCTACCTATATTTTGGCATACTTTTAAATTCCAGTCTTTAGCATCAGGTCTCTTTTCACAAATATAGAGATTCCGTGCGTGTCCATGAAAACTGTGTGAACAAATACATTCTGATGTGTGTATAGTGCAGGTTCATAACATTTGCTTGTCTTGCATGGACTTTAAAAGGCAACTGGGTGGTGTAAATAACGTGTACTTCAAGAAAATGTCACACCACTTAGATATTTGTATTTGTCAATGTAAAACATCCATATTGCTTGAGAGAAGCAACAATATTTCTTTAAAATTAATAGTGTCAATGCCCCCAAAATTAATGTTGTACAGATGTCTGTAAAATCTACTTATGCTTAACTGCTGGATTTTTTTTCCCCCTTAATGGAACTGTTGCCAGGTCGGTGCTCACTTTTTGGAAGCTGTGGTGAAGAAATTTGATGAACTCTGTAAAAGTGATGTCGAAGGGAAAGAATGTGAAAATCTTCTTGCCTTGATTGCTCACTTGTATAACTTCCATGTGGTTCATTCCCTGCTGATCTTTGATATTCTGAAGAAGCTTGTTAGCACTTTCACTGAGAAAGAGATTGAGTTGATTTTGTTCCTTCTGAAAAACGTGGGCTTTTCCTTAAGAAAAGATGATGCATTGGCTTTGAAGGAACTGATCACCGAAGCCCAGAAGAAAGCAAACACAGCAGACAAGAAACTCCAGGATCAGACTAGGGTATGTGTGTGTATTTTAAAGATTTTCTGCTCTGACTAGATTTAATAACCATTTGGATACATGTGTTAATTTACCAAAATGTTCTCTGCTACACTCTATTTAGATTCTAAGTTACCATTAGTGTTCAGTCGTTGCATTCAGTTGTTTGCATTTGTCTTTCTCCATTAGTTCTTAGGACACAGACACCAAAATGCTTGTAATGGGTGAGACTAGGACTGGTTTGCACCTTATGGCATGGACAGTGCTTCTGTTTCATGATACTTTGTATGCTTAAAAAAATAGTCACTGAGGCATGGTGTTTGCCAGATTAAGCTTTGAATTGAAGCTTGAACACGAATGAATATAAAAGGAGTTAAAGTGAACACCCTTCTCCGTATTCATATAATCTAAATTTTGATGTGCATTGCCAGCTGAGCTGCTTATTTTCACAGAACAATAATCTTAAAGTACACTCTCTACTTTATTAGGTGAACTCACAGCACATAATTCACAGAAATATCTCTTCTCCCAATAGGTTCGTTTTATGCTAGAGACGATGTTGGCGCTAAGGAATAATGACATGCGTAAGATTCCTGGTTATGATCCTGAACCAGTTGAAAAACTCCGCAAATTGCAAAGAACACTGGTGAGAACTTTCTTGCCATATGTACTATAGCTGTTCTTCAGCCAGATGTAATTACATGTATTGTATGCTGGCCTGATGGGCTATAGCTTTTTAAAATTCATTTAACAGTCTGAAACTCTTGTGGACAAAAATAACTTCTTAAATATGATCTCCTGTGTCCAAGTTAAGTCAGCATTCAACCAGCCTTCTGCAAAATAGTTTGGGAAAGGGCATAAATATTTACCCAAAGTCTTTGCCTCAAAGTCCTGTGTTTGAAAAAGAGATTGTGGGGTGTTTAATAATTGTGCAGAAGAAATGAGTCAGTATGATGAGTTTTGTTTCTTTTCTTTAATAGATTTTTGCATGCTGACACCTGCTTCAAACTTCACCAGAGTTATTTTGGAAGTCTAACACTTCTGAAAACCTGAATGTTTTTTCTTCCTTGGTTTGGTTTGTTTTGTTTTTTGGTGAAGAGAGGGTGTTTCGTCTAGAACACCACAGTGTAAAATCTGTCACAGTGATGGTCTCTGTGGATTGAGAACTAATTCATTTTCACAAGACTTGAATCCGTTTCTGGAGTGCATGTATCTCCAGCTTGAAAATGAATACTGCTTGTCTACAACACCTGTAGCATCTTAATTTTCAGAAATTTGTATGTGCAGGGTGTGCACATCAGTGACAACAGGCCAGGCAAAAATAAGCTAGGCAGCCTAATTCTGTAGAACTTCCTCCCTTAAGTTTTTGCAGTTCTCTTAATATGATTCTAGAGTCTTCTGTTGAAAATTCTTATTTTGTACAAAGAATTTCAACTTTTTGTTGTTTGAATTGTACAAAACTTAAGGCAGTTTGTCATTTCATTTTATTTAGTCACGAGTATTCAAAAGAAAATCAAGACCAGACTGTAAGATGCTACAACTGATTTTCAATGTCAGCATCAAGTCTGAATTCTAATCACGTTTTATGAGTGGAAGATGGCTACTCTTTTATTTTTTAATTTTTAGAAGAGAGGATCAACTGAAGAACTTCTAAATGTAGATTTAAGCAACTTCTTGTGTTTGAGGAATTAGAGCATATGGGGAACTTGTAAGTTCTTTTCAGGTTGATGAGTGAACATGTGAAGACCTTTGTGGTGATGAAGTTATTTGTTTAAAGTATTTGTTTACAAGTAATTTTGAGTAATTCATGTATTTGTAGTTTTCTTTGTTTGTTGGGTTTTTTGTTTGTTTGTTGGTTTGGTTTGTTTTATTTTGTTTGGTTTTTTTAATAAAAACAACAAAAAAACCCACTTTCAACTAAAAGCTTTTGGATTCTTTGTATTTTGCTATTCAAGGTTCACAGCAGTGGTTCTGGTAAAGAAACTCAGCTCCGCGTGTCCCTGGAATCTCTCCTCAGCGCCGATCGGGTTGGTCGCTGGTGGATCGTAGGGTCGTCCTGGAGCGGAGCACCCATGATTAATGAGACAAACAGGAATACTCAGCAAAACCTGCAGATAGGAAAGGTAAATCCAAGCAGTGCTGGTTAGGAGTCTAAATGTTTGTGATCTTTTGAATGTTCTTCATACAGGTGAATAAGTTTATTTCAGAGCCCACCAAAAAAACCCTTCATGAGCTCTTGTAAGACTAAGCCTTTGCAATGTGAATTCTGCTCTTCTATTTTTCAAAATGTTGTTCTAATGCACTTCATAAGAGGTATTGCTACAAGTGTTCTGGTATAGCTTGTTTTTTCTTATCCTGTGGAATTGCAAAAGTAACTTACATCAGTGGAAGAAGAAACTTGATTTAAACATGGATTTGCTAGTATGAGTTCTGACAGGTAGTGTTGTCTGTCTGTGAGTGGCATATATCCAAGCGGATTCTAAAATGAGTATGGCGAGATGTTCTTGGTGTCTTACATTAGAGAAGCACGTGTTTAAAATAATTAATTGTATTTCCCTAGTTGAAAAAGTTCCTGATGATGTCTGTGCCTCTGGACAAAAGCTCAGGAGCTTTGGACTGATGCTTCACAGTTCACTGGAGATCTTCATTAATGGTCTTATTAGAGGCTGCACAGAAACAGCATTCTTAAAGCAAGCATAAATAAAATAGCTTTTGTTTTTCAGGTGAGTGCAAAGATAATGGAGCTTGCTCGTAAGCAGAGGATGAACACTGATATCAGGAGAAGTATATTTTGTGTCTTGATGATAAGTGAAGACTTCATGGATGCCTTTGAAAAGCTTCTCAAGTAAGTACAGATTAGCGCAGAGGACAGCCCAGAACTAAAAATAGCATTTGCTGAATTGTACAAATATCACTGCTGGTCTGGGTCTAAGAGCATTTAATTGATAATACAATTAAAGGTGAGCGTTGCTAGTGGTCCACGTGGGGTAAGAAAGCAGGAGAGGGACCAAAACCCTGGTGTAAGGACTAGCAGGGGGCAGGCAGAACTGACTGGCAGTCAGAGGAAGGGAGTGATCCCTGTTACTGTCACTCGTGTCTGTAACTGTGATTTACAGAATCTTTTGGCTTCAGGAGCCTGTATCTTTTTGCACTGAAGGTGTCTGTCCCTGTGTAGCGGGTGGAACTCTGTTGCAGGTTTGCGTCCTTACAGAGGCAGCCCAAAAGCCCCTTCAGGACATCTCTTTGTCACTGGGTTTCTGTACTACTGCTGCTTCCTTCTTGCCACCTTGTTCAGCCATCTTGCAGGTCTCTGTCCGTACTTGCGTGACCTGGTAGTGCTCTAGCACCTCCACTTCCCTCTGGCAGGATTTATTAGCTTTGGATTTGCTCCAGGGTCACATTTCATGTTAAGACCAGTTTCCTTATCACTTGGCAAACAGCTCTTTAGAAGAAGATGTGATCAGGGAAAAGCTCAAACCAAGCTGTTCTTTGTGTTTGTCAGAATATTAATTGTAAGTCTGTAGTAACTGGGAGGGGAGAGATCAGGTCTGAACTTTTCTATTGCAGCCTTGTAATTCAAGGGAATTGTCTTACCAGGATGGCATGCAATTATTTAATTTGCTAACCAAATCAAAACAGACTTTGTAATAAAGTCAACTAATATTTGATTAAATGCCACTTCTGCAAAACACAGCTTGAATTTAAGACTGTGATGGAGTCATTCCAATATCTTAATATGGCCTGTTCAATTAAAGGAAATTAGCTGCTGCTGCTGCAGTTCTTGCCAAGACCTGGTAGCTCAATTTGCAAATTGATCCTTGACTCTCATCCGTGCTATTTAAACCGGTTTACAAATCTGTGTACATACAGGCGTGGCAGAAAAACTCTGTCTGCAGATTGCCCGGTGTGTTGATCCTGATTTTTATACAGCAAACTCAAAGACAGAGGAATTCTCAAACCTGCCCACATCTGGCAGAGCATAATGGAAGGTACACAGAATTGTTGGTGAAGGAATTAACTGTGATGTGAACATGCGTTCCAGAGCGTGTGGGAATTCATACTTACATGTTTGCTGTCAGTCACACGAGAAAGAGAATGAGAAATATATGAAGAAATATTTTAACTGTGCTTGTTGATTCATCTGCTGCTAGATCTCTGGCAGGGCTGAGGTGTGGTTAAATGGTAATTTAAACCATTTTAAATCCAGGCTGCTATAGTTCTGCTTGTCTTCCTCCTCCTTACATCAAAAGAAAGTAATTAGTTTGAAGCCGGAACAGCTCCCTGAAGTGGCTCAGCTTGTGATTGCTGAAGTGTCAGTGTGAGGGGAGGGTTGGGAACATTGCTGAAGACAAAGAGAGTGAGATTTGATGTATTTCATCAGCTGAAAGGCTGCACCTCTTCTGAAACCACAGATTCGCACGTGAGGGGGAATGAATGCTGCTAAGTTTGATGAAGAGGCAATTTTTAAAGCTATTTCATAGAGGTGAAGAATTTGAGAAACTTCACCTCTCATGAAAAAAATGGAAACTTGTAAAAGTATTGTATTTGTAGTGTGACGTGTAATTCAGAGTAGTGAGTATGTGATGGTATTTTCTGAAACAATTTGTTGCTATTTTGAATCTAAAGGAAATGATGGGCTTGGGCTTGAACTGATGACAACTAACTTTAGAGGCAGGCTTCTGCTGGGGATAAATAATCTGCTCCAGAGACATTTGTTGTGTGGTGGGGGGAAATTCTTAAAGTGATCAAGACATGCAAGTCCGTGGGAATATTGTAACTCATGACTGATTTAATAGGTGAAGCAGTTGAATATTATTTATCTAAGATTATGAGGCTTATGAAATCTGTATAAGGTTTATGGTGAAGCTCAGCAGTGAGAGACAATCCCAGCTCTTCAATTTTAGTTGTTTAGGAATGCTAGCTCTAAAATGAGAAAATACTGCTAGGTCTGCGAAGAAGTGAAGGGAGGAACAAAGCTGAATATTCAAGTGCTGATGTACTTGCTTACAGCCATCTGGCAACATGAATATTTCTTAAATAAGCAAGTCATGATAGAAGCGATCACAGAATGATCTTAAAGGTGTTTTCCAACTAAAATCATCGAGTCGAACCGTTAACACAAGGAATAGGAGAGTGTGTCAGATTAGTGACAGCAATGTAACAAGTCTATTAAATGCACGTCTGGTGGCTGAAAACCTCTGTATTTGAAAAAAGAAAACACAAACCTTGTTGCTCTGTAATAAAGTTAAATAGAACTTGGCTGATGGGAGAGCAAGCAAGTCGTATCACAGACACAGCACTTGTAGCACTGGTCTCTATTGCAGAAGCAGACTTGGAAGTTTTCGCTGCTCATTAACAATCAGCCTAGAAATCATACCAGATTTTCATATTGTAAAACCTTAAATTCTGGTGTTTTTTGGCTGGAAGACAATATTTTCTCTGTTAATCTGGCATGTGTCTGTGATCAAATGCAATGGCAGATGTGTGGAGGTGTGTACAAATGAGAGATATTAGACTCAAGCAATGACGAACTGTACTCTACAGATGGTAGAGCAACTTCCAGTTGAGTCCAACTCAGTTAGAAAATACACTTGAGTTATACCGAAGCCATAAGAAACTGGAGCTTGAAGCAATGCGAAGAATTTTGTTTGACATTTTTTCAGGTTATAATACAAAGCATTTTTCATTTTAATTGGTTTTAACACTGCCAAGCATTTGGCAGCCCTGAAAGCTCAATCATATTGTGCACAGAACAAGCACATTGTGAGTTAGTTATTGTTCCCCACCAAAGTGGTTTGGGCCTCTTTTAGAGAAGGCTGCTCAGTCCTTGGCCTTTATACCAACATAAGTACTCATGGATACTGTTTGCTTTAGACTTTTTTTGTGGTTTTTAAGGTGGTTTGAAATCACTGATTGCATCCCTTTAGGCTATATCAAACAATAATGAATTTCAAGTATTATGTAGCAATGAGTTGACCTAGAAATGAAAATATTCTTATCACCAAGTAGGAGAAACAAACTATTTTCTTATGCCTAGTAAGTACCACGGAAGTGAAGGGCCCTGGACATGTTTCTCTAAATAGGCTTATGCTGATCCAAAGGCTGGTTTTCCTCCTGTGACCATAGGTACAAGTGTGAGACAACCACAACAGGGTCCTACGGTTCTCGTTTCACTATTTAGCTTTCTCGTTGGTGCCCTGTGCAGCAGCGCTTGCTGCGGTGCTGAACTTGATGATCCTTGTGGGTCCCTTCTGACTCAGGACATGCTATGGTAGTACTGCTGCTGCTTTCCAGGGCACAAAAGCCTGTGACAACAGAGCCCTCTCCTCTGTTTTTCTTCACAACCACAAAGTAGGCAATGTCTCCTTCCCCAGGGGGTGATTCTATCTGTATCATTCCACTCCTGGCTGTTGAGGTCTGGCTTTGCAGCCACCCCTTTAACACTGATAACACTGCAGCGTTTCCATATTGCCATACCAGGACCCAGTCTGAAGGGTTTGGGTTTATTCAGTGTTTTAAAGACTTTGTGAGAACCTTTTAAGAAGTAAAATTTCATGTGGTGTTCGGGTTTGTTTTTTCCAAGTATTACTCTGGGACATTGTAGCTCTTCCTTTGTGACAGTGATTTTTTCCTTACTAAATGATTATCATTCTCTTGCTAAATTTTAGGCTTGGACTGAAAGATCAGCAGGAGAGAGAAATCATTCATGTGATCCTTTACTGCTGCTTGCAGGAGAAGACATATAACCCCTTCTATGCGTTTTTGGCTAACAAGTTTTGTGAATGTGAAAGACGATTTCAGGTGAAGAAAAATCTGTTTCTATTTTAGTGTCGTTCTTGTGGTTAGAGAGTTATTAAATACCTGAGAATGGATGCATGCCTGGTAAGATCTTGATCCTGAGGAAGAATTCTGCTGATATAGCTTATGCATTCAGTAAGGCATTCTCATGGTCAGATATGAACAGGAAATAAAACAACTGTTGCAGAAGGTTTGCTTTCCTCCGTTTTACACATTTTAAAAGAACTGAAGAGTCTGATCAAGCAGCTGTGTTAATTAACAGAGGGCTCGTAAGGAACAGAAGGTTGAAAGGTTTAGTTATGTTGTTACTCACTTAAACAGTCACTTGATTTGTAGTATTTTTTTTTTCCTTTGACACTTAGGTGACATTTCAGTTCAGTATTTGGGACAAAATCAGAGATTTGGAAAACCTGTCAGCCACGGCCGTCTCCAACTTGGTCTCGCTGTTAGCTCACTTAATAAGGACAAAATCATTGCCACTTTCTGTCCTCAAGGTTGGTCTGTTTTCTTTTCAAAATACTTCTGTGTTTTCTTTGCATTTGCTACTTCTATGAAAAATGTGCTTTCTCTGTCAGCTTACTGGTACTTTAGCTGTTCACGGTCGTAAGCCAAGACAAAACTTGTTCTAAAATTACCAAATTAGTCCAATTGATTATGGTAATGATGTCACTGGGGAAAAGGGAACCTGTGGTAAGCCAGGCATATAGAAACTCTAAAGTTCTATATCCAGAGCAGTTGTAAGATTATTTTCTTCAGAATATCCAGAGTTGGAACTGAGACCCCCTCATTTAGAGGCTTTGTTAGCGGATTCTGTGCTATGCTTTTTAGCTGATGTTGATTTTTGGTTTTCTTAGATCAGGAAGAAATCTACTGAGCATTTGCATTTCAGAATGGGGAGTCCATAGAATATTATTAGAAGAATAACTGAAATATGTTAAACAGCCAGTTATGTGCTGTGTCCTAGATACTTCGGAAGTATTTATCTAGTTGAGAAATTATATCTAGTATTCTGGTACTGTTAGAAAGGTTATTTCTTAGAAACTTCTCTGCTTTCCATATTGATTGTCTTTTGGAGGCAGCATTCTCAGCTAATTCTTCTGTGCCAAGCTTAAGACTCTGTATATATGGGAAGCCAGTTGGTGTGCTAAAAGTTGTTTGTTTAGAAAAGAATTCAGCTGTTTAAAATTTGAATTTATCTAGTTTTCTGTCTTTCTCTACTAGGTAATTGAATTCAGCGAACTAGACAAACCCAAAGTCCGTTTCTTGCGCCAAGTATTAAGTATGCTGTTAATCAAAGCAGATGCTGAAGAAATTAGTGACATTTTTGTGAGGTAAGTGGTCAGAGAGATCTCCGAGGAACCCTTGGGGAGTAGTGATTTAGATGATAAAAAGTTTGCTTATTTTGTTTGGAATTATACAGTGCCTTTTCCAAAGGTCAGCGATCCATCCCTTAAAAAGGAAGCTCACCTGGGTGAGTGGGGGCAAGTGTATCAGTTGTGTGTTAGCACAGGCTCTGATATAGATAAAACTGTGAGAAGCGTTACACAAAACAAGGCTTTTGGATATTCCACGTATCATTTTGGTCACAGGATTTTTATAAGCGGAGCTCTGTAATTACCTGCTTTCCTTCTTGTTTCACCTTCTGTGTGCAGTGGGATTCACTCTCCCAGCAATCTTTGCTAGTAGGTGTCATTAGTGTAAGAAAGAAGAATAAAGAAATACTATTGAGGTTTTGGGGATTTTTTTTTTTTTTAATTTAAATCAATGTTGTCGGGAAAATCTCATTTTCATGTATGAGACAGGATAGACTGGGAAATCTCTAACTTTGGAGATGATTAGGGCTTGAGTGGGTAAGACTCAGAGCAGTCTGGCCACACTTACACGTTAGTCTGGCTTTAAACAGGAGGTCGGACAAGGTGACCTACCAACATCCTTTCTGACTTAAATTATTCCATGATTTTGTTGTATTAAATTTGCAAAGTCACATAAAGTTAGGAAACAAATAAGTGATGATGTTTCAGCCATTACGCTGCAACACAAGGAAGCTCAAACGTGGTGTTTGCCTCATTTTTTGCTGTAATTGTTTACATAAAGCAAGCCTAAGGCTCCAATATTCCATTTTATTGTTGAGGATCAATTGTGTGTTGAGTGTGTTTGGGCTGTTTGCCAAACCAATGTTGACTTGCTGGTAATTTGAAAACCTCTTCAGAAAATCTTTTATAGGGTAGATTTTATTTCTACATCTCTATTTGAAAAAATATGAAGAAAAAAGAGAATTCAGAAACAGTAGAAAACTAAATAGTATATTTGATCTGTATCTTTACAGGGTGTCTGACAACCCCAAACTGGGAGTGCTACGGGAAGGCTTGAAACTCTTCCTGACCCACTTCTTACTGAAAAACGCACAAGCCCAAAAGAGTGCTGAAGAATTTAGCTTATTAAAGGAAAGAGTTGAACTGGCAACAAAGGCTTTGCAAGCAAAAGAATCCAAATTGAAACTGTAGTCCTGTCTTTTGAATAAAACATATGGAAAAACTAGGTCTACATGAAGATGCAAAGCTTCATTACTCTTTCCCACCCAAATAACTGAGAATGAGGAGAGCGATATTATTCCAAAGTAACCATTTTTTGATGTAAACAGTTACTTTGCTCCACGCACTCTTTACAGGTTCGAATGAAGGCGATTCAAGGCTTTCCTGTAGAAAGGGATAATATTTTGGGTAAGTCCCTTTTTAGCACAGGTGTTTGTGTTGATGATTCGTATCTGGGGAAGAGAATGAATTTCCATTCTGTCATACTCCAAATCAACCCTAGCGTTCTGTATTCCACATTCTAACCTTTCATTTAAAATAATTGTAGACTACCGACCACTGGATATTAAAGAAACAGTGTTAAGGCTTTTAATATGTATTAATACTTGCCTGAAGAAATAGGCCACTAGATGGCACAAGTACTGGTGAGTCCGTTTGGGAAGAAATGAACTTTTTTCTTAAAGTGTTGAAGTTATCCACTAATTCTATGAATTGTTTACCTGACTGAGGGTCAGGAAAAGATCTTCAGTTGGATTCAAAGTTGTAGCAAAGACCTGAAGATCTGATTTTTCCCAATTATATTGGGTTCAAAATCGCAGCATAGTTATATTGCTCTTTTAACGTGTTTTTCTCAGCTTTAAAATTGAAGTTTTCTAACACTTGTAATAATCAGATTTTTCTAGTCATAAAAAACAATAGCAGTGTCAGTCTTAATAAGAGAATACTTTCCTTAAGAATTAGCTTCCATTTTCCATTCAGATGTTTAAAAAACACTTGTACATTTATTTCCATAATGCTCAGTGCTGAGTGGTTTGTTTCTTTTGTCACCACTACACATTAAACTGATTTTTCTAAAGGCTTTGCTGTTTGCATTCGCTTTACTCTAGACGGCTTCCCAGGAGGAGACTGACCTTATATTGGAGGGAGAAACGCTCTCTAGTCTGCAGTGGGTGCTATATCTGCCTTATCTACCTGTGCAGGAGCTGCCAGCCCTGTATCTGTGACCAGACTTGCCCTCTGGTGCTCCATAGGCCACTCAATTATCGTTTCTCCTAATTGCATTTGATACCAATTGATCTGTTCTGCTGCTTTGCATCTGTCCCTGGTGGGAAAATTTGCTCCCAGGAGGCACCCTTAGAAAATTTTCAGTTCTGCAGCGAGAGAGAGACAAGATAACGGTGATGATGATGACAATGATGACTATTATTATTATCATTATTATTATATCAAAGAGTTGAATGTAGAATACTGTGCTTATTCGGTTGTACTTGAAATGTTTTCAGGAACAGGAGTGCTGACCCTGCTGCCAACAAGCTCCTTTTTCTCCTTCCCTCTGTTGGAGAGGGCAAATTGTAGGAAACAAGGTCTCTCAGGAGCAGAGAGATCCAGTTGCCAAATCCCAGGTGATGCTGGTGCGGTAACAACTGACACAGAAGAGATTACTACTGAAAGAACAAAGCGAGATGTTTTCTTCAGCCTTTTTCATACCAGCAACACGTTCTAAGTGTACAAATCTGATGATTCCCCTCGGTTGCATCTTACATGCAACAGGCAGAAGACGAATAAAAAACCAGTAAAAATATTTCTAAAATTCATAGCGATTAACAGAAGTGTGGGCAGCAGAAGAATTGCCACTATATTGTGATGGACACACAAGTCACAACTTTAGAGAGCGCATGTAAACAGCTTGCACATGGCAAACCTTGTATTTTAGTTTTGAAGGCTGGACTCAAGAGAAAATCTGTGCAAGTCCCTAGAAACTGGCTGCTATGGAATGTGTGGGACCTCAATGGGTAAAAATTGCTCCCCCTAGACCGCAGCAGCCACCTAATTAATGACCTTTTTTGCAGGAGTTTAGGTAGACCCAGCGTTTCAACGGCTTAGTAACACATAAATGGAAACACATTGCTCTAGCTGGGAGGCTGAGGCGACTTTCCTCTTTGAGATAAATCTTGCAACATCTTCCTTGAATTAAATGTGACAGGCTGCCGGTTCCTTCTCTGAACGCTTTCCTTGGCAATCAGAATTGACCACCCTTTGCTGCCGGGGGAAAGATTGCCTTGTGTTTTATGGGTCTGAGTCTATTCTCTGGCTGCAGCTGCCTGAGGCAGCGTGTTGCAGGTGTTGCCATGAAATTACAGGAGATGGTTTTAACCTTACCGTCTAAAATTACCATTGCTATTTTTTTTTTTTAAATAGAGACTTGCATTAGTTATTAATTATCCTCAACAGCTAGTATGTTCTGTGTGAACTTAGAGTTATTAGAGCCATTGCTTTGTTGCTGAAGAAAACACATTTTACCTGCCTGCAGCTTTTAGTTTTGTTGCATTGATGTTTAAACATACATTTTTTTGAAAAACTGAATTTTCAAGGAAAGCGGCCGAAATACACTGCCAGTCCCAGCGCCGGTGTCACGGCACAAGGACAGTTGCTGTGGGTGTTTCGAAGTAAGTCCTGTCCCCTGGCTGTGATTCAGTGAGGGAATAACTGTCAAACAGAAATTGGACAGCTCTAGGATACATGGGGATTCCTAAGTCTTGCGTCTTGCCATGTTCAACAGCTTTTTTCCATGGTCCTGCTGGCCAAACTGTCCCAGCTTCATAGAGGTGGAAAGGCTGTCAGTGTGCTATTCATACACGTACCCATCTGCAAGCTGTCGCTTCTGTGGTCCAAGCACATCCCAAGGATACGAGGCACGTTTGAAAAAGAAAGCTGATACTATTTTTATATTTTTGTGTATATTAAAATATGTATTTTATATATTATATCTGTATAAATACAAGTATAACTAGTTAAATATATTAAAATATATATTATATATATTATTATTTTTAACCTTGGAGAAGAAACTTGTCACCAGCAAAACCAACCCTACCCACCTGTCTGTCACAGCAGCCGGGCTGTGAGGTCTCCCTGTCACAGCAGGAAGTCCCAGTGCCAGCAAGTGGCTTTCTGCAAAACTGCACATCAAGCACTGTCCGCAGCTGAGGCTGCTGGAGAAGTTACACCGGGCTTGGGCACCTTCTGCCTTGCCTGCCATGGAATAGTGCAGTGCCATGAGAAGTGTGGGGGAAAGGGGCCTGGGGGTCCTGGGGACAGCAGGGTGACCATGAGCGAGCACTGTGCCCTTGTGGCCAGGAAGGCCAATGGTACCTAGAGTGGATTAGAAGGGGGGTGGTCAGTAGGTCCAGGGAGGTTCTTCTGGCCCTCTACTCTGCCCTGGTGAGACCACACCTGGAATATTGTGTCCAGTTCTGGGCCCCTCAGTTTCAGAAGGACAGGGAACTGCTGGAGAGAGTCCAGCGCATAGCCATGAAGATGATGGAGTGGAGCATCTCCCGTGTGAGGAAAGGCTGAGGGAGCTGGGGCTCTTTAGCTTGGAGAAGAGGAGACCGAGGGGTCACCTCATTAATGTTTACAAATATGTAAAGGATGAGTGTCAGGAGGATGGAGCCAGGCTCTTCTCGGTGACAAGAAGTGATAAGACATGGGGCAGCGGGTACAAACTGGAACACAGGAGGTTCCACTTACATATAAGAAGAAACTTCTCAGTGAGGGTTACAGAACCTGGACCAGGCTGCCCAGGGAGGTTGTGGGGTCTCCTTTTCTGGAGACATTCAAACCCGCCTGGACACCTTCCTGTGTAACCTCAGCTGGGTGTTCCTGCTCCAGCAGGGGGATTGGACTGGATGAGCTTTTGAGGTCCCTTCCAACCCCTGACATTCTGTGATTCTGTGAATAAATGTACGATAACACAAAATACAGCATGTTGAGATTTCTTCCTATTGAGGATTAGACTGTTAACCAACATCAAACCTCTGTGAGAAACATTCCCTGATTGTTCCAAAAAAAAAAAAAAAAAGACGCTGCTTCTAATGTCCAAATTTCTTCCATAAAGGAGGTTTGGGGGAGCTACTACCTCATGAGCAGAAAATAGCTTTGAATTGGTAAAAATACACTCTGCTGGAAAACCAAGCAGCTATGGCTGCAACGTTAATCCTTACGCCTGACAAGCCAGTGGAAAATACGGCGTGATCTGGTTTAGATGCATTTAACTAAAAGGCGGATGTTTCGTTTTTTAGCTATACAGCAGAAGATTTCAATTCCCCCTTTAAACAGCACTATCCCCTCACAGCTATTATCACGGTTTCAATTTTTGTTTTCTTTTAAGCCGGACAGCGATGTTTTAAACTTTCTCTGTTTTCTGTATCAAAATGAACCAGGGTAGTCAAGTCTGGTTTTTAGCTTTGGCCGGAGTGTTACGCTGATAAATCATACGTGAGTCCTTCTGGCAGGGTTTTAACACCACACCTGAATGGGCCAAGTATCTGCAGGGCCTTTTTTTATTTCTGTAACTTGACGTTTTTCCATTGTCCTGCCCGCCGGGGATGACGGGTCCGTATCAGTCGTGCTCCAAAAGCGCAGACGCGAGCGGGTCTGCCCTGCCTCGCGCCAGCAAAGGGGTGCAACCCAATACCGCGCTTAAAACACATCTGGGATCGTTTGGTTCGCATTGTTCTGCGGGTGAACTTTGCACGTGAAAAGTTACAGCCCGGGAGCAGCGCGGTGCCAAAGATTAATAAATGCGCAAGTGGCAACTCTAATACTCGGATTTTTATTGCTTTGAGTGTAATAGGGGCTTAGTGCCCGGCTACGTCCCGTGTGTGCGAGAATCAATACGTGATTTTTTTTCCTGCAGTAGATGAAACAATTTTGTTTTCAGGAGATAATGTGATCTGTAGGGTCACTTTTCCAAAGGCGGGGTGTAAGTTCTGCCCAAGACTGTTTGGGCTGGACTGATTTCAGGAATTGTAGACAGAGATGTGACTTTTTTACCATATGCCCTCCAGGAAAGCTTAGTTTACCATGAGGCCCACAGGCATGGCTGTCACAGCTGCCCGTATAAAACAGCTGTGCTATCGGCAAACTGGTGTGACCTGCAGCCTTGCTTTAAAACTAATTACAGTAGCCTCCCGCTCATTTAGATGCATGCACAATTCAGAATCAGTTATTATTAGGTGTCACTAATAATGCTTTAAGGAAATGAAATGAGAATCCATCAAGGATAAGTTTAGGAAGAGCCAGCTGGCACCGAATATTCCTTAAAACTCATCTCCTAAGACAAAACAGTTCACGCACCAAAACCAACTCACATGGCGTGAATGGAGGACTTAACAGTGAATATATTAAAACATTATTAACTCATGTAACTAGAATGAGAGGTACAGTCTAAGATTATAAATAGAGACCATTTTTTGAATAGTTCCTTTAAAGTCTTTTGTCAGGAACAGTGAAATGCTTGTTTCATTTTCAGATGTGAAAGATTTCCAAGCATGACACATTTTTCATTAAAAACTCCGTTATGGACCTTCTGCCATTCAGATGGTGAGAGTACCTTCAGATCCCTCTTGGGTGTGCCGGCACACGTGGCCCTGGCGTGAAATAACAGGGAATACTGTTTGGAGGCGGTGGAGCCCAGTGCAGGAACAGTCAGGGGATGGAGCAACACATTTTTCTGGTGTAGAGACAATAAGTCAAGGTATGCTTAGTGTCATCTTGGGGAAAAAGAAGTCATCTTGATTGCATTTTCTAGGCTTGCATCTTATTCACAAAATCTCTCCTCCTCAGCCAAAGCTGTAGATTCCTGATGGATTTTTTTTGTTCCTTACTCTGCAGTCCAACTCACGCTTAAAACATTAACTAGATGGTGTTTGCTTTCCAAATTCCTTAACTAATTGGTTCGTATGAAGATGAAACTGAGCCTGTTGGTCTCTTGAAGGTTTTTATTACGCCAAGGGCTATGTGGGTACAGTGCCGCAGAGATTAGGAAGCAGCACAGAAAGGCAGGGACAGGAATTCCAGATCATAAGTGTTTCCTACAACGATAAAAGCTGTCAAGGGAGGCTCTAGAGAGCTCTTCACCAGCACTTTGTGGCTTGAGCAACAGGCAATAGATGGGCTCAAAAGCTGCTGTGGATTTTGAATTGGTTTGTTTTTCTAATTTGTGATCCGAAAGCACTGTGAGTCAGATCCAGAGGGACACTAGACCCATCAAGGTTTCTTGGGCTGCTCTGTTCTTGTAGAACTTATTACTGGGTTTGTGAGTTTGAAGGTTTTTGACACCCTCATGGATGCTGAGTAACACTTTCCCTGGAATGGCCTCCCCCGGTTGGAGCCAGGGCTGCCCAAGGCTGACATGGAGCTGTCGGAGACACAGGATTAACAAGTTTTGCAGAAGCTTTTTCAACACTATCCCCTATTCCTCTGCTGCTAAAATCAACCCTCAAATCTAACCTCTAGATGCATTCATCAGTCCTAAAGATGAAGATCTGGAAGAAAAAAGGACTGGGAGTTTCAGGGATCTTGCTGTCCTTAGCTGATGAATGGTTTCTTTTTCCCATCCCCAAAGCAAAGAGCACCCATGAGCTGTAGTAATGACAGAGGCGACCGCTGGGCAGCTTTAGAGCCAACAGAACAGATGTTTTTCATGGTGCTTGACGCAAGCTGCTGGGAGCTCCTGCTCCCCGGGGTGATCCAACTTTAGATGCCTTGGTTGGCCTTCCAATCTCATTGAGACTCCATGGTCCTTGCAGTTGGAGAGGTCATGGCACTTGTCTCCTCGATGTCATACAGCAGGAGAGGCATGAGATGAACTCACACCCCAGCCCGCCCATCCATGCGTTTCTGTGGCACAGCCAGGATCTCGCTCCTCTGCTGAAACCTCCATCACGGGCTTTCCATCCCCTGAATCCTGCATTACACTGAACAGTGTCTGATCATGGGCTGAAGAGTGAAAATGTGGATAAAATTTAAGTTTTAGTACAACAAACCATATACTTGCATAGCTGTTGTTCCAGCTCCTCCATAGTCATTAATACTGGCCATAATCCTTTCATTAGAGGCTTCTAAGATGCACAAAAAGGCAAAAAAAAAAAGTTGGGAAACCAGCTGTTTGATGAGATGGAAGCCACAGAAAGGTGAAGTAATTTGCACACATTGCCTAAACGAATTACCTGCAGAATGGAGCTGAGTGTCCTGATGCTCTGAGCAGGAGCGTGGAGGCAGCAGATCTGAATCTGCTTCTCCCAGCACCCTCAGCTCACCCTCATAAGACCATGTGAAATGTTCATCTAGAGCTTAAAAATCTTCAGGCCACAGCCAATCAGGCCCTTCAGAAAAGCTGGGGGGCTAAGAGCATGGGAGGAATGAAGGCAGATCGAGAAGATCCCTGAAGGAGGGTAAGAGCCACAGCAGGAGCTGGGAGGGGAGAAGGAGACAGCAGAGACAGCAGGAACCACTGGCTGACGCTGCTGAAGTGTCATCTTAATTATCCCTGGCAAAAGAACAGTGATTAACATCAATGACTGTGAACAACCTTTATGTAATTACTCATTAACATTTCTAAAATTGCACCTAGCTGCTACAGCAATACATGCTTTATAGATTCATCAAGTTGAAGTCCAGAAAGAATCATTACATTGTCTATGCAGACCTCTGCGCATCGCCAGCTGCTATTACACTGCAGAAATTAGCTTGGGCTTGGCTTTCACGTACTTTCCAGAAAGGGCATCCAGGGATAGCAAGCGATGGACAAGAGATGTTGTTCTAAATTGGGATCGCTCCCCTGTCCCATCCCCAGGTTAGAATCCATGCTGGCTGCCTTTCGTTTGTATTTATGGAAATGGTACCCACAGCCCTGCAGTGCTGGATGGAGACAGGAATTCTCTGTCCCCGTCTCCTCTGTGCAGGAAGACAGGAGGCAGCTGAATTAGAGGCTCCTGCATTGTCCATCCACGCTCCCTCTTCAGACACAAGTCCCACCTGCCAAAAGCTACCGCCAGCCAAGAACATTAACAGAAGTCCTGTGAATAATAATTTCAAATAATGGATTAATTAGAGGAAATTGTGATCAGCTTGCAAATGTCCTGCAGGCAGTAAAATAGAGCTAAGCCTCCCAGCTACACAATTCATTGCAAGCCACTGGCTCTTCTAGGTTTTACAAAAAAAAAAGGATGTCCTTCTTCTCATCTACTGATTTTAGAAACAAGTCTCAGATTTAACCCAGCAAAACATGTTTATTTTCCAAAAGGAAACTGAATGCCCAATTTTGATAGCAGCTTGTGATCAGAGAAAGACCACTAGATGACCACTCTGACCTCCTACACATTATGGGTGATCCCATTTCCATGCAGGCGCTTCCATTTCCACACAGGGAGAGCCTCAGGACTTCGGTTAACCTAAAGAACTTCAGCCCTCCAAGTATGGACAACAAGATGATAAATACTGCCCAGGGCCACTGCCCTTGCAGATGACTCCTTGGAGGGGACATTTCACAACCACTCACTCCTCAGGGCAAGAAAAATAAACAAAAAAAGTCCCAGAAAAGACAAAATCACTTAATCTAATCCAGGACAACCGCAGCCCACCATAGATGTGGTCCTGATTGCATGAGTATTAGTGAAAAAATAAAAAATCTGTTATCACAGTCACTGAGTAATTCCCAGGGGATGTGTAGTTGGTATTTAACTCTGGCCAGGCCTGAAGCAGCATTTTGGGGGGTGGAAGGACTGTAATTTGATCACAACACCCTGGGAGCTTCATCCCTGCCACTATTTGTCCTGAGCTGCTATTCATGGCATTTGAACAAATGACCAAGAAGAATCCTGCACATCACCAGGATGATATAGGGCTCAAGAATTTAATAATAATGTTTCTGCTTTCGCAGCTGAAACACTGTGCAGTTATCCTGACAGCCACAGCACATGGAGGAAAGCTGGGAAAGAAAGAAGTGGGTCTACGCTGAGATTCACCACCCTGAGGGATCTCTGCTGCCCGAGGTGGCACCTGGGGAACCAACCCTTAGTTCAGGCCCCAGCAGGGAAATCAGAGCTGGGAACAGAAATCAGAGCTGGATGGATTTGTGGGGCCAAGACAATCACCCGGGGACCAGCGGGCATAGAACCCTCCCACCCTTGGGCCTGCAGGAGTAAAGGGAAGGGGAGTAAGAGGAGGAGGAGGAGGTGTGAGTGTGGAGCTGGGTCTTATTGAGAACTAGAGAAAAAGCTGACATTAATCCCTTAGTTTTGGATGAGCGTAACAGTTTGGACTTCAGAAATAATCAATAGTCTGTCTGCTGGTGAAGTATTTCGTTCCCAGCAGTTTCATGGAGAGTTTGAGAGGGATTATATATTTATGGTTTCCCATTTGAAAGACTTTTAGCAGGTTTACCTCGAACATATGGATCCTATTGTGGTTCTTTTGTTTTAGCACTTAATGCTTATGAAATTGCCAGTTAATGACATCCATGCCTAAACCATGTTGCGTTTTAAAGCAAAATGTCCACCAAAGGTCCGTGTTCATACTTACCACTTCTCAAGTACAGCAATGAAAATTTTAAGAGGCTTGTAATCTACTGCGTCTGGGGGAAGAGAACCAATCGAATAATGAAATCACAAACAGGGGGTTAGATTAAAGCCTTGCTAGACATGCCTGTGCCGGGTCTTAAGGCAAAGTGACCACACCAACAGCAATGGAGCACCCTGGGCATGGCTGTAGGGCGGACCCCAGGGAGATGCTCAGCCGGAGAGTGTGTCCCCTCCATCCCCAGCCTGGCCTTTGGCTGACCTGGGGCTGTGGAAGAAAAATGAACCCCCTTGATGCCGCTCCGCTGGGCAAACCCCGGGGCACCCACCGCCTCGGATCGGGCGGGGAGGGGAACGGAGCGGAACATGGAGCGTGTCGCTCCCGTTACCGGACTCCGCTAATCATCCCGATCCTTTGATTACGCTGCACGTGGGGACGAGCCTCCTCACTTCAAAAGAGCGTGGGAAATCCTGATTAAAAGGGTTTTCTCCCCCGTCGGGATCGACACCTTCTTTGAAGCCCTTCCAAGCGACAACGCAAACGCACCCACCGCCAAAGGACCGTGTCTATATTTTAAGTGACTTTAATTTCTCTTTCCCCCCTCTCCTGCTCTTTTTCCCCCTCCTCTCCTTTCAGTTTTGGAAACACCTGGTAAGTTGTAAAATGATTTACGAAGTGAAAGTGTTAAATGAGGCCACCAGCTGTAAGAGTGACAGAGCTTTATGGGTTTTATTAGGTGCCCTATTATGGAAAATAAACTTTAATCCGCCCATAAAAACAGAATCTGAAAAACATATTTGCCCTTGTAGTCTGGAACACTGAAGGCATTCTTGTGAGACGCTGGGCTTTAAAGAGATTAATTTTATTGAGACAGACACAATACACCGGTAGGACTTTGATACAGAGGCCGTGAATAGCTGCCTGTGCCCCGCAAGGCTGTTTTTCATAGGGCTGAAACACGTTTGGACACACACCTCTTGGGCACACAAAAAAATTCTGGCCCGGTGGCGCACGTTTACCAGTTTAATTAGCGGGTATTTAATTGAAAATTAAAGGCTGAGGGAGGATCTTTTCTGGGGGAGTGATCTCAAGTACCTTGAGATTTTTCTATTGTTCTCATTTATTGTGGTATTTTTTTAAAGATAATGATGTGTCCTCCACGCTGATGTGTTTTGGATATTTTAGGGTGTCAGCAGAGAGATAAACCCTGCTGGAAGTGAGTAACGCGGAGGCGTCGCCGGGTTTAGGGCGGAGGAGCCGCCGCGGCCCTGCGCGGGTGTTGCGTGGATGTTGCGCGGCCCTGTGCGGGCGTTCACGCACGAAGTTGCAGCCGCAGCCAGCGGCGTGGAAAATCGCGGAGCAACTAATGCCTTTATTTTAATATCGCCTTAAACCCTCTACAACCTGTGGCCGAGAGCAAATCGTTTACAAATTTGAATCAGAGCCTCCAACGGAATTTTTTTTCCGTGCAAGGAGGGAAGTATCGATCAAGCCCAAATCAATTTTGTCCTGATCAAGTTTTCTGACCTATGGGATCCATCCAGATTTATGATTTATCCAGTGAACGTGTGTGATTTATGGCGTAACCCCTCGGCGCGCTGGGTGTGCTGGGCTGGTAAACTAATAACTAACCGCGTTGTCCCTAAATGCCACCCCCGGCCGGCATCGCCTGAAGCTCTCGGTGGCGGACAACTCTTCTTCGTGTCGTCTCATACCATAAACTCATGTATCCGCCGGACTGAGTTGAACGGGAGGGATTGTTGTAGAAGCCATTCAGAGGGCCGTGCTACTCTCATGTGAAAGGTTAACGCGGTTTGTAATAAATAAAAAAGTGAATATTTTTTTTAAAAAAGGCGTACAGGAGTGGGAACACTCCTTATTTGGAAGCTCTTCATCCTCCGGGGCTCTACGGGGAAGCGAATGCACCCAGGGTGCGGGGGGCCGGGGACCGCAGGACCCACGGGGTCCCTCCGCCCCCTTGCGCGGCCCTGCGCGGGAGCCTCGCCGCGCCGTCATTCATTAGCGGGAATGAATTACCAGACGTGGCCCCGAACTCGTGAGGATGAGCCAGTGATTATATTTAAATTCGCTATAATTGATTTGGAGAAGAGCTGCGGTGACAAGGATGAATTGATCTGCAAATTTATTGGCGAGATAAATCCCGCAGTTATCGAAAAGCCCGCACTTCTCTGCCGGGGCGGTCGGCGGGGGGTCCCGTCCTCGGTACCGGGGAGGGCATAAGGGCCTCTCGCCCCCTTCTCCCCTCGGAGCTCCTCACTCGTTTGTGAACCGAGCCCTGGAAAGCAGCGCTGCTTCCTCATTTCCTACACCCCGGCTCCGGGTTTGCAGCCCCGCAAGGGAACAGGAGCTCCGTTGCTGCTCCCTTCCCAGCCCCGGGTTCGCGGGGACGTCGCAGGGCAGAGGACACCGATACCCGGGTGGGACACGCATCTCTGGTGTCTGCGGGGGGGGGGGGGAGGCTGGAAAAGCAACGAAACAAAACTCGGAGAGGTGGTGAAGCCGTCTTGATTCCTCTCCTGTTCCGAGGCGCTTCTCCCGAAAAACTCACACCGATATCAGATATTGCACTACGGCTGCAGCACCGAATTAAATTCGGTTTGGAAATGTGGTCACCGCTCCTTCCCCGGTGCTTTGGCACCGCCCAGAGAACCAGGAGACCCCTGCGACCCCGGCCCGGGAGAGCCAAGCATTTCCCCCCCTACGTAGAGCGCTCATGAATCTTTAAGTACAAAACACCGTTTATTTTCCACCCCATCACGCAGGTGAGAAGGCATGGGGAATAATTTAGCATGCATAAGTAGAGGCTTTTTTTTTTTATAAATACAATATACAAAAATAAAGAAAGTATTGAGATTTCCAGCAGTTTTAACGTTCATGACATAAACGGTTTTCCCGATATATAGTAAGAACAAAACATTTCCAATATGCAGCAAAAGGAGCGCACGTCCAGGGGGCCAGTATGGGAGGGGGGGGCTCAAGTTTTATCTGGTTTTCAGTCAATAATAACACTGTAGTCACCGTGAATCCTCTTCCCCACCCGACATGCGGGGAAATCCTCTTCTCCATCGCCCTCCAAGCAGGGAGAAATCGGAACAAGGAGGGGAGCGGGGCTGGTGGCGACCCAGAGCGGTGGGGCTGCCTCCCGGAGGGACGGGCAGAGCCCACTCCTGGAGGGAGACGGGCCTGTCGGGGGGAATCACTGGGACTGGGCTGGGGCTCCGTGCCGACCCCGGGGCTGCGTGTCCTCCTCTGCCTCAGAGCAGTCAGAGGAGTGGTAAGGGCAGCATCGCCCTGCCGCTGCCCCCTCCTCTTCCTCATCCTCCTCCTCCTCGTCGTCCTCAGGCTCACTGTCGGGCAGCTCCCGCATCCTCCTACCGCCGCTCTTATCTGGGGCGGGCAGCATCACGTCCTCATCCCCCTTGTCTTCTCCGCCACCCCCCTTCTGCTTCTCGGCCTCCTGCGCCGCCTGCTCCTTCGCCTTCTTGCTGCGCTTCCACTTCATGCGTCGGTTCTGGAACCAGATCTTCACCTGGGAGAGACGTCGCGGGGGAACACAGACAATGCTTCATCCACCGCCCCTCCCTCAGGGCAGCATCCCCCATCTGTCCCTCGCCGCGGGGCCGGGGACTCACCTGCGTCTCGGTGAGCATCAGCGACGTGGCCACCTCGAAGCGCTTGGGCCGGGAGAGGTACTTGTTGAGCTTGAACTGGTGCTCCAGTTCCAGCAGCTGCTGGCTGGTGAAGGCCGTGCGGGGCCGGCGACACTTCCCCAGCAGGTTGGATTGCGCCTGGGCTGGGAGAGGAGAAGAGGGGGAGCGCGGAGGTGAGCGCGGAGCCGCCCCCCCCGCGACCGGGCATCCCCCGAGACGGAGCTGGAAGCAGGGCAGGCAGGAGCGACAGTGGGAAGAGGTTGAGGTAGGGTGGAGAGTTATCCACCGGACCGAGGGACGGATCCCCTCTAGCTCCGGCGTTTCACAGCTTACACAGTGTCAGGGGATTCCCCATAGGGACAAAAAAAAATTAAATATTTTAAGTAAAGAAAAATGTCTCTTGATTTCCCAAGAGCCTAACAAGTGCTAGACAATAAAGCCGAGCCAGGAATCGCGGCGAAGCGGTACCGGGCTCTCCGGGGAGCAGTAATTTGTTCCATTTAACGCTTTGGTTAAACCTGCCGCGCTCCCAGACTGCCCATACCCGCCGGCTTTAATTAACGGGATTGCAGGCCGCCCCCCCCGCTCTGCAGGCCGAGACCAGGACCCCTACGAGCCGCTGCGCATCGGTCCGCATCGCTCCGCCGGCTGCGAGCGCCGGGCACCGGAGCGTAAATGAGCAGCGAGGGCTGGAAAATTGTATTTGAACGAAGAGGGGAAAAAAAGAAAAATCTGTATCGGTATGTTTTCAGTGTTCAGAAAGAATAATTAAAATTGGGGATTGCCTTAAAAAAAAAAAGCCCGGTGATAAATAATGGGCAGCGGAGGGGTCTGAGCCCCTTTGCTTGGCCCGGACAGCCTGGAGATGCGACGCGGCTGCGCTACCGCTCATTTCTCGGAGCATTTTAGCACTTTGGTTTATTTGGTTTAGGAAAAAAAAAAAAAAAAAAAAAAACACCACAAAACAAAACAAAAACCCAAAACCAAACACCGAAGGTGCAGCTCTCGCTCCCCGGGCGCGGCTGGAGCCCGCTCGCTAAAGCGGGCAGAAAGAGAAGAGGACACTGTCCGCTGCCGGACAGCAGCGCCGAGGAGATTTTCTCACTGCGGTGCGATTTTCCGAGGCTCCATTCTCGTTTCTCTGCAGCTATTTATTCCCCCCTGTACCTTGTTTGAGTAGCAGGGCTTTGACAGCTCTCTTAATTATTTTTTTTCTTCCTGAATGTTCCAGTCTAAACAACCCCAATTCGAGAGAAAACAATGGACTTTTTTGTCTGCAAATGTGTGTGCAATGTATGAGAAGGGGAGGGGAAAAAAAAAAAAAAAAAAAGGAAAAAAAAGAAATCGCAATTCTTTTCCTGGCATGATTTTTGTAAAACTACACCTCCGGTATTGTTAAATCGGCCATTCCCACAGAGAGCTCACACCTCCGAAAATGATCTGTGCCTAAACCAGATGCACACGAGGTCCCCATCGCCATGAGGCCTAGTGCTCAGCAACCTGCCTTTACTGGGACTTCAGGACTGTCTGGTTTAATGCAGCATTTTCGGCTTTCCCTGGGCCAGAACCTAAACTGTTCTGACTATATTTATTTCGTGACTATTCATATCCCCAGGGAACGCAGAATTCCAAATTTTTGGCTGACTCCAGATCCTCCCCATGCCCGTTTGCCCAGAGTAGCCATCCATAATTATTATAATCCCATTTCCCATAAAAGAGAAATAAAATTAGAAACGGTGGCTGAGTGATGGGACATGCTGCCCAGCTTTTGGTGGGGATACTTCGAGAGAGACCCCGATGGCTCCTGCCCCTGTCCCGTCCCCATTTCCCCAGTCTCCAGGGGCCTTTGCTTCCCGGGAACGGCGGGAAAGGGCGTTTGCAACGGCAGGAAGCGATTTGCCACCCTCCTATTCAACCTACCATAAGCAACCGAACTGTTAGGGGCTCCTTAGGGGTCGGGAACAGTGAGACGACCCACACAATCCCCCCCTTCCCATTGCGGATCGCTCTTTCCTCCTTCTAATAAAAATTAAATTTAAAAAAAAAAAAAATCACCACCTGTTTAAATCTGCAGTTCATTTACGCGTGGGTAGGGAGGGGGTTTCTTCTCTCTAGGAATGAGACAGCTCCCGGTAGGCCCCTGCAGTGGGATGGGGAACGGCGGGGATGCGGCGGAGGGTCAGAAGGAGGCAAATACTCACAGTTGAAGTCGGGCATTTTGGGTAGGATCATGCCGGCGGTGGAGGCCCGCAGCCACTGGTCCAGCTGGAAGGTGCCGGCGCTGAGCTTGATGGGGTCGGCGGCGGGGTGGGATGGGTGCGCTCCCTGCACTTGCGAATAGGAATAGGAGAGGGCCGGGTGCTGCCCGCCCAGAGCCGAGTAGCCGTACACGGGATGCCCGTAGAGGGCCGCCTGCGCCGGCATGCCCGGCCCGCCGGGCGCCGCGGGGTGCAGTCCCAGGGCCATGCCGGCCGCCGAGGCGTGATGATGCGGGTGGGCGCCGGCGCCGGTACCGGGCAGGAAGCCGGGCTTAGGGACCAGGGCGCAATGGGTGGCCAGGAGGCGCGGCGGAGAAGGGCTGTCGGTGCGCAGGCAGTCGGCGGGGCCGCCGGAGGGATGCTCGGAGGAGGATGAAGAGGATGAGGAAGAGGACGAGGAGGACGGGGGGCTGCCGCTCCCGCTGCTGCTACTGCCGCTGCCGCCCAGCGAGGTGACCAGGGCGAGCGGCGCGCTCTGCCCCGCCGCAGCCGCCTTGGGAGGGTCGACAGCCAGCAGCGCGTCGATGCGGAAATTTTTGGACTTTTCCATGGGGCTGAGGCGGGAGGACCGCGGTGCGTCGGGCGGCCCCGGGCCGGCCGCGTCTCCCGGCAGCGGCGGGCGGCAGTGCGGCCACGCTCCGCGGCGCGCCCCTTCAAGGGCCGCAGGCGGCTCCCATTGGGCCGGCGCCACTGCGGCCTCGCCCGCCATTGGCCCCTTCGCCCACCTGTCACGACGGAGCGGGGGCGGCCCGCCCCCTTCCAGCCTGCCCACCCCCGGGAACTCCCGGAGAGGCGGGGGCAGTGGGTTGGGGTTAACGGGAGGGGAAAGTCCGGTGTACGGACTGAGAACCAGCTCCTGTCGGCGAGGAGAGCCCTCCCAGCTGCGGGGCTTGCCTGGCTTTGCCGGCCGCGGTGGCTCCCGTCGCGTATTCAATGACAGTTTTCTACCATTCCCGCACACGGCAAATATTTGCCATAAACGCGCCGCCGACCGCTTTTTAACGAGTCGGAAAGAATAAACACCTGTGGGTCAGGGAGTCAAGCCTGCCACCAACCCCCGGGTTTGTCAATAGTGTTATTAGTCCTGCTTATCTAACGCAAACACGCTCGAACAGAAAAGGGAAAGAGCAGGGCGAGGGGTCGCTCCTTCGCCAAGGTCCCATTTCCCCGGGGAGGGGGCGGTGGGGACACCGCAAAGCCGGTGTGAGCGGAAGGTCAGGCCGACACGAAGCGCTGCCAAGGTAAACACGCTCTCCCTTCAAAAAGCCTTTGCCAGCCCCCGGGAGAAGGCGCTCGGCCGCGGGAAATGCCCGTGTCGTGGATCCGCCGCCGTGAGTCCCTTCCGGGAGGGGCTGCTTGGCACCCGGGGGGCGATGGGACTGTGCACCCGGGGCTGCCGGTGCCACCGCGACAAGGGTGCGCTGCCTCACACCCCCAGCCCCTGGGGTGGGAATAATAAAAGCAATATAAAGAGGGGAAAACGGAGAGAGAGGGGAAAAAATATAAAACCGGAGTCCAACAGAGCAAAGAAAACATCTGACAACTGTGCTCCTGGTCCCCTTCTCGCCATTGCTCCGTGGGCAGAAGGCCCAGAACACCGCTGCGGGGGCTGTGTGCACACACGCACAAACACGCACCCTTTGCTCCATACTCTAATTCTCCACTTCTCTTCTGCACTGACTTATTTTTCCTTGGCATCCCTGATTGGAGCCCCCGGACACACGGTCACACACAGCAGACAGACATAAGCAGAGACAGACACAAGCAGACACACACACATAATCACGGCAGGCACAAGCAGGACAGACACACACATACAAACCGTGCAGACGCACAGACACAGCACCGCGAACGCGCAGACACAATCAGGCAGACACACAGACAGAGCACCGCAGACACACAGACAGGGCAGACGCACCTACGCACCTGTACAGGCCAGGCACGACCACACACGGCAAATGCCCACGCGTGGCACAGTGGAGCCACACGACAACACCCACGCACAGGTGTGCCCCACACAGACACACGATTACAGGCAAAGCAGATGCATCCAGACGCAAACAGCCGCTCTGCACCGGGAGCCCCCGCACGCTGCCAGCGCAGCCCGCACAGGCCACGGGGCTCCCGGGGATGCGCCCCGCAGACGCCTACGGCACCCGCACCCCGCACACCCCGCTGCCCAGGGCTCCGTAGGGAACAGAGAGGGAAGCCGAGTCGCAGGATCGCTTTTATGAACCATTTTATGAATCATTTTGCGGGGCCATCGGTGGGCTTCGAGGCACGGGCGAGGGGGGCAGGGAAAGGCCCCGGGAGAGCGGGAACCGCCCCGGGGTCGATGCCTCCCACTGAATGGGACCACGTTTCCCCTTGAACGGCAGCTTGAGCCCCACGCGCGGGTCAGTCCCACGACAGCGAGTGTCCTGGACACTCCGCTTTTCCTCTTTGACCGACTTCGGACCTGCACCCGCCTCCTCCATCCTTGCATCCCGACCCCCTGGAGAGCCGAGGGTCATCTCCCTTCAATGTATCTTGGGCAAGGGGGACATCCAGCCCGCTGGCAACGGGAACGCGGCTGTCACCGGCCAGGCATCCCCGGGCGCGGGTTGTTCCGCATATGCAGACAGCACCGCATGGTACATCTTTGGGTCCCTTCTCTGTGCAGTTTGAGGGAGGAGGGAACGGAGCTGCAGGGTTTTTCACTCAGGGTACGCGCAGAGCCGTGAGCGCACGGCTGCGTCCAGGACACGGGTGGGGATGTGTGACCGTGGCCGGGAGGGATGCGCGGCTCGCAGCGGCCGGCGGGCGAGGGTGTCCGGTGCCGTGGACGTTTTTCCAGGCTGTGCTGGGGCGGAAGATCCGGCCGCCTGGTTGGGGGTCGAGGGTCGGCGCCGCATCGTCCCGCCCCGGCCATCACCGCATCCCCGTGAGGGCTCAGGCGGGTCGCCATGTCCGGGCACCCCGCACCTCCCGGTCCGGTGTCACACGCGGGCATCGTTTGGCTGATGGACGTGTGGAGAAGCCTCCCTCGCGACCCGCAAGTTTGAGCTGAGCAGTGAGCCAGCCCCCAGCGGGGCCGCTCGCCTCTACCCTCCCGATCGCTCCCCTGACTGCCCTTCCTCCCGGTGAGGAATACGTAGTACCAAGACAAGAATTTCGATTTTCAGATATATTTTTTTAATCGAGGGCAATTTTTTTCTTTTATACCCTTTTCTTTTTCTTTTCCCCTTTCCTTTTATTGTTTTAATTGTGGTTTGGTTCTGATTTAGTTTTTTAAATTTTTGTTTATTTCCTCCCCTCACTCCGGTTCATGTGTTTACCCCGCCCCAGATGCCGCAGGGCATCCGGGCCGGCTGAACTCCCCAAGGCTCCCGCACCTGTGTTGATCCAGTATATTGCCCGGGAGCCAACAATGCGCGGTTATCTCGGCGGAGATAGCGCAAGGAGCGCGCTCCCCCGACACCTCCGGGTGGTCCCCTTTCAGCAAAGCCCTCGTTCCCCCGGCCATGGGCAAACAGATGCCTATCTCGCCTTTTGAAAAACGGGGGTGGTGCATGCAGGGGCTGCGTGGGGCCGTGGGGTAAACCCTGGGCCGCCCCACGTCGCGGGCTGCCCGGTGGGAGAGGTGGAGCGCCCGGAGCCCCGCGATGAGGGAGGGGGTGTCTCAGGCCTCTGAATTAAACCCCTCCAGCCCGGTCTCTCCACGCCGGCCGGTCTCTCCAAAGCCGTTACAAACCTCAGGCGCGGGGCCAGCGTTATTGCCAAAAACACATATTACACTGCGACATTCTGTAAATGAGATAATGATACATAAACCTCCCTGATAAATGTGACATCCTCGGGATGTCTCCTCTAAATTAGCCGCTTGCATTGACTGCTAATAATGGTGAGTTTATGAAAGCAATTTCAGTGCAAAAAGCACAGGGTCTTCTCGGTCTAATCAGCCTGCCTCTCTTAATGGATGAGGGGGTCAGGCGGAGAATTATTGACACTCTGCTGCCCTTAACCTGTTTCCCAATAAAGCTGATTAGTTTTTGTCAATTCATCAGCTAACCACTCTCGCCGGGACTGCATCAAAGCCTTATTTGCTCAGGGGAAATCAACAAGTCACAGATCAGATCCATTACGGAGCGGCTCCGGCTGCAGGCGGGTCCCGAGCCGGGTTGGTCCCCGACATAGGGGGTTTGTCTGTCCTCTGGGGGAAAACGAGTCCCTGCGGGTACTCGGGCTGGCATCACCAGCCTCAGGGACTTGGAAAGTGCTTATGCGGTGTCAAACTTTTTCCTTTCGCCAGGGAAAGGAATCCCGGGAGGGCCCTGGACAGCTCACAAAGGCGGATAGGTCCTCACCAGCACCTTGTCCTTGCTGGGTGCGACAGCCTCTACACGTCCTCTGTCAGGAAAAGGGCTTTGATACCCTCCGAGATGTCAGCCCTGGAGAAAAGGGACAGTCTGCAAATGGACCGCCAAGAACTTTTATTCGTCCCAAAGTCCCGCAATAGGGGAAAAAGCTGTCCCTGCATTAGGAGGACGGGATACTTCCCCCCGCCCCTAAAGTTTTACCTGGCTCTCGTTGGACTTGCTTTCCAGATGATGTCAAGTAAAAACCCTAAATTTATTTCTACAACTGCTGCGATCGCGGCGTCTGGCGCGCTTTGTCTGCAATATCAAAAGCTTGACAGTTTTTGCTCATCCACAAGAAAACAACAAAACCCACCAAATGTGCGCTGCCCCTTTAAGTCCCGACCGACAGCCTCTCAGTCCACCCCCCTTCAATTTAATTTCATTAAAACAGAGCATGAATATTTCTATTAAACCTAAAATGAAATATGAAGCCATTTAGACTCTGCCTGCACCAATCACCCAGATTTATGACTTTTATTCATCACATCAAGAGCTGGGAAAAATGAATTTTCTTCACCCAGGAAGGAAATAAAAACCCTGCCTTGGTCATTTCCAGAAAGCTGTTAATTTGCCCATGTGGTAATTACTTTCACAATTAACTAAAATACAAATCAACCTGACAAATTGGGTTAGTTTATATATTAATTAGCCAGTTTAAATTTATTCATTATGAAAAGACAATTTAAGAGGACCTCGGGTGTCTGTTTTATCGCAATAAATTATTGTTAGGAAATGGGGGCTAATAAAAGATCACAATATTTGAGGGCACCACGCAGACGGGGAATTGCCGCTCCGCTCCCAGCGCTGCCCTGCGCGGATCTTCCGCGGGCCGGAGCGCGGGTCTCCGCGGGGCCGAGGGGGAAATGGCGATCAGCAGGAGGAGGAGGAGGAGGAGAAGAAGGTTGCCCCCCCTTGCCCCCCACTGCGCTGATTTAACACTCCATCGATAAGATCATTCGATGCCTTTTAGCTTGTGATCTTTATAAATGTCCCGCTATTAAATTAGAAAATGATTCTCTCCTCGTTTAATTGTATTCTTTCGTTTCTTATTTCCAATTAATTAGTCCTATCGACGTTACAATATTTTAAATGACTGGAGTCCGTTTACAGTTTAAAATATATGGGTCAGCGCGTGCAATTTTAGACTAGGCAGAACTATATAATGCGGGTTTTAACTACTCTTCTCTCATACGTCTTAAACATCTGGCTAAATGCATCATTTGGAAACACCGCGGGTATTTTACGCGCTTGGGACCGGCCGCGCCGCTGCCCTTCCGCGCCCCGCGGAAACACGGCGGAGGTGGTTGCGCGCAGCGCAGATTTCTGAAAATCGGTTGCGCCGCTTCTCCCACTGGCACTGAGAAAAAACGGACGGTTAAGGACAAAACGTGCGGCTGAGGGAAAAGCTGAGTGATTTGGGGGGGTTATTTTTTAAAATTATTATTTGTTTTGTTAGTTCTTTTTTATTGTTTCCCCAGCATAGCCCCGGGGTGCTCGGGGGCTGCGAAACGCCTTTGGGGCTTCCCCCGCAAATCTCCCTCCCGCAGCACCCCCAGTGCAGGCGCGACAGGCGGGCGGCATCGCAGGTGAAGCGGCGAGGGGTGGCGCATGGACCCCCTTCCGCTGTCTGTCCTGGGCAGGAGCCTGTGCTGGGGACTAGAGAGGAATAACGGGGTGTGAAATATATATTAAACACATATAACGGGGTATTAAATAACCAGCTCCCTCCCGGCCCCGCCATGAGCACTGTTCCAGGGATTTGAAGGTTGGAGGGGGACATGCGTGTCCCTCCTATATCAGGAGCAGATGGGGTGGCCTGGTGCTCTTTTACCTTCCCTAGTCCTCCCTCCCCTGTGGGAAAGACTCCCAAGAGCTGCCCTAAAAGAGGGTGGGCACCTCCCTTAACTCCTCTCCAGGATAATTTTGCCCCCTCTCCCAGAGCAGGCACAGACTCCATGCAGTTCCCCTTCTCTGTGAGCTGGGCTGGCTCTGTCGCCATGCTGTGAAGCGGGGAGGCGGGGGTCGGGGAGACGCACAAAGCCCATGGGAGAACACCTGAACATGCACAAGGCTGAGGGAGCAGCCACCCAGGAGCAGGCTGTCTCCAATGAGAGGATGACAGAAGCACCGAGGGGGACAGACAAGCACGGCTGGGCTGTGACAGTGTGGGGGTGTGGGTGACATGCTCTACTCCCTGCTCCCCTTTCCCTTTGGAGATCCCTTTGATGTGCATGAACACAAACACCTCACATCTCCTGGTTCTTTATCCCTCAGCTGGTGCGACCTCTCTGGTTCAGCCTGCCCCACCCTACCCTCCAGTGGCTTGGGGGCCACTGCTGGAGCTGCGTACCTCAGATACTGTGTCTGTCCACAGGTACCTGGGACATCCTTCATCCCGATGGGCTCTCTGGCTGGCCCTTCACTGACTTGTGCTTAAACACCTAGGACCGAAGAGTTGCCTCCCACTCACATCTGGGGTGATGCTAAACCCCACCCTGATAGTTGTGGGCTTGGACAGAGATAAGCTGGGCACACAGTCACTCCTGTAGCAGATGGAGTTGCTCTTTGCTGTCCCAAATTCACTTCATGTGCCTTTAACTTTCAAGATTCAGGTGGTGCCAGCCTCAGTCTCCAGCCCTGCCTCCATGGGACCCATTCTCCAACCAGGCAAAGCTTCTTGCAATCGATTTTAGGGGAATTATCTGGAGAAATAATAGATCCATGTGGATGGATCTCTCCAGGAGACTGTGAAGATTCTCTTCACCTTCATATGGTTCAGCTCTGGGACTGTTTGGGCCTCCAATGTGCATGTCAGAGGAACAACATAAATGTCAGGAAGGATAAAAGATGAATCATAAGGGCAGATTAATAATGTGACAACTACTATTGTTTCCTGGCCTGAGCTCCAAAGGTCTCTCCCACCCATGGTGAGCTCAGAAAAAACACCTAATGTGGTAAAATCTAAATGTGAACCGCTCCCACTATTAATTGTATCGAATGTCGTTGTAGGAACATTAATCACGGCAAGTTCCTCCTGCGATTTAGGAGATTGTAATATGTGATTCCATAAGACTCTCATTGTGATTTAGCATTGATTAATGTCCATTCATAAAATGATATAAAACTTACTTCTCTTCCATTGTAGAGCCCCAAACCACATTCCAGCCAATATTTCAAAACCTTGTTAATGTAACTGCTAATTTCAGAGGGTGATGATGATGGTTATGGTGTACACGGGCTTGTGCAGAGGGGTCTGCAGTGGGGGCAGGAAGAGGTTAGAGAAATTATTTCCAAAGCAGAAAATTGCTCTCCGGTTTAAATTATTTCAAGTGTGACATGGTTATTCTGCTGTGACTTCAGATTCACAACAAAACTCCTGAGGATTTAATTGGGTCTTTGAAGCGCCTGACTCAAAGAATCAAATTATTTTGGTGATAAACCCCCCAGGATTTGTACCTGTGGCTTCTTCATTCCCACAGAGCATTTGGCCACCTTCCACTCCCAGTGAACTGGCTGCTCTGAAGATATTCATAGATACCATTCGCTTGCACTGTATTTTCTGGAGGCAGGAGGCTCTGCTTGGCACAGGGCCTGGTACAAAATAGCTCATGCTTTTTATTTCCTTTTTTCCTTCTTTTTTAAAGACACATACCAGAGATTGCGACGTGCATGCATAATGTTATATGACCCAGGAACCACGCTCTTGCAAAAAAAGATCAAATTAGTGAAGCGAGGAGGAGACTGTGACTAGCGCAATGTTTAGAGAATTAAAAAAAAAAGAGGCTGAAAGCTGACATATGGATAAAAACCCAATATATAACAGGAAGCTCAGCATTTGGTGCTTTAGATATATAATTTAGCTATAGATAATAGATAATAAAGGGTTCACAGGATCACTTGATGGGAAATATATTGATAATACAATTTTTCTTTGCAAAATGTATGCAATGATTGCAGTTTTGGTTTAATAATAAATTTAACTCTGAAGAATCACTTGATTCAAACCTCTGCTTTTTCTAATGGCGTTCAGAATTATTAATATATGTCTAGCCAGCTAAAGAGGTTTTTAAAAGAGTATGCCGGGTGTTCTGCAATTAGAGTAGCCATCTGCCCTTTATTAAAACTCCATTAACCTTTACATTAAAATACATTTAAAATGCAGACACACTGAAAATATCAAACACAAATAAAATCGATAAATCTAAGTGGTTTATTTGCTTAACTGGCTTATTTGTGCAGAATGTGGCAACTTGTTGTGGTACCTATAATTTTCTGGGGACAGATAACACTTTGTAGCATCAATTTTCCCATGTTAAGGATAGGAAATAATTACAAGAAGGTAATGGAATGAATAACACCTCTGATTAAAATTTCTACATCGTGATCTTGTTTATAGAAGGCTAGGAAATAATTTTAAGTTCATATTATTAACTTCAGAATAAAATGCTTAATTTTAAGAGCAGAACTAATTTGCTTCGGTCATGCAGCTCCACTAATTACAGTGGAGATATTTATGCGGTAGAATGATTCATGCAAATAAAATGCTTGAAAATATTCAGATATATCGTCAATATAAAATTCAACACAGTTCCTGTAGATGCTGCTGCGTTGTTCCCTTGAGCCTTGTGCTATGGTATCTCTCTAAGGAGTGAGAGCGATACCGTATTCACCCTGCCTGAATTATTGCTACTCCTGGCGGAGCTGCTGATTTTATCTGAAAATAAATATGTCTAAAATACCCTTTCTAAGACCTGTTTTCACTTGCTTCTACTTTCACCAAATTTCATCAATGTGGGCTGAAATTTCTCGGCTAAAATATCTGCCTGATTTTTTCTTTAAATCAGTGAAAATGGCCCAGCCATTTGCAAGATTGAGGTTAAGAAATAATGTCATTGTTTCGCCTGGCTTAGAGTCTTCCCAGCGCGGGTGTTTGCACACCCATTGAGCCGTGATTTACGGCCGCAGCTGGTGCGGATCAGGTCCCCCTGGCACAGGGCACACCTCCTGTCATCGATCCCACCAACCCAGCCTTTGGCCAAATCGTAAAACTTTCGAAAGCGGCTCCTCCGTGAGCTACGCAGCCTCTTGGGCTGCATTTCCCAGGATCTGCCTTTGCTCCGGAATTAACCCTGGTCAGGATCCGAGCAGCATTTCTCTCCCTGTTGTTGCTATTTCTGCCTCCCATGGGCTGCAGCAGCTGCTCCCGGAGAAGCGGTGTCAGACCCAACCGCAGTGAGGGAAGCAGGTCGAGAAAAAGCCGATGGCAGCACAGAGTCGGGTGAGTGATGCTCACCGAGCATCCTGAGTACCACACCTGCAACCAGGGTTTGCAGGGAAATTAAGAGCTGGACGTGATGGAGGGAAGTGGGGGGACCCCAGAGCCAGAGATGCTAAGCTGGGAGGAGAGAGAGGATGGTGGGAGGTGAGGAGGGATGGGGAGGATGAGGAGGGATGAGGGGTCCGGGTCTGCGACGTGGGGATGGGGAGGGGTAGCGGGGAGGTGAGAGGCAGCGTCTGGAGGGAGACACGCAAAGAGGTCGTGGGTGTGAGACAGAGAGGTCAGCGGTGCTCAACACCCTGCACGGCCGGCTGTGCCGCGCTCCGCAATTGCTCAGAGAGGAATTTCTGACAGTCCTGGGATTCAATACTCTCATTTTGATGGCAGAATTGACTTTATAAAAATTTTAAATGGCAATGCATTTGAAACCAACCTGCAAGGAAATGCTTTTACTTGACTTGACAGCATATTTTCAAAACCATAGTTTCTCAGAAAGTTTTGCAACATTTTGCTATTTATTTTTATTCAGAACAAACCCAACCATCAGAATTGTAGAATTTCCCAAGGCCAATAAATCCTGCTTCCTTTAAGGTTCCGACCTCAGTGATCCCTGTGTATCAAATGGCACAATTCAAGTTCAGGTCCCAGTAAAGCCCTGGAAATGGTTTAGGGAATCAAATAATATATTTCCATAAACCATAATGCTATTTTCTTAATTGCGTTTTTGATAGCAGAATACACAACTCCCTAGGTTGAAGGATCATCTTGGAAAAAAAGAGCTTGGCTTTCAAACAGGTTTGTAGTTTTCTTATCTGGATTTATATATGGTCCTTATATTGACAGTACTTTTTGATTAATGTTGTGTATAACATTCCTTAATGCATCAGTTGAATTAATTACGCAGAAACATTCGGCCACCTGGACGTACTATTGATGAAATGACATTTTATTGACAAAATGACAATTTAATACTGAGCTTTCCTAAAGCTCTCTGCTGAATAGGCTGGTTCAGCAAGTAGAACAGGGGGGTGTAGGCAACTCAGGAAATCCTTTTATTTTCCCCAAAATGTCTCAGTTGGCTACGAGTACATCAGGTTTGCTACTGGAATTTAGTATTGGCCTACTTTGGGTCTTCTGCTAATGGAAAATATGCAGAGGAATGGTTTCATTCCTCATTGCTACCTGAGCTTGGAGGAACCTTCTCAATGAAGTTTGTTTAAATCCACCTGTGGGTCACAGCCCCGACATCTCTTTTTGGCAAGGACCCTGATGTGGCTTTGGGTGGTTCAGATTATTTTGGTAAATGAGTGAAACTGTAGCCAGCTGACACGTGTTTGTTAAGGGGAAAAAAGAGCTGCCTCTACCAGCATGGCTCGCAGAGAGCCTGGATTTACTGCCCTACCCACACCTCGGTTGGAAAAGTGTTCAAAACTTTCTCTTCTCATCACAGTATGATCTTGCAGTGTGGTCTTGAATAAGCTTCTGTTCAGCTTTTGCTGTGTTTTTTAATCCCAGACTTTGAAAACCAAACAGACATCAAAATGATAGATTTGGGGTGAGATTTTCAAAAGCTCATGAGTGACTTTGGAACAGGCGTCCTATGAAATTGCCGGGGTCTTCGATCATTCGGGCACTTTTGAAAAAGATCATATCCTTTATTGGGACCTCAGCTTCTTTTTCTTAAAAAATTGGAGCGTAGAGGCAGTCCTGATGATGGAGAATAATATTGACTTTCTGTAGCTGATAGCAGAGATGTGAGTGGGCTGGGAGTTTTCCAACCAGATGTTTTTTTCTTGGAAAACGCTGATTTATTGAAACTGAAACTTTTCATGGGAACATATCAGTACTGATTAAATTTTGTTGAGAGAGATTGCTAGGGTCTGAGCCAGAATTTCTGTCTGTAACAAAGAATGAGATCCTTGAACAGGGAATGGCCAACAGGTCAGGGCAGCCATCTGGAGCCTGTCTGGGTCAGGTAGAGGAGCGGATGGACTGTGGGTCCCCCACATAACTGACATAGCCCTTGGGCTATTGCTTACTCCAAAGATTGTCTAATGGTTTTTCATACAGCAAATCTGTTAAAAAAACCCCAACTCTCCAGTTTGTTCTTATATGGAATGGGAAGTTTATTTCTTGCCCAGGTTGTGAGAATAATATATTTGCTGGTAAAGGTCTTCGAAGATCTAATCTATCAAATTAACAGTATTGCAGTTACTGTTACTCAATTAGACAGAACATCACATTGCAGGGTATGATCAACAGAAATGCTCTGGAGAGGATGTCTGGATGTCAGGTCCAAAGAGTGAATCCTCTGGAAGCAAATTACTGGTAACTACATTATAGTGAGTTATCTTCAGTAAATGTTATTAGTGTGAGGATTTGTTCCCATGTCAGAATGATGTTAATACAATATTAGTGATGTGGGTCTTTGGTGTCAACATGAGAATATCAAATGCAAGTGGAGGAAAATTGTATTAGACTGTGGAGATGATGGCAAATCAATGACACAGAAAATCTATGGAGAGCAGTTCACAGTGACACAAGAAAGCAGCATCCGCATAAATCAGTGGAGACCAATGGACACTGAAAGGAAATTTCCATGCAAGATTAAGTGGACATTGTTATCATGTCAGGGTTACGTGAAATAAGTGCTACAAAATGAGGATGATACTGTGATACTGACATTTAGACCAACCAATGTCAACAGAAATTACTCTCTCATTAAAAGAAACCAACCGGTTTCTCTGTTGCTGCACTTCATCGGGTCTGGCAGCTCCCATGGTGGTGGAGAAAGTCCTGCAGGGTTTGGTGCTGAGCAAACACACACCTGCACAACCTCTCCTGGCCCAGAAAGCTGCTGCAGATGGGGAACAGCAGGTGTCTGCAAAGGGGACACAGCAGCAGATGGAGAGAAAAAAGGACAACATGGTCAGCATGAGGGCAGCCACCTCTGCTTTGCTGCATTTTCCATAGACAACAGTGAGTGGTGAAGAATGAGGAGAGTGATGCACTGGGGCTGTATGTGGACACGGAGCAGAAGGGGAGGGTTGTTGGAGAACTGAGGCGGGAGCTGGCAAGATGATGCTGATGGGAAAGAAAAGCTGATGGCGAAGTCACTCAATACCTTTTTTAATTAACCCCTTCTTTAAGAAGATGACATACATTTAAGGGGTCTGAGTTGATAAGTCCCACCCCCTTACATCCTTGCAGTCTGAAGTTCATGAAATGTTCTTACCTGGGCCCTGATCCACCTGTCCATCCAACCCTGCACACACAGCCCAGCTGAGCTGCACTGTCAGATGTCCATTTACTCCAGACTTAAGCCTCAAAGGGCATCACAATATATGTAACTGGACAGCAGGACCCACCTCATATAACTTTAAGTATCTATGAGGCAGCTCACACATGGCACAGGTACCACGGCACCTACCCTGAGAAGAAGGGAGGAACAAATCCTGCTTCAAAAGCTGCTGTTCTGGCAAAAACCTCCTAAACATCGCAGGCTCTCAACCCAGCCTGGGCATAGTCCTGGCTTCCAGTACATAGCCTGTGTATCTTGTACTCAGGGAGCTCTCTGCTGTGGGTGGGAAATGGTTCTGCATTTTCTACCTTTATTGCACATTTATTGTGCACTCATTTAGTTAAGGCGCAGTGAGCTGCAATCTCAGGGAAGTCGGTGGGAATTTTGCCACCAGTTTGACGGTGAATAGGACCAAGCCTTGCGTCTGCAGAGCAGTGTAAGTGTCCTAATGTGTTTAAAGTGTTTATAAAATTACTTAAGTCAGACACATTTTTCAGTTCAGCCCATTAGCCTTTCACATGTGTTTGTGTGGAGCGCAGCGCCCAGGCAGGCTGGCGGCTTGTAAATGTTGAATCAGCATAAATATCACAGCCTCCATGACGACTGTTAGTGTGGCAACTTACAGCATGATTAACATAATGCAGGGAAAAAAAATATTGACATTTTATACATCCGTATCTCCATAATGCATGAAAAGTGATATCTGCAATACTAATGGACACTTAATTGATGTTATTACAATGCCTACAGCTCACTGGGAAGCTGGTAACAGACCCTGTAAAAGAGATAAGATTAAATGAGATAATAGTTGTAGTAATTCCAGCCAAATTTCTGGCAGCAAACTCCAGCGCAGCACTTGCTTTAATAGTCACTGCAGGTATTTATTGCTTTGTGGCTTCAGAGGTTGCTCCTGCGAGGATGCTGAGCACTGGGCGGTAAAGAGGAGCAGAGGGTGTTGAGCAGGGAAAGGCAGATTTGGGAATGAATCTGAGAGATTTTGTCGCCCTGTTTTGCACAACACATCAGTGACTGCTACTCAGATGAAACGGGGGAAGACGGAGAGGAATGCAATGAATGTGACCCTGTGGCAGTGACACAGGGAGATGCTTGGGGGGAAAGGGCAAAGCTCCTTCTTGGCATGGTCTGTGGCCATTCTGAGGTTCACAAGCTTTTGTGGGATGTTTTCTTGTTATGTTTCATACCTGGCTTCCCAGGCCTCGACACTAAACCAGCAAATTTGCTTTAATCACAGTTACAACAAATAGTTACTGGCTTAGCCTTGTGCTGATCAGGGTGAGGAATCATGGAATCCCCGAACAACAATTTAAGAAGGATCCGTATAACTCAAGAACTGGTCTTTCTCCTGCCACCCCTAGGTGCTGAGCAGCAGCAGGTCTGCGGGTGAAGCCAGGGCTGTGCACACTCCATCCCCAGCAGTGATGCTGGGGATGTATCAGTGTCACAGAGCGTTGTGATGTGGTGAACTGGAAACTCTGGAAAACCAATATTAAACCCCATGCTTGGGATAAATCTCTGGCGGTGAACAGAAAGTGAAAGTTTGGGGTAACACTTTTCTTTAACAGGACTCAGGTGTTTCTAGTGACATTGACTTCTCTCTGGGACATATGAATTTGCCTTTTTTTCCCCTGCTATTCAAGGGACACAAATATCTCCTGGAAGCAGAGCAGGTACACTGATTCTGGCTTTGTTCCAAAGAGGGTCTCCTTCCTCTGGCCTCTGGAGATCTGGTGCATGGGTTGAAACCCTAACCTTGTTGGAAAGCTCTGTCCTCCTGTTGCAAGGCTTTCGTGCTACATCATCCTTTTCTGCCTGCACATACCAACCAGAGTGCCACTGTCAAAAGGAGTCTGCCAGGCTTTTGTATGTGAATACAAACAGCACACAGTATTTCTAGAATGGTATCATGTCATTAAAGGCAAATCCTCAAGCAAAGTCACCTTGAGCACACCCAGAATTCTTAAGATTTCAAGGCTGATTTGTGATTTGCAAGATACCAATATGCCTACGGACATCGTAGTCCCTCACCACTTGCTTGTCTACAGATCCAGGGGTGTTGATTTTGCTCCCACTACATTTGAGCAGTTGGTTTTAGTGGCTAGAGCATCATTCATATTTTGAATAATCTAAACTCTTTAATCCAAGAGTGTTTGCCCTCAGAGGGATTTAGGCAACTTTCCTAAAACACGGCAAAGAGCCAATATGTGATCTGGAGCCACAGTTTCATTCCAGAACAATCAACACTAAGTTGTTTAAGAAGACTGTGTACATTAAAGTGGCTGTAAATCAGCATAATGAAAACAACAGCACATGCAGGAATTAATTACATATCTGATACGCTGGGGTGTTATTTTATTATTTGGTGCATTTATGCTTTATGATTGTTTTGCAGCACAAAATTCAGCTGATGGATGTGAAATTTCAAACGTCTGCCACTTCTCTCACAGTAAACAGAATGCATTTCAAAAATAAACAAATAAAATAAGCACCTAAATGTTTTATTATAATAAAGTTACTTGAGGCCAAGAGTTCAATAAGGAGAATTTATAAACATATCATTTCAGATCTTGGAAGGATTTCAACATAATTTGTTTGTGGTATGGTAAGTGAGGTGAAATCCATCTACGAGTCTCTCTGGAGTAATAAATATATGGAAATGTCTATTTGTATTTGCTATGAATTTACTGTAGCACAAAAATGCTCTAGACTATCCAAATAAAATATGCATGACTTTTGGGCAAGGAAGGAATTCTTAAGCACTTTATTCTTAAATAAGCTGAATTTTATTTCTCTGCAGGACAAAAGCCTTGTTCTCTCTTTACCCACTTGACTCAACTGCTGCCACTCAGAGCGTAAGAACCACTAGTGCTGTCAAGGCTTAGAAGAATCAGGACCCAAGGCCCCAACTTTCAGCAATATTTTTGAATATACTTTCATCTAAGTTGACAGTGTAAATAAATTATAATAATTGAGACTTCATTTTACGTCCATTTGTAAATGAACATAGATTTTTCAATTTATCTAAGTAATTAACCTTTATCAGAAGTGCTGGCTGTATTGCAATGACAATTTCATACACAAATAGATGCTAGTGATTATCTGGAGGTATTCTGGGCTTGCCAACCAAGTCTACTCTTGAGCAAATTCTCTCTTGTGCAGGTGGATAAGGCTCAAGAGCACCCTACTGCAAAATTCCCCATCATGTTGTCAGCAACCACCTCTGTAGTGACAGATGGGGTCACTGAAGGGACCAACTTTGCTAGAGCAGGACAGTTTCACTTAGTGGCACCGCTGAGATTTTCATCTTTGCTGCCATTCACCACTAGAATGAAATCAATCTATTTACCTAAACACAGGACTTTGAAACCTTGAACAAGGAGCAGAACAAAAGAGTGGCCACCTAAACTTCTGATGAAGTTTTATTTAAGGGAGGTGTTAGTAGATGTTATAGATCACCTGTCCCACACCTATAGAAATGCCACCTCGTTTGTAAATGAGGATGGAGCCAGGCTCTTCTCGGTGACAACCAATGATAGGACAAGGAGCAATGGGTACGAACTGGAACACAGGAGGTTCCATTTAAATATGAGAAGAAACTTCTCAGTGAGGGTGCCAGAGCCTGGCCCAGGCTGCCCAGGGGGGTTGTGGAGTCTCCTCTGCAGACATTCAAACCCATCTGGACACCTTCCTGTGTAACCTCATCTGGGTGTTCCTGCTTCGGTGGGGGGACTGTACTGGATGAGCTTTTGAGGTCCCTTTCAATCCCTAACATTCTGTGATTCTGTAAACAGGTGCTTTTGGGCTCACTTTCTAGGGCTACATTGTTCACTCTGAACAAATTTCCTCACTCAGCTGGGGCTGACAGCCCTTCTGCTCAATGCATCGCCAGTCTCTGGTATGTTATCTCTTTCTATTCCACCCATAAGAAAATAGAGGTCAATGAAAGTAGGAATTGCTCAGACCAGTCCTTTTCTTACACACATAGTTCAGAGCTTTTGTAGCTGGCCCCTAGGAAGTGGATCTGCTCGCAGGCATTCAGAACACGAGCAAAGCGAGCCCCAGTCTCCATCTGCAGTTTTGCAGTGACCTGGAGGCTTACCCAGGAGTTCAGAAATCACATAGTTGAAAGCCTTCTTAATCTGTTGCTTGTGCAGATTTTCAGGTTCTGCAAAACAATCTGTTCTGATAAAAAAAAAAAGAAAAAAGGTTAACAAAGTTTAAGAGTAGCTCTAGTCTTTATACTTTCAGAACCTTCCAGCAGCGAAACAGAAGCATAAGGTGAACATGTAGCATCAAATATACACATTTCTGGATATTTCATTTTCAATAAATGAAAGCAAAGTCTTAAGAATAAACCTTCTACTCCAGATGTGCAGTAAAATTGGAATTTAAGAAGGTAGAGGACGGAATAAAAATTTGATCATGGATTTGTTTATATCGGGGATGTCAGTTCTCCTGCATGAGCAGCCTGTAAAGCACGAGGGGATACACCCTGTTTCCCCCAGAATAAGACAGGACCTTTCTTATACAATTTTTGCTCCAAAAGTTGCTTACTTTTTTACATGTATAGCTGCCTGGACACTATTTAAATTGACGTTTTAAATGAACTGTAACTAGGGCTTATTTTTGGAGTAGAGCTTATATTTTGAGCATCCTGAAAAATCATGCTGCAGGGATAGGTCTTATTTTGGGGGAAACAGGGCATACAGAAGCAGGAGGGGTTTGAAGTCTAATGCAATAAAATAACTTTTAGTAGATTAGGCTAGTGAGATATCAATCAGAGATTACGTAGATATATTAGATCGCACTCTGGAGCTGGAACAAGGGCTTCTCAAGGTCTCTGACAACTCTATTTTCTAAGATCTGACAGCAATTCTAGGTTGAACTGCTGAAAAACAGCTGTGTAATATAATCAATTTATAAAAGCATTGTGAGTTATTCTGATCAATCCAAGAGAGAGAAAAAGTCTCTTCTGTCCTCCTGGCTTATGAATCATTAGATGGAGAATAGAATATAGATCACGACAAAATTGCTTTCCACTCTGTTTTGTAAATGAATGACTTTAAAGCATTGGCAATCTCCTTTTGCCTGGGTTTTGAGCTCTCAAACCCATGTTTTAGCATGCTAGGTTCTTTCCACTGTGAGAGGTAAGGCAAGCATTTAAATGTTTTGGGTTTTGGCAAGCAGGGCAAAAAAATCATCAAACCCTACAACCATTAAACTCTTGAGAAAGAAAGCAACACAGTCAGCAATGAGTTGCAGTGAAAAGGAGCCTCTCCTGATGAGGAGAAGCTGTGGCAGAAGGTGGATCACTGAACTTTGGGTCCTCAGGGATCAAGCTGGTGACTGTCTGCCCACCAGACCTTCAAATAGTACGGGCTGAAAGAAGAAGGAAATAGTTGGCAATGACTGAAAGTGTGCATGAAAGAAAAATTTGCAAGAGCTTTGAAATCAAATCCCTGGAGAAGGATGTTTGCACAGCTCTACTTACCAAGGGTGAATTGGAAAAGCTGCAGTTCAGTCTGATTAACAGTGGAAGCTGCTGCTGTAGAAGGGGAACCAGAGTCCATCTCTCTTGATCAATGACCTCAACAACAACAAGAACAACAACAACAAAATATATATACATATTTACTTATTTATTTACTTATTTATTTCATTATTAGTAGGAGGATGATTTTTATTCTTTACATGTTTAGAAAATATTTCCCAAATAAAGAATTTTCCTTAGCCGTCTCACTAACTCATCCCACCTCTCCCCCCAACTATCAAATGGTGCGCAAACAAACAAAAATCTGCTGGTGTTCTCAATGGAAATTAGTTTTGGAGCATGGATATAGGTTAACCCAATGCTATGGAAGTCTGAGTAATGGTCAAGGGTAGAAACAGCATCCAGGGATAGCTTAGGTTTGATCAATCCTGTCCCAGGCCCAGATCAGAGCCTCTTAACCTTATGCCTGGCCATAATGGAACCACAGTTACAAATCCACTTTGAATCTGCTCAGTGAAAAGAAGTTGTCATTTTTTGGTGGTCTTCAGGCAATATTAGGTTATGCTGCTGCTGAAGGGCACTCTCATCCTCATCCTTATCTAGGAGTTCCTGCCCTGTGTCAGCTCTAGCAATCACCTGATTGAAATCCATGTTGTTGATTTGTCCGCAGACTAACTATTTAGGGGTTTAGGGTGAGTTTTCATCTCATAGATGGATTAAACCAGCACACCGTGGCTTGCACATTCAGTCAGAATCTCCCACTCTGTCTTTCTTTGCATCTTCCACCCATGTGGCTCCCACACAGACCGCTTGCCTGCAAGATGCCTGTAGACAACTTACCTGGACATGGTTGAGAGCTCCTGTTGTGAGATGCTAAATGATCAAGTTTTGGATATGAAGGATTCCTCATGCTCCCAGTAAGTCCCAATGCATCCAGTGTTTGAAGATCTTATCTTTATATCAAGAGAACGTGGCCAGGATGGTTGCCTTTGAGTGGTCTTCAAAGGATGATGCAGATATGCCTGGTCTTTGGGTCTGTACAGGTCATCTCACAGGAGCTCACTCAGACTTCTGAGTCTTATGTGAAATAGAGACTTCTTTCTCAACTGTCCCCAGTTAAAAAGCAAAGATAAAATACATCAGAGAAGCCCTGAAGCTGCTTGGACACACCAATCTATGGGAACCACCACGCAGATTTCCAGAAACTGTTTGACTTAGGTGTGTCCTTATCTCTTCTAATTTGCTCTTCAGGACCAGGACAGTGTATGGTTTGTGTCTGTGGAGCAAGTGTATTTTCCATTCTTGTTCTGAGTCACCGCATGATGGTCAATCTTTGCCACTGGGAAACCTCATTTTCTTTACCAAGAATGGCTTTTACTGTGAATCACCACATTTCTCATGCTTCAGGTTTTCACCCCGCCAATCAAACGACAGGAAGATCACCATGTGGCACACGCCAGAGAGAGCAGAAATTCCAGCTAGGAGTGAAGAAACATTTTTTTCTAAGCCAACATGTTTCTGCCAAATGTTTTATTAAACGGAAAAGATTTTGTTGAAAAGTTTCTGCTCAGTTCTGGTGCATCCTGACACCAAACTCTCAGCAAGCACAGTGAGATGCAAACAGACTCAAACCAGAAGGTTACAAACTGGTGCAGTCCTAACCAATATAATCAAGACTGTTGTATGTTTACCTTGTATGTTACATCAGTTTAACTAGTTATAGTTGAATCCAGTTAACTAGGTATAGCTTAATCAGAGTTATTAAGTGAAAGCAGCAACACACCCCGAGCAAGAAGCAGGGGTTGTTCTTTTGTTCTGCACACACTGCGTGGAGTGAAGCAGCCCTTTAGGTTTACTTAGAGTGCTAGAAATTAATATAAGGTGAAGACACATGGATTCATTCTCCTCCCAACTATTGTCAAGCAACCTGGGAGCAATTTCACTGAAATCAGTTGTTACGATCTAAAGGTCAAAAGCACAGGATTTTTGTAAAATCTGTTCTGACAAAGAAAATCTGCTTTAGTTTCTGGCTGCTTCTGATTTGCTGAGTTGTCTCTGTGGTGTCTACTCCAGTATCAGCGAATGGGTTTCTCTCTAGACATTTTCTCCATAAATTTCAGAATATCCTTGCTTTTTTATATTTTTAATGTGAGCTGAATGTTTGGGAGCTGGAAATGGAACAAGTGCAAGTCTCCACTACAGAAGAATGGCAAATGGTTGCAATGGGAACATTAAAACGATACGTTGTGATGAAGGAAGTACCTGTGTTGAGTGCTGGGAAACATCATATCTGACTCTCATTGAGTTTTAATAAAAATCTGTCAGTCAAAAGTGGTGACATCTGCATGTGATTGGTGACTTCCATATCCCTGATGCAGTTGAGTTCATTACCTTTCTCTAGTAAGGGAGATGGAGGCAACCGTTGGACTTGGGAGTGTATTTGTGGATCCTAAAAGTTACAGGAGAAGAGCCAGGGATATTGTCAAGTAGGATGGGGTGTAATTGTGATCACTGTTGCTTCTGAAGAGAACTTGTCCAAGCTCTCCTGCATGAAGGACTTGTCCTAAAGCCCACTGAGAAGGAGAAGGAATGTTTCTTCATTGGACTTGTCCTAAAGCTCAGAGCAGGCAGTATGTCCCCTTCCTTGGACTCCATTTCCAAAGTGCCATACATGGGAACTTCATGGCACAGAACTGAAATAAGCCTTTCCAAATGTTACCTGGCCCTCTCGCTTACTCCCTGCAGCCAGGCCCCATGCTCATTATGGCCATTCCTACACAGTAGACTTCTGCAGGCTTAGGAGAGAGAGTGGGAGGTGTAGAAGAGTGACCTTGATGAACATACCCTATTGTGGGTGCCAGCCCCTGCTGCCGTTGTTTCCCCTAGAGATCCACTGACCTGTTGTTACAGCTGTCTGTACGCAAGGACATTGCCTCTGTGCTGCTTTTCCTGTCCTGGTAAAGTGCTCACAGGGTCTCTGGAAAAACTGTTTGACCCTCAATATTCAATACCAAGGGGATATATTCGCACTGGACAAGCCTCATTCTTCTTTGTTCAAAATCAAGCCCAGGACTCCCTGGAGAGGAGAGTCCAAGTTTGCTCAGTGCTTGAGTATTAGGCTGGCTTTTTTCTGAGAGGAGTAAAGAATATTCCAGCCTACATGGCCAGTGGATGTCCCAGGCTTGATTATTTCTGAATTCAGTAAAGATGGTTACAATCCAAGCCCAGGTGAACTGACAGCCAACGAGGTGGACAGAAATACCTTTCAATGCTCTCAGGCCTGGTCTTTAGTCCAGAATACAGATGGAGCTGTACTCCCGAGGACATTGTTCTGGGGAGTCTGGTTCAATCCTGACATTGGGATGCCACAAAATGAAACCAATGTGGTATTTTGCCCTCACCCTTCCAGTGAGATTTAGAGAAGTCAGGTCAACCTTCTTTCAACCTTGTTCTTGGGTTCTAAGTGGTCGTTTCATTTAGGACATTTGACTAAAAGCCCTTTTCATGGAACCAGCTCCTGCAGGAAAGATGCCAGCAATTAATGAAAGATGATAAAATAATAAAAGAAGTAATACATTAACTATATTATCCTTGCACATTTGGACAGTCCTTTTCATTATATCCTCTTTATGGACATCCTCCAGCAACTTTTGAAGAGCTTCTTTATTGCTGTTCTGTGACTGTTCTGGTTTCCAGACACTAACAAGTTATTTAAATGCAAAAGTCCTCGTTTGCTCTTCCATTTTCTACTGGTGGATTTCATGTAAAGAACAAAAAAACCCAGTATGTTGCATTTATACATTTTTTCTCTCTGCACAAATACTCATATTGGATTGACTTTGGATCTTTTACTTTCTTCTTTTTCTTTCTCCTTCCTGCAAACATGCACAGATGCAAATATACCATATGGACGGACACTGGTGTATACGCTTCTGGTTGAGTAGCACAGGAGTATGTAGACATAGTAGCCACATCGTTTTGATCTAGATGATTTATCTACTGAGACAGCATCTTCTGAGTAGAGAAACCAGTGTGAGTCCATCAGCCCACAGCACCATGACTTCTCACCACCTTGGAAACAATAACCTCTATCACTCCTGGGCTAGGTGGGAATCACACTGGAAGTTCAGGACAGATTCTGCTTGTACACAAATTCCGTGGACATGTAACTCCTTCAGTGATAATTCCTCTAGCACCAGCACAAACACTAGTCTGGAAGCACCATTCAAAGCTTGACTCTGCTTTTGCCCAAATCAGAAATAGCTTTCTAGGTGATTTTGACTTCTGGCATCAAAAAGGTCATCAGGTGGTAATAGCTATTTTTAGAGCCTCAATTTAACATGCAGTTTGGATTATGCTGTGACAAGAAATGTAGGTATGGTCAAGCCCAATGAGAAAGCTAAAGGGGAATTGCCTGTTATGTTATTCATTCATTCCACTTTCCCCAAATGCCTTCAGACAAGTCATTAAGAAATGCAGCAGCGGAACTAGGTCTGAGAGGAGGCGATTCTTAGGCTGCCTGTGCACCGCAGCCCAGGACGCTTGCTTCAGAGCATTTTAACGTATTGCACAAAAATCGAATGCTGCATCTGATTTTTCATTCTGAAGTAACCCTGTGGCTACAGAGGTTGATGGAAACTGCCAAGGCTCTCAATGTTATCTTTATTTTGCCTATACTTTCCCAGCTGCCTTTCTTCTGAAATAGCTGTTGTTCTGGCTCCATATATACCTATTTTTAAATCCTCAACTATTAAATAGTAGTTTGCCAGCCTGGAAGAAGAATGTCATTGAATTGTCAATTCTTTATACCAAGTAATTGATTAATTGGCACAATGTTAATCTCTAAATCAGCAGCAATAAATTATACCATTTTTAATCTTGACCTAAAAGTGCTATAACAGTTCTAATTGCCACTGTTGCTGCTGTAAAATGACTGATTAAACTGCATTCATATCATAATCTTTGTTGCTCCTAAAATGCCTAATTGATAGCCACACCAGTGACTCATTGCCAAGAAAGGAAAGAGATCTTGCTTTTGCTTTCTCTCTGGAATGCCTTGAATGGGAAAACCTGATGTTTTTCCTTGGCAGTACTGGACACTGACCTCTAATTCAATCATTGTTGCAATGCTATCTGTTGTCTGTGTTGAGTCCCAATGTGCTCCATGTTATACAAACCCAAGACAAAGCAGTTCTAAGCCTGAGAGATGAGGAAGAATAAGGATACATAGGAAAACATAAAAAATGATGGAACACCACAGTAGACACCAGTTCCGGAGTATCGGAACTACTGACAAGTTTTCCTCAGACATCAAAGCAAATGAGCATTGTAAGGAGGGGACACATACAATTTTATTTTATACTTTCTGTAATTATTTTCTTGCAACTCAACATTACAAAGACCTTGGAAGTCAGCTTTACTCTGACACCTGTATGCATTCCTAGGAAAAGGGATATAGCCAAAATCCCACCATTATGGTAAGCCATAAATCCTGGGGGCCACGGGCAGCAGGGATTAATGAAGAACAGCCTAGTTGTCCCAGGATTAGGACGACCATGTCCAGGTTTCCTTTGTCCTCATGTCTTCTCAGGGCTGGACACAGCTCAGCCTCGCTGGAGAACCCAACCTTATTGTACTATAATTATGTACAAACAAGATTTGTGAAGTTGTACTTTAACCTCATGAAAAATAAAATTTTCTAATGGAGAAGCAGAGCAGACCATCAGGATCCAGCTTTGCCTTCTTTGAAGTCAGGGGAATTGGGGATGTTTTCTGGCAGACAAAATACAACTCACTCTTCCTGTGTGAGTTATCCAAAACTGCTGAGAAACTTGAGTGGCAGCTTCATGTTGTAAAGCCTAAAAAAAAGAAGTAAAAATAATAAAAGACCCAAATCCTGCTGGATTATGCTGGGGGCCAACTTCTAAACTTTTGGGAACTAAGTCAGTATAAAAACTCAGCTAAGAAAGTCACAATGCTTTCCATCCCAGATCCTTGGATTCTGTTCTGGTTTATTCATTATCAACCCAAATTCTGTAGCTGCAGCTTTATTATCGTTCTCATTCCACATGTAGCTTGCAGATGAAAAATGCTGAAACTGTACCAGATGTGATCTGAAAGAAACTGAGAAAAAAATAAATCCAGACCACCATGATGCTGTAACCATGATTTAAATTTTATTCGGCATTATTGCATTTGACAGAATTACATTGTAAGTGGCTGGATTGCCTTAAATTAATAGCCTGCAAAGCTGAAAACCTGTGTTTTAACACAAAATTGGTTAAAGGTTCCAAAGCATATAGAGACGCATCAGAAGGATTGCAAACCACCATAAGCAACACCATTTCTTTTGCTTCCCTGCATCTTCCCATGATCCCAAGGATAACACTGGGAGCAGTGGAATTCTGTGGGGTTTTGGAGAGAGGGACTGGCAAGGCAGAAGGAAATAAGGAGTGCAAGGCCGCAGCTCTTAGTACAGGTTTCTCTCAGTAAATACAGGGCAAAGTCCTGTGGCTGCAGATTATGCATGTATTTTAAAATATGTGTTGTCACCTCACAGAGTGAGAGTATCAGTGACAGGGACAGACGTCTTCCTTGAAGGACACAGGATTTCTCATCTCATGGACTTCTGAGGGGCTAGAAGGACAGAACGCCTCCCCATGCTGTGAAAAACCCAACATTTTACTGCTTCATGGTTACATATTGTGGGTGTGAGTATTGCATCGGTGCAGCAGAAATTTACTCCTGTGGGTCAGTACTAGGGTAGCAGAGGGTTATGGATGAATATTGGCATCATACTGGGTTTTAAAAATTATTTTAATTTTTATTTATTTATTTTTTTTTTAGGAAGGGCTTTTGTGAGATTTCTCACGTCATTGTTGTTTGCTTTTGCAGAGAATTTCCTACCTATAATGTCCGCAAATGGTGGGCAGTGACCAAGTGAATGGAGCAATGAGCTTAAGAGGAAACAGGGCTGTGAAGCCAGCCAATTTAATCTTCTCCATGTAAAATCTTGTAGTAAGGAGGAGGAAACTCCAGCTGATGGCCATTTTTCATCAGACAATTGTGTCATTTGAAGTTTCCTCTACGAGGATTAGAGAATATGAAAGTATGGAGTATTAATCATAATTGATTTGCTTGTTAAATTGAACTCTAAAATTTCTTTAGAGTTTTCTTTGCTTTCAGAACACCCAGTTACTCTGTCTTTAAAAGCAACATGGAAATGTCTCTTAAGAACAGGCTGTGTCTTTCACTGTAGGCCTTTATAAAGAGCACCTGAAGAGTTTGTCTTATTTCTTAAATAAAAGGTTTCTTTTACTTCATTATTGATTTAAAATTGGCAGAGATTTTGCATCTTTGTAGTTTCTGGTTTTCCTAGGTGGGGCTGGGTAGCTTGGAAGGTGCAAGTTGTGATTTCTCTGGCTGTGGGCATGAGGGTAGGAGTATTCTGTCTCCAAACGACAGAGCTGATGTCTTATATCCCAAATGTCAACAACTGAAATGAAACAACCGTTAAAACCAAAACCACCCAGGAGTCCTGTGGAAGCCACCTGACTGATCATCTCCACACCTGTCAGTCTCTTGTGATATCCTGACTAACCAGATGCAAGGCGCGATGGATTTCTGGTCCAGCCAGGAGCTGGCTGAAGGAGTCTAAAATAATAAATCAAAGTGTACTTAAAAAAAATGTATTGTGAAGCCCAAACTGTATAAATGCACTGGACCAGGCTGCCCAGAGAGGCTGTGGAGTCCCCTTCTCTAGAGACATTCAAACCCGCCTGGACACAGCCCTGCGTGATCTGCTCTGGTGAACCTGCTTCAGCAGGTGGGTTGGACTGGATGATCTCCAGAGGTGCCTTCCAACCCCAACCATTCCGTGATTCTGTGAACAGATTTTAGGCCTCCTATGAATGCCATGAAGAAGTAAAAAAGGATAGAAGCCTGGTTTAAAAGAAAAATGTTCAGGTCATCTTTGTCCTGTAAAGGGATAATTCCTGACTGATATTCAGGCTGTTTCATCCAGTTTCCTCTTTTCCTGTCTATGTGTGCATGGCAATACACGTTACTGTAATGCTTGCATCCACGGAATGATTTGCACAATAGTTGTAGATCATATAGTTCTGAAATGGCTTAACTGGAAGAAGCTGCTGTGTGACTGGGTGAACTTTTGGCACCAGCCTCACAGTACCGAGGAGTAAATGATCTTTCATGGGAAGGTGTGAGATTGCCAGTGGATTTCCTTGGTTTTAGTTACATGGGGGCAGATCCATTTCTCCTGGTGCTCTGGGCTTCAGATCCTTGGCTGAACGTTTTCACCATGACCTCGGAGCTGCTGTCAGGTTGGTGCATTGAAGCCGTAAGGATGGGGTCGAATCACTCTGGGAGAATCCCTCCCCCACAGGAATGGAGGAAGACATCGAACTGGGTTGATCTACTCTAGGTGAACCTACCTAGGCAGGTGGCTTGGACTAGATGATCTCCAGAGGTCCCTTCCAACCTCAACCATTCTGTGACTCTGTGATCTCTTGGAAGACCATGCCTGGCTTAAAAATGACAACAAAATCCATAAATAGTTGAATGCTTCTGATTGCTAGCTTATGAACAGCTTTGGTTGGTGTGCATCTCACGCTTTTCTCTAGAGCTGTGAAAACTGGGAGTCCTGCAGAGTTGCTTGCTCTGGGAGCCGGGAGAACGGCGGGGAGACAGAAAAAGGACAAGTTTGGGGCTCAGACTGTGGTGATGGGGCCTTAGCGAGGGGCTTCAACCGAGAGGTTCTCACCCTGCAGGAGATGAGTTCATAACTCAGTGAAATGCTGAATCACTCAACAGGCAAAGCTGAAGTTACTTGTCAGATAAAATATCTTACCTCTGCTGTTCTCTGTGTGACTTGTCTGGGAGAAATACAGTGCATAGCTTATTCTTCATCAGAAGTAATTAATACAAAATCAATTGTATGAAGCAACGTTTACCATGAGAAAAAACTTTATGACAAACTAATTTGGAAAGTATTTTACAACATAAACATTTTGGGAAGAGTGTTATATGGCAAGATCTGGAATGTAAAACTGTGGTGACTCTATTAAAGCCAACATTTACACATTAGTAAACCTTAAAATAGCCATGTCCTAGATTTTAGAATAATCTACAAATGGGTCATTTTTCAACCTACAGACTTCAGAAACTCTATTGTGAGACAGATCCAAAGAAGAATTTTGTTTGCCAATAAAATTTTCCAAAGGAACTGTTTTAAAAATGGTTAGAACATAATGTAATGGTTTTATCTAACATTTTCAGCTAATGGGATGGGTTTCTTATGAGTAAGAGTTTGGGACAGGGACATCTTATTATTCATATATTAGAAAATAATCTAATTCCTATTTTAAATGCAAATGTCTGTGCAACTCTAAGTGCTGGGCTGCATTTAAGTATTTGTCATCAAATCCATGAATCCATTAGTTGTCCAAAGTCCATTTGTGATTGGATCCATTCGTTACATTAGACAATATTTCTTCCAAAATAATAATCAGAAGAATATTAAGAGACAACACTCTCATGATGATCTGCAAATTGCAGAAGCAAGGCACAAAAATATATTACTGAACCAGCTTTCAATCTTTCCCCAAATTGATCAGATTTTTAAACTGCCAAAATTTAAAAATAGTACACGGCTATTGCCATGAACATAATTTAAAAGAAAAAAGAACAGTAAATCCAAGGAATAAGAGATGCTACATCAGCAGATCCATACAACTGGAATGTACCTTCTGTCATTGTTTTGCTACAGACTAGTAGTCAGACTTCACATCAGTACAGGGTAAACAGGACCAAAACCTCATGTTACTACTACTGAAAAGTAAAAAAACCAATTAAATCCTCCAAAGAATTACGTTGATTTTCTTATATTGCCTAAGCTGTTCAACAAATGCATTTGTAAATTTTCAGAAAATGTACTGTAGGCAACTACAGCTTTTTGTAGTACAAAAATATCTAAATTCCTGCTTTAAGTGCGTGACCACATGAAACCTTCGATGGAGAAACATTTTGGTGGTTTCATATTAAATGGTGCCTCCAAAACTGTATCTGTCATCTTGTCATAGAAATTAAATGCTCTAAATTAACATGACAAGTCTTGGTGGTTTTTTTTTCTGTGCAAGATGGTTACCAACTGTAAAGTAATGATGCAAAAGTTGTATAGCTTGCTGCAGTTGAGACAGACAAATGACACAGACCAAGTTCTTCCAGGATGGAAGTAGTAGATGCCATTTATTGCCACAAGGGCATTTTTATACAGTTTTACCAATTCATGTATCTCTTCACTATTCGGTTACAAGTTACAGCAGCAACATCTCATTGGCTATTTTTGCTATCATCAATGTTACTCTTTTACTCCCTTCTCTCTCATGAGTACATCCTTAACATCTCCAGATACTCTGTTACTCCCATCTTTCTCATGGGTAGGCCCCAACATTTTCATGGCTAATTTCTGTTCCCATGCCCTCCGTCAGGGAATCCATGGATCCACTGTAGTCCCCTACACAGCTAACATGACCTCATGCAGTTTTAATGCTCAAATATATAAGCACAAACATTTTAGTTTTTTGGATAACAGAAAACCGCATCCTTTGCCAACTATGGTCTTTTACTAGGAGGGATCAATGTCCATAATTGTTATGAATTATTTGAGCCTTAGTAGTGTTATCGCTACAGAGGTAAGACAATTTATTTTCCCTTAGGTTTCTTTTTCTGAGCTAGCTTCACTCAAATTGAATTACACTGCAAATTAACTTTCAATTTGCACCCGTATGATTCTGCATTAATTTGCCTGGCAAAGCCAAGTTTTGTAATTCATGGTACTGGTAACAACCGACCTGCTCAGCAACTTCATTCCCAGTGAACATTCAAAACCGTTTCTTTTGGGGCTCACAGAGTAATTGTGAGAAGTCCCTGGGTGGAAAGAGCTGGTCTGGGTTCACACTACTGAATGGCTGAGTAAGTACTGAGCATGGATCAGGATACTTCAGCATCTCCACCGCTGATGGCCGAATCAAATAGAGTTCAAGGCATTAACTCAATCACGTTAAAAGCTTCTGTGTGTGGACTGGACTATAACTAGAAACTACATTTCAACGATGAGATGAGCTAACTTTGTTGTAAATACCAGCCATCTGTCTATTTTCTTTTAGTTCCAAAAGTATTTGTCACTTGGTTGCCTGAAAACTAATAATGCGAGAGTTTTTGAAGGAACGTGGATTAACAAAAAAAAGGAAAATGTTGACATACAGGATCAATGTGGGATTCAATAACTTTGGCATGTTTGAACGTGTACAATAGATAACCTCAGTGTAAAACTACTGATAGCATTTTCAGCTTCACAGGTTAAACTTCCTTGCTTAAGTAAACCTTTGCAGCCCAGCCCGTGTACAGGAAAGAGGACAAGAGACCCACACCGAATTCTGCTGATGTCTGCTAGTGCTTTCTTACCTGATCTTGGGCAACCGATACATTGTTGCCTCATCTCTTCAGGGTAATAAATACTTTCATCCTTCCATCAATTTAATGTCTATTAGACCCAAACTCTCAAAAGTAACGGCTACTTTTTACTGGTTTTTCAAAAACAATGTAACTGATTTTGGGAAGTCTCTAGATCAGGGGTGTCTAACTCATTTTCACTGGGGGCCACAGCAGCCTTGTGGCTGCCTTCAAAGTGCCAAATGTGATTTTAGGACTGAATAAATGTAACAAATGTAACTACTCCTACATTCACACAGTCCTGCGATCATATTCTGTCCTTTGAAGGCATCCACGAGGCTGATGTGACCCCGGGTGAAAATGGGTTTGACACCTCTGCTCTTGATGATCTACCATGATTGAAATAACCTGAATTCTTGACATTTCTCTCCCTTGCTTTGTTTTCCCTTGTCTGTCGCATTGTATGTTTTTACAGCCATCTTTCTTGTTTTCGTATTTCAGCACCTGATCACACGTGCTCTCGCAGTGCTGGTTGGTGAGCGCTTCCTGATCATCTTCCACACATTGCTACAGTGATCTGCTCATCGTATTTCATTATCAAATGCAAGGTTAAATACATTATATAGACATTTTAGGCATGAGACTTCCAAGGTTAATGCAAGTACAGCAATAACTGCTCTTTGAATATAATTATACTTTCTCTGGATTCACTCAGCTATATTTTTTTCCTAGATGCCAGGGTTATGCTGTGGAAAATGTTACTTTCCATCAGGCCTTGTTATTGGACTTCTTGAGGTTAACGTTCTTTGAACAAAAACACAATCTAGAAAAGATGTCATGTCTTGGGAAACTGTTACCAGAGATGCTTTATTTAGTAAATTAATGATCAGCAGTGACATATTGTTAACATATTAAGTACAGCGTGAGACTGCTCTGCAAAACTGTCATTCTGGCAGCAACAATCCGAAACTAAGTAAACAGTTTTACTTGAGTTCAAAAGTTAAACATATCTGTAAAATTTGGTTCCCTTTTCAGTCTCGTGAACTTGATAGTGGACAATATGAGGCCAACAAATACATTTCACAGGCCGTGTATTGTTTTGCATCACAGGGTGGTTTGCTTGCTTGTGTAGGTCTTTGGGACAGGAGATTTAACTAGGAAATATGTCAGTGTGGTCCAGAGTCAGGAATAAAGATTGAACTTTATCATGACAGTTTCTAAATATAACTTCATTACAACTAACAACCAGAGAATATTCAGGATCTTGTCATTCTATCTCTATAGTCAGGTAAATAAATACCTGAAGATTATATGTGGTACCCAACCTGGTGACTCCCAACCATGTTAAAGATGCCACATTGTTGTAATTTAAAAATAATTAAAGTGGAGGCAGGAGATTTAGTCAGCTGCAAAATATATAACCATTAGGTTCCCTTTAGCATAGTCACCTGAGAGTTATTAACACCAGTTGTAAGCAAAAAGAAGATCAGATGCATGAGTCAGTCTTCTGAAACAAATTCATTACCTTGTATCCACTTAACTTTAAAACATACTAATTCCAGGAAGCTTTCCAAAGATAGGCTACACTAGAAAAAAAATCTATTGAAAAAAGCTGCATATGAACAAATGAAAATAACAAGAGAACTACAGTAATTGATTTTATTTAACCTGTGTATCTTTTACTCTTTTATGGTTTTTATTTTTCCTTTTGTTTAGGCTTTACAGCACTTTGGATGGTGAGGGAAAAATCAATAGCAAGTTGTCTGGCATAATCTGGCTGCTTTGCAACATTACATTTACCTTACAATGGCTGTAATCCCAGTTTAGTGAAGACCAACATCGGTCAAGCAGAAATTGTGTAAGCTGAAGGGTCATCAGAGATGTTCACTAGTGACTGTCCAACCTCGGGCTTGTCTTGTACAATATTCCTATTGGTGACTGTGACACACACACATAAGGAATTTGCCAACAGTAAAAAGCTGAGAGGCACTGTCAAAACTGAAGTGAAGCCAAATGTTCATCGGAAAGTACTGAATAACCGAAAGTACTGGAATCCAAAACTGAGACCAAATTTCGTCGTTCAAAAGTGTCCTGCCTTAGGGGAACCATCAGAGGAACTTCTGCCTTGAATTGAACTTATAAACCAAAAATGTCTGAGGAAAAGGAAGATCAGGATGTACCATTGTCGAGGGTTAGGATTGCGGGGTGACAATCAAACCCTGGCAGATGTATTGTTAACCTCCTCTCCCCCCCACTTCCCCCTTTTGCCCCTCCCTCTCCCCCCTTCCCACTCAGGACAGGCGATCGGGAGGGAAAGAAGGACAGAGAGAAGAGAGTTGGAAAAGTTAAAGATGTTTTACTAATGCTACTAATAAGAATAGAGAAAATAATACAAAATATACAAAACCAATCTTGAAAGTCTCAGCAACTGCAGAGCCAGCACCCAAAGTCCTGGATTAGACTCTGTAGCCAACCGGAGCTGGATTCAGTCTCTCACTGGGCCTCAGTTCGCAGGGACGACCAGCAAGGTTCTCTCCTAATGTCAGCCATGAGGAAAAAAGGGAAAAAGGGCCGAGATCCTCGTGATCTCCCACTTTTATATGAAGTATTCATGTGAATGGAATGTTATACACCGTTGGTCAGTCTCTCGATCATCAGTTTCTCGTTGCCCCTCTCGCGAGATGTCCATCCGTGCTTATCAATAAGTTTGCATTCCATTGCTAGGTTTACCGAAACATGTGTTGGGTTCTCCAGGAAAATGCAGCTAATATGAAGGCTTTAGCTGACAGGCAAAAATTCACTAAAAGAGAAACTTGGTTTTTAACAAAACCAGGACAACCATTGAATACCAGGACTCTTAGGAGACAACAGCATTGTGCAGAGATGAGAAAAGTAAATGGAAATGCATTTACACAAGTACTTCAAAGAGTGAAAAAATTGTTTCAGTATGGCAGGGGAGACCTGCTCTGCAACACAGTACCTGACTCTGGTTTGCTATGTTGACCAACAGTGTGAAGAAGGGCTACCAGGATAATGAAGGAAGCGGGAACCTGATCTTACAAGAAGACACAGCTGTCGTGGTTCCTGGAGGTGGCCTGAGCCAGCCCAGCTTTGGCTGACCATCCACTGAACTGATACTGCCCAAAAGCTCAGCAGAGAACTTGAAGAGTTATTTCTCTGCTGGTCTAATCATCTGAATTGAAAGGTCAGACAGCAGTCAGAACCACTTGCACAGGCGACATAAGCATGGCCAGGAGAGAGCAGAGGAGGAGGAGAAGAATATCAGACATCATGGCTTTCAACAGCGAGAGGCTGATAGATCAGCTCAGTCTGTTTCTGGCAACCTTGCCTAACTCAGCAGAGCAAGGCTTGCTTAGTCTGGCAAAACTCGACAGGGCAGAAAGAAGATTTTATCTATCAGCACTCACTGAGATAAGACCAGAGGCCAATGATGCAAGAACGAATGGATAAAAACTGGCCACAAACAGAGTTGGACTGCAAATTAGAAGAGTTTTAGGATCCATGTTAGCCAGATTCTGCAACAGCTTCTAATAGAATTAGTCAGGAAAACAGGACAGACATAAACACTGAGGTACAACCAATAAACAGTCATGTTTAAACAGAAGGAATTACTTTTTCATCCACAGAGCCCTTAGAGGCATGCAGCAACAGGATTCTGCTGTTGGAGGATGTTACAGAGGCCACAAAGGTAAATGGACTCAAACAGGGATTGGCCAAATTCCTGAAGGGGAAACACATCAGTTTCTACTTCAAACAGCCAAAATGTTCCTAGGCTGGAGCTCCACATGTGTGTGCAAAGGATTACAGGTATGGAGCCTGTGGTAGCAGGGGATCAGAGTGCATGATGCAGGATGCTTTTTCAAGACCTACATCCAAAGTGTACGGATGGTTCAAATGGTTCAAATTCCATGTCCTGTATTCCACAAGACACCAAACCAGTGTTCTTATCTGGCCAAAATATTTATTTGCTTAAGACTAGGCTACCAGATAGTGCAAAGCAAGCAAACATGTAGGCAAGTTTCTATTTCTCAGTTAAAAGTATTTTGTTTTGATTTTCCACCACCAATCACTGTTACTGACTTCAATTGCTGTAAGGACTAATTGGAAAGAATAGAAAATGGAACTGATGCAAGTTAGTATATCATTAATACAAAACAAAGTTTAGCTCTTATTTCCAGTACTCGATTCACATAACGAAATTTTTAAATTATAGGTTTGATGCATAATACACAAAATTTAGCAAATGCCCATACCTGTGTTGCAGAGTTCCATAGAATATTTTATGCCAACCCTAAATATTACAAAATGATGCATCAGACCCCAATAATCATGCTACATCCTTAAAAAAATACATTTTTTAAAGGAATCAATAAAATTCTGAATGCATTAAAGGCAAAGACAAAGCTTTTGTAACATCAATGATGAAATCCATATGGGATTTTATTTTAATTGCCTTTTGTTTTTTATGAGCCTTCAGGACTCACCTACTTGCAATTTCCAATTTCTATAACTAGAAAATTAATTTTCCTTTTTAACTGACTGCTGGAATTTTCCTGTAGTCTAATAACTCCAGAAATTGAGGCAATAAGAGAAGGACAAGTTATCATAAGGTTTGTGCTGTTATTATGAGAGTCAGCTGGAGAACAAATATTTCTTTTAAACTCGTCCTGCGGGAAGAGGGCAGAGTGTCGCCCAGGGACATCTGATGAATTGGGCAGGAGTGCCCTCGGGATGAAGGGCTGGGAGTGTGGTCCAGACAGCTCCAAGAAAGGACCAGGCTGGGAGGGAGAGTGAGATGCAGATCCCACCAAGCTGACCTTGTCACTGCTACTCAGAATACAAATGGGTTGGGACAACACTGTCTGTTTCTGGGACTTTCCACCTCCTCCCTTGTTGCTGACACTTTATATGCCCTGTATCCTCCTGCAGAGGCAGGAGCAGCTGGTCTTGTTCTCCAGATGGCCAAAGCAAACACTCAGGGAGGGCAGGGCAGCTGCACCAGCCACCTGGTGACTTTATCTGTGCCTGGTGCCAACCCTGCTTGCTGGGCTGCGTGTGGGATCGTGGAATAATTTTGGTTGGAAGAGACCCTCAGGATCATTGAGTCCAACCATAACCTAAATATAGCACTAAACTATGTCCCTAAGAATTTCATCTACATGTCTTTTAAACACCTCCAGGGATGGTGATCCAAACACTTCCCTGGGCAGCCTGTTCCAATGCCTGACAGCCCTTTCCATGAAGAAATTTTTCCCAATATCCAATCTGAACCTTCTCTGGAACAACTTGAGTCTGTTTCATCTTGTCCTATCACTTGCTACTTGGGAGAAGAGACCAACACCCTCCATGCTACAGCCTCCTTTCAGGTAGTTTGTAGAGAGCAATAAGGTCTCCCCTCAGCTCCTGTTCTCCAGGCAGAACAGCCCCAGGTGTCTCAGTCACTCCCGTCACACTTGTGCTCCAGACCCCTCACCAGCTCTATTCCCTTCTCTGAACTCTCTCCAGTACCTCAAGGTCTTTCCTGTTGTGAGTGGCCCAAAACTGAACACAGACGAAGCAGAACAGAGGACTACTCTTGGAAAATACTAAATTATCAGGCCACTTACATTCAGATCAAGCTTGACACCTCGAACGATGCCAGTGAACTTTATGTAATTTTACAGAAGATGAATTTGTCTTCTGCTGATGTTAGGTGACTTTATCTTTTAGGCTTGACTAACTGTTCATTGCTGGTTGAACCTCCTGGGAGCAGCCTCACACAAGAACAGTGATAGTGGAGCAGTGAAGAACTCTCTTGAGTTTGGAAAAAAGCATGGGAAATAGTGGAAATATCTGCTTGGAAGATAAAAGCACAGCCTAAGAAGGGGAAAAAAGAGAGAAATCTGCAAGAAACAGGGATGGTAGGAGAGGGCCAAGAGGGACAGAAGTGTTTTAAGCTAAAAATAAACCTCAGTTCTCAAATTTAAATATATAAGGCTGTCTATTAAAAAATAGTACCAGATTACATCTCTACAGTGCCAAATAATTAATGACTTTTAATAACCCTAATAAATTTGGATGTCATCAAAACCTTGTTGCGTATCATTGACTGTTTCAAGAAAGGACTGTGAGCTCTTAAGGGAGACTTGCACCTGTATTAAAATGTTCACTGCTGACATCTTTCCCAGGTACATCAATTATAATTAAAGAGTAATAAGAATGCCAGGATGGACTTCTCAGGCACTTTCATGTGGGAGTCCTAGCATTTAAAATTAAATCCATTAATTGTAACTACTGTACGTTTGTGATCTCTCAGCGTACAAACTAATTCATTGCTTTTGCAGTCATGCCAGTCTTTGTTAATGAAGGTTTGTGATTTATTTAATTTGATCAGGAATGTATCAGAGTGCCCCAAACTGGACTGATAAAAGGTCATTAGTTCATACTGTTCAAGACAATTTGGAATCTGATAATGAAAAATGTTTCTAGGCGCTTGACAAAAATTGATTAGTAAAATGGGCTCTAACTGTTTAAAGGAAAGCTCCATATTTTCTTCAACCAAGCCAGCTGAAAGTTCATATGTTAAGAAGCTCTTCTCACTCCGAAGTGGCTCTGAAATACATTTGAAGATAAAAGGCTTTTTAAAAATTATTTATGGCATTGCTTAGGAGAGGAGGGAGCTACAGCGCTATCATCATCTGGAAGACTTCATTTCTTTTTTCCCTTTCCATACATAGCAGCCAACGTCACAGTCTCTGAGTGAGACTCATATATTAACAAATGTGTTCCTCAAAAAAAATACTGAGGTAGGAATATCTCTGCTTTACAAATGTGAAAGAGAGGTAAAGAGTGTGGAACTGATATGACAAGAGTTTGTGACTCCCCCCTATCTCTGCAACTGAGCAACAACAGTGAGCATGGGCTGGTGTCTCAAAGTCAATGTTGGATGAGTCACAGCACTGATGTCAAAGTGAACCCAGAGCAACCGGCCCAGATGTAAACGGCCGTTCCATAGCTATTAGCTAGGTGAATTGAATCACAGAATCAGAGAACAGTTGAGGTTGGAAGGCATCTGTGGACTTTGTCCATGATCTCTGTGCAAAGCAGGGCAACAGATTGCTCAGCACCCTGTGCAGTGCAGGTTTGAATATCCCCAAGGATGGAGGTTTCACAGGCTGTATCATCTGGCTCCTGTTCCTGTGGTTGACTACCTCTACCAAGAAAATTTTATTTCTTATATCTAGTTCAAAATACCCTAATTTCCTTCTTTGAAACTTGTGTCCATGGCCTCTTGGTTGCAACTTGTGTGCATTGCCTTAAGAGGAGTCGGGTTCCACCTTTTATATGCTCTCCCATTAGATAGTTATAAACTGCAGTAAGGTCTTGCCTTCACCTTCTTGTCTCAAGGCTGAACAAACCTAACTCTTTCAGCCTTTCTTTATATCATACAGTCCAGCCCCTCATCATCTTGTTGGTCCTCTGATGGATTTGCTCCAGTATTTCAGTGTCTTTCTTGCCCTGAGGATCCCAAAATTGCATGTAGCTCTCCAGATGCAGTCTTGTATGTGCCAAACAAAGGCAAGAGTCACTTCCATCAACCTGCTGGCTATATCTAGTTAAAATAGTCTGCTACACGGTTGGCTTTCTTTGATACCGCTGACTCATGCCAACTTCTTGCCCAGGAGCACCCCAGGTACTTCTCTGCAAAGATGCTTTCCAGCTAGCTTATGTGATCATGACCACACAAAAAGTTAGTGGAAATGCTGAGCATTCAAACTACATCTCCTGAATCCTGTCTGGGGCATCTTCATCTCTTCCCAAAGGTCCTTTGAAAATCCAGATTTACTGTCAGAGATCAAAAGACAAATGTATTTTTTTTCCCACAGTAAATGTTAACTTAAGCCTTTAAAATCAGTACCAAAGTAAAATAAGAATTATTCAACTGTCTCCGGCACTTCCCTCAACATCCTTCTGTGACACTGATAATAATCCTGAACAACTTAATTCCTCATTTGTCGTTTAGGTCTTAAAGTCTGTTTACAAGTGTCTAAGCATCATTGCTCCTTCTTTATGGATGAAGGATTAATTTCTTCATTGTGTGGCTTGTCTCCAGTCACATGGAGGGTGAACTCACCCGAGCTAACTTCAGCCATGCACATGGCAAGTGCCTAATCTCACCAGGGATTTTCAGTCAATAAACACATCCAGTGAGCTGAACCCATCGTAAGAGAGGAGTTTAGAAGAGAAGTGTCTTTCTATGGTGCGACATCTAGATGAAGAGGTTAGACTAGATGCCTAATATTTAGACAGCCTAAATCAGATTACATTGATATCACTCATAAAGAAATGTAAGAGTAGGTAGGAGTAAAATTCAGCAACTTTATTATAAAGTAATATAAACTGTCCTCACCCCTACTGAATTCTGAGTAATCACACTGAATTTTATCAACTGCAAAGCTCAATTAATGGGTCTGAGCTGTGCAAAATCTCAGTTTATAGAAGAACATATACAGTTCATTTGGGACTAAGCTAATAAACCTATGCAGTAAATTAATCTGAGTAACTTGAATGATGCACAGAGTGAAGTCAGAACCAGGATTCCAGGGTGTAGCTGCAGTAATTCTTTCAGAATAATTTAAGATATCAGAATACTATTGTTTCCTCTTGGTTATCTGAATTGGTTTTTCCTTTTTTTTTTTTTTTTTCCCCTTGCTTTCTCTTATTTATGTTCCACAATATTATAATTCATGTTCCTTAATTTTTAGATGAGTCTTCACAAAATGAGCTTATCGGCTGTCTTTAATTTCCACTATTTCCAGTAAAATTTGAAGGTCACTTCTGTCTCTTAAGAGCTGTTTTGTGAAAACTTGTCTTCTGAGTGGGCATGACATTGGCTTGTGTTTTCATTAATATTTTTCACTGTTGCAAAAGCCAAAGCCCTGTACACCAAACAACCCATCTGAGTGTTCATACTTAATGAACACAGGTTGGGATGTACAGGGATCTTCTTCAGACATTCCAGACCTTTAACCTTTTTAATCATGAGTAATTTGTTGTGAAGGACCTTTTAAAATTCTTCTAAGAACTTCTGCAAGAAAACACTTCCATGTATCCATATATCTATACATACACATAAGTGTGAGTATGGTTTTCTGGATCACAAGAAAGTTCAGGTCACCTAAACCAAAGAACTAATTTTGTCTGGTTTTCCTCAAATCACATGAAAGATTTGACTTCGATAAGGCTCTTGTTTACATGGGCACCAAGGGAATGTGAAAATACTCCAACCAATTTAAATACGCAATGAAGTGAAACACGTTTTAACAACAGCTAGATGTGTACTGGCCCATAGCACATATGTTTCTGTCAGCATAAAACCAGCATGTTTGAATTTGCTTGGAATGGCAATTTTTCTAATGCTTATACATAGGGAAAGATTCCAGGTATATCAAAGGTGAGCCAAAGATAACAAAGTTGAAGACGAAGTTGTATTTGTGCTCACTTGAGGGCAATTATTCTTTGCAATTGGGCTTTCAAAGACATCTAAGGATCCTGAACACTTCATTCCTATGAAAATAAATTGATACTTAAGCCTTTAGGCAGAAAAAGAGCATCCTAATCTCTATTACTTAGCTGAACATCTTTGCAGCACTACTGTTGGAATCACGTATGTTTATAATGTTTAACCCCAGAAAACAAGCTAGGATTTATGGTTAACTAACACTTGCCAAGTAACATGATGTTGTCTCTCAATTATAGCTATAGAACTATAATAAGCCTTTACTCCCACACTCCTCAGAAGACTGAATGCCTAAAATAAATGATCTTGTTCAATTAGAAGTGGTGAATGAAATGTAGGAACCTCTGGGAGAAAATTTTGCCGTGAAGATCTTACAATGGAGCTGAGACCATAGGGCAATAACTTTTTCATCTTAGGAACTATGGATATAGGGTTCTTTACTCTCTTCAGCTCAATGTTTCTATAGAGGAATAAGGTGTCAATATTAAGAAATATAGCACTTGTTTGCCTATTTTACGGGCTTGAGAGCATTGACTGCAGACAACTTATAGATATCCAGTTTTCTAATCGAAACCCCCAATATCTCATCAAATCAAACCAACAAAATGTGGAATGATCACCCCAGAAGGGAATCCCATTGCTTCACTATAGTTCGCTGATCTGATTAGCTGTGTAGCACAGGATGGATCCCATCCATTTTTCAAAACTGGGCTAAAGCCCTGAACAGTTGTTTTGGTATTGTAGATGAGGCTTTAGGTCTTAATAGTTCCTACAATTACTGCTGAATCTGGCCTTGGCTCGGGAATAAACTCCTTGTATTGAAAAGATTTACTACCGTAACTATATCTGTATCTCAATTTAATGAAAATGTTAAGGATAATTTGATGGTCTCTTGCCAGTGTAATTTTAAATAAAATGTCTTCATTCCTTGGCAGTGTCTTTTGGCACTCAGATTTAACTAAAGGAAGTGCTTAAGTGAAGTGCTTCTACATTACAGTCTTGCCAGTATCTTCTCTGATAGAATAGATTTAATTTTCAATGTTTTACCCAGAGTAAATAAATTTTTAAAAATAAATTACCTCCCACCATAAGTCCATATGGTAGCAAACCTTGCTAAAGCATTACTAAAAATCGGATATTGGCCTATCACAGCATTTGGACTAATCTCAGGCCTCACCTCCTGTAAATTAGAGAATTTCTAACTTATTTGCTGTTCATTTACTCTGCACTCTTGTAAAAAAATGTTTCCGCATCTTGGGAAGTAATGTAGCACATAATGAGACACTGTTGGTGCATCTTAGATTTTCATCTGAGTTCAGCAAGTCAGCATAAAAGTTTAGGACACTTTATTATAATTGCACAGGGAATGGAAAGTAATGGTAAGATGGTGACGATTTGGCCATCATACCCTACAGCACTGAGCAACTGCCAAATATACTCTTGATTGCTTACCCTGTCTAAAAATGGAATATACTCCCAGAACTGGGCCAAAAGGACAATGCATCAGATGTTAAATTGTTTGGGGATTAGTTTGACAATAAAAAAGATTGTAGGTGTAAAACAGTGCTCACTCAATGTGTAAAAACAGTGTATATAGTATTTATTTTATTTTTAAATGCCGTCGATTCTTTCGATATGTAGAGTGGTTATGCAGACTATACAATCAGCCTTTGACAGAGGCAGAGTGTCTTAGTCTCCTTACAATAAGGTACGAGTAGTTCAATAATTTTGAAAGCTCATAATTCAGCACAGTACTGCTGTCTTTAGCAGCCAGCACAACATGAAGTCAAGATCTGTTGGGAAGGAATTATTTCATTATTACTCCCCAAAAAAATCTTTATTCCTGCTTTTCTTCTGCCCAGTATCAAGGTGTCAGGAAGCTACATTTAGAAGACAGCTTTGCTCCAAGTCACTCACAGTGGAAAAGGAAAAAGAAAACCAGGGAGCATCATCTTACAATTCTCAGATATGAACCACGAAATTTTTCCCGTCCTTCAGTACCAAGAGGCAGGCCCAGGAAAGAGTGTATAGATAAGTTCCTCTCTAATGTGGATTGAATCACACTTTGCCCATATTTTCAACAAATGTGACTCACTCACTTGTGATGTTCTTTTATTTCAATGGCATGCATTTACAAGGTGGTATCTGCACAGCCTCTGAAAACTTACCCCACTCCACACCAATCCCAGAACATAATCTTCTGCTCGGGCAGAATCTCCTCTGATGTTTCCCTCTTTGCCCCACACTTGCAGACAAAAAGCAATATAGACCATCAAACCTACAGGACATCTCGAAGGAAATGTAAAACATGTTGAGACTTGGTCACTATACATATCTGTTATGATTCAGAATTTGTTGGCACAGCAGAAGGATGGAAATATAAATTGAATGCTAGGAGAAAATCTACAACTTTCTGTTGTGAGCAGCTATGCACATTGTTGAACTTCCCGGTTTGCAGTGGTTTGCCAAAACTGTACTCAGTACTGATGTGTGAAAGTTGCTTAAGAGCAACATATACTTAGAGACATATGTATTTAGAGACAATTTTCATGGACATATAGATTTTTAGAGCACAGGGATGGACTAGAGGTCAGACCTACACCTGTATTTCTGGGGTTCTTTGTTTTTAATTCCCCAGGACTTTCATATGTCATTAATTTCTTAGGGACACGGTTTAGTGCTAGAGTTACGTTATGGTTGGACTTGATGATCCTGAGGGTCTCTTCCAGCTGAAATGATTCTATGATTCTATATTCACAGTCTTCTTTCTTTGTTTATTAACAACAACAACAAATACACCTGAAAGTAAAAAGAAATTAATTTTCTTGGAAATGGAATACTTGTCATTGGTGATTCTCACACATACAGGTAAAATGGCCTACATACCTGATTTCAAATAAAAAGAAGAAAATATTAATACTGACTGTGGGAAGTGAAAAAAATGTTGAGTAATGATGTCTTTTTAACAGACTACAGTCTGATGAACAATTGGACTTCTGCAGTCCAGCTGTATCTAGAAGCAACATGTACCTATGCCTGCAGAGGGGAAAAGGAACAATCAAAAGGCAGAGAACCTTGATTAGGAGAAAGCAAAAAGTCTCACGGAATGTGCAATAAGGAAATGAGAAAGATGGGAAACTGCGGATGGAGCTATTGTAACCTCACTGCAGCAGGTGGGCCAGTTAGGTGCTAACACAGCACACATGCAAGAGCAATATTCCTAGATCTTTGAGTATGTGTTTGTCAGGGCTCTGAACGCACTGACAGGGCTTAATTGCCCTGAACAGCTTCAGCCGGGACCGCTGTCACTCACCCTACTGCCATCCATCATCTAGGCACACAAACCTGTCTGCAGCCCTGACTGCTGGATGGACCTTGAACTGATGTCATAGCACTGTCTGCTGCTCATGGCTGGACCCTCACACCGCGTGGGCTGTCAGTGGACCCTGTGACCATTGCTGGGCTCTGCCCACCCACCGTCTTTGAATCCTGTGGGATTACATCCTGAGTGGGGAGGCCATGGCCTGTGCTGGGGTCAAGCTCAATGCTCACTCATCTTCCTTCATGGAGCAGCTCTGCTCTTGCTGCTCTCTGTGAGAATATTAAACCAGCCCCTGCTCTGAATTTTAAATAAGTGACACTGAGACTTTTGGCTTTTGTATATTTCCTCCACTGTGGCAGAAATGTATATTTTGTCCTAAAAAAATAAATATAAAAATAAAACACATTTACAGTTTCTTCTATGCTTCCACAAATTCCCTGTCTCCAAGATACAAGGACTTGGTTTATCCTGTCATATAAGTTTTCATCTAGTAAAATTACACCTAGAGTGGCCTCTAGGGGCACATGCAAATCACTAAGACTTCTCAGACAAGCGTTCATCAGTTAAGCTCATGTCATTTACCAAATACTTCTTCAGAAGGTAACAGGCAGGGTCAGTAGAGGGTCTTGTGTCCTGACATTGAAGCTGGAACCTGTTAAACATGTATTGGTTCAAAACCTACTTCATAGAAACTCTGTTATCTGCAGTTTCATGTTTCTTTGGCGTCTTACATGATGAGGGATTGAATCCCCAAATTGGCTTTACTACTGATAAAAATACAGCACTAACTCATGATCTAACAGGTTGCTTTGGTGCCAATGAAAATCAATGAATTAACTGCAAGGGACATCTAGCCTAGTTCTTTTCTGTATAAGACTTACGAAGTTTACCAAGGCTTAACTCCACTTGAAAAGAATGCTGACACGCTTGAAAAAAAACCCAACAACTTGCTACCACTCCCACATAGAGCATTGTGATATTACATCAGCAATGCACCATGTTGAAACTATGAACGAACATTTGACATGGTATTTCACAATGCCCTAAACCTCAACTCCACTCATAAACAGTACTTAAAGGAAGCCAGGCTTGCTCATACTGAAACTATGTTATCTCAGGAAATGCGGGGCTAACATTCATTCTTGCCAAGCACTTGTTCCCTTATGAAAAGTCTGAAATTTTAAAATTTAGGCTCTTCTAGATCATCTAAGTCCAAAGAAATCTCAACAAATACTTCATTTGTCAGTCAGCTTGGTGGTAATTAAATGGCTTTGTGGTCTCGGTATGAACAGCTGCGGAGTGCATGCATTGTCTCCTGACACGGATCACCTCCATTTGTTTGTTCTGATACGCCGACGTGGGAATTCACGAGTTAGGGCTCAATCAAATTCGCACTGAAGGAAACGAAAGCTGGATTTGGCCAAGTATATTTATTTATCACCTTGTAGCTGCAGACTGAGTAACTGCTTTTTGTTATTGCTGTTGTCCACATCACCTCTGTATCTGGAAGGATACAGCCACAGCACTAAAAAATAGAGAACAGGGCAAGAAATAGAAAATAAATGAGCCTCAGGTATAGTTTCACCATTCAGGTCAGTTGCTTTTGTTTTACAGCCCTTTTCTCTTTCCATTCTTCATCAAGGTGCTGATCCCATGCAGACCTGACTCGCACCAGGAACCTTCTCAAGTGGATTTTCACATGCGTCAGCTCAAGGGCCTTCACTTGGGTGTTTGGTGGCTGGTCTCCAGACTGGTCAGGGAGTCTTTGCAATGGGGTGATGTCTGGCATATGCTTGTCCTACAAAAGGGCCAAATTATATGTACATATATATAATATGCATGTTGCTGCATCCCATGCTGAGGAAGGCAGCCCGGTGCTGAGGCCAAGAGGAACCCTCATCTACGCTTCAAATGGAGGGATGTGGTTAGCAGGTTGAGAGAGGTTCTCCTCCCCTTCTACTCTGCCCTGGTGAGACCACATCTGGAATATTGTATCCAGTTCTGGGCCCCTCAGTTCCAAAAGGACAGGGAACTGCTGGAGAGAGTCCAGCACAGGGCAACAAAGATGATGAAGGGAGTGGAGCATCTCCTGTGTGAGGAAAGGCTGAGGGAGCTGGGGCTCTTTAGCCTCAGGAGACTAAGGGGTGACCTCATTAATGTTTACAAATATATAAAGGGTGAGTGTCACAAGGATGGAGCCAGGCTCTTCTCAGTGACAACCAATGGTAGGACAAGGGGCAATGGACACAAATTGGAACACAGGAGGTTCCACTTAAACATGAGAAGAAACTTCTTAGTGAGGGTGCCAGAGCCTGGCCCAGGCTGCCCAGGGGGGTTGTGGAGTCTCCTTCTCTGCAGACATTCAAACCCGCCTGAACACCTTCCTGTGTAACCTCATCTGGGTGTGCCTGCTCCGGCGGGGGGATTGGACTGGATGAGCTTTCGGAGTCCCTTCGAATCCCTAACATTCTGCGATTCTGTGTACACCCGCGCGAAACTCATATTTAAAACAGGAACGAAATTTTGTTTGAAACAACTGCAGATTGGACAAGCCGGACACCGTGCAGGGCTGTGAGACACTCGGCTCCAACGGGCGGAGAGACCACCCCGTGGTTAGGCCCGGGAAGCACAGAGGCAGGCCCGGGCCGGGGTGAGGGCTCGGCGGGGCTGGACGGCCGCGGGGAAGGCGCCGAGGCAGCTGCGACCGGGAGAGGCGGCCGGACCCGGGGTTCGTGCGCTGCGGCGGCCGCGATGCGCGCTCTCGTCAGCACCGAGGGGCGGCGCGCGCGCGGGAGGCGCGGCCCCGGCGGCTGCGGGCGGCGCGCGCCCGTCGGGAGCGCGCCGGGGAGGCTGCGGGCGGCGGCCATCTTCTCTGCACAGCCGGCTGCTCCCCCAGTGCAAGTGAAGCAGCCCCGCCAGCCCCCCTCCTCCGCTCCCTCCCTCCTCCTCTTCCCTCCCACTACACTCAGCTGTCGCCGCCGGTCAGAAAGGGGGCGACCGGGGGAAGCGAGGGCCGCGGGGCGGGGGAGGCAGCCGGGCGGCGAGCAGCCCCGCGGGGGCGACGCGGGGCTCGCCGGCGGCGGGCGGGCTGAGGGGTGGCAGCCCGGGGGGGCTCGTACGTCCGCGGGGCCGGCAGCGGCTTCCCCGCTCGCCGCTGCCGGCCGGCGCCCCCTCGGCGGGGTGAGCGAGGGGGGCCGGACCCCGCTCTAGATGGGATAAAGCTGTAAACATGTTTAGCTTTGAAGGGGATTTCAAAACAAGGCCCAAGGTGTCTCTCGGAGGAGCGAGTAGGAAGGTAAGAAACGGCCCTTGTCCGTCTGCGCGTTTGTGTCTGTGTCGGTTTCCTTCGCCCCCCGCCTGCCTTGTCTGATCATATTATCGTTATTTTTACCGTTGGGCCTTCAGAAATGGGAGCAGCTATGACTAAGGCTTAATAGAGGGGGGAAAACCCCTCCCCTCCTGATGAGGTGTTTATCTCTGATCTCCCTGGCTCTGTGTTGTGTTGCTTTTTTTTTTTTTTTTTTTTTTTTTAATCAGGCCACACACACCCTCTCAGGCTTGTTGTGTAGTAAGAATTGTGGGAAGCGAGGAAATGTCTCCCCAGCCCCCCCGAAGGGCGGCACCTCCCGGGCCGCTCGTCTCTGGGGCTCCCGGGGTGAAGGAGCGAAGGGCTCGGACACTTCTGGTCGGGTCCCTCCGCAGGGGAAGCCGGAGAGAGGGGGGGGCGTGGGGAACAACCTTACACAGCCGGATTAATGCAAATCGTTGGGGGAGGCTTCTTCCTCCACGTGAGTGAGGGTTGCCGGGTCACAGGTTTAGCTTTTCTCCGTCAAGTTGACGTTCAGTCAATTTGTCGTGTGCGGGGTGAGCAGTGGTTAATCGTCTGCTCTGCCATACTATTGGATCTACTTGTGTTTATTGATGGAAAGGAAGTGAAGTGGTTTATTTAGACCTTGCTCATTGGGCAGGGTAGTCAAATGTTTAGTCAAGCACTGAAGGGCATGGAACTACCGAAGAGTAAGAGAAAGGACAAAGTGTTTTTACAAGTGACCTAATTTGTAAGGGTCACTTTAATTCACTGCTAAAGTACTGCTGTCTCATGTTATCACTGGACATGATTGTGTGGGAAGCTGTTGAATGTTTCCATCAGTATTTTTGAATCTTAATGGGGGCAAAAATAAGTCTTGGATTTTGTTATAGTGCACTGTAAGCAACTTTGGTTCTCTGAAACTTTTAAGACTTGGCAGTATGGTGAGGAAACTGAGCTACAATACTATGCTATGTGGTATTAAAATCACAGTGAAGTCTGCATTTTGGCGTATTCCTTTACATAATTTACTGAAGAGGCTATGTAACAGCTGCATTTAAATTGTGTAGATTTTAATTTGAATCATATTTTCTTTATCTTAAGATCTTTCTGTTCAGTAGACTACATACAAGGGCATTACAGGAGTCAAAAATACAACAAATATTCCCCAGCTGAAGTAGGAATTGACAGAATATGCCCTAGCCCTAAGCTTTAGGGTACTTCAGGTGCTTGGCAACTTTTGGCACTGACTTCCTAATGTCATTACTTGCAGAGCATGTTTCCTTCTACAGAAGTAAACAACTGTCGTAATATCTCTTTTTACATTTACTGATTTATGTGTGAAAATGTAGCAGAATTCTGTCTGAGTATACGGACAAATTTGATGTTATACAGGTATAAATTTCCAAGAGCAATATTCAAAAGTAAAGGAAGTGGAAAGTGAAATTGATGCCTAGCCTGTTCTTGGTCAACACAAAGATTGTATTTCGTGATCAGATTGATACTGACTGGTCCACAGATTTCATGATTGTACATTGGTGCACTGAAGTGCTTGTGCTGCATCATTGTAAATCAGTTAGTGGCAGCTTTGAACATTGTGATTATATGGACATTGGAGAATTGCCTTGAACTAGCTGCTGATTTTCAGAGGCTATGTACAGGACTAATGAAAGAATACATGTAAACAGTACTAAGAATTACTTTTAAAATGCAGTTTACCTGAACTTTTGTGTAAACATACTACAGCAGAGATTGACGTGGGAAGTGTTTACATGAGTTCCACGTGCTTCTCGTTATCTCACGTCACAGTCTCCTCGTGATCACGTTTCTCATGCCTATTGGCTTCAGTTTTAAAGAAGGCTGAATTGTAAAATGTTTCCTTTCACCTTTTTGTGCACATGGAAAAAAAATCTCCTTTGACAAATCCCCTTCCACTCCCAAATATGTATAGTTTTAGAAAGATACAGTGTATAGTTCCAACCCTGCACCTCTGCCATGCTCTGTTGGCTGGATTCTCAGTACTGCCTACTGGGATTCCTGTTGTGGAATAAAGTACAACTCAGAAATACTGGTAGTATCTGTATGCAGGCTGCTTAATGCTAAGAATAGCTCTCTGTCCAATTTGTGGAAGTTTCCTAAATGTTGTTGCATGTAATGTAGTATAAGTACATTAGCAAAACCCTCCCAGTATGAAAGCAGAGACTCCAGTTTGAGGAGATAGTGCTGAAGATACTATCAGGGTCTTCCTGGCATGGATAAAACTACACCAAAATGAACTGTCAGCAAACCTGACTATTTAAAAAGTTGTTTTACTAATATAACTGCAGCTGCAAATGGTAACTGTGTTGGTCATGTGTTGATACCCTGTCTGACATTGCTGTGTACATCCCTAATGTCTTGTTAGGCCTCACGAGTGGTCTTGCTGATGTAGGCACAATGAGAAATATAGCTGGGGGCTTGTGGCATTATGACAGTCAGAAAGGTACTGAATCCATTGTGCTTTCTCGCTACTAACTTTTATAGCATTTTTGAATTATAAAAGCAGAGTGCTTCAGGTTTGATGTTACAGTGTTTGCATCTTGCATTTGTGTGTGTTATGATGGTCTGAATTGAGATGCTGTAGAGAGGGACTTCAGCCAAACTTTTTGCCAAATAAGTAGTTTTTAAGTGTCACTTATTTTTGTTAAAATCCTGGGTTGCAAAATTGATGTTCCCGAAATGACTATCCCTGTGACTGATCCTTTCAGAATATTATTGTAACATTTTAATATTGCATTGTACATAAATGTAAAAAAGACAGGTGGTACTGTCAATGTTTGGACTTTTCCCTTTACATCTGCTTTCAAAAATCTGCTGATTCATTTGGACTATTTGCATTAATTGTACATATGTTTGAGAGTATAGATACTGTGTTTTATTTACTATGTGAGAAGTTAATTTTTTTTTTTTTTTTAATTTTTGGGCTTGTTTATTTTTGCCTTTAAAACATAATTCCCTGCTATATGAGGCTCTTCAAAAGGTATTTTCAGATTTAGTTTTAATTGTAACTGTTAAATGTTTTTTTACTTCTGATGTAGAATAACCTCCAAAACAAATACTGTTATTTGAGTTCAATATGGGAATGTCTTGAATTACTGATGGACTTTTTGTACAGGGCAGTAATTGTTACCTAAAAAGCTGTGGCTGCAGAATTTCTGTGGCATGTCAGGTAGGAAAAAAGACATGCATCTGCGGAGTTGGTCTGAGGTGCAGTTCAAATGGAACGAACCCACCCTAACAGTGCAGTGCACTGAAACAGATGGTCCTGCCCCCCAGGTGGTTCCCACCCCATCCTTTGTGTCCAATATAGCGAACATATTTCTTCAAGGTGGAGTGTCACCATGCCTTTTGGTGGCAGCTGGTATAGTGCAGAATCTGTTTAACCACGTCGCCTTGATTTGGTACAGTCAGGCCTAGTGTTCCTTTACTAATTTTATCAGCGTTAAGAAAATTATGAAGTACCAGTCCTTTAGTACATCCATGCAGGGGGATTCCCATGCCTTTGCTGAAATGTGCAAGGGGCTCTGTAGATCCACATTATTCATTTAGGTAATGAAATGTATTAATAACATATTGTAAGCTTTTAACAGGAAAGATGGTTTAAAGAATATTATTTAGTTAAATTTACAGTATCACTTGAGATACCTAAAACATACTTTTATAAATCGCGAGACTGTTTAAAATAGTGTATTTAAAAATGATAATACAGTATGAGATGGTTTTAAAAAAATCTTCCTTTTCAGGAATTTGTAATACGGATGAGTTAGCACTTGTGAAAGTAGAACCAACTTCACTGAGTTTCTTTTTGGTTTTGCTTTTGTGGAAGACGTGGAAAATTACTAATGAACAAATAGTGATGACTCCATCTGTATTTTTAAAAGTCTCTTTATTTTGATGTGGACAGTTTTAATAATCAAAAACCTTCAATTTACAAAGTGTGGGGTGTTTTTTTAGTAGTTACTAATAATTTTTAATTGATAGCACAACACTAAGCATTAGATTCCTGTATATTTTTCCCCCTGCTCTCAGCTGAAGTGCAGAGGTCGAACTCCAAAAGCACCTTGTTTGCTGTTTGTATTCTGCACATGAAGTAACTTCTCATGGAATAAAAATCAATTATTTAAAAACTGTAGGCTTTAAGATTGCCAGTGCATGGAGGGATCTGCACAGCTGGGATTGTTTATGGTGATAGGTTTCTGTAGGATTTAGCAACGATGGGGCAGATGTAGAAAATAGCTTTGTTTCTCTCTTACTGATTGAGGAAAGTTGTTAGTTTCTGGAAGGGAGAATTACTGTTATCCTCTTTGAACCTACCCCTGGTCACAATAGAAAATAAATTATGCTAGGGATTTAGAGTATGGGATTTCTAGATTACGGTTACAAATTTACAACTTATTTTTGAATGTGGTAAAGAATTGCACTGCTTTGCTCTATAAGACCTTTGTCCCATAATGTACATGGGGTAGATTCTTATGCAAGTACATACCTCATTCTGAGTCAGAACTGTGTTTTGTCCAGAACGTTGAAATGTCAAAGCCTAAGTCTTGAAATACTCTTTGAAGTAGTTCCAGATACTCACTGCATCCTACAGCAAAGTCAGAGCTAAAATGATATTTTTTAGCAAGCACTGTGACATTGATGTTAGTGAGGCCAGGCTTTCCCTGGCCAAATGCCTCTTCCTGCACATATTTTAAGTACTTTAAAATACCTTCTTCTGGAAGGTGGTTTTCTCTACACATAAACTTAATCATGATGTAAATAATCAGAGATGTGAAGAGTCACTAACTGTAAAAGGTAATCGAAGTGGAGTTTATTTTGTCTAAAGTAATGTTGGGAGCTAGAAACATTGTTGAGAACCACTCTGGGGAGGGACCTCTCTCATTGTCCACATTTGTTCTCAACAAATAGATGCTACAAAATCTTCCTTTTATTTCTTGGACTTATTTAATACTTGTGTTCAAAGGAATTTTATGCTATAAACTGCTTAGGTCACTTCATTTGCTTTGGGAGTTGTTAGTGATGTTTATGTGGTTCAAACTAAATTCAGCTGAAAAGTCAGGTTCCTCATTTTAGGGAAAGAAAAAAGATGCAAGTTCCTGGGTTTTGTAGATGAAAACCATAAAAGATTTTATAATTGTCCTCAAAAGATAAAAGATCAAATGCTTATTTGTTTCTCCATGCCTTATATTTTACATGATCTATTGTAATGTTAAATGTAGTAGCATTCTCAAGTAAAGAAAGAAAATAAACCCCTGTGGTTTACAAATAAATCTCAAACATTTATTAATAATATATAAATATTTGCATCATTTTTGTTATTTTTTTAAAAAGTGTGCTTACTGTTTAGACAGTACCTGAAAATAATTACTCAGTTTCACCTTTACATATAGCATATTTAGGTTTTAAATTTACTTGATGGCTTGATTAACGTGACTGTCCGGGAGTGTTTAATTTCAGATTTTTAAGAGTCGACAAATAGTAGGAGTATTTGAAACAAATGAATTATGTATACACTTTTTTTCTGAAACCAAATTTTGAGTCGAGAGGGCTGAAAGTTTATTAATACTCTCAATGCAAGGTATCAAAATACAAGACAAAACCAATCATAATTCATATATTTGTTTATGTTATTCAGTCTTTTTCTAGGATATGTAAAGGCTAGGAGTTGTGTAAACATACTTTTTCAGCACAACAGTGTGTTTCAGCAAAATGATGACAAGAAAGCAGCAGTTTTAACTCCTTTTTTTTTCCGTTATGTTAGTTAACTGGAGTTTTTGAAGTATTGACATTGACACTGTTACACTGTCAGATGTGGCTGTTCTCATCAGCTGGTCTGTTACACCAGTGATGTGACCTTGAACTTTGCTGTGATGAGTAATAGAGTACATAGTAATTTTATCCTGATATATAAATTAACATTTCAAATATTAACATTTCTTTGATGGTAGTCACAAGCTTTGCTTTCTGTATACTGTCCTCCGTCTGCTTCATGTTTTCACTTTTCTCCTTTCTGTCTTACTCCTTGAGTCATCATCCATAATGTCACGTTGTGTTTTACTGTCACGTACTTTCTTTGCTTTCTTGTATCTTTGTGTCGTGCTGCACATATTTGATGAAGAAAACTTCTCAAATTTGGCTTCTCGTGATCCTGCAGCTTGCATGCTAGAGCATGAGGTTGGTTGTCTTTACCAATATCTTCTGTTGGAGGAAGGAGCAGACAGAAGACTGCTAAATGTTGCATGAAATGCATAGCGTGTTCCCTGTTCTGCAATTTGGAGGTCAAGCTCCTGAAGAAAGAAGACTGCATCACAGAAGGTGTCAGGAATTTGATTCAGTAAAAAGCTTCTTGCTCCTTTTGAGTTAGGGTTGAAGGAATCAAGATGATGATACTTCATTCCCCTTGAAATATCTTGACTGCCTACCTTGATAGGTAGACTTGATACCTGGTGTCTGTCTGGCAGATGAAATAAAAAGACAGCATTACTGTCACAGAAGTGAGGCAAGGAAGATGGGGAATAGGACTGAGCTAGGTGTGATCCGTGGACATTACTGTCAGAGGATCTCGTGTTGTGAGGAGCTCCGGCTGTAGGTGGGCAGGAAGAGAGGGAGCAGCAGCGGTTGCTGTCAGCAGTCGCGTGACTGTATACATGGGAGCTGTCAACTGTGCATCACTTGCAACGCTGCTGTCATTCACAGCAACAGCTACTGAGTTTAGTTCTTTATCACTGTGCTATTTATTAAGAGGCAAGGCAGGGAGGATTTCAGAGGTGACTGTGCAGTTAGTTGTCTTTAAGAAATAATTTTGTTAGAATGCTCTTTATAAGGAAATAACATTATTTCCAAGTGTATTTTTTTTTTCCATCTCTTTCGCACAGCAGCTTTATTTTCTGTTGTATATTTGCTGTTGCTTTTTAATTTCTGAAGAGACAGTGTATTCCAGTTGCGTTGAATAGCTCTGAAGGGGATACATTTTTCTTGCATTTAATTTAAAAATATTAGGCAAAGGTATGATTCCATTCTTTTATATTTCTGATGTATATGTGTCTTGTGAACAAGAGTATTATTTGACCCCTAATCATTTTTTGAAGGTAGAATGTACTTACCTGAATATAATTTATACTTTAACAAGTTGGTGGTTTTCTTTACAAATACTCAGAGCAAGTATGTGACATTGACTAAACACTTAAAGTTTTGTGATTTTTTTTTAAAGTGGGTTGGTTTAATAAGTGCTTGCTTCAAAGATACCTGGTTGATGCAAAGCTGGTGATACAAGAAGTGAGGATACGCTGCCCCCTTATATTTTATCCCCTTTCCGAATACTTAAAGTTATTTGTTTCTGATGACCCCTCTGGCTACTTATTTTCCTTTATCTATTACTCCCTTGCATTTGCGGTTTCTTTTTAGTTTAGTGGTGGTTTCTTTGTCTTTTGTGCCATTCCCTTCTCCACTCACATGTAACAGTTTGTTCACTCTTTTCTGTATGTTCTTTTGCCTTTTCTTTCCATCTGCTCTGAAGTTTAAGGACAAATTCAGCCACATTGCTTCTAAGCGGAAATGGTCTTTACATGGTGCTGCTTGCAGAATGTGTCTCTCCAAGCGTATTGAAGAGAGGTCGCTCTCATCACTTCTAAATAGGAACCTTTTACTAATTTATTTAATGCATTAGGTATCAGCTGTTGAAAAAGAAGCAATCTGTTAAAAAAAAGTCCTGAAACTTTAAGCCATCTGCTGACTATTTCTTAATTTAGTACATTATTTTGTCTTTTGTGTGCATGAGGTCAGAATCTTTTGCTTTGTGTTACCAAGCTGATCTGGAGCCTTTCCTATTGCTTATGTATGAATTTTTTTATGATTTGTTTATGCGATGTTTAACACATGGAAAAAACCCCATCTTTAGAGGAAATAGCTATAGTTAGTGGTGTCTTTGGCCATAAATACTGTCTTTAGAGGTCAAGGAAAAGATGGTTTAGAGGAAAAGATGGTTAACCTTCTGTGGGATTCTTTTTCTTTATGCTTGTTCCAGTAGCTGATTTGAAATACAAACCCAATTTTAAATTCCTTTTTTTGCATCTGTGTGTTTTTTTTTTTTCATTCTCCCTTGGTGGTCTGCATTGGAAGTATTTTCTATCTGTAGGAAACTGGAAGAATTGTGACCTTGCTTCCTCTGTGTTACCAAAAAGAAATGCACAAGAGTTTTGCCCTCAGTTTTTGTATCTGCCTATAGACATGGAAAATGTTGCAGCACCGTAGTTTTAGATGTGGTTAAATATTTTATGAACTTTTGTTTACCAACTTCAGATTTATTCTTATATATTCAGATATAATGCATTTTCAGCTTGAGTGTGTTGTATTTCTTAACTTTCTCTAAACTAATAAGGGCATAGGGAGAAAAAATGAAGTAGTTCTATGTGTAGTAGAAGCAAAAAGAGAGTTTCCTTAAAGCTTTTGTCTGTTTTAGACTGGATTTGGGAAAGTGTTAGGGTATTTTCAACTCTTGTTGTCTACAGGGGGAGCTGAATACTCTGCATCAAAAATTAATTATTTTGTATATTTCCTTGGAAATGACACAGAACCACCCAGTAAGACATTCTTCCAAATAAAGCTTTGTTTATATTTTGTAATCTATGTGCACTGGTGTAAAAGCTAATGCACAGGCTTTCTGTTATAATGGTATTGTTCTTTAGAGGCCTCATGAATATTTTAGTATTCTTTACTTTTTCTCTGTTGGAGAGATCACTCTCCTGAAAGTTTCAGTTTGTGGCCTTAATTTGGGTGAAGAGTTCAAAATTTTAAAAGAAAAAATTCCTACCATTTACGTTGTATAAGTCTGTTTTGACATCTTTTCCGGACAAGTTTTGAGGGAAAGGATAAGTAAATATAAGAGCTGAATGCTTTCTTGCAAGCTAGACAAAAGCCTGGGGCTTTGGAGGAGTATGTGAGTACTTTAGACGTGCCGTAACTTGCTGTACGCACCTGGGCCGGTGACTTACATATGCTCTGAGCAAGAAAAACACTCGATAAACATTTGATACTACCTGGTGGGATTGGGACTTTATTTAGTGTTTCAGCTCCCCCATTTGTAAATGGATGATGTTTGCCTGGATTATTGGGGTGTTGAGAACACAAATCTAGACAGATATCGGTACAGTTTGCTGCTGTTTGCCTGTCACTTTTCTTTTGACATAGCTTCCATCACTTTGCTTTTGAGAGGGCTGCCTTACATGTAATTTGTAAGAGCAGAAGATGATTAACACTTTTCTCCAGTATTTTACATGTTACATATTATGAACAATGCTCAAAGTGAAGCTAGATAAAATATCATGAAGACATTTGGATCATGTGTTTGAATGAAAATGCAATCATATCTTTATTTGTGCTTTATAGGAAGAAAAGGCTTCTCTCCTGCATCGTACTCAGGAAGAAAGGAGAAAACGAGAGGTAAAGTAGACTGTAAGCATTTGCATACACACTGGATTTTTCTTTGATGTAGTAACATTTACAGTCCGGAGTACTTTATTCTGCTGCAGTTGTTTGTCCTTAGTTCAGGAATGTTTTGTTTCAGTTCTCAAGTCCTACATAGTCTTCCACTATACTAGAATTGACAAGCTGTTTCACTACTTTTAAGGTGCTTCCTGGAAGTGATTTTAACCTCCAAAGAAGGTACTTAAGCATGCAAAAGGAATTTTTCCTTTTATTTTGGTGCTCATTTGATCTAGTCTTGGTTGAGAAAAGACAGTTATTTAGATAGTAAAATGCGTTTTTTGCCTTATCCCTCAACTGTTGCTATGGGTTTATCTTTGCGAACTGTCTTGTGCTTCTGGTTCTGCTATGATTTCTTGGATGACCTTACGCAATTCGTTTCTCCGGTTCTGTGGAGGTAGAACCAAAACAGTGATACTTGAATGCATCCTGAAGGGCTTTGGAATCACCTGATAATTGAGGAGCAGTGAGAAGCAGTTGTGAGGCTTATATGTGAGGCTTTAGGACACCTTTAACATTGAAGCTTATTGCCATAGATAATTCAGGCTGGAATAGTGCAAAGGAGGAATAGGCATTGAAAGCAAAAATAGCAGTTTTAAAACATTAATGTATGTGGCAATATCAAAACAAAATTTGGTCATATGGGACTAGAGTGAGTGTATTAATTTTGTCTTTTTTTCCCCCTCTGATACGAGTAGAAACAATTTTGTTTGGAAAACTATTTTAAAAGTGTAACTAAGTAGTTTGCATGCTAATCAAGACAACAAAGATGTTTGCCCCTTCAAGATGTGTGACCGTTTCTTGATTAAATACAGGTTCTGTGGTGGCTCCTCTCTTTCTGAGGACAGTTAATATTTTTATATTTCCCAACCTGGTTGTATAATTATGGACCAAGTTTAGGTATGAAGTTCCTAGGATTTCCCCAGTTAGTTCAAAATACTATGTTATGAATAAAGTTTATGATCAGTGAGTCTTTATCAACATATGCAAAAATACTTTTTTTGTGCTTCGTGAACTTTTTGCCATATATTGAAATAACCCATTCAGTTGCTTAGTTCTGTCTGCTGCAAAGCTGATGCAGTCAGAAATTTGCATATCTGTATACATACATCCACACATAGACACAGCGATTTTCTGTGGCATGTATCAGATTCTTGCAAAATGAACGACTCCTCTGAGAATAAAATCAGTTATGGCTTTTAAAAAAATGCCTGGAGGAAAGCAGTGACCTCAGACTTAAAACCTTTGCAATTACAGGTCACTAATTGACAGTTATGTATTCTAGGATAAAACCTGTATCTGGAGAAAAGGAGAACTTATCTACTCTTTAGTTGAGCATTACATTATGATTATGAAGAGACATTGCCTCCCTGTAATTGAAAATCCTGCTTGTCTGCATACTTTGCACTTTTACTGTTAGATACTATGGAGAGAAAAATACCCTTTGGCCTATCAAAATTTTGATTTTAGTTCACGCTCTAGAGGTAATCAGTGTCTTTCAAGTATATGCCTATTCTGAGAAATGGCTTTAGGAACTGGGGTTTCCAGGAACAATAAAATAGGCCTTGAATAGCAAATTTCTCTGGTAAGTTGAGGTTAAATTCCTAAGTTGGATGTGTCATTTTGGCACAACAAATTAGAAATCAATTTTTTGCAAGTTAAAAGTTTATATGAACTTTCCCAAATGTATTTTAATGAAATTTTTAAGAACACTTTGGTGTTTTGTTTTACTTGGTGACTCTCAGAATTATGGCATCATTATAGTTCAACAATGGATGAGGTTAAAATTTCTCTTCTCAAAGCAGTCTTCCGACTTTCCCTTCCTCAAACACCACTTTGTAGCTCTAGGTTCATGAGCAACTATTTCATTTACTTCCTTCTTTCATCCCCTAAGAAACTAGACAGACATTATCAGAAAGCTAATTACATTAGCCACTTCCCTTAGATGTTCATTGCAATGGGATGTGCTGGGGGTGTTGTCAGGGGACTCACTGAGTTCTCTCTCAATAGGACCTGGAGCATGCTGGCTTTTACTTCCTCAGAAATTGAGCCATTTTAAATGGATGATTTTAACCACTCTTTCTAGCTACTGAGGAAGACCATAAAATGACTCACTTTGGTTTGAAGGAGAGAGCAAGAATTTTTATTAATTTCCATATTATGCCCCTGGGCTTAAAGCATTAAACCTCATTTTCATTTTGACAGCAGTATTGTCTCCAAATAACTGCCTTTTTTGGGGTGTGGTTTTTTTCCCCCTCCATATTATACTGCACCAGCCTCATGATACTAATATATTATTTGAATGGAAACAAATAAGTGCTTCTTTTAAATCGATGTAGAAAGAGATATGGTATCCTTGAATTTAAAGATTTCTTCAACATTTTAGTGTTAAGACTTTCTTATATAAAATACAAATGTGTTTATTTTGATTTCTGTAATCTTACGTCGTTACTGAGTATTAATTTTTTTTTACAATATCTTAATAGTAAATTCACACTTATAAAAAAAGCTTTCTTCTTGATTTATTTATATTGGATGCAAACCTTCAAACATTTTATTTTACTGATAATTAGTGCTTAATTTGCATTAAAAATCCTTCTGAATACAGAAATTAGAGTCACTTCCACAATACTGATTTTTATTTTCTTATTTGTGTTTTTTACAGGAAGAAAGGCGGAGGCTGAAAAATGCAATAATAATCCAGTCTTTTGTCAGAGGGTACAGAGACAGAAAGCATCAAGTAGGTACTTATTTATGTGTTTAGAAAGATGTAAAACAGGTTTTTTTGAACATGAGACTTTCTGGTAGTAATTCCATTGAAAAATCCTCAGCTTTTTGAGTACTGTGTGTGCCCACAAAGTGCAAGTTCTTTTTCCATCTTGACATTTGCATTCGAACCTCTGTTTTAGTAGACGGATGCTTATTCTGCAAAGTGTGTGTGTGACAGTGTATTTGAGTGGGATTACACAATGTTTTTCTGAGCTGACTAAGCATATGAGAACAGTTGGGCATTAACAGCTTTACACAGCAGTGGAGTGTTATTGGCTTTTTTTTCCCAATATGACTAAGGTGGTAGTTTGAGTCAAAAGGTGTTGTTTCAAGCCTATTGTTAGCTAGATCATTCTGAGAGTTGTATCTGTTTAAATTCAGTAATATTTATTGCATAAACTGGTTGTAAATGTTTGATGTGGTATTTTTTACTTGAAAAGCAACACCTTTGTTGCAGTGTGTACTTTATGAATCACAGAAAGCAGTTATAGCCCTAACTGTGGTACTGTATGTATGTTTTAAACAAATATGTGTTGTATCCACTACTTTGCTGCCAGTTTGGATGGGAAACTGAAATGAGGTTTTTAAAAGTTTGTGTTTCTATTTTAAATCATAATTGTTACTGATATATTGATGCATGTTGTATTTTTAAGTACTCTATCCAAAGAAGTGAATTTGATCGCTGTGCTAATTTGGCCCAATCTGGAGGAAGCTTTTCCACCGCTAATGGAGCTAATTTGACTCTTCTAGTTCGTCAGTTGCTCTTTTTCTATAGACAGAGTGAGGATTCTAAGCGTTTGGTGAGTACTGTTACGTACTTTGATCCATAGTACTTTTATTTCATCACAGAATGTCAGGGATTGGAAGGGACCTCGAAAGATCATCCAGTCCAATCCCCCCACCGGAGCAGGAACACCCAGCTGAGGTTCCACAGGAAGGTGTCCAGGCTGGTTTGAATGTCTGCAGAGAAGGAGACTCCACAACCTCCCTGGGCAGCCTGGGCCAGGCTCTGGCACCCTCACTGAGAAGAAGTTTCTTCTCATATTTAAGTGGAACCTCCTGTGTTCCTGTTTGTATCCATTGCCCCTTGTCCTACCATTGGTTGTCACTGAGAAGAGCCTGGCTCCATCCTCCTGACACTCACCCTTTATATTAAAGTGCTTTTGCAGTATTCTTTCACTTAAAATATTTTAAAGAGATGAAAAAAAAGTCTTTGACCAGTTCAGTAAATTCGTTTAAGAATTCTGACTTTTGCTGGCCTGCACTCACATTTTTTTTTTTTGTTCAGACAGAATAACAAAATTAGATTTTGTATGTGCGTGCACACACAAAATCTGTGAAATGAAGCCTTGAAAAATCCTCTGTGTATTATTCACAGTAATTTCATTTTTAAAATATACTTGATTAGAATTTTTTTTTTTAAACTATTTTCCATTTAGCCTTCTGGTCATTCCTAGGGTGTTTAGTTTGTTGTGTGTGTTGTTTTTGTTTTTCCCACTGATCAATAATACTGGCATATCAATTGCAAAGTCACTTCAACCTTCCCAAATGTATGAGTAAGTATGATTCATAGCAGGTATTAATAATGGATGTTAAAGAATTGTGGCTATTTAAAAACAAAAAAATAATAGATAAATTTGTTAAAAGAGTAAAGTTATTTGTAAGTGTAATTCATTCTTAACTTTTAAAGCTAAATACTAGCAGTTGTGTAGTTTATGTTGGGTAACAATATGATTGTCCTAGTTAGTGTTTTCTAAGTTCTCCAAAGGTATCCAAACCAGGATTGAAGTATTACTGTCCGTGTTGCATTAAGTATTTTGACTTGTTATAAACAGCAAACTTGTGCATATGTTTTCCCAGGTATGGATGTGTCAGAATTTAATTAAACAGAGTTCTCAGTTTGTTAAGCAATTGGATGGTCCAGACAGACTTACTTGCTTATTCCAAATAAAAAGACTGTTGGGGCTGTGTTGCAGGTAAATTCTTTTTTCTATATGCTACTGTCTAAAAAGCATTCAGAAATTATGTTGGGCCCTTTTTTGTTTCTTTTTGTTGCAGCAGGTGAAATATTAAGTGTAAATTAGGAATGTTTTTGGTAAATATATCTGTAGGCTGAGGTATGGGTTACTTGTTCCTATGTGAGAACAATGGAATTGACTTTCAAGTTCAGCACATGCTTAAGGAATGCCCTGCCTAGTGATAAACTTGAGTATGTTCTTAACTGTGTGCATGTAGCGATATCATTAATGATATTTGTGGAAACCATTTTTTTTTTGGAACTGATAGTGATTAGATAGTATTGTCTCAGTTAGGCTAAGGATATGCTTTGGCTACATTTTGTTTTAAGACAGATGTTTAAGATGCCTTTCCGCACACTTTGTTTTGAATTTAAAGCATGTTACGATACTAGATCCGCAGGACATTTGTTACTTGTAGTGGGAGGATTCTGGGAGGATCACAGGAAGGTAAATCTAACAAGGCAACTTGAATAGCTGGCAGCTAAAGCCTACTTTTAGAAAGCACTATATTTGCTCTTATCAATAAGAAGAACTATTTGTACTCTCCAGAGCTTTAAAATACTTTTCTCTTTTAATATTGAGGCTTTTTTAGAAAATTGTTTCATTCAAGGCACTGAACCTTGTGTTCTTATAATTATGTGTACTGTGTGTATAACAAACAATGACACCAGATACTAAAAAAGACCTGGGTGGTGGGCTTCGAAGTCCACATCCAGTGAAACACAGCTGTGGTGTCACCGAATTGAATTGTACACTTTCACTCCAGTTGAAATTGTGGTTTTGTAAATGTAGCTCTGCTCGTATTCCCACTCTCCCTTCCTGGTGGGGCGATGTGGGAAAACAGGAGTGGAAGAGCTGTCCGTGCCTGTGCGTATAGGGAGAAGCCAGCATGATGATGGGTGTCTATATTTGCTGTCTGAGCTGCTTTAATTTTCTGCAAAAGCCCAGAAAGCAAGCAGTGGGAGCTGAAAGTGTTTCCCTGAGATGAGTTCAGATTAATGAAAAGCTATAACTTTTGATGCTATGGAAAAACAGGTGACTGTGTAAAATCATAGCAAAACATGGTAGTTTGGTTCCAGCTACGTTGGCAAAAAAGGTCTTGAGTATCTTTTTTCTGTTTAGTGAAATGTCTTAGATATGGTGTCAAAATAATTTCTGCTGATAGATCTCGTCTTTCTGAATGGCTGGGAAAGAGAACACAATGTTAGGGCAACTATGCTTATATACATTGCATACTAACAAACCCTTTTAATTCTAAACAGTCTCTTAATCTTCACCATTTCTGTGATTACTGATGGTTGTTTCACAAGCAAATTGCTAAAAGGATGGGGATGTTTGTGCTTTGATATTTCAGTCAGTAATCAAGGACATACTGTTTTGGTTACACATATGATGCTCCCCAGCATTTTTTCCCAGGCAGTATTGCTCTGGGGCATTCAATACTTCATTTTTAATATGGGCAGTAATAGATGTTGGAAAAACATGTAGTATTCCTTTTTTAATCTCTTCCAGTTCATGCAATAGATCTCCAAACTGTCAATTTGTTGAACGCAAGAATTTAGTAGGACTTAAAGAGCAAGTGCCATATTCATAGACATCCTAAAATCAAGAATTCTTATTATAAAGGTGCCAACAAAGAGATGTAGCTAAACGACTGGAAACACTTGAAACCAATTATAAATAAGTTATTTTAAGATGAATGGGAAAAGGTTTTTTGTAGTTTTATTTTTAAATCAGTGTGCATGTGGCTGTGGTGAAGTAAAAGAAATATCTTGTTAAATAATTTTGATTTCGTTTCATTTACAGGCTATTGCAAAATTGCAATGATGACAGTCTGAATGTTGCACTTCCTATGAGAATGCTTGAGGTATTTTCATCTGAGAATATATATTTGCCTGTTTTACAAGATGTCAGCTATGTGACATCATTAATTGAACAAATTTTGCACTACATGGTTCAAAAAGGTGAGTAGCTAGGAACTAGGAGTTCTGGGAAATACTTAAACGTTAAACAGAATGTATAATAGCTGAAACCATGTTGTTTAATCATGTTTTGTCTTTACCACTGACATGATAAATTAGGTGCTGCGTACACTAATTTGTACATTAGGTGGTTATTTTGCTTGTAATGAGATCACTGCTTGAGGCTATTTGATTTCTTTGGAAATTCTGTTTACAAATTGAATATTCTACCAAGTTACTTATCCAGATTTTCACCACAAATTTGGAGAGAAGGTTTATTTCAGTAGCTGTTTACACACACACACTCAAGATGCCAAGTCGGATTTTTAGTTGTGTAAAAGTTGGGCTTTGTTTTGCAGTACTGTTCGCTGTAACTGCTGACAGCCATTATTATCGTAAATTGACATTACCTTTTCATCCCGCGAACACTAGAGACACCTTAGCAAAGAGATGGTGACCTAGCTTTTATTTCCCTTGTACCATCATCAGCAAAACTGTTTGCTAAACTGCAATCAGTTACACCTGTGCAAACATACTGAAAGTTAATGAATTGCGTAGTTATCACCAAAATTATGTTTTGTCGCAAATAAACTTTATTACTCTGGGAATGTGTGAAAAAATTAATTTGGTCTTCTGATACCATAGCTTGGTTTTGCAAGACTTATGGGAAGAAAAGACAAAAACATTATGAAATAAATATCTCTGATCTGGTTTCATGGGAATAAAATGTAAGAAGAGAACCTTCAAGTTTGTTAGTTAATTGTTGGAATAATTCTGTGTTTCTAAGTTCTAATGTACGTTCAGTGGACTAGGTTATCTTATCCTGTTACTAAGGATTTATTTTCAGCTGCTACATGTTCAAGTCACTGCGTGGGGAAAAAAAACAACAACCCTGTTATTGTAGCACATTTATTTTACTTGCCAGGCAGAACTAAACATACAGAAGTATTTGGTTTTTGTCTCATTGCTTACTATGTAACAAGTGTATCTTCCAAAATACTTTAATACATGGTTAAGTTATAAATACTGTAATCAGCTGTTATTAATGTATGTTTTTGTATGTAATTTGTTTCCATGTCCATCTTGTCAGCATTGCTCAGTTATTACTCTGTGGTGGCTTCTACTTGTTGCATTGTATGTTGAGTTACGTAGCCTCCGGCAAAGGGTCTTAGACTGGACCTCTCAGTGGTACGACACATTTACAGTGGTTCCTGTAGTAGGGGAACTTGTGTCTTAAATGTAGGTATTCATTGAGCAAGAGGAAGTTGGTTTAAGAAGAATGAAATCATGATTCCGTTTGTACTTTAGTGAGACAAAAAATCTGTTGCCCTCCACACGTCTTTATGGCTTGGGTGGTAATGCTTTTTATTGGTCTCTGAGAGATCCCTGTTTTGGAAACAGTAGTTGTAGTGTTCAGGCTGTTACGGCAAGGTGTTTATAGAATGGAAACATTCTGCCAGTGGGACTCTTCCTTATATGATGCAGTCATGTTTTGGAGTAGGTGGGAAAAATTCATCATTGAGGTTAAAAGGACGACTGTCAAAAGCACAATTAGAGTCACTCAGAGGAGAGAAGAGTATCTTTTTCATAGGCGATTGTTTCCAAAAAATCAAATTATTCAGTTCATCAGCAGGAGTGGTTGGTCTTCGAAAATCAGACTGACTCTGAATGTAATTATCTATCTGTGATTTTATAAAGTGATGTTTCCAAGAGGTTGCTGGTATATCATGTTAGTTATGTGAATGAGACTGGGACTATTGTAAAATGTCATCCTAAGTAAAGCTTCATACGGTGAATTGTAACATTTTTAATTTGAAAAAAGCTTTAAGTGAACAAGTTTTATGAGGAAAAGAAGAATAATGCTGTATTTAAAAAGTGATGTTTCTTATTTGCAGGCTACTACAAGTCGCTTTATTTGTTAATTAACAATAAGCTTCCCTCGAGTATTGAGTATTCTGATGTTTCTCGAGTCCCTATTGCAAAAATACTTCTGGAGAATGTTCTGAAGCCATTGCACTTTACATATAGCTCCTGTCCAGAAGGTGCAAGGTAAATAAACGTTATGTTTGATATTTGTATATTCATTTGTTATTGTCAGAGGTGTGTAGTTTGTTGTTGTTGAGTGTCTCACTATTCTTCAAGTGCAGTTTATTTGTAGTAGTAATGGTTTTTTTTTGGTAATGCTGTACATCAATGAAACAATGTAGTTTCAGGTGTGTTTAAGAAAAAGGCAATAAAATACTGAAGACCACAGTAAACAGCACAGAGAATAGCAGGCATCACAATAAGAGGGAACATAGGTATGGAAAAACTTGGATGAAACCAGAGATGCAGTGAGGGCAGGTGAAAATAATTTTAGAGTTAAGAACTTTGTGGCAGAGGAGCTGAGGTTTAACAGGAGAAATAACTAAGCTTATAAGAAGAAAGAATTAGATGTGTAGAAAGGGCAAAAATGAAACTGTATCATTTATGATTGTGGTAAAGTAGTATTTAGGGGGGAAAAAGACTAGTTGTGCTTTTAAAAACTTATTTCAAGATTCTAACTTACGAATTTAACTTCAGAATATTTTTCTGTGAGGTCATGAAAATTTTAAAGGATAAAGTTACATGTAAGATCATCAGCAAAAGGATGTGGTATAAGAACTTCATTTTTGAGAAATCTGAGAAATTTGGTTTGTTAGGACAGGATTAATGGAGTGCATCCGTACAGTCTTCTTGGTGGACATGTTCAAACTTGCAAATTGATCTGTTATTTCATGGATGTAACTGTAGGAAATTTTGCTTATATCTTCTATAAAGACAATTGTTTTTCATTTCAGGCAGCGGATTTTTGCAGCCTTCACAGAGGAGTTTCTGGCAGCACCTTTTACAGATCAGATATTCCATTTCATCATTCCGGCGCTTGCTGATGTGCAGACCGTTTTCCCTTATGAACTCTTTCTGAATGCACTATTATTAGCAGAAAGTGGATGTTCAAGAAAAAGTGATCGAGCCCCATGGCTTTTCTACTTTGTGTTAACAGTTGGAGAAACATACTTGGGTGAGAAAGCTGGGTGGCTGATTCATCTTTTCATGTTTGAGTTAATATGTTGTATAATTCCACAGTACAGTTCATTGCCAAACAACAAGGACAGTTTGTGAATAAAAGTATTGGAGACATCTGTTTCATTAGCTATTCTTACCCTTTTCAGTGAGAAATATGCTTCATTTGGGAAGATTTGGCATAATGTGTTTTGGTCAGGTATTTCTGGTAAAATATGTTTTATGGTAAAGTGTGATCTGACTAATGATCTTTTATTTCAATGTATATGCTATAGGGTCCCTTTCAGAGGAAGGACTGCTTGTGTATTTGAGGGTACTCCAGACTTTTCTCTCTCAGCTGCCTGTATCTGCTGCTGGTACAGACTGTCAAGATGCAAACAGTGATTCTGAAGACGAGGATGAGGAGATCAGTAAAATGACAACTACACCAGTAAGCAGTACAGAATTACTTTGAATTTGTGTTACAGCAGCAGCAAATATAGGAAAAACCGTGACCGCTCTAAGTCCAGTGTTTTTCTAGCTTCCTGTGGAAAGGAGCGTGTTTACTACTCAAAAATAGATGGCTGCTCACTGAAAGCAAATGGAACTGGTTACTTGTGTTAAAACCAAACCCCTTACTATAATAAGAAATCTTAAAATATAGGTAGTGTGTCTGCTGAAAGAACGAACTTTTATTTAACAAAAAAATTGAACTTCTCTAAATATATATTTTACAGAGAGTCTGTTACTCTCAGATGCCATGAGACATGCCAATCTGATCTTCAGCACAGTGGTTTTTGGTTTTTTTGGTCATGGAAATATTTAAAGTCTTTACCCTGTAGAATTAGCTCGGTATTTAAATATATCCAGTATCTTCAAAGCCCTCAAAGGAGGAACATCTGCTTTCCGTAATGAAGTATAGGGGCTGCATTATAAATAGAAGTTTTCACTGCGGTTTTAACTTCCACCAGTAAAATGAACCTGTGCCAACTTTAACTTCCTAATCCTCAGATCAAGGCTTTGAACGACCAAAGTTGGAGAGCTGTAAATTCAGAAGTTTATTACTGGCCTTTATATAATCTATCAAAGGACACCACAATTCAAAGGACTTGTGCAGTCTTTCCCTGTGGATTCTGTGAAATTTCAACATATTTAGAGTTCATTTTTTTTTTTTTAAAAAAAAAGAAAGTCTCATAGATTATTTTGCTTCTTCACACTGAGCTGGGAATTCTGGATTTCTGAGGCTTCCTGGCATTCTCTTGCTTAAGTTCTGAAAGGAAAGGCATATAAGCTCTTCTAAGGGATACTCTTCTATAATGCCTGCTTACATTTCGTGTAAGGTGATGTACATTTCTGAAAGGTGCAGCATTTTTAAGACCTCAGTATTGAGAGGAACCTCTTACAGGGAGCCGTACTGCTGTGGAATACGTGCACCATTTTACTTGTGCATTTGTAGATGTGTTACTGTTACCCCAAAATCTTTACCAAGATAGTGTGAATAAAATACTTAATTGACCAGACATGCGTGCAATGTATGTGATGTAAATATTGCCAGGTTCTACTTGCGGCTTAAGGATATTGGTAATATTTAAGAGGTGATTAGTTAAAAACAAAGCATACATTTCTGTTCATGGGTAACTTATAGTAATTTGTAAATTAGAGAAAAACCCCTGTGAGGAGGCTTTAATACACAGTATTTATTGCTATATGGTTTTTGTGTGTTTCTCCTGTGAGCTTTTTATGTCTTCCATATTTTCATTCATGCCTGTCTTATAAAAATAAAAAAGCGGGGGGGAGGAGGTGGATGGAGAAAATGCCTCTTCGTTAAAAATTCAGAGTTGGATAACTTGTATCCTTCAGTGAGCCAGAGGAAATAATGAAAAGGTTGACCTCCGCTCAGTTCTATGCCAGGAGAAAGAATTCCTCTTCCTACATTGCTGGTACTACCCAGATGTATAGTAGCCACCTTCAAGTTTTTTGTGGTTTGTTAAGCCATGGATTATGAATGTGAAAATATTGTTTATAAAATAACTTACAGTAGTCATCCATTTCTGGATCTCATGTTCAATGCTGACTGGTGTCAGTGGGGAAAACATGACTGTTCACATCATGCTAGTAAATGATTTTACCGCATTGTATCCAAGTGTTGGAGAATGTGCTCACATTAAAGGGAGTCTTTCCCACTGGCCTAAGGGAAAAGATTGATACCACAACCCAACATTTAAATCCCCAACCTAGGGATTTAAGCTGGTTCTTGGGTCTGATACTTTCAAGAGAGCTACTGGGATATGTGCTTGCGTTTTAATTATTGTACAATAGAACTATGTTCTAGTAAAACTCTGAAGTGTTATTTTTTTTTAAAAAAGGGTATTTGGTCATTAAAAAGACAATGCAAATTTTTCTTTATGTTTGTAGGGTGATGGGAGAATATCAGTTCAGTATATAACTGAGGAATGTCTAAAGAAATTGGATACAAAGCAGCAGACAAACACCCTACTGAATATGGTTTGGAGAGATTCAGCTAGTGAAGAGGTCTTTACCCTGATGGCATCCATCTGCCACACGCTAATGGTACAACACCGAATGATGGTGCCAAAAGTCAGGCAAGTATAAATAAATGTGACGTTGAACTGTACAACATCTAAACTTGGTTCTATTAGATAGACTTGTTTTAAATACCCTGCAGGGTTTTTTAATGTTTTTTCTTTTATGAACAGCTGAAATAAATAAGAATTTCAGAATGTAAATAATAATTCCAGACAAACCAAAGAGTACATTCTTTCTGTTAGTTATTTTTGTTCTTGTTCATTGTGTTCTCTGTGGAGAAATCACTAAATCCAAAAAGTGTAAGCTCTTGGTTTGTTTAGCAAGTTGCAAAGAAGTTAGTATTCTACACCACATTGCGGACTCTGGAGCAGGTAGTGTTTGTGATCAGAAAATCACACAAATAGGGATTGTAAAGATTCTTGAAAGGAGGTTATCTGTCCCCTTGGTCAGAGGGAGTATTGTCCTTCTAGCAGAAGCTTGTCTAGCTTATTTTTAAGACTTCCAGTGATATGGATTCCACAGTCTCTCTAGGTAGCTGCTCACTGAAACTAACTTGTTCTCTACCCCCTTCAATATATGCCCAAAATCTCTCTTGCTACAAATTAAAACAATTCCCAGCTATTGAAAATCGTTGTTGTTATTTGGGAAGCATTTTGGCACCTGAGATCAAGATAAAAGACGTGTTCATTTACACAGCATTCTTTTACGAAGACTTCAAACCACAAATGTCAGTAACAATGGAAGAAGATTTTTGACCTTTTTATTAACAAGCTAAAACCCATAAGTATTCACACTGTTCTGGTGCAAGTAGCTTAGAGTAAGTATGTAGTTGCTGTAGTAAAGTAAGTATTTAGGGAATGTTGTAAACGTAATCAATTCAAACTGCATTGTAAACAGTGATACAGAAAACTAATTAGGTGCTATCTTAGCCCAGTGGTGTTTATAGCTGCTAGAGGAAGTAAGATGTCAGTGAAACTGTGATTGCTCGATTAGGGTAATTAGTTCTTTGTAGACTAATTGCATTAGAGCAGGATGTGAGAGCTGAAGATCATAGCAGCAGTTGAATTAGTAGGCCCACTTTATTGTTGTGAGTAGTACATTGCCTTGGATAGTAATTACTGAGTTTAAATGCATCACTGCATCACTTGAGGTTTGCTGGTGAACGGTGTGGAAAAGGGTGTTTAATGAATAAAGAAGTCACACAGAACTTTAATTGTGTGAATATGGCATCTGTTTCCTCTGAGGAGCCCTATTGGGTCTTTACAGTTATTGGTGATTAACAAACCAGTTACATATTGCATAAATTCAGGAGTTATGAAAGCTCTACTCAACATCTTGTAACAGAAAGCATCTTACAAATTGTAACTTTTGGATAGCTCCAAAATAGTCGAATATACCAATTTTAGAAATAACTAGTAGAGATACTAAGATTTGTGTCAGTAATACGATTGGAATTACTTTCATGGTCAAAATGAAGTTAATTCTTACAGGTATTTAGTAAATTAAAGTTGACTTTTAGTTATTAGTTCAGACTTCCAAGGTAATGGTGTTAGGTTTGCCAGCCATTGTCATGTCAGGAGGTGTCGATCTTTGGTTGTGTTCTTGGTGCATTTTAGACCTGGCCCAAGTTACCAAGTAGCTATTCTAAACGTTAATTTTGAGTGTTTTTCAAGGGACATTTGTATGTTTTAATGGTAGGAAACATTGTGCAGCATCTAAAGATAAAAGATCTTTTGTCATTAATTTCCACTTTTAAAAAAAAATTTCCTGATGATCTTTTTATTGCCCAAATGATTTTGTCAAATTTAACAATAGTCTTTTGAAATATGCTTCACTTGTTTGAAACTAACTTTTAAATGTCTTAGTATTTAAAGTGTATCTATTTAATTAAACCAAGCAGAAATAGTTAGAAATACTTTATTGAAAATTATTTTTAATATATTCTAAGAGCTCAAAAATGCTCGTTTTGTGTTTGGAACCATTGTGAGTCAAATGGTTTAAAAGACAGAAAAGCTTGTTACAAAGACTATTCTTATTTAGCTGCATTTAAAAATGTAATAGAAAGTAGTGATAATTAAAACCATAAAGGCTGCAAATCTGCAAAATGGCCTGCTAAATAGAGTGATTAAAAACTGAGAATAACTTTTCAATAACTGTAAAGAAAATTAGGCCGAAGTTAACACTGGCTTTGGAAGGGAGGAAGCAAGAAATATCTGTGTATTGTTTTAATGTTTCTAAGGCTTTTTTTCCTTCTTGAAAAAAGAGAAGAAACTCGTAGTATAGACTTCTGTCACTCCATTAAAGCTGAAGGCTTTTTCTTCTTCTGGCTTCTCAGTACATCTTTGATTTGACTGATAATCATTCTGGATGGTTCATGTTGTTGCATTAGCTCAGCAGCTTGTTTGGTTTTGCAACAAAGACAAGAGAGGACAGAATGAGGCACCCAAAAGGCAGGTGCAGTGTCGAGCAGAAGGAACAAGCCTCTCAAGTTGCTTTCTGGTTATCTGCAGAGAGTGGTGGGATCCAAAGGTGGATCCCTGGAAAAGCACATTGCTTTGAGGTGGTCATTAGGAATTTTGTTAAGTTCAGAATGAGTTCTGGAAAGACACCATCAAGCCCAGTTACAGGCCACAAGACTGGAAAAATCTAGTTGTAGCTGGTGTTTAGTGAGCCAGATGAGAGGTATAGAATAAAATCCTGATTGGAATGAAGTTACTGGGGATTGTAACCGTTTTCAGAGGGGCAGGGTTTACGTATTTTCAATGTAAAGCTGATAGACATTATTGAATACAGATATTAAAAAGAAAAAGAGAGAAAACATGGATCTTGGAGTGTAGTTATCCTTATAAAGAGACTTGCAAGACTTTTGTGCATCAAAACTATGCTTTAAGTAACTAGTAAATTCTTTTTCTGCAAAATATTTTGGGGTGTAATTTAGCACCAATAACTTCAGGTCATCATTACGACTTAATATTAAATGGTGGTGGAAACCATGCTTACTTCAGTCACTGTTGTTCCAGTGATCAGTGCCCTGGTGTGATTGCTAATCTTGTTTCAGCAGTTTCATAGTGATTGTACATTGCTGCTATTTAATTAACATAATATTGCTAATCTTAACCTGTGGCTGAAGATGGTTTGGAAAACTGACATTCTGGTGTAATATGAGCAGCCTGTCATCAGACGCGTGCTGAAGAGACTTAGGCTTTACGTGAGGCTACTTTAGTAGTACTTTAGGGAATGTTCTTACACTGCTCTCTTTTTAAGACTAGAAAAATTGTATATGATTTTTTTTTTTAAGCTTTGCATTCTTGGTCCAATACAAATAGAAGCAGAAGAATAAAGCAGCCGAAAGAGCGGTATAGTTCATTTAAGGATGGCTTTGCGTGTTGGCTCGTACCTGTGCCACCTTGCAGTTCTCGAGTGTCAAAATCCGCTGCCCCGTCAGCCGTGACCTTTCACAGACTGTATGAGCTCCTCTCATTCTAGTGTATTCTCTTCATTAACTTAAATGGTCTCAGTGGGAAACTGGGCCCGATTTATGACCTAGACTGAAAATCTTGCCTTTAACTAATTAACTTGTAGTGGTGCCTCAGCTAAATTAAGCTTAATGGGTCATTTAATCTGTCCCATTGCGCAGGAGGAATTTGACGCTTTTTTTTAAACCAGAGGTGCCCAAAATACCATTCTGGCAAGTACACATAAATCATGTGGCCTTTGTGGACAATTAGATACCTAGGGAGAGAAACAGGGTTCTAAATAAATGATCGTTATGTACTTACTTTTGGGAGCAGATAATTTAATTTGGTATGATTAAAATAGATACTTAGCAAATCACTGGAATGGATTTAACTCTGTCGTAGCCTGTGCTTGATACAATGTGCATTTTTCCGCTTGAAAGGAGCTTGTCCTTTCTGGTAGTTGACAAGTGGTTCTTCTTTCAAACTACAGTGTTAAATCTGAATACTGAACTTTACAGGAAATCTATTAATGAATCCATTATATAAAACCATGTGTAATGATCTCATAATTAAGTAGTTGGCGGAATGCAGTGAGATTGTCAAGAATACGCAGAACCACCAGACAGGAAGGGTAAAAACTCAGGTATAAAATTTAGCTACTTTGTTTCTAGAATAGTACAAATACTGAAAATTAACCCCCTGCGTTAGTTTATAAAAATCTACATGAAGAGAAATAATAGATGATATTTTTGATTTCTAGTGTTTGTATGTGGCGATTTCTTTCTTTTTTTCTTTAAAGGAAAAAGTGATCAAGACTTGTGTGGACACTCAGGCTTTACATTAACTGATCACTGAACTTTGTGGACTGATAATGCTTTGTCTTCAGGGGATATAAGGTATCCCTGAAATGTTCTGCAGTTTATCAGGAATCATTATCTTGAGCTGTGTCATTTTAATGTAGTTCTATCTGGAAATGCTGGTTTTTAGCAGATGTGCGTGTTTTCTCTGCCAAAGAAAAAGGCCAAATGAAGCAGATTTTGACCTATTTTGATTCTCAAAGTTATAATTTTTTACCTTTTAGGGGTTTTTTAGGTTTGGCGTTTTATTTTTTCAGTGTGAAACTGAACATTTTTAAGCTTTTTAGTACAGCCAATTTCTTGAACTTTTGCAGAGCTGTGACTTTCCAACACCATCCCATTGTAGGGTTTTTCTGTTACAATTGTTACCTTCTAGTTTGAAAGACAATTTCTATACTTGCAGTGGGAAGGTAGTAGGTTGTTTCTGCTGTGATTCCTTTTGCAATGGATTATATTCCAGGTGAATCTAGTGATGTAACATTTTTGTAACGCAAGGCCTAATTCACCCTTCTGTGTTTAGTTTGCAGTTGGGTGTTTATTTTCTGGTAACAGTGTGGAAACTTTAGAGTTGATGAGTTAATCTGCTTCATATTTCATAGGTATTTCATATTGATAAAATAGGTTGCGTGGTAACATCTTCTACCAAATTTGCGTTTTTGTATTTAACCAGATTTTCAGGGAAGGGCAATGTGAAAGTTGAATACATTCAGCATTTCTGGAATCGGGCTATGAAATATAGCAGTTGCTACAATTGACTGTCTGAATCGCGGATATGGAATAAAAATGGCTAAAACTTAGACAAAGGTTATTATTATAAGCTCTTAAAGTTTGTCCTCTTTTCCCCTTCATTATTGCTGAATATTACTAGAATGAAAAAATGAATTACGCTATGATAGGTTCAGTGTCCATAATGTTTGTTCATTTCTGCTAAAACTATTAGATAATTTCCAGGGATGATTGTAAAATTAACAAGTTTTGACTTGGAAGCCCTATGAGACCTAAGGGCACTGTGCCAAATTACTTTTCATTTCAAATATGAGACTGAAAACTGAAGGTCAATGAGGAAATTTCTCATTTCAGAAACCAAGATATCTGAGCTATCATTCAGATATCTAAACATTCAAATACAAATCCTTATGTTAACTTAGCTAGATACAATAAGCCCTTCCTTACACGATAAGACATAATTTTCACAAAATGTCAAAATAATGTGACTTTAGAAGGAAATAAAATTCCCATGTATCAAACTCAGTGGTTTTTTTCAAAATTTCCACATATTTAAAGTAGAACTTAATTTTACAATGTAATATGTTTTAAACCAGCATTAGCTGCATTTACCTCAGATTTGACTCAAACTTTGTAATGATCAGCAACATCCAACTTCTCTGGAATATGTAAAGCTCCCAACTCTTTTTAAAGGTACAATCTATGTATTTAAAATTGAAAGTTTTTGAAAGAAGAGGGGTGATATTTCAACAAAGATGCACCACAAACCAGAGGTTGCCTGTATTTCATTTTTCGCTTCTGCATCCCTCATTCTATTTCCAAAACTCCCCATACGTGTGAAACTCGATCCTTTCTGTTCAATGAAGAGTTGGGCCCTTCCTAATGCTCCGTTGTCCTCACGCGGTTCCTGGATGGTGCGACAGGCTTGGTGGGCACGGTGACCCCAGAGCCTGAGTTGGGAACAGGAGCACCCAGAGGCACATGGCACTGGGCAGCGTTTGTTTGTGAGTGAGTGTGTAGGTTTGCTTGTGGTGAATTTTAACTTATCCCTGTGATCTGGAATAAATAGTGTTTTTTCAGGTAGCAGTACTTCTGGTCTACCCTCCCTGCTCCTGTTTCCCAGCTTCCAGCCTCTTGTATGCGTGGTCACAGGGAATTTTGATATTATGAGGCTATTGACCTTTGAGAGGGGATGTGGACTTGAGTATCTGTTTTACCTTATATATTCTAATAGTAATTAGGATACCTAGGAAAGTAGCATTTAGAATAAGTCACTGAATATAGTCCTTCAGTATCAAAAAAATGGCAGTTTAGTCAGGTCAAATCCTATTTGATTTGCTAGAAGACAGAAATTGTTTCAAATTATGTTTGTTACCTATGTTGCTTCCTGCAGTGCTAAAAAATAGGCTGGGGGAGACCTTTTAATTCCAGGAAGCTTTTTGTTTCTCATTTCTGTGAAAAGTTCATCACACCATAATTACGGTCCTGTATGTAACTGACTTGTGAAGATACACATTTCTTTTTACAGGTGTATAAACCATTTTCTGTCTACAGATGGATTAGTGTATGTGTATGGGTGTCTGTTCTGACAGACATTGTTCCGTTGATGTTGTTCTGTTTAATTCTGCCATGCAGAAATAGACCCATAAAATTACTACATAATTTTAAATCAATAGTTGCTTCCAGAATAAATTGACTTTAAGGTGTTTTAATCTGCTTTTCACAAAAGTGAACAGGTCACTTAATAGAAGAGACCTATTAACTACTTGAGATGGTTTTCTTTATTCGAATTTTTAAAAATCCCAGATAAAGAACTTAGAGCATATGTTATTTTTATTTAATGTGTGTTTAATTTTGTGGAATATGGGAAACTTGTGTCTATGTAGTGTGTTTTGTTGCTGAGTTAATGAAAACTGTGTATTTTAGGTAAAAGGATTTATATCTTGTTTTTCACTAGATTTTATTAGAATAAGAACCTGAAAAAAAAAATTTGAATTGTTAATGTTTGAGAAATGCGTAACACAAAAGTTCTTATAGAAGCATTGTGTTTTGTGAATACAGTATTTTGGAAGACACGATTTATTTGAACTTCTTCTTGCAGGCTTCTTTATAGTTTAGCCTTTAATGCGAGATTCCTGAGACATCTTTGGTATTTGATATCTTCAATGACTACACGAATGATTACAGGGTATGTATTACAGCATTTCTGAAATGAAGTCTTTGTTAAAATAGAGCATATCTACTGAAAAGAGAATGAGACAATTGGTGGTGTGACAGTGCTCGTGGAAGATGACTGAAAGCAAAACTGTAACAGTTACTTAGCTCCTAGGATATCATAAAACTGAGCAAAGTCTTGGGAATTGGACAGTTCCAATAATTACAGGTAAATAAATTAAATCTTTATTTAAAATAAGGTGGATGTTTTGTAGTTTTTGGAGTGTTTAGTAGTATTAATGTAACAAACACTAAAGCTCCAAGTATTCCATCTCAAGTATGTGGCATTTATCTCTTAAATTTTGACTAATCCAGGACTCGATGGTGGCAGAAGCATCTTCCCAGGAATGGAGGAGTTGGACCTACAGATCTGTTCTGTGCTGACATGCGGATTAGTTACCCTCTTTGTTTTGTGTCTCTGTTCTAAAGCAGAAAGTATCTGCAGTCTGTAATAGTTAATGCCAATGTTTATAGAAATCATCAAGACACTGAGATACTACTGTGACAAGAACTTAGAAAAACTAACCTTATGTTACAAGTATGGGAAACACTAGTTATTTAACTGAGAGTGCCCTCCTTATTTTGCTGTAGGAACTGCTACTAAATATTTTTACGAGAATGCTGAAGCTAATACTGTTTTCAGAGTGTTTAATTAATTAACCATGTCATGAATTTTGGATTTTATATTTTAAGGTCTATGGTGCCACTCCTTCAAGTGATTTCAAGAGGCTCTCCGATGTCTTTAGAAGACTCCAGTCGAATTATCCCTCTCTTCTACCTTTTTAGTTCTTTGTTTAGTCATTCACTTATTTCTATTCATGATAATGAATTCTTTGGTGATCCAATAGAAGGTGAGTTTCAAGCATACGGAATAGCAGCGTTTTGCAAAATGTTCCCTAGGCAATGGTTGCTGACATCTGTGGGGAAGGCTCTTCTGGGCTGACCTGCTGATAGTCCCTTGAGCACTCAGCTGTCAGCGGGCTCTTTTTGTGGTTATTGCATTTAGAAAAAGGAGAAAAAAAAGAGATGGATTGCACCTTGGGGACCCTAGCTTTACAGGGTCTGATGTGGAAGTTCTTAATCATGCTAATTTTTAATGAGTTAGTGAAGCAAGTGAAGTTCTGGACTGAATCTGTAGCCTAATGTAAAAATTGAATATAGCAGGAATCACTTATAAAAGAGAGTAAGAGAACATTGTCATTAAAATCACGGTAACTGCAAACAGTTACAAGCCCTGATTGCCTTTATAAATGTTTAGCCATTCTCTTTTTGGGTGATGTTTCTTTTCTCTACCTTTAGATTTTGTGTGTGAATATTAAAGTTGCAATGAAATAAGAGTTTTTTTCTAATAACAAAATGATAAAGAAAAAGTCATTTAAAGAAACCAAAACATGTGTTTTCTGTAGTTGTAGGTCAAAGACAATCATCAATGATGCCTTTTACACTAGAAGAGCTTGTAATATTATCACGCTGCCTTCGGGATGCATGTTTAGGAATCATAAAGCTGGCGTATCCAGAAACAAAACCAGAGGTTCGCGAAGAATATATTGCAGCATTTAGAAGTGTTGGAGTAACAAAAAATATGGAAATGCAGCAATGTATACAGACAGAACAAAAAAGGTGGATTCAGTTATTCAAGGTAAATTGTGTCAAATTTCAGAACATACTTAAATATTCAGGCTTTTGCTGAAGATATGAGATCAGCTATTTTTTTCCCTTCTAATTCTGCTTTTAACAGTTACAAGGAATATGGATTTTGGAAGGTTACTTTTTGGCATATATGTTAAGCTTTGGGTAATTAAATTCTGAGAACAGTAGCAATTTATTAAAATTTTCTTTTGGCGACTCACATATCCCAGCTTAATTAATTTTCCAGCTTATCCTGCTTATAAAAAAGTTACTGTATAGCATATAGGTTTTTAACTTGGACTCCCATCCAGCAAGGTACTTAAACAGACCGTTACAACTTTATGTAGGTGTGAAATTCTAACTGAATCATAGGATTACTCAAGTACTTCTGCATTAGGGGCTTCACTAAACTGATACCAGGATGCACTGTTTTTGTTGGTACTGCTTGTTTTGGGTTTCTGCAATAGTAATGGGATGGTGAATCTGGCTAACAAATGTCTGTTCTTTCTGGATATCTACCGATGTATTTCTGCTAGTTTTATCCATGGCATCCTACGTAAGACATGAGTTAAGAGAAGCTGAAAATGTTGGCAGGAAAAACCTAATAGAACTGTTGCCGAAAAAAAGGAGTGCTTGACTTGTCATGAAAATTCTGCAGCAAACACATCTAGTCAGCTAAAATTGCTCATTAAAGAAGTGGGAGCAGAAGAAATGCATTTTCCAAATTGAATGCTAGATTTACAGTCTGTTTAATACTGGCGACCTCTCGCACACTAATGTTCAGTTCGAGTCATCAGCTGTCCCTTCAGGTCTTTTATCACTGCTTTTGTCAAGCTATCTATTTAATTGAAAGAAGTTAATTGAATGAAAATGATCAACTAAGCTTGTATTAATATTGCTAATGGAACTTTCTTCTTGGCCATGTTTGGAGAAAGATGTCATGCTAGACTTTAGGAAAGGCCCATTAAGGCTTGCACTTAACCTGATGGGCTAATTAAGGAATGCTTATTCATTCTACAAGTCTAAGATAGCCTCTATCCAGCCTATTCTGCCTGATTTTACAACACATTTCACTTATGAGCATAAGCAGTAATAGCACTGAGAGTAACTGATAATGTTTTGATTGCATTGAATACAGTCCTAATGCAGCACTGAATTTGTAATTTGCACGGATTGATCTAATATATGTTTGCACAATTTAATTTAATTACTTGTCTTTAAATTGCCAAATAAACTTTGGATTTAAAGGTCACAAGTGAAAACCCCAATATGTCTAGGGATATTTTATATGTATGCGGTTTCTATCATGCCATTTTCTATTTATTCCCTTTAGTTTATAATATTTAATCTATGTTTTCAGAAGTGCTTTATGTTTCAGGTGAATTTGATCACATTTTGCTGTCATTCAGAAAGTTGTAAAATCCCAAGTTACCCTGTCTCCCTTTGTACTCTCAGTGTTTTCAGGAGCCAAAGTTGTCTTCCAAAGAGCTGAATTACAAATGGAAATCTCGAGGGGATCTCAAAGACTCTGCTTCTACCAAAAAGAGTAGCTAAGAATAAAGCTGCTGTTTACTCCTTCGGGATCATATTGCTACAGATAGAAATTAATCACAAGCAAAATTCTTATCAAGACTTCTGTATGCAGCACTGAGTCTTTCCTGAGGGCAGCTTCAAAATAGTGAGCAGTGAGCAGGCAGCAATATCTTCCTCCAAGTCATTAAAACAAAGCTAAAGTAATTCATCATAAATTTAAGGTGGTTCAAGTCAAATGCATGAGCTGTTTATCTTTCCAAAAGCTTTTATAAGCTGTATGCAGAGAAAAAGACACATTCCTTCCCTATCATCTATGCTTTTAATTTACGTTTTTTTTTTTAATTTTTTCTTTTAACTTCTGGCACTTCTTTTGCATATTTTTTGTGGCATTGGTGTCTAATGAAATATATTCCCGCATATATATGCACGCAAATACAGACTTCTGCAAGGTAATGGTGAATCTGAAAACAGTGAGACTGCTGAAAGTGATGCGCTTATTTGCTAGCAGAATAGAGATCTTTGTAATGGAAGATATACACATGAAAATATCTTTACTCAGCAGAATCCCCCTGTTTTGGCGTGGCATAGTATTGAATAGTCAATGGTTACAGATTCCAAAGGAGGACTTAAATTATGAGTGCATGAAAATGTGTTTTGTCAAATAAAATAATTATTTCATTATCTTGAGTTAATCCTGTGAAATGAAGTTGCTAATTTTGCTGAATTTTGGCTTTGGATTTTACTTGCATTTGGCGCTTTGTTGGAAAGAAATCTCCATTTTAATATTATTTGTTGAAGTGGATCTTTCCTTTGAATGAAATATATACTTATAAAAAAATTCACAGAGGAGTCCTGAGTTTAGATTGCTGGTATTCTCAGTACCCTATAAGGTACCTTCCTTTAAGGATTCTTTAACTACTTGTAAAATATTTTATTAGCGTGCTCTTCATTTGGATAATTTTTTTGGACTTTTTTTTTCGTTAAGTATAGTGGTAATGGGACCACAGAGCTTCAGTGACTCATGTAACCTTCACTGAATTTTATAGGGGCAAGGTGATGAAAATTCCTGCGTAATCAGACAGTTCCCTTAATAGCATTCCTCTTTGTTCTGTCTTTATTCAAGACGTTACTTTACAAACTGGATCTTAAAAGGTCTTTTGTGTAGTATCTAGACACAGAATCCTTTAGAAGGCCCATTAAACTCTTTGTTACTCTTGACACCTGCCCATTAAGACTGTCTCTTAGCAAGATTACTTCAGAAAAGCTTTGTGTATGGTTTTTTCCTATTCATTTTTCAAGTGCCGTGGTTCTAAGTTGAAAAACAGATGGCTGTTCATTGTAGCAATGATAATGTCTTTTAGGTTAGTAATTTAATATTCTATTGATTCCACTTAATTATGTTTTATGTAGTGTTGGACTAAGTTGGTTCTGCTTTGGAGAGAAGGCATACAACCAAGTATGACAACAGTGCTGAGATGGACTAGCTGTTAGCTTAATATCTCTACTTTTTCTTCTTTTGTTGTCTGAATTGGAAGAAACTGCCAAGAAAAATATTAAAATTACAAAGACACCCTAGTGACCATGATAGCCAGTTTTCTTAGCCTCCCAATTTTGTTATAAAGACATGCGTAAACTAGTTATCTATAGAGTTTTCTCATTTTCTGACTGTGTGTTTCTAATAGTGACAGAATTACCTTTCATCATTTGAATTCCTTGTAAATAAAAGTGAATTAAACATAGTGGTTTAAGCTAATGTGCTTGTTGTTGGGTGAAGTACAGGCATACGCATCATCACCCGCTATGGTTCAGTTGATGAGCAAAAGTTTGTTAAACCACTGTTACTAGGTGGATTTCGAGTGAATGCTTTTACCTTCTGTTAGGAAAAAGCTTAGTAACTTAAGACGCTAAAGGGCTTTTACCTGACATGTTTTGGTTTGTAAAGAACGTTAAGATAATACAGTATGCATGTGCATATTAATGTTTAAAAATATATAAAGGGGGAGTGTCATGAGGATGGAGCCAGGCTCTTCTCGGTGACAACCAATGATAGGACAAGGGGCATTGGGTTCAAACTGGAACACAAGAGGTTCCACTTAAATTTGAGAAGAAACTTCTTCTCAGTAAGGGTAACAGACACTAGATCAGGCTGCCCAGGGATGTTGTGGAGTCTCCTTCTCTGGAGGCGTTCAAACCCGCCTGGACACCTTCCTGTGTAACCTCATCTGGGTGTTCCTGCTCCGGCAGGGGGATTGGACTGGATGATCTTTCGAGGTCCCTTCCAATCCCTGACATTCTGTGATTAAATGAGAATTACAACCCACCACTCCGCAGATATATTTTTAGGACCATCGGGGCTTTTTGTGCTTCTTACCACGATTATCTTGTAATCAGCTTTCGGGGTGTTTGGGCTGGGCCCTTCTCAGGAGTGATTTTACTTTCTGAATCATCTATGTCGGATCCTTTAACAGGGTTTACTGAACAGTATCAACAACTGAGCGAATTACACTGGATCTGCTTTAACAGAGACAAGAACTTTGGGGGTAGAGTTAATTTCATAAATCGGTAGCTACTTCTTGATGAGAAGGTATTTTTTTATCACTTGCCAGCTCTGAGAATGTTAACAAGATACTCATTAACAAGAAAAGGAGCCTGTAGCATCTTTTCAGATGTAGATCTTTACCTGTAAAAATACCAGCATTGATTTTTTCACATTGATAATCACCTCCGTATTTGGTCAGGTGATATCATCAGCAGATACTTATGATTTCTCTGAGGCATCTTTATTTGGAAATGCTTTAGTTTATTACTGCAGAAACAAGTAGTAGTACTTTAGAGATATAACTTTCACTGTTGTTTTGGTGCAAATTTAATGCTTCTGCCCTCTCCTGCTTTACTTTCTGAAGTCGATGTTGGCTTTTGTACAGTTTGGCCATTATGAAGCACATCACATGAGCTTGTGCTGGCTAGTTAGTTACATTTATTGACTATAGGCAGAAATACCCACTGTTAATTAGTTGATCCCTCAGATTTGCCTAGTGTGGAGTGATACAGGAACCTTTGTCTTGAGATGGCACGCTAAAGTTCCATTCTTCTGTGGAGCATTTTCCTTGAAAAATGATGCGTAGAAATTGAAGAATCTTCCTTTTTGTAGACAAAGAAAACATACAAATCAACCGAATTATTCAGAATCTCAGGTTTGGAATGAGAGGTGGCAAAGAGTATAGCGCTCTCTTCTGAAGCATAGATCTATACACATGTTTAATTTATGAAAACCTATATTAGCAAACCTGGTTAGCTGTTAGCAGTCTTTAAATAAGTAATTTAATGCCAGTAATGACTTGTTTAAGCTTCCCTGGACTGGCATGCAACTTTTTAGGTGTGCAGGGTTCTAGGATTACCTAGTCCTAGGTAGACCTAGTTCTTAAGCTTTGGATAATAAGCCATTTTATCAGGACTTACAGGTAAGCCACACTTACATTTTAAGGTGTTTAAGTATAAGAGCAAGTTTTTCTTAGTTAAAAATAAGTTACAACTTCATACGTTACTGAAAGATTTTCTTAAGTTTTTGCTTCTGAATTATACAGTTTCATTCACAGTGCTAAATGTAGATTGACTGTATATGTTTCTAACACCCAGGTCATCACAAACTTAGTGAAAATGTTGAAATCTAGAGATACAAGGAGAAATTTCTGCCCACCAAATCACTGGCTCTCTGAACAAGAAAACATTAAAGCAGATAAGGTAAGAATAATATCCTTTTTCCACATAGCCTTACAGGTGCCAAAATTTCAGTGGCGGAATGTTTGATTCCTGACAGAATCGATGTTGATGTTGCACAGATTTAGTGTGGTTTAAAACCTGGAGAAATGCTACTTTTCTCTAATGTGAAAGTCTTGCATCTCTTAAGAAACTTTTATGCTAAATCCCATTTCCACTCCATAAAGTAGAACCCACTCTACAGTGTGACAGTGTAAGTCATCTGCATTTACAGCCGAGACCTGAATATCTTGGAGCATGTTGTTGCATTTTATTTTCTAGTTATTTTAAGTGCTTCTTATAATAAAAATGCTAAATAAAAGAATTGCTTGATAGTGAGGAAAAAACCCTCAACATTCTCTTCCAAAATAACAGACAATTCCAGAGTGTTTTCTGTTCTTACCTCACCTAGAAATTACTTTTTCCCTAAAAGCATTTCAAAAATGACATTGTTTGAGCTTCAAAAGTGTGTAGGTACATGCAAAAGAAAACACTAATATGGATGTGCAAGTACATTCTTTGAATCATTGGAAACTTGGATCAGAAGCAGCTCGTTACACCTCAGGTTACCTTGTACTATTAGATGTCTTAACAGTGGGAAGTTTTGCATGGAATAGTTAACAAAGAAGTCTTCTGTTTATTGTTGATGATTCCACAGTTGCTTGCCTTGTGTCCAAGGTTTCCATTTCTGAGTGACAGTTCTTTATAGTTCTTAGGAAATAGTACCTACACACCTTAGAGAAAGTAGAAGTCTTAAACTGTGATGCTAACCTGATTCGGAATACAAAGTCAAGAGAATTTATTTGACATCTCAAAATTCAAACTTAGCTTCTCTGACGTCTTAAATACCAGAATTTAATGTAACATAGCATGGTATTTTTAAGTGATACATGGACTTTATATTATAGTGTTATTAATTTTGCAGCTCAGCTTTAAAGCACGAGTATAAGGAGGGATTAGAAATGAAGATACTTAGGCATTCAGATGCACTCTTGGATATGACAGTTTTATGTATTTGCTATCTAATAGTAAATTGTAGTATGTAATTAGATAATATTTAACTGTAAAATACTGTTAATTTATTAGGTTACACAGCTGTATGTGCCATCCGCTAGACACGTCTGGAGAGTCAGGAGGATGGGAAGAATAGGACCATTGCAGTCTACTTTGGATGGTAAGATAATGTCTATGCAATTTTTTATTTATTAAGTCAAAAGAGCAGTTGGCCTGATACAAAGAAAATCTACCTTTCATAGAGCTTGGTGGAGTATTTTGTATAAAACTCTTAATGATAACTGAAATCATGTCAATATTTTGTAGTTTTGTTTCACATGTTTTAAAAAATATATATTTTTATACATGTGTGTGTATGTCTTCAGACTATTTCACGTATTTCAAGCTTCTGCTGGCATTGATGAGGGGAAATAATGAGGTGGACAAATGCTATGTGTTAAAAATACACGTATTAATATGTATAAAAGGCAGTTGCATAAGATACAAAATTAATGAAGTTGTGGAAGATATAAAGCATTGGGGGTTTGCTTTTATTGTATGCCATGAAGAAACTTCTTAATTATATATTAAACTGTAACAAATAAGCTTTAGGGACCATGATAAATATTAAATACTGTTTATAAATATTGTCTTTCATTAGATAAGGCAGAAATTTAACCCCTTGAATTACTCAAAAATATCTGGACCAGGCATGTCAAGCTAATTTTCACCAGGAAGCCACATCAGCCTCCTGGTTGCTTTCAAAGGGCCCAATGTAATTTTAGGGCTGTATAAATGTAACTACTCCTGTATTTAGGAGTATAAATAAATATCCCCATTTATTTCCATTGCCCTACATGGTTCTTGACAGCTATCCTCTCCATGTTATCCACCATGAGACCTGTGCCACATTTATTAATTCCAGATTCTCCCCCATGCTACTAGTCTGCTGGTCTCCTTTCCCCCGTACATACCGTATCTTGAGCTCTCTCCCTTGTCTTCCTATAATAGCACCAGTTCCTCAGTTTCATTACTTACCTTGCTCTTGGCAGTTGGTGGATAAGGAGCCACACTGTGGCTGGTGTGGAGCAGTTCCATGCCCTCATTTTGCTGGCTGGTGAACAGAGCAGATAACTGGGCTGTCCTTGTTCTTTAATCTAATCACTAAAGGAATTTCTCTATCCAGTTGAAAACTTTAGCAAAACTTCATATTTTTTGAATCACCTATTCTCTGTCAAAGCTAAAATTCATCTGGTTAGCTCAATAAGTGTGTTGGAGGCAAGACGGGGAGGAAAGATGTCACAGTGTGTTGTGTAAACCTCATTTTCCCATGAAATCAGGCTAAAAAAAGTGCAGTCAACATGAATGTGTGAAAACAAGCAGGTAACAACCTGCACATGACTTGTTTAATCCCTCTTGACTCCATATGGGTTAAAGCCAATTAGCATGAAAGTACTGCTGAATCACATATGGTCATGTTTATTTGTGCTTTTTCATTTACTTAAATGGCAGGCTTGTGAGTTCTAAATGCCCTCTATATTGATGACTCCATCCCATATTTCTCTTTAAAGAAAGAAGCCATGATGGAGAAATGCAGATAAAATTGACTAATTGACTGGAATAATTGAACTGTTGAAGTTCTGTAGTAGTTTACCTTTGCTGTACACGCACTTTTTATTTAAAGTGCTTTTAACCCTTAGCTTAATAGGCTGCATACATTGACTTTAATTAAAAATGTTTACTAAGTAAAGAAAGGGTAATCACAGATAAACAGATAAACAATTTATCAGAAATTCCAAAAGCTTGCAATGTTGAAACCTGCCCCAGATTTATTCACATCAAGTAGAGTGATGTTTTGGGTCAGTCATGTCAAATTGGTGCTTAAAATATCTGGACTTAAAGTGCTTTGAGGAGTGCATGTGTGGGAAATAAATTGATGTCTGGTTGCAGAAGGGCAGCAAAATGCTCATCACCACAGGTAGGAGCCAGAGGAAAAGCTTGAAGTTGTCATCATACAATTCCAGACTGGGTAGCAACGTGCAGTGTTTAGTTCCGTTTTGTAAAATGGTCTATAAATAGTCTAGACTCTGGACTCTCTTTTTGAGAAGGTGGTTATTAAACATGAAAATGAAACAGCTAAGGAGTTGTGGGGTTTGTTTCCTCTGCAGACTGAAGATAGGTTGACCTTAAACCACAGTACCTATAGTCAGTGAGCAATACCTTTTTTTTTTTTTTTGGCTGCCATTAATTAATTTACAGTCAGATATATGCTCAGAAACTGAGTTTCTTCCTGTGGAGTTAGAGCAGGATTGTCATGTCCACTTGTGCATCACCCAAAGTAGTTTTTTCCTAAGAACATCCTCTGTGGGTATAGGAGGGTTCAAAGGAGCTGAACGAAAGCTTGGGAACCTCATGCAATTGAGTTTCTCTGCTGTGGGTGCTTGAATCCTTTTCTATTTTGTTTTTCTTTTTATTGAGCACAATATACAGTTTCTTGATGTTCTTTTCACTGTTTCAGGAATGAGTAAGATTTAATGTGATCACTGTGACCTCACTGTTGGGAGAGAAAACCCATTGAAATAAATGTTATCTTTCTCTTGGTTTCATTAGATTTGGTTTAATTCTTAGTTAGATGTTGTAGTTGAAAGCTCAATAGCTTTATTTTGAACATTGGGAGGAGAATATTGTGTATTCCTGCAATGAAAATTCTAACTACTGAAAACTTCTTGTCTTCTACCATGTATTTTTTCTTAATTGGAAAATTAAAATGTCAAAAACAAGAAAATAACTTTTTTCTTCTAAAAAGAAAAAGGGGGAGTACTTTTATACACATTTTGTTTTCAATGTGTTTTTACTACTTATATTTAAGTTTGTGTGCAGAAGCTGTTTAAATAAACATAAGGCTTAGTGTGACTGTTTGGTAAATAAACTATTTTAATGTATGTGTTTTTATACGAAGTAAATTGAGTCACTAGATACAAAATAAACTGTTAAAAATATTATTTCCAGATCTTTAAAATTATTATTTCTATTTTAAGTGGGTTTGGAACCAGCACCTCTTTCTGTGTCTGAAGAACGACAACTTGCAATTCTGACAGAGCTACCTTTTGTAGTTCCTTTTGAAGAAAGAGTAAAGGTACCTAATTTCTAATTTCATATACAATTGCTTTTTTAGCTTTTTGTTTTCAATAAGTATAAAAAGATCACTTAGCTAATACAGAAACTGGATTGTTTCCCTGCAGAAGCATATGACAGGTCAGAGTGTTTTTCTTCAGTACGTGTGTGTCAATGAACATTTGAAGTTAATTACTTTTCTCTTTTTTTTACTAGTTATAGTATCTTTTGTAATAACGGCATTAAAAACATATATTCCAAGATACATGAAAGCAGTTGCATGTTAAAAATAAACTGCAGTCCTGATTCAATGGTTGGTCTACATGGTTGCACCCTCTTGTGGTGAGCAGAGCACCGGCTGGTTCTGTATGTAATTAACAGATTGCAAGGTTAAGACTGGAGGCTTTTGTGCAGTGGGTGGATTTACTCCAAATGAGATGATAAGTGTCCATTTGGGGAAAATACCGCATAGAGATTAAGTTTCTGCATTCATAGCTGAGTAGTTGAACTTGAATAGAGTATGTAGTTTAAAACATGCAAGAGTCTTGTACTAGTTGATTTGCTTCTGAATGTTTTCTAGATTTTTAAATACATAATTGTCAGTTCTGTTACCTATTTCTGTTTGCATCATATATATGTGTTTTTTTAAAAGCTGTTATTCTGTTACCCATATTTTTTTCTGAACGGCGTCTGTTGTCAGAAATATCAATTACTTAAAAACTACTCTCTTAAATATCATGAAAACATGAAGTTGCAAGACACCAACGAGGGACTGAAGAATAGTTCCATAGGGAAAGTAAATCAGTATTTGTCAAAGACAGTGTCAGCTTTGGTAGAATAGGGGTGTTTTTTCCAGGCTTCTATGAAACAGTTGTTCCAACAAAACATCATAATACAGTATAGCAATGTTGCACTGGAATTAGAGGAAAACGGGAGTGACTTCAAGTAGGGATCTCTGTGTCATGATATGGTCACTGTCTACAACCTTTGGACTTCTTGAAGCTGTGTTAAGCTTCACATATTTTAAGTTTCTGGAATTTGTAAAACCTTATTTGGTTTTGTCACAAAAACTGTTATCATAACAATTGGATGAGACCTTGGAGAGAAGGATGAAACTGTAGACTGAACTCTTGTAGTTCCATGTCTGTCCCCTCTATCCCTCCCCTAGGATGTGGCTCTGTATTAAGTTTCTGCAGCTCAGTGAGGGACAAGACAAATCACTTGAAAGTGAGTGCCCAGAAGCACCTCAAAGGATAGTAATAGTAGTGAATAACTACCTCTTGTTGAATATTTATATCTGCACAGTGACATGGTTTCTCTTTTCACTCATTTTTACAGATTTTTCAAAGGCTGATCTATGCTGATAAACAAGAAGTTCAAGGAGAAGGGCCATTTTTGGATGGCATTAATGTCACTATCAGAAGAAATTATATTTATGAAGACGCTTATGATAAACTTTCTCCTGAAAATGGTAGGTTTACAATTACGTTATCATCAGCTTGTTTAGAACATTTAACCATTCTTACCATGTAGTTACGTATTTGCTTACTTGAGTAGCATGTTTGATGTGTATCAGCTTTTAGGGGTGAAAGTCCTTAGGAAGTTAAATTTCCTCTTTTTACATAAAGTAATCTCATCTAATCACATTCTTTCTGATTGTTGCAGTCTCATTCTCTTTAACACACCTTCCTTAGTTCAAAACTACTTTTAGGGACCTTTTCTTCCCATTTACTTGTCCAAATAACTGTACTTCGTGTATTTATTTGTGTAGTTCATTATATACTGTCTGCTTGGGTAATCCATGTCAACAAAAATATCTGGACTGTTTAGGATTTGCTAGGTACAGTGTGGCTGACAAGGGTAATGGTAGTGTGCTTTGTAGTGACACTATGTACTAGTATATATTGTACCACATAGGTTTAAGTTATACTGTAGTGTGAATTTCTGTGAGAGCAGTTTCTCTAGAAGCCAAAATTCCAATGTAGCTAAAGCCTGCCAAAATAAAGTCTTAATAGTTATGTGGTATTTTTGCATATAAAAAGATTATTTGCCAAATACTTGAGGTTTGCCATCTGAATCTCACCTGCTGTGCCACGTAGGTTTCCTCCTGGAGAACTGCCCAGTTTAGAGAAGAGGAAGAAGAGGTGTTGGTATTATTGGTTTCTATAAAATTCCTGGAGATTGTGCCTTTTCTTAATTTTCTTTAGTAGAAGATACTATTCCATTTATAAATAGGATTTTGCATTTCAGTACTTGTGTTTGAAACTGTAACTACCTGAAAGAGATACATTTAGATCAATTTATCTTTTTTTTTTTTTTTTTTTAATATATTTTAAATTAAGTACAAATTAAATCCTCCTGTTTTGGGGAAGTTCTGAAGACCAATCAGGAGATGTTGCTGTATGATCATCTGAAAATTCTATGTGCGATTGGCTGTTTGGGCTCTTTTATAGTTGTGAATAGCTTCATTGTACTAAGTTTAGTATGAGTCATTTACTAGCTTCTTAAAAAGAGAAAGATGAAATAGAATTGGAAAACAGAAAAAGTTGAGTCTGTTGTGGTTCTTGCTCCCCTCCTCAATGTATGAGAATACAGTTCAGAAACTGCAGTCTGAGCTTTTGAATAATGCAACGTTGAGTAACAGGAAAATCAACCTATTTGTTTAATACGAAGATAGCTTGAAAAGAGAAACACTTTTACTGTGAAGACTGTATTTCTACTTAGTTTTATTAAACTACAAAAGCAGTTTTACAATGTGTATTTCCTAAACTTAACCTGCAGTCTGACCGCCGGGGTACTGGGATGTATTCCACCTTTAGCGAGGTTATGGGCAATATGAAATTGAGTGGAATAACTAATACACTGGAAGGTCAGATGGTCACTCAGGCAACCCCTGACAGACTGAAGAAAAGAGTTTATAAGAGCTTCATGGAGTTTAGGCAAGACTAAAGCAACATTTTGTACCTGGGGTGTAATAACTCCCTGTAGCAGCACAGACTGAGCACTGACCAGCTGGAAAGACGTTTTCAGTAAAGGACCACAGGGTTCTTCATGGACAACAAATACAACAAATAAAGAGTTCCCGTTGATGAGATGAAAGCTCGCTGCATGCTGAGCTCTCTTAGCAAGAACATAGCTCACAGTTTCAGCACTGGTGAACAGTGCCCAGCTTTGGACATCACAGTACAAAAGAAGACATGAACATAAAGAACAGGCAATACAGGGAACTGAAACATGTGGCATGTGAGAAGAAGCTGAGAGAACTGGGTTTGCTCAGGCTAAACAGAAAAGGCTGAAGGGAAATTGTTATTGCTGTGACTGGGGGGCTACAGAAGCCAGTTTGATAAGATGCAGTGGTGACTGGAAATTTTTATATATGTGTGTATATATATATATATATATGTATTTATAAAGCATTTCACTTACTAAGCACTGAAATGCACTGTCCAGAGAGGTGGTGAAATGTCCATCATTGGAGAACTTAAAAGGATGGAGGCACTGAGCATCCTGATCTAACTTGGAAATTGACCTCACTTTCCAGTGTGGGATTTTTGAACCATATGAGATCTCTTCCAAGTTGAACTGTTCTATGATTCTGTCAAGCTTTCTGTTCAGTAAAAAGAGCTTTTATATCACTACAAAATGTATCTGTGATTGGAAGTAGAGTGATCTCTTGGTGAAGATTTACGTCTCATTTAGAAGTACAGAGAAGCCACAGTGCTAGTTGGCCATTGAAGGCAGAAAGTCTCTTTTTCTGCATGTGTGTATGATGCACCATGTATATACGCACATACACACACGCACACATACAGTGCCATCTAGTACTGTGCCATCTGGGACTGTACCACTGCAGCACTACTGTTATTGAGCATCAATGAAGACTAATTTAGAAGGCTGGACCTTTTTAAAAATGCCAGTATTCTGAGACGTTGTATTCCTGAAAATCATGAGAGACAATTTCAAGATTACAGACTGAATTGATTAAAATCAGCCTGGGAGATTGAACAGATGACAGGTGAGGTCCTAGAATTGGTCAGGAGAGGGCAAAGAACGTTCATTTGGAAGAGGCATCCAGTTTGTCCACTGACCCTGACAAGAAAGCTGTTCAGAGTTGATGTTTCCATAGTGCATTACCCGAGATCACTAAGAAAACAGCCTTGGAACAGCAGAAATGTACTGGATTGGTTCTTGTGGGTTTAAATTATTATTTGGTTGTCGTATGCTTTAAAATGTGCAAACTTCTCCTAATTTTTTCCTTCCCTGTAGCTGAAGTTTTCAGCACATTCCGTAATAGCCTCTAGTAGATTCCAGTAACAATTTAGTTACATTCTGGACGTATGAGTCATAAAATGGAACTGTTTTTCAGAGGTTGCACTGATTTCGAGTCCACTTCTACCTGATCACCTGTTTTGACATGTGACTTTGTTTTAGGACCATTTTCCCCTGCTTGCTATAAAACTGGTTTTCAATGCACAGAGGAAGAGACAAATAACTGATTTTCTTTGTAAGGCTCCAAAAAGCACTAAACCAACATTTTCCATATATAAAAGCTTTAACATTAATGCTCAATGTCTCAGGAGTCTCCAGGCAAAGCACCCCTGTGTGCTTGAGACTCCTACCTGCTGGTGCACACGTGTTCTCTTGTTTCGAGTGGTGATGAGATAGTGGACCTGTTGCAGTGCCTGGGGCTAAAAATGGCCATCCTGTATTTCCAGCCAGCAGAATTCTTATGCAGGAGAGCATTTCAGACAAATGAAGAACTAGTGGATAATTTTTTAAAAAATCTAAGTGTGAAACTTGTGAAGAGACTGGCAAGTTACCAGTAGATGTAGAGGCGTTTGCAAATGGGAGAGTGCAAGTGCAACACTCGGTGGTTCAGGAGAAATTCTGTTGCTACAAGTTGCTGCACATTTGTTCCTGAACATCAGCTGCCCATCCATAGTCTGTGTGCAGAGGAGCAGTAGAAGGTTTTATTGTTATTATTACTGGTTGCTTTGCTAGGATGCAAGTGTAGTCAATGCAAGGGTTCAAATAAAAGCTGTGTATTTGGTTAGATCTTCAGTAACTAGAATAAAAAGGAATTCCTTCTCTCTTACGTGGACATGGCTCAAGGGCTAACGACTGCTTGCTTTCTCAAGTAGCAGCCTTCTATGAAACACACAGAACACGCTGCAGAACGTGTCCGTCTTTATCACACCTTGCTCTCTGGAATAACGTGACATAGCAATGAGTCAATATTAAGTTCCATTTCAAAGAATATTAGGTAATGGTGTAGCTTAACAATCACCCCTCAAAGTGAGTGCAGTGCTTATTGATGGTTCCTTCAGACAGCAGGAAGCTGAACGTTGTATTCACAATGTCTTACATAAATAGAATTTTCAAATTATTCTTAGGCCTCTTAAAATATTTGGTAGGGTATTTTTCTTCCCCTACTAGTGTAGGGAAGGCAAGACCCTTTGTACAGAGTGAGTTTCATGTACTAAATATCCCCAAATTCAAGCCTGTAATAGAATTTTTTGCTACAGTACTATTTAACTAGTTCATTTTTTTAAAATATAAAATTAGTGTGGATACATCTAGATGTGTAGTTACATGTGGTTTTATCCAAACAAAATTCAAGCAGACAGTTGTATTTGAATTTGTTTCTCTCCTTTCTCTGCAGAACCTGACCTAAAAAAGCGCATTCGTGTTCACTTACTTAATGCACACGGTCTTGATGAAGCTGGTATTGATGGTGGTGGAATTTTCAGAGAATTTCTGAATGAACTGCTTAAATCAGGATTTAACCCTAACCAGGGATTTTTTAAGACCACCAATGAGGGACTTCTTTACCCCAACCCTGCTGCACAGATGCTCGTTGGAGACTCTTATGCCCGACATTACTACTTTCTTGGAAGAATGCTTGGAAAGGTAAAACCAGTGTTGTGTGATATAAAGCTGTACCAGTACTGGAATTATTCAGTAGGGTTTGTTTGTTTTTCTTTTTAGATAAGGGTAGATGAGAAAAAATATTTTCTAGAGTCGAGGAAAAATAACATTCAGATGTTCAATCTGAGCATTTTTTCCACAGATCACCTTAATTTCTGGTTCATTTCAATAAGTTATGTACTTAAGAAATACAGAGAATTTGAGATACCCTGACCGCCAAATGAGCAGTGTGTGCATGTCTGCTTCTGTGTTTATCATCTCCCTCGAGGTTCCGGTGATTGCAGCCAATAGAACTACTCTGGAATTTGAGTGCAGTTACATTTTCACCGTTGGGAATGAATGGAATTAATGTTTTCAGAAACAAACAGTTTCTAATCGCATGAGGTACAATTCTTGCTAGCATTTAACATTTCCCATGAGCATTTACCATACTTATGAGACAGATGCAAATTAACTTTAATTTATTCTGCTTGTTTTTTCATACATTTTGTATCTTTCTTGAGCTTTAGTGCTTGGTATTTTGGTGTTGTGAACATTTAAAGACCAACACACACCTGTTGAGCTAGATGAAAAATGATGAGGAGGAAAAAAAGAGAGAAACCATTAAAAACATTCATTAAATTCATTTTTTTAATGGTCATGTTTTGTACTGAGGCTGTTTCCTTCTAAGCTCTTGAAATGATTGCTGTAAAGCTTATAATTGTGAAACAAAGTTTAGATTATAAACAAATGTTGGCAAAGCTGAGTTGTTGAAACAGAGTGCGGTTCTGTAGAGCTGCCAATCAGCTGATTTAAACTGCCACTTCTTAAGCAAATTCTCCGCTAATGCATCATAGCTGTTGCAATGTCAAAACTTGTTAAATAATGAAAATTTAAAATCAACCATTTAAACAAAAGAATCTTGGGAGGATGTTCCTGTTCTTAATGGGAGATGGGTTCAGTTCAGTACTAATACAATGGTTTGTGACTATGACCTGTGTTACGTATCCAAGGCTTCGTTTTCTTTCTGCCCCTGTTGATTTTTGGAGTAGGGGAGCAAATTCTGTTGTGGTATCGTGAGGAAGTTACTTCACTCTAAAAATGTTTCATGTTTATCTAGGAATGGGGCAGGGCTCATTCATTGAGGGGAAGTTTGAAACATTTGTTTCAAACAAAGATTGCAATATTGAATCTTTAATTTCCTCTGTCAAAACAACACACTGACTTATGTAATTGGTTTTCAAATATTAGCATAAAGACAGAAGTTGCAAAGTGTGTTTTATCTCCCATAGAGTGCTACAAGTATAGTGTTGGTTTGGACTTTTTGAAATCAAAGGTTCTATTATTTAACGTTTTGAAAGCATAAATTGTTTTTGTATTTGCAGTATGTTTACATAAGGTAAGAACTGACAGTGTTACTTAATAATTACCCCTACCCAGGTGCACAGACACCTTTTTAGTACTGTATTGAGAGACTTGATGAATTAAACAGAAAGATAAGGCACGACCGTGCTATTCAAAACCTGCCAGTGTTGTGGTCTCACTTAAGTTACTGAATACTCACTCACCTGTTTTCAAAAATGTGTCCATTTGATGCTTTGCACAAGGTTATTTGAGAGCAATAGTGGATTATTAAAAGCCCCTTTGTAAACAGAATAGATAGAATGCAAAGGAAGCAATCAGGCATCCACAGCAATTTCTTATTTGTGGAAACCAGTATGTAAAGATCACCGCCACCAAAATCTCTCACGTAAGTTGTTTCAGTGTTATCAGAAAACAAATACATTAAAATATAATAATTTATAGAAATTCTCTGTCTCTTGGTAACCATTTCATACTAATACCCAAATGTATTTAACTTTTCAGTACCACAGATTTATATCTAATTCAGTTTTTCTTCTCATCAGGAAGTTTCTAACAGCTTGATATCTTCTGTGTTAATTGTTAGTTCAGAAGTAGAAAAACCTGAAAATTTAAAATTTATCTTTAAAAATGATGTGTCTACAAATTTAAATTACTTTAAGCTTAGATAAATTATTGGCTATTTGGGGTGTATTTTTGTAGTTGGTGAAGAAATTGAACTCTATATACTATACAAACTGCATCACTGTCTATGCACCTTTTACTGATCACTGAGCAAAAGGTCCTGTACAAAGAATACCATGTGATCATGTAATTGCATATGTTTTCAGAAATAATTCTTAAAAAAAAAAAAAAGGCAGACAGTAGTTTGCTTAAACAACAGCTACTCAAACACTTCCAGAGTTTGCATTTCTCAGCTTCCAGTGACTTCATTCTGTAATGTAAATATTGTTTTAATATTGTTGCCTTTTAAGCCTTTTCCTTTGTCTTAAAAGTGAAAGCCCGGCTCAGTGTCCCACCTTGGGCAGCCGTCTCCCACCACTGGGGATTTGGAACTCCAACCTTGCAGTCGCCCCAGTGGAGGCTCAGTGGTGACTTAGTGAGTCCCAGGCTGTGCTTGAGAGCTGAGGGTGTCCTGGGCTGGGGGGATGTTCAGACAGAGGTGTTCTAGCCCCAGATTCTCTTTGTTGTCCTCTCTGGAAAGTTGTCTTGTCCTATGTGGTGTCCCAAAAGTGTGGATGGGACATTGTAATCTGATGGGCAATGGGCACAGACTGAAGCACAGGAGGTTCCATCTGAATATGAGGAGAAACTTCTTGGAGGTGCCAGAGCCTGGAACAGGCTGCCCAGAGAGGCTGTGGAGTCTCCTTCTCTGGAGACATTCAAACGCACCTGGACACCTTCCTGTGTGATCTGCTCTGGTGAACCTGCTTTAGCAGGTGGGTTGAACTGGATGATCTCCAGAGGTCCCTTCCAACCCCAACCAGCCTGTGATTCTGTAATCCTTTTGCTCTCACGGTAGGATTGGGCTGTAGGGAGGCACCCAATTTGGTTCAACTTCCTTAGAAGAAGCAATATTAGTTCTGACAGAGTTAAAAATCTTTCCATCTGCAGACTTTTCAGCTATATCTTAGGGCAATGTAGTGGATTTGGCTCAGGAGAACACAGAAGTTGCTACTTTGACAGGCTGCCAAAACTTCAAGCAACATAGCCAGAGAGGGGAGTTTGGAAGTGACACCTGAGAATCTTAAATGAGGATTTTCTTTGTGCTTGAATGGTCTGCTGCAAACCTGGGAAGAGAGAAACCCTGGTTAACTGTTTCAATAGAAATAGGGGTCAGTGGAACAGTGACAGATACGGAATTAAAAACTAAACTTCACCTTATTCACACCTGAACTCAGTCTTGTGTACTGTATTATCTTTCCCATTTCCAGCTTGTGTTTTTTAATGATGTTAATGTGACAGATGATGTGTAAAAGGACGTTCTTTGCATTTGGAATGATTTGACATCAGGTGGCTAATTCTTATGATAATTTCCTTAAACTACATGAAGTATCAGCATTAGCTTAAGGATATGGCAGGAAGTCTATAGAAAAATTAGAATGATAATTTTTATTATTTCCTCTTCTTCCTTTTTGACATAAACTTGCTAGTTCTTGCATATATTATGTTTTGCAGTGGTTGTCTTTGTACCTCTAACAGTGACTCTTTCTGACAGTAGAGATTTTTGTCTAATACACTCAGCATCTTTGGTTATACTGAACTCTACAATTTCCATTTATTTTCTTATTCCAGCATATTGAACAGCACTAGTGAGACACATTTTCATGTTGTTGAGAGCATACGCACTATCTTTGAGAAACAGTATAAAGTCTCTTTTTCTAAGCAATAGAATCTGCAGTCCATGGAAGACACTGGATTTTTCTGAAAAGATTTAGATTTTGCCAAGCTGTAACTTCTTAAATGGTTTGGAGGGCAGCATAAAGTGTGATGTTTTGAGTTGTTGTTTGGAACTGAGTCCTTCCTTTGTGGATCCACATAAACACCACTGATAGACGAAGCAGCAAGGAATGAGCAAAACTTTTAAATTTTAGCAGAATTTTGATGATGGATAGATGAGACAATCTATGTTTAGACTTTGATCATTAATATGTAATGTTATATAGTAATTTGCATGGCTTGGTGGATATTATATTGGTGGAGGTTTAAGTTGTTTATTTTCATATGACATTTTGTAGGTTACTACAGTGATTTAAGAGATAACGAGCTGTTCTGCGTGCATATCTGAATGTTGCTAAATATATATAATTGAAAAAGTTATAAAATATGTCTTTTGCTTAAATTAAACATTAGAGGGGTAATAGTAGATCAAATACAAATTTTATTACCCTAGTAATGAATGTGTGACCATTATTAATTACTAATTATTGATTAGATTATTTTCTGTATCTTAGAGAATGTGCTTTGTGGTTACTCTTTGTAACTTTGAATAGAGCTGTGACAGATCATGTGTTGTGTGAGATATTATTCCCGATTGGAAGGTACAATTGTAAGTCCACAGTATCCATATTGCAGGAAAACTAAATTCTTGATCATTCTGGGGCCTTGTCTGAAGTGGATGGAGTCAGTGGGAATCTTTCCATGGCAGGATCTGTATCAGATCCTGAACTCTTCAGTCATTAATAAGCTGAACATACAGAGTTAAAACCTTCAGGCAGATGTTTCTAGTAACATATTTGTGTGCCCTTTGTGCACCAAAAGCTTTTAGAGAGAAAACAAAGGCAAGAAAACTCCACAATGAGAACAACTGGGTTTCGTGTACCAGGTTTCATGTTTGATGGGATGGTGTGTCAAGCATTGCGCTGTTGCTCTTTCTCTGTTTCTCTGAATGTTGAAGGGTGGTGGTATTTTTTTCCTTCTTCTGAATGCTAGGTGACCCTTTCTATTTGCTTATTGTCCATTTAATTAAGATCCACTTTGGCTTGGCTTAAATCAGTACACTCTTAATTGATTTGTGCTGAAGCCACAATTGATACTGCTACTACCTAGAAAGGTAGGTATGGAATTAGTAATACTGATAGAAAGTGGAGGTAATTTGTCTAAACATTTTGTTTTATTAATTTCAGTTACCCTGCATGTGATTTTGTAAACTCAGCATTTTGTTTAAAAGCAAGTTAGCCCATCATTTGTCTCAGAAAATCCTGAATCACCTGAAGTGGAATCAAAACAGGAATTTACTTTGTAAAGTGGCATGTGCTTTTACTTATACATTTACAGTGCAGAAACACAATCATAAGAGAGGGAAATTGATACCTTATGGAAGTTATTTCATGATTTATGAATGTAGATGTAAACGAATCTGAATCTATTTTCTGACACGGTTATTTAACTTGACAATTCCTTTGTGTACTGGTTCATTTAACATAACCAATTATCTTTTGATTACAAATAGCTACGTTAGTACTAACCTTGTAAATATATGTCTAGCACTAAAAGACTACTGAAATGTGCTATTTTAACTCTAAATCTTTAAGAAAGAAAAGTGTGTATTGATGGATTGTGATATTTATTGAGTCATAATGTATTTAAATTTTCTTTAATGCATATGTTAGTGATTGTTTACTGTGATAAAGTGCATAGAGGTCCCTGCAAGGAGTTCTGCATGGAAAGAATTACCTCATGTCAGTGGTCACTCCTCAATTAAAAGTTCCATTAGCAGATGATTCCTACTTCTGGTTTGTGTACTGATTGCATTTTATTGCCTCTAAATCAGGTTCCTAGACAGGGAATAAATAAACAGTTAGAGCATGTGGTAATGGTATCCTGATCTTTTTTCACAGTTGGGAACACCTACGTCCATTTCAATCAATTAGGTTTGGAATATTTACTGAAATTCTTTATTCCATTTGAGCTGTCTTCAGAAATGACTAGTTTCACTGCTATTAAGATACAGATTTATCTTAGAAGCATATCCAGAGATTAGTTATTTAGTAGTAAATGTTTCAGTTTTTCAGAAGATTAGAACTTAAATAAGGAGGAAATGTCTTCCTTTTATCTTCAGTTCTTACTAAATTATGTTTAAATTTGAGACAAGAAAAATCTGTTAAGCTTTTACTAGAACTTCAGTGGTGAATGATAACTGTCAGTTATCAAGTGCATCCACGGGTTGCACTGGGTGACATTTAGTACTTCCTTCTCCCATCAAAATCCTCTAAATGACATGGGTAGCAATTTATATTATATACATGGCATAAGTTACAGAGATAACTGTTCCTATGAAAACTGACAGTGTATCAAGCTGATGAAATAATGGTTTTCTGCAAGTACCAGCATTTCTGAAACACTCTGTTTTGTAACAAAAGTTCTTGTAATAAAATTAAATATGCCCTAAATTCTTAGAACAAAAATGAATGAAATATGAACTCAAGGTCGTTATACTTGATATTCATCAATGGAACCTTTAGAAGTGGAGGCCTACATTTTTATGGTAATGTGTTCATGAGTTTGTTTTGTGTCTGCGATCAAGTATTGACACTGCAGCACATTTGACATTTTGCAGACCCTTCGCATCTGAGTCTTACTACCCCAAGTCTCTGAAACGGCTGTGAACTTGTACTTACTGACCTTCAAATTCGCAGCAAGTGGGAGGTAAAACCAATTTACAAAAGGCTTTATATTTTCTGAAAATAAAACCCCCTAAGAAGATTCTGAGGATACTGGTAGAGCCGCAAGGGTTGTTAATAAAGCTCTCTCTCAGAAGCCTAATTACAGGCATCGAGCTGTGGAAATTTGGACTCCTACTTTTTTAAAAGACAGAAAAGGCATCCAGTATTTGAACAAAAAGTGAATTTTTGCAGTCATACAGGGAAGATAGTGCACCAGATTTTCCATTATTACCATGCTACAAATGCATCTAGAGGCCTCTGCTACCGTAGAGCTCAGAGAACTGCAAACCAGTGGCTTAAAGCTCCCAGGTAGCAGACGTAGCGCATTGTGACACGCACCTGAGAGAATTAGTTTTATTTTGTCATATTGATGTTAGAAACAATATAACTTTTTTTCTCACTTTAAAGCACATTATTAGTATATCTGTAAGTAATTATTTGATCTTAAAATTACTAAATACTGACTTTGAAAACGCTTCAAAAATATGAGTTCATTTTAGTGTAACTTATATGTTTAGTTTTATCTTTTTCATTAGGGTAGAAAAGGCTTTTCTGGCCCCAAAGGCTTTGTGAGTGCGATGAGATATTTCTAGGATATAAATAATAAGGTAGAAGGAAGTTCTAATGGTTTTGCTATTTTTCTATCATTTTTATTGATGGTTCTGTACAGCTTTGAAGATCTATTGCACTCTGTAAGTGCTAAGTATTATTTAATAGTAATTGTTTAAAATGACTGAAAGAGAAAGGGTTATGGTCTTGGGGGCTGATTAGGGAAATAACGGAATTTAAGCCCAGTCATTTAGTGCCTCAGCCCCTAAGCTGTGTGTTTTTCTGGGCTATGACTTTGGCATTGTTTAGGTTTTAAAATACAGTTCTGTGTTGTAAACCATTAATGGAAAGTAGGAGCAATGACTGATTCACTATTTTTCTTAAAAAAGATTTTAGTTGAAATAATAAATGGGGGAATTAATTGTGGATCTGAAAGTGCGAGTAAAGGCGCTAAAGCTGCCTCACAGTCAGGGAGGTTTAGCTGGTTTATCTGTGAATTTGCTCACACAATTTGAACCTTATTCAGCATGTTGTAATGCTCATGTAACCTCTGCTATAAATAGCTAGTTTGTCTGAAATGACTTTGTTTAAATTTTGTCCAGTTTTAAAACATGGGGCAAAGTCTTTTATTTCTGAAGAGCTGTTTACTAAACCTTGGGGTCATACCTGAGCAATAAGTTGTGTGACCATGTAGTACTTCAACAATATTGTGATAGAATCATAGAACAGAATCAGAGAATCATTTTGGTTGGAAGAGGCCCTCAGGATCATTGAGTCCAACCATAACCCAACTCTGGCACTAAACCGTGTCCCTAAGAACCTCATCTATATGCCTTTTAAATACTTCCAGGGACAGTTACTGTGTGTAGTCCCAGTCAGATATTATTCTCATTATGTTGAAAACAAGAAGAAAAAATCCTTTGTAGTTTTTCTTGCTTTATTACTGGGCACTATATACAGCTGTCCTTCCAGCTGTGATCTTCCTTCTGTAATATATTGAATATATTGAAACCACTATATTCTGAAAGTCAGTTGCCTTAAAGAACCATTCCGTGTTTCCCCACATCACAGGTGTTTAATGAATGCATTCAGTATTTATAGAAGTATCTGAACATAATAATTTTCACTTTAGATGACCGAGCTGTGACCGGTGTCACTGAACTGAGTAAAGGCTTTGCTGGCTTGTCCGTGTTGCAATCAATTATAATTGAACTAGACTGCAATCACAACTGGCTAATATTATTTAGAAGAGAAACAATAGACTTTGGACTGTGTGCTTCGTGTGTGAACTCAAAACCTACTAAGCACAGTAGGCTTTCTGCTATTTTGCTTGTTTTTAACATTCTGGTGTGTTCTGCAGCATTCACACACAGAGGGGGAGGTGTATCAAGTTCTGTGTACTGAATCCTGCTTCTTCCATAGTGAAATAACTGCTCTTGGCCTTCTAACCAGAAAAATAACTTCTTTTAACCTTTTTTGGGAGGGGAAAAAAAAGCCACCAAGGCATCTTCAGATAATTGGGAAAACACTGGGTGAAGGCTAGCCAAAATAATTTATTACTGAAAAACTGATTTGTTTGTTTGCTTTTTGTTGTGTTTAGTTGTTTCAGAAGCTTTTTAAAATTTCAATGGTTATCTAGAGATGCCCTAACCTTACCTAAAGAGCATCCCTCACCTATGTGAGTTTGAAATAGCGCTGGGAAATCCAGGTTGGCCCTTTCAGCAGATGTAACCTTTTAGCTGCTGGGAATGCATCACCCTCTGAGTGTTGCAGCGCCAGTGTGGTTGTCTTTGGTGTGGACAGCCCTGTCTCTGCTTAGGCTGGACTTACCTCTTGCCCCAAGCTTGCATCTGCAAACTACCCTTTTACTGAGAGTGAAATTCCAACACTCCCAGCCTTTTGAGGAGGTAGAGGTGTATAGACTCTGTTAAGGTGTTTGGTTTTTTCTCCCTCCACCCCAAATGTTAGAAACCACAAGTCTAACCACAGAATCACAGAATGTCAGGGATTGGAAGGGACCTCACAAGCTCATCCAGTCCAATCCTCTCGCCGGAGCAGGAACACCCAGATGAGGTTCCACAGGAAGGTGTCCAGGTGGGTTTGAATGTCTGCAGAGAAGGAAACTCCACAACCTCCCTGGGCAGCCTGGTCCAGGCTCTGTTACCCTCAACGTGAAGAAGTTTCTTTTCAAATTTAAATGGAACCTCCTATGTTCCAGTTTGTACCCATTGCCCCTTGTCTTATCATTGGTTGTCATGGAGAAGAGCCTGGCTCCATCCTCGTGACACTCACCCTTTATATATTTATAAACATTAATGTGGTCGCCCCTGATGTTATATTTGACCAGCAATTGCTCCTTTCTTGACTTCTGATCTGGATTCTTTTTATTGTTTTATATAAGTCAGTTGCAGTTTATGGGACTGTAGCATAGAGATAATGAAGTCGAGTAAGGGGCTCGTTTGATAGGAAAGTTGGGAATGTGTACTCTCAGAATTCATTGTAGAATGGTATCGATCTCATAGGTAACAACCATGAGAGTTAAAAGAAACTTGCCGAAGGGTGAGAGTACTTGAAGTCTGAGAAGAGACTTAGTTTTAAAATATATATTGGTTAAACTTGCTGGCTTCAATCTCTTGAAGCAGAGTATGAACAGGAACTTCTGACGTACAGTCAAACTGAAGAAGTCACCTCCAGGAGCAAGCTGGTTTCTTCTGGCAGCATTGTTGCTCATTGGCTGCTGGAGGGAAAACGAGGACTCCTTCTGTGGAGAGGTCATGACCGTAGAGTGTATTTAAGTACATATATAAGTGCCTTGTAACAGGGCAGCTTCATACTGCAGCTGGTGAATCTGACAGCTGGTTACCTTGGTAAGAGGTGGTTCACCAGTCCCATGCCTGTCACTGATGCTGGGCTCCTGCCTCCTTCGTGTTGATGTTGCAGAAGGCCAGTTCAGGGAGCAAAATGGGCAGAAAACTAAGCTTCAGATCAGGTAACTTACAGCTCCCCAAGACAATTCACTAAGGAAAAAAGAGATGGAGTTAATCTCCCCTTTTGGCCATTAGATGAGCTGCAGGAAGAAACATACTCATCAGGGTGGACTTTGATGGGCAACGGCCAACTCTAAGGTTGTGCACCCCCCAAATCCAAAACCCAACACCCCAAACAAAGCACAACGCAATCTGCAAAATTTGAACCTTATTCAGCGTGTTGTAAGGCTCATGGAACCTCTACTATATAATTACTCTCAAACAAACCCAGTTGGATCGACAAGCCAACTTAATTAGTCGCTCTGTCGGGAATGGGTGGAATCACATCTTTGGTGGTGGTTTGATCAGTTTCTGCTGACTGAGAAACAGGGAGGTTACATTGAAACTGAAAGTTAAAGTTTCAGTTTATGTAATCATATTCAATATACGCAGCATTTTGCAGCATCTCTGCACAATGCTGAAGCTGGAATGGTGTAATTTATCTCTGAAACAAAAAGTTTATAATGATTTACCAGAATATTAGTGCATTTTTTATTAAACTTTATTAGGACAGCTTGACTTTCAAACTAATTAAAACACTACTCTTTGTCTTCTTTCCAAAAAATACTTTGTTTTTAACATTGCAATCACTTAGCTAATAGAAGGAATAATTAAAGTTATTCTCAAGTTGCACGATTTAGTTTCTTTAAAAATGCTTTATATAGTTTTTAGATGAAGTTATAAATGTTCGCTTTGGAACTACCTGAAGATTAATAGTGATGCATTTGAAATGCATTATTTTTTTATTGATTCTTAATGTAGTAAATTACTGAAGTTATTTGGCAGCAAACAGAAATAGCCAGTGATGTTGTTCACATTTATTTTCCTGATAGCGTCACAATTTGCATTAATTGCATTGCAGCTGCACTCACTTATATTAAAAAGCTTCTACTATAATTAATCCTTTTTATTTCAAATCATTTTGGCACAATTTCTAGCAATAAACACTCATAAAAGACAGACACTTGAAAAATAACGTACAGGTTTCTTCAATATACCTATTGCTGTTTTTGCCTGACAAGGAATTATTGATAGGCTTCTAGGATCAAGTGTTGCAAGTGGCTAAGACTTAAGACCAGTTTGAAAAATGCTAAGTGGATTATTTTGCATAAAAAATAGACAGGTTTTGAATTTGTGTAATTAACCTGTGTTTAGAAAATACCTTGATTTATGTCTACATTTGTATTTCAGTTGCATACATTATGGAAATTTAATTTATAATCCATTTAGCTGATGTGATCATAGTTTTTAGTGCTATCATTTATTAGTCCTTGTATATTAAATGCTCTAAAGGCTTAAACCTGCCTTGTGTAAAAAATTACAGCTCTGCATTTACATTTTATGAGTCATAGATGGAATTCCATTTTAAATTCGGGTAGCTTTGATATATTTAAGGAATTACAATGGCTTTATTGTTACTAATGCAGGAACAGCAAACACTGACCTTATACATTGCAAATTAATGATTTATCCCTCTAGTTTGCTTTTAAAGTCAACTATACAAATGAGGATTTCGACTTCTACACCTTGAATAAATCATATAGCTCTAAATATAATGCACCCTTTGGCTTTGAACTCGTTATTCTCGCTTCTTTCTGCAAGGTCTAACTCACCTCATAGAATTGTTCTTTCAAAAGTTGAAGGAATTGTGTATGTTTTTCTTCACGCCTTTGTTGGAATATCATTGAGTGATTACAGCTTCATTTATTCCTTTTTCCTCTTTCGCTCGTTGTGCTTCCTTTTCTAAGTTTGCAGCAGATTATGGAGGAATTAAGTAACACCAAACCACGGCTCTTGGAGAGTAAAAGGGAGCAAACAATGGTGTAACGGTGATGATGCTTTTTCTGATCAGCCTGGCAGTGATATTAATGACACTGTAAAGATTTGGTTCTCATTGTTTGAGGTGCTGATGTGGCAAACAAACCAGATGATGAGAGAGGCTCTGCACAGGCAGCATGCTTTGGAAATGGCTTTTTAAAGGCAATCATCTTCTATTTTTCCTTTATTCATGTGCGCTTTCCCTAAACGTTGTCATGCTTTTTCTTTCTAGCTCTGGAGTTTCCATCTCTGCTGCTTTTCAGAGCTACCAGAAGTACTTTTTTTCTTCCCATGAACAAGAAGCTGTTACTTGTTGTATGGAAAATATGCAAAGTTGTGTTCCATTGCCATATGCTCACACAGTAGATCAACTAAAAGGGGTATTGCTGGCGTTTTGTGCGTTTTGAAAAATTTTCAAATAAACTCTCAGTTTACAGTAAAAATCTACTTTTCATGAGTGCTGCTTATTCAGGTCAAGCTCATTTTCAGTTCAGTAATCTTTTGAGAAGTGTATCAGGCATAGGAAGGATTGGCCATATGATACAGGCATAACTGATAAACTCCCAGCCTGAAAATTAGGATGGTTTGATGCTATCAAGCAGTAGAATTCACCAAAAATATGCAGCAATGAGTCTCTATGACATGCAAGAGAAGTAGTTTATTTGGATTAGTTTGAAATGTGCTAGTCTTACATAGTTATTTTTAAAGGGCAGACTATTTTACGTCAAGCAATTGACATAAATGGAAAAATATTGTTTGTGATGATGCTACTGGAGGTACAGATGCTCATTTTTTTGGAAGCCATTCTTGATGCAGTTGCATTGTTCTTTAGCAAACTTGGCTTTTCTTGCCCACCTGTGCAATCAATACACCTCCTGTGTGCTCTAATCTCATTAACAAGAAGGTTAATGACGGATAAGCAAATGACTTTACCTTTTAAATTGCAACATAATTAATTTGTAAGATTTTGGAGCTTGGGATTTCACAAGGATATTCAAATTTCAAACTTCTGTTGAATATTTTTACATTCATGCAATGTCTGGGCTCTTGCCATGCCAGAAGATCCTGTTTAGGCACCAAATTAAGAAGGAATTACCAAAAAAATTGAGAAACACACAATAGCTTTCAGAATTCCTGGATGTAGAACAAGACAAGCTAATGTGCTTTTAATGATTTTGTTTTTCAGGCTCTTTATGAAAATATGCTGGTGGAGCTGCCATTTGCTAGTTTTTTCCTCTCCAAATTACTGGGGACAAGTGCTGATGTTGACATCCATCATTTAGCTTCATTAGATCCCGAAATGTACAAAAATTTACTTTTTCTCAAGAGCTATGAAGGAGATGTAGAAGAACTTGGCTTAAACTTCACGGTGGTAAATAATGACCTTGGGGAAGCACAGGTAAGGATGGCTTTAGTTAGTTTTTTTTCTTCTCCTTTTAATGACTGATGAATCATTACTACACCCACTAATTATTTTTTTAATTTGAAAATTGTAAGGAATAACTTGTACAAATGCCGTGTGTTGTGAAGCATCATCAGGATTTGGACTCAGTATTTGGAGCAGACAATAACTAGTCTTGTGCTTAAAAACAACCCCAACAAACTTTTGATGCTGATTTAGATGTCAGCTCTTATAGGTAGGAAACTCTAGTGATCATTTCCTAACAGTGATTCATGAAACATTCTGTTGGCTGCGATAATTTCTTGAACAAAATATTTTATGTTGCTTCTTTGATTACAACCTCAAATAATTATGAAGGATGATATGTAAACTATAGAGTACTGCCTGGTTTTGGAATCAAAGTTAGAAAACAGTATGGTTTTAAGCAATATCACTATTGCTTCATTGTGAGATAAGTGTTGTCTCCCTTAGCTGTACTTTTCAAAGTAGAGGGCCTGAAATTAGACCTTAATTTTTTTTTAATCCCATTTTATTTTTTTCCTCTTTTTTTTTTTTTTAAGAGGCTGAGACACCAGGTGAGTCAGAGGAGAGAAATGGGTGTTCAGTGCTTCTAAGAAGCAGTTAGATAGGGCCAGTTAATTAGGTCGTAAAGTATGAGTTTTTAAATGCGACTGTACTGTATAATTTGATTATGGCTTTTATTTGCTTTGTTGTGAGTTCTAAAGTTCACTTATGCTCATAATAGAAAAGCGGTGTCACTAGAGCTTGAAAAGTTAATGAACCTCCTTAGTTAAAGTTTCCTCTCGTGCTGCTGCTTTTGGTTTTGAGGACTTAAAATTGTGTACTACTTATGGCCTACTTACACTTGATGATGGTATTTAATAATTGGATCAAAAAAGTAGACCTGACCATATAGTGACATACAGCAGCATCCAAATTCAGCCTTGTTTCTTGTGGAAGATGCAGAGACTCTGGCCAGGGGTGAGCAATTCTCCTGGGTTTGCCTGTTGGTCGGGGAACCTGGGCCCAGCGCATCTCACCGCAGCAGCAGCAAAGCTGTGATGCAGCAGCTACTTCTGGAAATTGTAAGCTGGAGTTCTCTGCTGCTGCTGGAATCATAGCAAGGTTGATGCGGGAGATTTCTGCTTTAACAGCATCGGGCTCAGACTTTATTTTTACTCTTCTGTCATCAATTTCCTGTCATCTTTAGCTTGGAGAAGAGGAGACTGAGGGGTGACCTTATGAATGTTTACAAATATATAAAGGGTGAGTGTCATGAGGATGGAGCCAGGCTCTTCTCAGTGACAACCAATGATAGGACAAGGGGCAATGGGTTCAAACTGGAACACAAGAGGTTCCACTTAAATTTGAGAAGAAGCTTCTTCGCAGTGAGGGTGCCAGAGCCTGGCCCAGGCTGCCCAGGGAGGTTGTGGAGTCTCCTTCTCTGTAGACATTCAAACCCCCCTGGGCACCTTCCTGTGGAACCTCAGCTGGGTGTTCCTGCTCCGGCGGGGGGATTGGACTGGATGAGCTTTTGAGGTCCCTTCCAATCCCTGACATTCTGTGATTCTGTGATTTTGGAAGATCCTAAAACCTGGATCGCATAATAATTTTAAAGTTGTATCCTCAGATTTGGAGTTCTTGAGTAATACTGAAGGGGAGAGTCAACGATTACCTGCTAGAAGTAATGTTTCATATTAAACATACACCATACATAATTTTTTCCCCTGGATTACACTCCTTATATGAAAACTTCAGACCTGCGCTCTTTAAAAACACACTCCAAAATTTGAACTAAAGGCATGTGGTACAGGGGTATCAGAAAACACATTCTTAGGGCACCCGCTCTATTGTACAGCACTGTACAGTGGGGCGCCTGCTCTGTTGTAGCGTGTGCTGTGACTGATACTGAATGGGTTTCTGTAGAATCCGCAGTGAATACAAATCCAGTTTAGTCTCTAATTAAAAATGAGAAGTAACTAATATTTTGTTGAGGGGTTTTTGTTTTCATACTTTATATGTCTACTCTGTACATCCTCAAAAATTAGCCACACAAGTTAGAACCTACCTCAACAATAAAGTAGAAAGACATAGAAAAGAGAAATAGCTCAGAAAAAACATAAGAGGAGATCCAAGGTAGAGATATCGCCAACCCTACCTACTGCAACATAAACTTGTAAAAAGTGCATTTTTGCAAGAAGCCTGATTTGTTCATTAAAATCCTCTGGGCTGTGGCTGGTGTGATCAACACTCTTGACTTTTAATTGTTCAGCATAACTTTAAAAGAAGATTAAATATAATACTGAGTTTCTGAGTAATGAAAGGAAATGTAAGTTGAATTAAATATTCTGATGCTGTATCGCTATGTTTATACTTGGAGAGAGAACACTGTAGCTGTGAAATATTAACCATCTTTTAATGAGGCTGCATGTTAGTGTGGTTCAACAGAACTATTAATAATAGGTTCTGTTGCTGTCGTCTGGGTTTTAATGCAACAAGTTACTTTTTATACTTCATTTCATTACCTTAATAAACCTTATATGGATAAATACATTTTGTCTGGTATGTGACTCGCGTAACCATTGCATACTAATTAATTGTGTCAAGGTAAGGCTAATTCACTTTGGGAAAAGAGCTTAATTTGCACTCTTTATCTGGAATGTACATTACCTCCAGTTTTCAGCTAAACAACCACTTTAGTGTCTAATAAATTAGTGGCCAATAAATGCGTCATAAATCTATCATTGTAAATAGCTATCCTGGTGACAGTGTCCATCCAGCAATTGTGGCACAAAAGCATTATCTGCAATGAAAGACACATTCAAAAGGGGCTCTATTGCCTCTGTCAGTAGTAGAAGGTAGAAATTCTATTATCAGCATATTGATTTCAATCCTGTAATGTGCTTTTAGATCCCATTAAACTATTGTCAAAGTGCATTCACCAGAAGTTGAAAAAGGTACTTAATAATTTGCACATTAGACCTGCTAATTAGGGGAGCTATGCCATCAACCTTATCTTCCAGCCCCAAATAGCTTTAGCTTTTGATAAAGAACTATCTAATGCAGTGGTACCAACCTAGATTTCAACTGTTGGATCTGCTGCATAAAATGGTAGCCAGTAAAAAAAAAAAATCTCAAAAGAATGTCAGCCTATAGTTCCAGGTGCCTTCAAGTAGCCGTGCGTATTGATTTTAGTTTTCTTTTATCTTGTAGATTAGATGGTGATAAAATGGTTGTGAAATGCTTATAGTAAGTGTAAGGTTAACACATTCAAGAAAATACCACCTCTTCTCAGACCCCCATCTCCCCTGCAATGAGGAAGACAAGTTTTCTGACAGCCCAAGGGAGGAGAGGAAGGAAGATTCCAAATCTATTTGTCTTCCTTCCAAAATGTTTGATTCTGTACGCCAGCGAGTCTTCTCAGATATTGATTCTTGCGGTTACGTGGATCCGAACAGTTGAATATGATCAGAAGAAACACAGATCCACAGAAAAGCACCATAACGTATATGGCAGCAGTTTCTGTGGAATCCATATTGTATAGAACTTGGTGTCATGACACTTCCCTTGGCTTTTTAGACAGATGTGAATGCCTTTGCTGTTACTGAACATATATTGGCTCACTAAAGTAAAGTTCTTTGCCTTTAAATTTCCCTGAGAGAAAATTTTGAAGCCTTAAAAAATCATTCTCAAACTTTCTGTCTCGGCAACTTCTTTTCTAGGATACTGGGGATCAGATGAGTGTTTTGGGAGGTTTTTCAGAAGTAGAATACGTATGTTGAGGTTGATTCGTCTCAGGCAGATTTATAACACTTATGGCAAACGCTTTCTTAGGCATTCAAATGCAATCCCCTACCTGGAACTCTGGCCTGAACATCTGGAAGGCAGATGGCAGGGAAAGAAAGAAAACCTTTATTGAGCTGTTTTCAGAATTGGGAAAATCTTCAGGGGTGATGTGAACAAAGGTGATTAGAGTCTGAGAGAAAAGATAAAATATTTTCAGCTGTCCTAAAAACAAGTTTGTAAGAGTTCTTGATTACCTGTTAGAGTTCTTTTTGGAACTGCACTGAAGATACATGTCTTGGTTTTGTACACAAAACAAGAGTTCTAGATGAGAAGTCCCTTATTCTCTCCTAATTTTTTTCCCACTTTACCCTCTAAATATTCCCTTTTTCTCCACTGGCTTGGGAAGCGGTAGTCACAGCCAGACCTGAGTGAGCAGCCACTACCATTGTCTGCCAACAGCTACTTGCCGGTTTCTGCCTCTAATCACATGACAAATTGACTTTGTGTGACAGATTATTGTCATCAGTAAGCCAGAAGATAACCCTCCTGAATTCTGCTTGCCAAATGCTATTCACTGTTTTCCTGATTTTTTTTGTGTGTGTGTATTTCTTTATTATGATAACGTTCATAATGGTAGACATAAACATTCCAAATGGTAGTCTGAACTATTCACTTGATCTGCGACTGTACCTAAAAGACATTTACTTTTTCTTTTTTACAAACTGTGGTGGTTTTCTTAAATAAGAATATAAATGTAAATCAATCACATTTTTTAGTATGTTCCTGCAGAAACATGTAGTTGAATTTATAGCCAAGAAAACCCTCAGTGTATGCAACTGTAGTTCTGAGTGTATCTGACCTTCAGTCAGAGGCCCGATGCAGTAGTGCTGTGGACAGAAGTAAATAGTAAAAAGCACATTTTCTAGCAGATTTTTACAAATATGGAACTTTTCTAGCTCATTTTCATATTTGCCCTTCATTTTGAAGACATATTTGTGAATATTGAATCAAATTCAGTAGTCCGTGGTACGGTCTGAATGATCTTAATACTTAGCTAAATAAGTATATTTAAATACGTATGATTTGATTGCTTTTAAAATATGTGATTTTGATAACGAACCAAGTTAAAATGATTTTTTTTAGATCAGCAAGCTAGAAAATAAGATGATGACACAAGTCTGCACATTACGGGTGGTAGTTGTCTGTTCTCACCCATCCCGTGTAACCTGTGTTGTTGTCTTGCACCATCTAGTGGCGAAAATTGGATGGATAAAAGTAAACATGCAAGCCGATGAATCTTTGAAGATGTAATAAATGGTATTGTGCCATTTTTGAAAAGGAACACTTCAACAACGATTCCTGACATTCAGAATTAAGTGGGAGCACTATCACAGTTTCTTTAAAATGCCATGAAAACACTGAATGAATAAAAAGTGGACTGCATTGGCATTTACTCTAGTCTTACTGCTAATAAGTGTTACTATTTTCTCTTTTCTATTTTATATACATTCTTCCTGCTACATTAGCCCTTTTGTTTCAGATTGTGATGATACTTTGACAAAATGATGGCAGAATTAACCTCACATTGACAAACTCTGAGAATGGAGCGTTAGATGAGTGGGAATCCCCAGGAAATGGGGTGACCTGCTGTAGTTTCACCTGTGGCAGCGCGGGGTTGCAAGGGGGAAGGGGAGCGGCACAAGTGTTGCTGGGACGGAAACCAAGGTTTGCTACTTGCAAATATAAAAATAAAATGAAAAATAGGATTTAGATTTCTTTTTCTTATTTTTCTAAAAATAGCTGTCAGAGTACACCACTTCTTTTTTTATCTCTGATTCGCCAGAACAACATTATAGAGACAGAGAATAACTTTTATTATACAATAAATACAGCTCTCCTGACATCCTTAGAGCACTGTGGACATAATACTGTTATAATGCAAACATGAGCATAAATTAATCTGTGTCCTGATCTCAATTTGCTGACCTGCAGGGAAGACATTTTACTTCACCTGTTGCTGGAATGAATCTTAAAATGCAACAGTTTTCCATAATAAAACACCCTGCCATTGATTCCCTTTTGCTATTTTAAAAGGAATTCAGTTCAAGCTTTTTTTGTAAATACTGACCTCACAGAAAATATTGTACACAGATGGAATAATAACTATTTTTGTGTTTGTGTCTGTATTCTTAAGGTGAAGGTGAGCTAGGAGATACAAATACGCTTTAATACGGCCAAATTCAGTGTCAGCCATACTTCAGTTGTATTTGGTGAAGTAGTGGCAGAAGAACAGGTAATAATGCAGTTCTGAAAAACAGATAGAGATGGGTAAGTGGGCAGATAGCCAGGTATTAGTGTGGAGGTCTCAACAATGATCTCTTCATCTGGAATACCACTGATAGCACTGATTCTGTAGCTAAGGAGGACAAGAAATTAAATAGTAAGTAAGAGAAAACTTTCCAATCTTGTTAGGCCTTGTAAAAGGGTATTTTATAAGAGGAGATTAAAAGAGCTTGACTTACTTAGTTCATTGAAAAAGGCACTGGGAAGATTAATGTAGTTGCTGCCCATAAGTAATACATCAGGGATGTAAGTGAGGAGGAAGGAAAGAGCTGGTTAAGCTCTAGGACAATATTGAAATGAGAACAATGGGTATGAATGAACTTGAACTATTGAAGTGGAAATGTTTCTAATCATTAGATAAATCCAGTTATTGACTAACTTTCCAGTGACAACAACAAAGCTACTATAGCAGGATGAAACATTTCTGGACCGCGTTGTTGCCTGGGGTAGCAGAGGAGAAAGCTGAGCAGTGCAGGGGCTCCTTCTCAGCAGATGTTTCCACCGTGGTGTGGAACACGGCCCATGCTCTGAGTAACACTCCTTGTGGACTTTATCAGTAAAAATATCCTCATCTCTGGGCCAGCGAGTGGTACCAGGTACTGGTCTGTACCCCCTCGACTGGCCAGTCTCCCAGGGCTGTACCCCAGAGAAAGCCCCTTGGGAGAGTGTGAAATTCAGCTGACTTAATTCTCCAGGGTTTAAACATAGTCAGAACTACCTGCTCACAGACATGGTGGAGTATTGATGGGTTCTGTTTGTTTTGTTTTGCTTTGTTTTGTTTTACTGTAGACATAACAAAAGCCAGAACCTTGCAGTTGAAGGATTAAAGTGGGAAGTAAGACATACTTTTAACACCTATTGTAAGTCAGGTTGTCCTGGCTTATCAAGGAAAGTGGTAAATACTCCATCACATTGAGTCTTTACGCCAGGATTGCCTGTCTCTTTAAATAAATGCACTCTAACTCATCTATGGATTTATTGAGCTAAATACAGGAATCTCTAGACAGAATCCTCTGGCCTGTGTTTTCTGGGAGGTCAGAGTCACAGATCTTAATGTTCTCTTTTGGCCTTTAAAATCTATGAATCAAGTGAAAATCTGCTCAAAAGCACTGCGAATTTTTAATCTTAATGCTTTGCATTTTGCTTAGTACTGGAACAGCTCACATTATGAAGTAGCATGTTACAAAAGTAGTTATTCATGCGTTTAATTCTCTGTCCTCTAAAGATGTGATTTTTTACAACAGACTGAAATGCACAGTTATTAAAAAATAAATAAATTGCTGACTCCAGATTATAGAAAAACAAACTTTTTCTGAAGGCTTCAGAAGGTGACCGTATCTCAGCTTTTCATTATATTTTTTATCCTCGTAGTACTCTAATAATCCCTTCAGATTTGGCTACTACTCATCTTGTAGTAAAGAGTAGAATATGTAAAGGTCAGTAGTGTTTTAATAACAACTACTGTTGATCCTGCTTTATATTTTAATGCACTTATAATATCTTTGTGGGGCTTTTTCGTTGTTGTTTTTCCTATTAAAAATTCTTCCATGTTGGAGTATCTTGTTTGTACTTGAAGGAAGGACAAAAGCTTCTTGGCAGAAGAACAAGGTTTAGGCTTTTTTTTGTTGTTGTCTAAGGTGCTGAACATGTGTAAATTGGATTTTCAACAGTATGAATTGAGAATGTTTATCAGTCTGTACATTAAACTTGTGTCAGAATCTTAATTTTGACTTGGTGGACATGGCTGCAACGTGATCCTGCAGGATTCACAATCACTGACCCGTTAGAGAAGAGTGTAGCCAGTCAAGCCCAGCTTTCCTCTTCCAGGGCACTTATTAGCAGCAGGGAAGGCAGGAGCGAGCTTGCCAAGGGGAAGCTTTTCACCCCAGTTTCTGACTTGCAGTGGTAAATATCATATTTCACTCTTTTTTTCTTATAAAAGAGCTCTGACTTTGCCAAATCTGCTTTCTGGTAATAAACCATGGGACCATGTGGTCAGCTGCATTAGCAGCTGGAGGTCTAGATATAAAAACTGGATGCCATAGAATGTGCTCTTATGATTAAACGGTGCTTATCCTTGTGTGTATTTAGCAAAGTTCAAATATATACATCACTTACTAGAACGTCTTGCAGTTCAATGTTACAGTTACAGCACACAGAATTGAAGTTAGTCAAGGTGACGGAAATTGTTGTGTCTATAGGTGGTGGAGCTGAAGCCGGGTGGAAAAGACATTCCTGTTACCAGTGCGAACCGAATCGCTTACATCCATCTGGTGGCTGACTACAGGTTAAACAAGCAAATCCGACAGCATTGCCTCGCTTTTCGTCAGGGACTGGCCAATGTTGTGAATCTTGAATGGCTTCGAATGTTTGATCAACAGGAGATACAGGTACTTCTGCTTAAAACTGTGGGAAAAGAATGGCTTTATGGAGAAACAAATGCTAATTTCTGACTGTCTGGTTTCCTTCACTATTAGGTTCTCATTTCTGGTGCCCAGGTTCCTATTAGTTTGGATGACCTCAAATCTTTCACAAACTATTCAGGTAAGTATGTTTTACTTACCTAAGTGTTTTATGACTGACTCAGGAATAAATAAACTTGCTTTTTATCCTAGATTTAAAAAAAAAACAAACCTGTAAACTTTGGCCAAATTCTCTAGACAGGCCTGAATTTCAGAAGATTGGGTAAAGTTATGACCTATTTTTATAAATGCTGGGAGATATAGGTATGTAATTGATTTTATTAATACACTTGAATTATCTGGCTATAAACTTGTATTTGAGGACATTTGATTCCTTTTCCTAAATGGATATGACTTGATGTTGTGTCTGGTTGCCCTGAAAGTCTGCAAATGACTTTGGGATGGTTGTTTCTACCACGGCCTTCAAATACTCAGCATTTATCAGGCAGCCTGAAGAGAGAGCTCATATTTTTGTCTTGTGAGAAATGCAAGGTATCTTACTTCATTTTTCCCTGCATTTATCGTGAATGTAATAAAAAAGTAGCTACTATATCATCAGTTCACATCTGTGCTTACCTCAAAGGAAGATGATCCGTTAAATAACATCCTTGCAGATTTTGCAGAGCCTTAGAATAAAAGGCAGCAATCCAAAGTTACTAAGTAAATGCTAAAGTAAATAAAATTAATTTAAAATAAACAAATAGGATTCCGTGAAGAAAACTGCAGTTAAGCTGAGGGAGATAGTAGCCATAGGTGAACAAGTGAGAAACTCAAAATGTGGTGATCAAATTGCTCAATAGATACTGAAAGTCAGCAGTATATGCCTACTCGTTTCCATATTTTCCCTAAGCCTTTCAAGACAGATGCTTGCTTTTCTGAAGAATTTATTTCTTATGTAAAACTATTCTACCTATAAATCATTTAAATCTCATTATAGGTGGCTACACAGCAGACCATCCTGTAATTAAAATATTCTGGAGAGTTGTAGAAAGCTTCACTGATGAAGATAAACGCAAACTGCTCAAGTTTGTAACAAGCTGCTCTCGACCGCCTCTTCTGGGGTTTAAGGTATGTGTGTATACATATATATATGTATACAAGGCTCATATATATACATATATATATATGTATTTAAGCATCTTCTGTAAATACTACATATTATGGTACAGACTTCTGTTGTCTGTAGGAATTTATAATTTGAGAAGAATGTTCCTCTGTGACTATGGAAGCAGCTTCAATGTTTGCACTCGTGTATGATGAGTAGTTTAAAAATATTTAATGAAATGTTGCTCTATTGTTTTCTACTTAACTGCAAAGTTTGATAAGCCTAAAACCAGGTTGATTAGAGTGCCTTGTCATTGCAGATCCTTGCTGACATTTCATGTTATTGTACAGAAGCGGTATTGCTACCAGTTTCAAGGAACAGGTTGAGTTAAGAATAATTTAAATCAGGCAAAGGAGGATTTAGGATGTAAAAGCAGCTATTAAATTTGAACCTCTTAATTTAAGTATCTGAAGTGAGAGATATATTTTGTTTCTTTCTAATTACCACTTATCTGCTTATAGGGTCACAGCCCATTACCCTTTGTATCTAAATATTTTGCTACTGTCTTTAGATGGCTATTTACAGTAAAGCTTAAGTATGAAGAAAACTTTTGTCTAGAGCTTAAAAAAAATTAAAGAGAGGCTGAGGCAAGTTGAAGACATTTTGAAACTATGTTCTGGGCACGTTCTACCCTTGAGTTACAGCTGGGCTGCAAACTTCTGACTAAGAACTGGCCATGGACTTCATGTCCTCTAACATGTGGGAACATTTCACAGAATCACAGAATTGACTGGGTTGGAAAAGACCTCAGAGATCATCAAGTCCAACCCTTGGTGCAACTTCAGCCCATTTACTAGATCATGGCACTAAGTGCCATGTCCAATCTCAGTTTAAAAACCTCCAGGGACAGTGAGTCCACCACCTCCCTGGGCAGCCATTCCAGTGCCTGACCACTCTCTCTATAAGGAATTTCTTTCTAATATTCAGCCTAAATTTCCCCTGGCAGAGTTGAAGCCCATGGCCCCTTGTCCTATTGCTGACTGCCTGGGAGAAGAGACCAATCCCCACCTGGCTGGAACTTCCCTTCAGGTAGTTCTAGAGAGTGATGAGCTCACCTCTAAGCCTCCTCCTCTCCAGACTACACAAGCCCAGCTCCCTCAGCCTCTACCCATACGTCTTGTGTTCAAGTCCCTTCACCAGTCTTGTTGGTCTTCTCTGGACCCGCTCCAGCACTTCAATCTCTTTCCTGAACTGAGGGGCCCAGAACTGAACACAATACTCCAGGTGTGGCCTCACCAATGCAGAGTAGAGGGGAAGGATCACTTCCCTTGTCCTGCTGACCATGCTATTTTTGATACAGGATGGGATCCCATTGGCCTTCTTGGCCACCTGGGCACCCTGTTGGCTCATGTTGAGCTTCCTGTCAGTTAGTCCCCCCAGGTCCCCTTCTGCCTGACTGCTCTCCAGCCACTCTGTGCCCAGCCTGGAGCGCTGCAGGGGGTTGTTGTGGCCCAAGTGCAGGACCCGGCACTTGGCCTTGTTCCACTTCATCCCATTGGAATTGGCCCGTTTTCCCAGTCTATCCAGATCCCTCTGCAGACCCCTCCTGCCTTCCAGCAGGTCGACACTCCCTCCCAACTTGGTGTCATCAGCATATTTGCTGATGCTGGTCTCAATCCATTCATCTAAATCATCAATAAAGATGTTAAACAGAACTGGACCCAACACTGACTCCTGGGGGACACCACTAGTGACTGACCGCCAGCTGGATGCAGCCCCATTCACCAGCACTCTCTGGGCCTGGCCCTCCAACCAGTTCTTAACCCAGCAGAGAGTGCACTTGTCCAAGCCATGGGCTACCATGTTTTTCTGTAATAAATAAAAGATTACTTCACAGCTAACTCCATCAGCTTAATTACAGTGGTCAACAGCATGTTTACTGTTGTACTATTTAGTAAAATTAATAGAAACACAGACCTCTGACACTTGAATGATTTAAAATATAGAAAGGCATATGTGGGCTGTCATACAGTAGTATGTGGACCAGTGGCAAGAGCTGTGTGGAGCTGTTAGCGAGTGGATGGGCAATGTATCCTCCAACCTCGGGATTTATAATCTATACCTCAGCTGTGCTCCTTTTATAGGCACCAAGGAGAGGAATTGGCGCTTTCAGTCGGTAATTATGTCTGACTGTTCCACATGTATGCTTTGAGATGAAACGAATCATGTGTTAGATGCCAGAAAACATACCAACTAGATCCCCTTTAACCGTCAAGAGTGTCCGGGGTAACTAGATTTGGATATGGAGACAACAGAGAAGGCTGTTTAATCACATGAATCCTATCTGACGTATTAATTGATTGATTTGTGTGGTTGGTTATTTGAAAGCCTGCAGGCATTTCTCTTAAACTCGCCAAGTCTGTGTGAATATTACTGTACAGTATTCAACCAATGAACAGGATTTTATAGGACAGTGGGAAAAACTGTGGGATGAGATCAAGATAGAACAGTCCATATCCGTCATGTAACAAAGGAGAACTGGGAAACAATTTTGTGGAAACAAGATAAACAGAAGTCTCCATTTGTTGTCACCCTTTTTAATTAAAAGGGGAGAGGAGGAGTTGCAGATGCAGTTACCCAGCTCTGAGGTAGCCAGTGTGACACATGAAGAGATGGAGGAAGTGAATCAAAAGTCTAAAAATATCAAAGCTGACAGTGGCACATTAGAAAGAAGCCAAACGTGGGAAGCTGAAGTTTGTGTGCGTGCTTGGGAGATGGGCCGCAACCTGCCGTTATTGTACTTGGCTAGGAAAAAACGGAAGTAAAACAGCCATCAAATTTTCAGCATGACAGCAATAAGTGAAAAGATTAATTCACTGTACAACGGACTTGAGAGCTCAGCCCCACGCAGCAGTCTTGGCAACAGCCAGCAGAGTGAAGAGGCGTCACTGCTACCGTGCCGGGCAGCACGGAGCGGGTGGGAGGTCGGGACTTGCCTGGTGCTTGCAGTTGTGTCTTGTTACACGGATTTACCGACAAACCAGGGCTCTGCTGGGAAACATTTGCTGGACAAGACAGTAGGTAACTGGTAGTGCCATCAGCAGTGATGTCTTGGTAGCCTGTGACACTTGGTGCTGCTGTGAAGGTGAAGAGCGTGAAGCTGCAGGAGTGCCGAGTGTGGCCGGACAAATAACTGTCTGAATATATTTATGTTGATGGAAGACATTAACACAACCTATCTTCAAAATTTGCTCCTATTTTTAATACATGTACTGTATTTTTCTGAGAGGAAAATGATTTCTGGTTCTCACTCTGAGTTGTGAAACCTTCACCTTTTCTTAAAGTTAGTGTGTGTTAATTTAAGAGAAACTATGAATGTCAAGACATCTCCTTATAGATAACCCAGCCTAGCTTTACATCATTTAAAAATTTTAAACTCTCACTGCCAGATTCAGACTCAGAATAACATTTGCTAAAGCTAATTAAAGTTTAATAAGTTTAATAAATGTGATTGTTACGGACAGAAAAAAACTCATTAAAGCGTGGTTGAAAATTGTTAAGTTCCAATCAGGTCACATAATAAATTGATGATACTTTTCACTTCCAAACTATTGCAGTTTCCCGCTGTACAGTATTTAATTATGCAACAAATGGTGCCCTTGGCATGACATTTCAATTTAGAACTTCATTTTTCTATTTTTAAAGCTAAAGTGGGGGAATTCAATTAGCATTTTGAAAGGAACACTAAAAATGCAGCATTTTAGCCATGAAATACTTTTAAGGCCTCCATTTGAACAATAATTTAGCTTAGAATCTCATTGACCTTTTGCCTTTGGAGCTGGGATTTTTTTTCCAGTTTCTAAAATCAGGACTGTTTTACCTCAGGCAGACATTTGATAAAATTAATACTTTCTTGCCAGCAAAAGCAGTGCTTTGGAACTAACAAATAAATACATGTTTCACTGTACTCTTTCTCAGAAGGAAAAAAAAACAGATGTTATTAAAACAATTAAATATTACATACAAAATGTCCTAGAAGTTTGTTCCTGAGATCAGTAGTTATCACATCAGAATAATCAGGGTTTGACAAGTTTATGTCATTACCGACTCACTATGCACATCACTATCATCCCAATAACAGTTGAGTGACTTTATAATCATGCTGTCAAGAAAAACCAAGTGTAATTACTTTATTTAAAGTTAGATTTTTATTTGGAGAATACAAAGTACCTTTTGCTTCAGAGTTCTAGACCATGGTAGTCTAAATCGGGCTTAATCTTGCACATGGACAGATCCACTGAAGTCGTTAGTACCCTTCATCTTGAAATTCATAAGTTGTAGCCTTGCTGAAAGGTTAATTTAGACAGAAATCCCTTTAGGACAAGAAATGCCTTCAGTGTTATATCAGACACTTTGTTCTAACAAAAAAACTATCATAGTATATTGTGGTGAGTAGAAGGAAAACGATGGCTTGATACTCATCAGCTTGAAGAATTTATGTATCTGGGATATGCTGACAAACTAAAGCTCTAGAAGAAAATCACTGAAAATGTAAATTTTGGTCATTGTTTATTTTGATTTTTTTTTTAATGTCACAGAAAGGAATTGACTTAGTAGTAAAAATGTATTAAATTTATTCTTTCACCTGGTCACTCATTCATCTCCTTTCTCCTCAGAACATCACTGCTCATGTAGAATTTGTGCATCAAATTGGAATACTTTCAAACTCCTTTAAACTCTAACACAAGAATGTTGTGACTGCTGTAGCACATTGCTTTTGTTATGATTTTTGTGTATACAGAAACCATGTTCCCTGTCTGAAAGGAAAAAACAAAGCATAATTCTCAGAAGAAACTGGTTCATTATACAATGACAAATATCACGTGTCATTCGAACAGAACAGAGTGTCCTTTTCCATTTACCTCCACTCTTGCTAGTGGTCTGTTCTTCCCTGTGTTCGGCATGTACTTCACCGTCAGAAAACCGCAGTGTGACAAGAACGCGGCGTTTTCCTGTTCCTACAGAACCAGCAGCAGCCACTGGTGTTGGGGAGCCTTTGCAAGGAGAGGCCCAAGTTGTGAATCCCAATTGTTTCTCCCAAATAAAACAAAACATTTATGACGTACAGCTGTGCTACTTCTTCCATATTGTGTTTCGCTGGTTTTGTTGCATCATCAATTTGCAGGACAGAGTGTATGAACAATAACAAATTCTTATTTTTTTTCCTTAGAACCAGGTGAATGGCTTTGTGTTTTGCAAATTAACGGATCTTGGTGGGGATGAGGTAGAGGGAGGGGATACGCAATTCGGGAGTGCTTTTGGGGCCACCAGGAGCACAAATAAATGCCATTTCAGATTTTAATCTGATGGTTCATTTCCTAGAACTCCATGCCAGCTGTTACAGGGTGTGTTTTAGCTGGTATGTATTTTTTGATTTGTTTTGTTTTCCTGTTGTGTCTTTCAGGAGTTATATCCTGCATTTTGCATTCACAATGGAGGATCTGATTTAGACAGGCTACCTACTGCCAGTACCTGCATGAACTTGCTGAAGCTTCCCGAGTTTTATGATGAGAACCTGATGCGAAGCAAACTTCTTTATGCCATTGAATGTGCTGCTGGATTTGAACTCAGCTGAGTAGAACCGATGCTTGTTTGGATGATCTGCAGACGAACTAACCAGTGCCTACTCTATAAGCAGCACCCGTACCTGAGCAGTTTTAAGGGAATTCTCTCTAGATTTCTGCAGCTCTTGTGTCTTATCAAATGTCCTCAAATAGGTTCCATTTTTAAACACAGTTTCTTATTTAGTTTTCATTAGTTAATGATACATTGACACTGCTTTATGAATCAAAACGATGAATGCTGTGTGCAGTGTGGCTGTTTCTGTGTTTTATGCGAAGAAAGAGCACATTTAAAGAGCAGTGACATCTCAGTGAGATTAACCAAAGATGAAGCTTTGGCTTTGTGCTGTGCAAACATAAATAAGTTCACAAACTGGCAATAAAGTTGTGTCTCGTGCAGCACATTGGGATGAGACGGGGCTAACATCCTGTAATTAATCTTTGAGATGGAAGCGAAGCAGATGTTTGCAGATATCCCAGAACTGAGAGGATGAAAATGCTCATTACCGATAACGTAACATCTTTACGTACGTTGTAGAATTGTTTACAAACCATAGTTGTTGCAGAACGGATCTTGGTTTATACTACCTTCCCTCAATATGGTAGGCACTGAGATAAAACATTTACAATGTTCCATTTGTGTTTTCTGAAGTACCTTGGAGGAATTGGATTCGCGTTATTTTAAGTTCAACCTTTGGCTGTGTCATCACTTGAACACTGTCGTAAATGGATGTGACTATCCATGTTTTCTCTGTTCTGTTTCTGTCTTTTGTGCCTGTACAGATTTCTTTTTTTAAATGTATCAGATTCCTATTGCATAAACAGTACATACAGAAGTCATCACTTTGGAAAAATATACATGTAACAACTATTAAAATTATTTGAACCAAAGTTATCAGGCTTTATCTTTTATATTTGAAGCCTGTGGTGTTCACATTCCTTTTCCCTGTCAGTTCTTTCCACCTTAAATACCATATCTGTGCTGTAGACGCTAGTCAAATTCAGTATTTTTTTGTGATTAAACAGCATTTTATATCCATCTGCTGGCAATATTTCTGCTAAGAAAAGTAGGTGGGAATATGCTGCTTAATGTAATTTGACATCTGGGGAAAAATTGCTTTCATATGGAAGGAACTGATCCTCTGTTAGTAGGCACATCGTTGGGTATTCGTATGCAAACTGCCGTTGGTTTGAAAAAGGAATTACAGTTCAAACTGTAAGATTCATCAGTGCATCCCTCTGAACTTTAAGGTTTTCTTTTACATCAAAATTTACAATCAAATTTGTATTCATCTCTTATGCAAAAAAAATACTTTGCTGTTACTGGAAACTGTTGGATTTCATATTTAATAAGCAGTAACCAGCAATATCCTTTTAAATGTGGGAAAACGGAGTGATTTTAAGATGTTTACTAGTAACCATATAAAAATGTATAATTTCTTAATTTGGGTAATAAATGAAGAGTTAAAATGCTATTTGTAGTCTCGATGTACAGAAATAAAATGATTGGTTTGCTTTTGGTTTTGCTTTAGGCTTTTTATTTATGTTAAATGTTAACATACCCAACCTATTATTTATCCCCAAATCTTTTTCTTGTATATTTTTCTATATAAATTGTGGAACTTGTAAAGAAGCTGAAAGAGATCAGTAATAGTGGAACTGCCTCCTCGTAATTGCAAGACCCGAACACATCATTTAGATAGCATTATTTATTTTAGAACCTAACGCTTTAAATATTTTGAGGTTATTTTTCAATTACATTATTTTGCTACATTGGGTAGTGTTGTTATCTGTATTTTGTAAAAGTAAATTTAAATTTTCTATTAAATATGCATATTTTGAAGATTATGTGGGAGTCATGCCAAGAAATCATGACTGGTGATGTTCGCTTTGTGCTTTTGGAAGAGGAGCCGGCGAATTACCATGAATGCAGGTTCAACAGGGAGGGCAGGGTGAGTTACACGTAGGTGTAGTCGTGCAATTGCAAGAACCGCACAGTGGCAGAAAACTTCCGTAGAGAATTGTGAGTTGGCTGAAAATACTTCTCATTTCTTCTGTGTGTAGTACTCGGTGGTCTCGTTTTGTATATTCTGTACATGAAGTGTGAAGTTCTGACACCCAGCAGTGGGACTGCAGCCCAGATTTCACTCTGGTGCAACAGCTTGTGCCACCGTCAGCGTCCAGAGCGCGGTCGGAAGAGGGTCGGGCGTCCCTGTGTCACCCACCGCTGTCAGTCCTGCCTGTCGGCTGCTTTTGTGGCGTCAGGATGAAGCGCGAGTCCCTGCTTTTCTCTGACCTGTTGCTGGATATTTTAAGGAACGGGAGATAAAGGTATGAGAAATAATCTAGGGATAGTTAGTCAGGTCCTGAGGAGCTACATGGTCTAAATGATCTCTTGTAGCTCTTACGTAGCAAGAATAGTTTATATACAAAAATGGATTTTTCTGGTTTTTAAAACAAGAGCAAACTCTCCCAGTTGTGATACTCGCAGAATTTAGGTAGGCAAGGCAGGAAGCATTTTGCATGCCAGTAACCTGAAATAGTATTGTAGATTTTGATCATCAGAACTGTGGCAGTAATAATTAAGGGTCTGGAATTTTCTGTGCAAGACAACCCTTCCTTAAAGTCACTTTCTGTACTTCAGTGTTTTGTCCTCCTAGTTCAATACTTGCTGTCTGAAAAACAACAGCATTTTCTGTTTGCTTTTTGTTTTGTAATTTTGTAAACTGTTTCAAAACCAGTTTTGTCAAGGTTTATCGCTATGATGGAAGAGGTCACAAATTCATTTCTCCAATGAGAATTTTTCCCGATGTGGGTTTATTCCTACTAGCTGGATTTAAAAGAAAACAAACAACCAAACACCAGAAATTATTTGTTCCTTGTTCCTTAATCTCAGTTGTCTTCCATCATGGTCCTGAAAGCCGGACTTGTATACATTTCACAAAACTCACTTGTGATTTCTAGGGAGAATTCATGTCTACAAAAGAGGAAAAATTTAGCTCCAGTTTCACGTGTAAACCCTGGGCTGACACAAATTTGATTTTAGCAACTAGGATATCTTCAGTAATTTTTGTGTGGGTGTTCCATAATTTAAAAATAAGAGTTTCCTGATGCTATTAGTAGCAACGTGGACAGGTTTGCACTTGAGTAGTCTGGCACTAACATCCTGATTTGATCTGTAAAGGGGTTTGGAATTCAGAGAAAACACTTGAGGGTGTGCAGTGAGCTCGTGCTAGATTTGTTTAACCAAAACCTTTGTTCAATGCCAGTGAGACAGCACATGCTCTTTCTACCACTGAAAAATAGTACAGCACAGAAACAAAAAGGGAAAAGCAAGAGACCTGTTTTTCTTGGAATGTTTTGTTGGAGCTGTGATTTTTTTTTTTGTATTTCTGATTATATGCAAAACTTTAAAACATTTGCTCACCTGAGTCTGTGTTAATAATGGTTTGTGATGTAAATGCTTGTTACTATTTTTTTTCATGATGCTTTTACCTGTCAGTGAAGAAGAGAAGAAATGAACGTGGTCTGTAAAACTGATCAGGATATCTATATTTTTATTGACTTCTGCTTTTGTGAATAAAATAATTTGAGTTTTCTTGAAATGTTGTAGAAACACTCTTTTCTTTCATTGTTTTCAGTACATTTATATTGTCTTGCTACAGATTGATAGTGCTGAATAGCCTCTAAAAGGGAAGCTAATATTGACTTTGGTCTTGAAGTTACTGTGCTTCAGCATGATTTGCAACTTCAGTTTTCAAGCTCTGAAGCTCCTGCTGTCAGTCAAACTGCAGCTCTAAGGTTTAACTTGTTTTCAGTGTCTTTCAAACAATGTAGCTGAGGTGACTGATGTGCTTCGAGAAACTTCTTCAGAATCTTTGGGAAGAACAAGTCTCCCTCCTTGGATAAAAATATGAGAAGCTGTAATTCATAGTGAAGAATGCTGCTCTGTCAGCAAATGTACAAAACCATCTATTTCAGCTTCTTCTGAAATTTTAGCACAGATGTGGGCCCTTCTGAAGGTGTAATTTAATTTTTATCTCATTTGATAATCACAATTATCTGCTTCCCTTTGCTTTTCTACGATTTTCATATAGCGTTTATGAAGTTACTATTGTGCATGTTTATTTTGGAATACTTACAAATAGCACCACATATTCCTCAGTTATATACCACTAAAATGTGGTAAACAGAAAATTACAGAAAACTCTTGTAGGATACTTCATAATTTATAGCACAAATAGAACACAAATGACCAGATGTCTTGCCTGGTTATCAGTACATGTCTGGAAAGTTCACGGTTTCTGACACGTAGACAACACAAGGCAAAAAGCAACGATGAAGTTGCGCCTGTTGAATCCATTTCTGAGAACGCGGAGTGGCTGAGGGCAGCAGGAATGGCTGGAGATCACTGAATCCAACCCTCTGCTTGCTCAGGCTTAAACACAATTTCTTCTGCTCCAGTTTGTGCCCGTTGCCTGTTGTCCTGACACTGGGCACCTACCAGGAGGAATCTCTGCCTTCTCCAGGCTGAATAGCCCCAGGTCTCTCAGTCTCTTCCACTGTGGTCACTGACCCTCCTTCTGTACCTTCCTCTCTGCTTTTGTACCTTGAATTCCGAGCACCTCCCCACTGCCACTTTTGTACCTTGCACAGGGCTTAATTCCAAGAAACGAAACCCAGGTTTTTTGTCTGTATGATGGAAGGTTTGCGGTTTTGATCTCCTGTGTGCAGTTTTGCTCTCTTGCTCTCAGATCACAGTTGTAAATGATTGTACGTAGGTAAAACAACTCCATAAAAGGTAATTTGGGGACAGAACTAGCTGAGGATCTCCTTGGCGTGGTGACATCCTCCTGGCCACAGACGCTTGACCGTGTGACACTGCCAATCATCTTAATTGCAATCATGAGTGTTATCTGTATCATTATTGTTCTTGTTACTGTTGAGTTCATAACTGGTTTTATCCATTAATATTTGATTAGGATTCACTGTTAGATCTAACACAGTAAGTTTTGCAAATATGTAGATGCTTAACAAAGCGTACATATATTGGTAATTCCAGTGTTGGATTGGTTTGTTACCCTTCTTACTGAAGTCTAGGAGTGCTTTTTGTTTATTTACTATTTGCAGACATTGTCCTATGGAGTTGAATGTGGTGTTGTACATATACCCACTTCAGAAGTGAAGCAGCCGAGGAGATAATCTGGGTGCTACTACAACCCAGATCTGTCTTTGACAGCCTGAACCTTTACCAATGCGTAACCCTGCAAGATAGGTTATGAGACTCCACAAACCTCCATCATATTTGTCACCCTGTGCTGGACTCACCAGCGTGTCCATCTCTCTTGTACTGGAGAGCCCCAGCGCTCTAGATGTGCCTCACCTCTGTGCAAAGCAGGATCCCCTCCCTCAACCTGCCGGTGACGGTCTCCCTAACACAGCCCAGGGTGCTGCTGGTGGCCCTTGCTGCGGGACACCTTCTGTGTTCATCTTCAACCTACCTTCCAGAAACCCCAGGACATTTTCTGCTCAGCTGCTTTCAACTGACTGGTCTCCCACTGGTACCAGTGCAGTGTTTTACTCGCTATCTTGAGACAGCACTTTTCTCAAAATGAAGCTCTTGGCTTAGCTTCACTCCATCTCTGGGTCAGTGACTTGTAGGGAAAATATGGGAAATAAGATGTACAGGTATGCAGAGAAAAATCTAGACAGCACAAAACCGCCTTGCACTTCGGAAGGTGTCTAGTTTTAATTTGGTACAAGTACATTTTAAAGTTATTCTGACAAAGCAAGTTGACTTAAGGATTTGCAGACTTCAAACTTAAGTTCTTTTTTCTCTCGGATATTGCCTTGTTCTGTCATGCTGCTCGTGACTCCTATCAGATGAAGACGACAATGTTAATTTATCTCTGACCTGCTTGTTCAGTGAACACAGCGGCACCTTCAAAATACCTTTTGTGGAATTTTCTGTGACCGGGGACTGGGTGTACTACAGAACTTCTCTTCTTTGCTGGATGCCTGTAGATGCTTTTATGTAACTGTTAATAAATGGCACCTATCAGGTAAAAGTTGGATTGAAGATTCTATGTCTTTGCTTTTACAGCTTCCAGTGCTGCTTTGTCTTTTCAAGGATCTTGCACAGAATCACAGAATGTGAGGGATTGGAAGGGACATCGAAAGCTCATCCAGTGCAATCCCCCCGCCGGAGCAGGAACACCCAGATGAGGTTCCACAGGAAGGTGTCCAGGCGGGTTTGAATGTCTGCAGAGAAGGAGACTCCACAACCTCCCTGGGCAGCCTGGGCCAGTGTCTGTTACCCTTACTGAGAAGAAGTTTCTTCTCAAATTTAAGTGGAACCTCTTGTGTTCCAGTTTGTACCTATTACCCCTTGTCCTACCATTGGTTGTCACCGAGAAGAGCCTGGCTCCATCCTCGTGACACTCACCCTTTATATATCTGTAAACATTAATGAGGTCACCCCTCAGTCTCCTCTTCTCCAAGCTCCAGAGCCCCAGCTCCCTCAGCCTTTCCTCACACGGGCGATGCTCCACTCCCTTCATCATCTTTGTTGCCCTGCGCTGGACTCTCTCCAGCAGTTCCCTGTCCTTCTGGAACTGAGGGGCCCAGAACTGGACACCATATCCCAGATGCGGTCTCACCAGGGCAGAGTAGAGGGAAATTGGGCAGATTGCAGATCTGCTATCAACTACAAAATGAGACTCAGAAAGAAAGCTGAGCTCTCAATTATTTTCTCTGCTTTTTATAGATGCGATGTGAAGCATTGACTCAAAAGCCATAGCACTGATGCTGAATGTTAAATCACCTCCCTCTGTATTCACTTCTTCCAAAGGTGCAATTTGTTGGACAAACTCCTGTAATTTGTTTGTATCCTGCAGCGTCTGGGTAGCCCAGTGCAATCCAGCAAAGCTTATGGGACAGTCAAATGGGAGAAAGGTGGGAATTCTGACTGGCACGGATGGGGCATCAGGCACAGGTGTCCTGCAGGCTCCGTTTCACGCTGTCAGGGGACAAAATCTTCCTTTGTGGTTGTTAAATCATGGCTGCATTTTACTGCCAGAACAGTTCCTCTCCAGTCTGGGACTGAGTTTACCTGTCCGCAGGTTTGTTGAAAACATTCACGCTGTTTGCAGTGTTTGTTAATGTGTTTATAGGACCAGCTTGCTCAAACGTCCTACTATATTTAAGATCAATCTTTTCTCCATTCCCAGAGCAGCTGTTAGTTCATTCTGTGCAACATTTGACTGAAAAGTAATTTTGCATTGTTTCTATTTCATTCTCTGTTCACAGTTACGTGTAGCTCTTGATTGCTGAAGAAGGAAACAGGCGTTCACCAGATGGTGGTGTTTCAGATTCATCCTGCTACTTCTGCTTACCCCAATGTTAGATCTAGGAAAAGCAGCTCTCATCACTTGCTATGTAGTTTTGCTGTGTGTTGTCAAACACACCTTCTGAAGAAAGTAGTTCCTTCTAGCATTTGTATCTTTAATTAAGAATAATTCTTTTCATTACAGCTCTGCTTACTGTTTATCCCCTCTGCGCTTTCAGGCAAACAGCAGCAGAGCTCAAAGTACTGCAGAGATATTTTAGGTCTAATTATCTATTAGCTATTGATGAAAAATGACATAGAATTAACTAATATTTGATACTGACATATGGATAAGAAAGAATATTCCGGATCAAGTGAATGTAAATGCTGATCAAGCTGTTCTTGCGAAAAACAAGCCCTTGCCATAAGCTGTGAGATCGTCTGACTGCCCACGACAGTTCTTAACTTGTTGACTGCGTGCCCCAAATAATCAGTAGGATATGTCTGATACTTCAGGAGCAATTGGCAAAAATCCCAGTGACCCTGAAATGTTTTATCCACTCTCAAAAACACCTATTAAAAAAACCCAAACAAACAAACAAACAAAAAAACCACCAAAAACTGCTCAAGCTTTTCATTATAAAGAGGAGTCCGGACAAACTTGCAGCCTCTTGATTACCTTGGAAACACTGTACGGATGAAAACTGAGATTGTGCTCGACAGAAAAACTCTGGAGAATGCTAATGAAAATGGGTTATTTAGTGCTTTTAATGTTTCTACTTAAAGTTTTAAACATTAGGTGTATTGCCCATATTTCAAGTCTAATTGTTTCTGATAAGCTATCAGCGAAAAGTTAATGCCTATATTTAATTAAGTGCCACTTTCCAGAATTACTTTGCCAGTAGTACTATAATTAAATGATGTGAGAACAGTCTTTGATACATACGCTCATATTCTTTGCTAATACCAAAAATAGAATCTGTAAATAGAAAAACTGGATGCATTAAGCAGCAAGCCAGAGCAGCAGGCCGGGAAGGCTACAGCCATTACCACATCAAAGGGACTAATATTAATATCTCTCTAATGCAGCATTTTCAAGCATTTCTTGTGTCATGATGGGCTTTTCATAATTGACCTCCAGAAGTCATAAAAACTGATTAAAAAAAAAGAATCTGGGAACTGTGTGAATCGCTAATACTTCCTGGAATGCTGCCATGTTATTTCCATCTTCGGGTTATCGCTACCCGTCAGGCCTGGATTCATCTCGCCGAACTTCAGCCACCTGCGCAGTGGCTGTGGAGACACTTCCCATGAAAGAGGAGTGACCTGGAGACCGAGCTCCGGAGGGTGGGTTTGTCTTTGCTGAAATACGTCTCCAAAGCGGGGGGAATCAATCACACCATGAGGTGCTCCCTCTTTCTATCTTCCTAGTAGGAGAAGTTTAAACAAGATGCTCGACTTTTAGACAGCTGAAACCAGGCGTTTGCCTCGTGTTCCCAGGCGAGAGCTGAAAGTTGTTGAATTCCTTCAATAACAGAATTTATTCTGATTTATGACTCAGCTCTTGGAGACCAGCCCAGGTCTGTCTGGATCTTTGATACCAGCTTTGACAGACCCACTGGGCTTCATCAGCTTGTTATTGGAATGTTGATCCTCTGCCAGTGACATCATATTTAATGCTATTTAACACCATATTCTAGGCTTTAGCTGCAAGCAGTTAGCCATAAAAACATAGAATGTTTTTATACTTCTGCAAATACCTTTGAAGAAAGTTTTCTGAATCTAAAGGCTTTTCTGTTTTATTAGTCCTATAGGGAGATGAAATTAAACATATTAGCTCTCTCTACAAGTCCTGCCTCTAAAATCTCTCCCATGACATTATCTCTGATGAGGAGGAGGGTAGTTTTGGCTCTTCACCTTCTGCAGTTTCCCTTCTTGTTTATCTGTGTTTATTTTTTACACAGAGACTGCAAGTTGCTTCTATTTGGACAGAAAGTTCTGTCATGGGCAGTTCTCACTTAAGGACTTTCAAACTATTGTGCGACATCTAAATATAATTAACTCTGAAGTTTAAAAATAATTCTGAAGAAATCTTAACTGACATGAGCATGACTGGATATACAGATCAAATCGAACTATGGGTCAAAAGAATTTTAATGAATCACTGGGGAACTGATCAGTCCTGTCCTGTGGCACCTGAACTGTGCAGCTTGAATGAAAGGATGGAAAGAAAGTGGTTTAGCAGCATGTGATTGGAGTTTTGAACATTGTTTGTGACAGTGCTACTCTTAAAAGCAAAGTAATCACAGGCACTGCTATTTTAAGCTTTGGGTGATCTGGGAGAAGCAGAAACTTTGTCTGGACACTTATATATTAGATCTTGTTAGCCTGAACACAAACAGAAGCCAGGAAAACAAGACCATGAATGTAAATGTTTTCAAAACTACTCTTGAATTTATATTTCTCTGTTAAATTCTACAAGAAGCTGAGCAAAAGACATGGGAAGTCGTCACTGTGCTTGTTTTTATAGAATTGTCCTGTTAATCTCGTGTTCCCAAAATTACTGTTATTGTGTAACCCACCTCCATGCGTGAAAAATTGCGCAGGGTTCAACCTCATCAAGATGACTTGTGATGGGGTGCGTGGTCATTGAGCAATGGGGAGCTTGAATCACAGGTGGGATGTAGAGACATCTTCCTGGGGGGAAGCTGAGCAGTCTGGACTCTGCAGTTATTTCTCTCTGCTCTCAGGACCTTGAGATACAAAAAGAACTCTGTAATTTCATACAGAATTATGTTTTTTTGCCACTGCGTTGAGGTTTGGTTGCAGGGTGACAATAAAACCATGGCAGATGTATTGTTAACACCCCCTTACCTCCCTGTCCCTTCAGCCACTCCCTCTCCCCTCTTCCCACTCAGGACAGGCGATCGGGAGGGAAAGAAGGACAGAGAGAAGAGAGTTGGAAAAATTAAAAATGTTTTACTAATGCTACCAATAAAAATAGAGAAAATAATACAAAATGTACAAAACCAATCTTGAAAGTCCCGGCAACTGCTCCAGCAGATGAAGGGCCAGCACCTGAAGTCCTGGACTGGACTCTGCAGCCAACTGGAACTGGATTCAGTCTGTCAGTAGGGCTCAGGTTCACAGGGACGATTCGCAAGGTCCTCTCCTAATGTCGGCCATAAGGAAAAGGGACGAGATCCTTGTGATCTCCCACTTTTATATGAAATATCATGTGAATGGGATGTTATACTCGGTCAGTTTTTGGTCACCTGTTTCTCGTTGCCCCTCTCGTGAAATGTGCGTCCATTCTTATCACTGACCTTGCCTACCATTGCTATGTCTACCAAAACACGTATCCGGCTTTCAGGAAAATGCAGCTAATAAGAAGGCTTTAGCTGACAGGCAAATTCCCTAAAAGAGAAACTCGTTTTTAACAAAACCAGGACACACTGTTGTTCCACTTGTGTGGATAATTAGAAGATTTTATGGTCAGCATCCATCATGCCCTAATCTTAATAAAAAATTATTCTTTGTAAGCAATTAAAGCAAAGTAACTGCCTTGTGCTACCTCCAGCATGTTTACTACAGGGGAGATTTTTAAAAGACTGAAGACATCTCATACTTTGTTCTCACCTGTCGTCAGTTATGAAAGGTTGAGGAAAAAACTCCTCACATTGCAAAATGTTTGAAGCATGAAATCAAATTCGTATATGATCTCCTCCCAAACTACATGGTCCTGACCCACCACTTGCCTTCGCACTTGCTGGGCTGAGAATCCTCTGAGCTTTGCAACCAAACCCTTTAGAAAGAGGCAGTCTAACCCATTAGCCTTTTTTCTTGCCCTTTTTCCAAGTGGATCAACAATTTGGACTTCACAGCTACTTCCTGATCCTGATGAGAAACTAATAATGGTTCTAGGTGTCTCTTTCATCTGATTTTAAAGACTTGTTTCCACGACCGCAATTTAGCACCACACCTCATGGAACAATATTTCTTTTGAAGCTTGTATTTCCCTGAAAGCACACAAATTTTCTTAGGGTTGTCCTACTAGTTGCCTTGCTGAGTTATATTAGGTTGTCCTCTGTCTCATTCCAAGGTTTTTCCTTTCTGAACTCATCCCACTCCCACATAAACACCTCCAAATTCATGAGCAGTCTTTCAATTGACTTTATTTGGGGAGCACAAGTTGTATGTTTGGCAACTCTCTAATTTCACTTTGGTGATTTATAAACTGATGCCTTCTCCAGCATTTTGAATAAAGGGCAAGAAATATAATTTTACAGCAATTTAAATAATGGATAAGGTCCAATTTTTAAAAATAGAATACTAACTTGGCTGCTTATACTTTGCTCTCAGCCATGACACTCAGAAAACCACATACTCAAATACAACAATAAGGATAGAATCATAGGAGCTTTTTGGTGGGAAGAGACCCTCAAGATCATCAAGTCCAACCATAACCTGACTCTGGCACTAAACCATGTCCCTAAGAACCTCATCTGCACATCTTTTAAACCCCTCCAGGGATGGTGACTCCACCACTGCCCTGGGCAGCCTGTTCCAACACCTGACAACCTTTTCTGGGAATAATTTTTTCCTAATATCCAATCTAAACCTCTCCTGGTGCAACTTGAGGCCATTTCCTCTTGTCCTACCACTTGTTATTTGGGAGAAGAGACCAACCCCCTCCATGCTCCAAGCTCCTTTCAGGCAGTTCAGAGATCAGAAGGTCTTCCCTCAGCTCCTGTTCTCCAGGCTGAACCCCCCAGGTCCCTCAGCCGCTGCCATCACACTCGTGCTCCAGACCCTTCCTTAGTTCCATTCCCTTCTCTGAACTCGCTCCAGCTCCTCGATGTCTTTCTTGTCGTGAGGGGCCCAGAACTGAACACAGGATTTGAGGCACATAGAGTTTTGGTTTTTTAAATTATCCTTCTTTTCACAGAATCACAGGCTGGTTGGGGTTGGAAGGGACCTCTGGAGATCATCCAGTCCAACCCACCTGCTAAAGCAGGGTCACCAGAGCAGATCACACAGGAAGGTGTCCAGGCGGGTTTGAATGTCTCCAGAGAAGGAGACTCCACAGCCTCTCTGGGCAACCTGTTCCAGGCTCTGGCACCTCCAAGAAGTTTCTCCTCATATTCAGATGGAACCTCCTGTGCTTCAGTCTGTGCCCATTGCCCCTCATCCTGTCGTTGGGAACCTCTGAAAAGAGTCTGGCCCATCCTCTTGACACCCATCCTTGAGGTATTTATGAACATGATAAGATCCCCTCAGACTTCTCTTCTCCTTTCACTCAGCACACGTGGGTGTCACTTCTGATTTTTTTTTTAATTCCCTCAGAGAACCACAGAGCGGTTTCCTCCCCCAAAACGCTGCCTCTGCGCACTGAGACCCCGGCCCGCAGCCCCCGCGGTGCCGTGAGTGGGCACCGGGGAAGCCCCGCCCCCTGGGCTGATTGACAGGGGAGCGACCGCCCCGTGAGGCCCGAAGCCCCGCCCCCATGTCCCCGTCCCCGCTGCAGCACCGCCGGCCGCCGGCAGGGGGCGGGCTCTGCTTGTGCCCGGCCGGGCAGGGCCCGGGCAGCGCGGCATTTCGAGAAACTTCCGGAAATAACCGGGCGGAAGCGACGTCGCGCGCTGACGGAGCTTCCTGTTTGCGGCTGAGGTGAGGGCCGCGGAGCTGTTGTCCCGGGCTGCTGGCGGGAGGTGGCGGCTGCGCCGGGTGAGTGCCGGGGACGAGGCCGCTCCGGGACGGGCCTCGCTCCGTTCGGCCGTGCGAGGGGAAGGGGGAGCGAGCGGGACGGCTCCGCGGTGCCTGCGCCAGGCCTCGGCTCTTAGCAACGGTGTCTCTGGTAACGGGGCCTGCCGGCTCGGCGGGGGCCCGGGCCGCCATGCTGCGCACCGGCCGGAGGGTGTCCCCGCGGGGAGCCGGGAGCGCTGCCGGCCTTGGCGGCTCCTTCCCGTGCGATGGGGAGGTGCGTGGCGGCGGCCAGAGCGGGCGGCGGGGTCTCCGGCGCGGGGGGCGGGCGGTGCGGGAGCCGCCCCGGGCGCAGCGGCTGCGTCGGGCCGGTCCCGCGGCTCGGGGCGGGGGAGATGCACTTGGGCAGCTGCGCGCCGTGCGGTCCCGGGCCGGTTTTGTCTCCCGCTTGCCGCAAGCAGAGAAAAAAATTGTCGTTTCTATTTCTGCTTGCAGAGGTTTCGGTTACAGAAAGGTGAGGGAGTGCGCCAGTTCGCTCTTCAATGTGGTGAACGGATCTTTTACCCAAAGTCTTTTTTTTTTTTTTTTTGCAACTTGGTGGGGTTTCTTTTTTTTTCTTTTTCTTCCCCACATGTATTAAACTATACGTGTTTTTTTCCTCCGGTAGAAGTGGTTTAATTAAATTATCTTCTGCGATTATGAACTCAGGGTAGATTCAGTAGTAAGATTTGTTGTGGGGGAAGGCGGTTGTGTTTTGAACTTGCTGTTGCCAAGGTCCAAGCTGAATTGAAAACTGTCACTGGCAGGTAAGGGCCGTAGTTTGTTGGTAGTATTTGCTGGGCTTCTGAAAGGGTGGCGAGTTGGGAAGTGGAGTTGCTTATGATCAATGTTCCTGTTTGTAGCAACGCTTTATGCTGTGTTAGTTTTACTGTCAGAGTTCTCCTGGGCTGCCAAAAACGTGTGCTGCAGGCTTGAGCCCTTCTAATGAAGGCATTAGAAAAGGTGCTTCAAAATGCTGAGCAAACTTGTTTTGAATTCTGATAATAACAAACTGCCTGGTTGGGTCTCATTTGGACACAGCGACAGAAGAGAAGCAAAATTTATAACAATGCTAATGTGCAAATGGTCAAGCTTGTGACATTGCATAGTCGATCAGTGATCAAGCCCTGAGTTTTTGGGAAGTAAAGTGTCAAAAAGTGATAAGAACAAGGTGTTGACACAGAGGGAACAGCCTAGTTAGGCACTGCCTCTCTGGTCTTCTGAGGCTGCGGTTACTACTGACCTTAATTTTTTGTTTACTCTTTGGAGATCTTTGTACTCTAGTTAGGAGGATTTTGTGTTCAGCTGATGATTGAGAGCCTGGTGGTTAAAGTACCACTTAGTTTGCTGGATTATGTTGTCAAAGAAGATTTGTTGGGACCAGTGAGTAAATGTATTTACAGATTTTGCTTCTGTGATTATTTTTTTATTATTTTAAACAACTAAAATGCTAGCTAGTGCATAATATTAGTCTAATTTTGTTTTCCTCTCTTAGCTCTCATGCTACCTTTTCCATGGAGAACAAGAGACCATTTGAAATGCGAATTAATTTATGATTAAATTTTCTTTAAAAATCTCAGACATTGAGGAGAAATTCTCTGTCAGATTCTTCTTTTTAGCACTTGTGCTTTGTGACTACAGCCTGTTCTTACCAAAACAGCATTTCTCCGTGATATTTTCTGTCTTTCCTAGATTGGTGCATTTTACGAACTTATCTTAAGCAGACTTTGTGGAAGAACATGCAAGGCCTTGGTTTTGTGTAACACAGAGTTTTTAGCTGGAGGTATAATGTGATTTGCTATTTAGCTTTTCAATAGATACATAGATTTGTCTCTACCTACCAAATACTTGCTTTCATCCACTAGAAGTTTTGGAATGTATGTGGAGAGAGGTAACAATTTATGTTAAATCATCGATTCAATAACTAGGGTATATGAGTCCCTAATAGTATTTGGGCTGTACTGAGGAAGGAAGCACTTTTTTCCTTTTTTTTTTTTTTTTTTTTTTTTTTTAATTTACGGTCAGACTTTCAGGACTACTACAGCTGTACATTTGTGCTTAACCCATTGGCGCAGTTTGGTCTTTGAGCTGAGGTGGTGTGGGGTGGGGGTGATGACGGTGTTACAGTGAGTCCGGAGGCGCTGCAGGTTGAGCAGAGCGAGTGCAGCCGCCCCTGTAGCTGCGTGAGCAGTTCTTGTGCTCCTGGCTCTAGAGGATGGTGCTGGGGTCACCAGCCTTGGAGGTGTTGAAAAGGCGTTTAGACGAGGTTCTTGGGGACATGGTTTAGTGCTAAAGTAGGTTATGGTTTGACTTGATCCTCAGGGTCTCTTCCAACCAAAATGATTCTGTGATCTCCATCACATCCATACACTGAACTTCCAGACTTGAGCAAACTGTTTCTTACCATATGATGATGTTTTGAAGGGAATGTATTGCCTTAATTTCAACTTTGTCGTGTGAGGTTTAATTTTGTAGTATTTTGCTCCTTCGGTAGGAAGTGCTTCTTTACTTTAGTAGCTTTTATAAGGAACCCCATCAGCTCTGTCCTGAAAGCATTTTCTGTCAGCAACTTTTCCTTTGTCTTGATTTATTAAAGAATGTAGTGAGACATGTACTTAACTTTGTCAAAACTTGTTGGATTTTATATCTGTTGATCATGTATTTCAAGATAGATTTTAATTAAAACTGTAGCTAATGATATTAGTAGGTTGAAATTATGTTTGCTTTGCTTTTGAATGAAATAGTACCTATGAATGGCTGTTAGATTTTTCTGAAGTTTGGACTTAATGAAAGCATTATTCTGCTTCTGTTTATTTAACTGCTAGGGAAGAAATAATTCATGTGTATGAATTTTACTCCTGCAGTTGTAGGTTTTGTTTTCTGTTTGTTCTGCGTACGTACCAATATCCCACTGATACTAGTGAGGACCCACAACTTAACAAGGATCTTGTAGCTCATATGATAAGCCTGAAGCCGTTGATAGCTACATTGCAGCCAGTTTTTGTTAAAACTTTGTTAGTTCTTTTCATTAGAAGAGATTGTTTTCTGTCTTAAAATGTAGTTTGAATCTGTGACACCCTGTCATTGCTCTGAAAAAGAAATGGGTGTTTGTTTTAATGTAACACTTTTTTTTGCTGGTTGGCTTAAGTAAAATTTTTGTGACTCAAAAAACTACTTCGGGGAAGTGTGTAGAAACTTTGAACTATTTTCTTTTCCATGAAGGATCATCTGGTTGCATGTGATTATTTGGCTTGAAACTTTCTAGACCTGATCTTTGCCAGTTGAGACTTTCACTGTTTTTAATCACTTAATCAAACACAGATCATACTTTTTTAAAATGAGTTAGGAATATTTTTACTTTGTATAAAATAGCCTTTTATGGTTAGTTTTAGGAGGGTACCAGTGTTCCAGATATTTGTATGACTAAATTCCAAATTTGGACACCTGAGTTGTTGTGTTTTGGAAAAATGCCCCTTTGCTTTAAGGAGGGATGGTGAATAAGTGCCCCTTGATTTAGGGCCTGCTTGTAGATCAGCTGGATAAGCAGCCGGGGTGTGAGGGCAGCCTGTTCGCTCATCAGCTTCCTTTTCCAGTTTTTGTCAGCTCGTTTACTTTTCTTTCACAGATGAAGACTTTTGATTTATTCTCTTTCTATTTTTGGTAGGTTAATTGTTTTTTAATGGTTTCTTACATGTTGCCCTCTACAGGCTTTCACTGTGCCAGACAGTAATATGAACCCTGTGGTTCTTGCTGGTTGTGTCTTGCTCTCTCTGGGGAGGAGAGAGTTGGACAGGGGTCTTTGTAACTTCTTGCCTTGATGGAGTGAGTGGCCCCTGTACAGCTGGCGGCTTTGTTTTGTTGTGGTGTTTGTGGTTTTTATTTTTATTTATTTATTTGTTTATTTTAATGCGATCTGAACTACAAGGTAACACAGTCAGCCTAGTTACCTCTTCTCCTGTATGTACTTCACCTTCTCCTATAATAATCACTGTATTCAAATCCACTCTGTTTTCTAATGTAAAACCAGGATGTTTAGCACAAACATGAGATTCAACTAAGCTTTTTGGAATGTTCATTTTATTAGATTAATCTCCTGGGGATGTTTTGGTAGTATTATTGTAATGAGTATAAACATTGCTATTTAAGGACATTTTATTAACTTTAGTTTTGTGGAAAATTTACATTTTTCCATTAAACAATAAATTTGGGAAACAAAGGTAAACTGTGACAGCTTTTCAAAGCTTTGGTAAGTAGAAATTAAAAATACTGACGTTTTTAATATACCTCAGTCTGTACCACACTGCGCATATATTGTAGATAGGTTAGAAAAAAATTATGTTGGTGCATTGTTTAAATGTATTTGTCAGATTAATTATTCAGAAACTTTAAACAGGTTTTCTTGCTCTGTATTACTACAGTCAGCAGAATTAAGGTAACTTTCTTTCGGTTCCTTAGCATTCTCAAACTTCCTTTTACAAAGGTTTTCTGGTGTACAGTGTGGGCACTTTTATGTTAGCACTTGTACAGCACTAGCACTGGGGACCTTTGCAAGCACAGCCAGCAGACTGCTCATGGTCTGAGCGTAGTTCTGTGTGGCACATCCCAGATATTGTTGCTAGAATTGACAAAGATATTTTCATTTATTAGAGATTTGGCCAAGGTTTTAGGTCTTACATAGCTTTCTGTGTTGCTGAGTTGTACTAGGTAAAATGCATTTGATTGTTGCCTGAGTGGTGTTCTGCTCCGAAGAGCTGTTGTGTGAGGTTTATCTGGTTTTGGTTGAGACGTAGGATGACACCAGAAGGCAGTTTCTATAACCAAGATCTGTGTGTTAAAGGCCGTGACCTTTTCAAATCAGTGAGGACTCCCTGAACCAATGATACACGTGTGTCTTGGAAGCCTTGACAAAGAGTTAGTGCTTTATGGTGGCTCTTTATTTACCCTTCTTTTAGATGGGTAACTTGAAGAGATATCAGCAAGTAATTACAATTCATGGATTACATTTGAAATCTGTGGCTTGTGAACAAATGAGTTGACTGAACTTTATCTGGAGTTTATTACTTCAAGACTGAAAATATTTGTAGATGTCTCTGAATTTACCATACCGTCTTAGCTATATAAAAATTAAATGAAGAAATAATAGAAAACTTCAAGAATGTGTGTGTCGCTTGCTGTTCTTTGTATGGTCCTGGATCCACCACAGTATTAATGCTGCTGTAGTCTTGTTCATACTTTAAGGAGTGTAAAACTTCATCAGGTCCAGCTGACATACTGCTTTCTAGTAAAAACTCTTGGAATGTGAAAAATAATGTTTTTTTAATCATAGGTTGCAATTCCAAAGATCCTCGAGTGTGTGCATCATCTATTAACATACCAGAGACATCTCTAAATTGCTCAGTTGCTGTTGAGTAGGTCAGGCGCAAGCTCAAGCTCAGCTGGGATTCAGAACAAGGTATTTATTCTCCCGGTGTTGCCAGCAGGCTGCAGTCCCTGAGCTGTGTTTGTGGAAAACAGGCAGGGACCAGGATGGCTTGCGCAGGATGTTGATGACTGGCTGCTGCTGTGGATTGCATGAATCAGGAATTTGGAACTTCAACTCCCTCTGCGCAGGTGACTGCTCCAGTCACTTAAGCTGGAGCTATTCTGGCATCTTTCAGGACTCTCTGTGCTGCCCTCTTGCTTCATGGCCAGAAATAGATAACTTTTTCTGACTAGGCTGACTGCAAAGGTCGCACGTTCCTTGCTGTCTGAATTCCCTTCTGACCGATTTAAGAATTTCTAGTTTGGATGCCTTCCTCCCTTCAGTATGGAAGGGGTGCTGCTTTGTCATCCTTGCAGGTTGTGCATCTGATTACTTTTTTTCTTTGCCATCTCGTAAAAGTTTATAGCTCTCTACATATCAGTCTTCTGTAATTCTTCTCATGCCTTTTATGTAGCTGAGGACTATACTGTAAAGGTAACTCTGAACTGGTCTAGCTCTGGGCTGTGCTGCAAGAGAGAGGTCTCAGATCTGGTCATGTACCCCTGTCACTTGTGTCAGGATGAGCATTCAGGGCTTCTGCTCAATACACCAGCACAACGCTGACTTCTCCTTTGATGATTGGAAAATCTATAAGCTATGGAAACTTCTAGTTCACGGTGTTTGGATGTTTGATTTGCTCATGCTCTGAATAAGGAGTTAGAGTAGCTGATGGCATCCAATAAACACAGTGCAATTAGGAACACAAGTAACTGTAGATTTTTTGCAAGCAAACATGAAGGCCGTGAAACAACTTCTTTCATCTGGAGTTTTTTTGCTTTTTTTTTTTCTGAGACTTTGAAGATTTTCTGTGGCTGGAAGCAGGGAGTTAGCTAATGTGGGCTGGCTTCCTTGTGGCTTTGGAAAAACAATAATGAGTGCCTAGTTAATGAGCCTTGCTTGTATATTTGGAGACCAATTGTTTGACAGATTTGGGGTTGGAAGAAGATTTTTGTTGTGTTGTTTTGGTTGAGACAGTTGAGATTTCCTTTTGCAGGAAGGTATATGGTTTGCTTATTTGAATCATCTAGGCATTTTGACCATGCAGATTCTGGTTAGCCTTCAAAAAGATCAATAGTTTTGTCAGCCATTTTCTGTTTTATTATAAGTTGATGGTGTGTTTTTTTTTCTTGACTATTTGAAGTACTTTTTTTTCCTGGAAAGATTAGAGGCAGAGGTCAGTTCTAGCTCATGAGTGGTTGTTTGTTTGTGGTGTGGTTTTGGTTTTTGTTTTGTTTTATTCTCTTACTGGCTGTTGAGCAAAAATCCAGATTTTTATTAAGTAGCTAAATATTAGCTACTGCAGTTCTATGTATTCAGATGTGTTGCTTAAGCTGGACAGAAAAAAAAGCTGCAGATGATTTTTCTTCATGGAAATATTGCTAAAACCATTTTGCACGCAACAAAAATGTTCCTATGGTACCTAAAGATGTGGCAGTGCAGTTTATGCTTTATGGTAACTTAAGAGATCATTGGAGATGAACTCTTACTGTCACTGAAATGTTTGACTGAGAGAAGGAGAATACAAACAGTTTTTCTTTGGACAAATGCTGACTTGTCTTAATTCCAGACTTCATGTTAGTGGCAAGTAAAAACTAAACAATAACAGACAAAATACAGAATATGTAAGTGCTGGGCATTTCATTGAAACAAATAATTCCTCTGTTCTTGGAGGAGTTACTTTTTGGGTCAGAGCAACCTAGTAAGTGCTAGTCATGTTGTCTCAGCACTAATTTTTTTTGTCCCAGCCTCAAGTTTCTGTTATTTAGGATGTATTGGTATATATATTGAGTCTGAGCTTGTAACACTGCAATACTGTTTTTATACAAACAGCTAGTGTTTAAAGAAAGATATGTCGAAATTAATATGATTACCAGTTTCAGCAGAGTTCTCTAGGGAAAGATGAGATTTATTTTTCAGATCTAAATTGCTTTTCCTACCTGCTTATTCTAGCTAGAAGCTTGAGTTTTGAATTTTCCCTCTAAGATATCTGCCTAAATTTGGAGGAGTGTTAATGCAAGTCTTGTATTTAAGAAAAAATACCCAAATGCAAAATATGGAAAAAAAAGCTTAGCGGTATGGTATGTACTCTTATGTGTTGTGGCTTCCTACTGTTAGCTCATTGATTTTTAGGCCAGTGCCTCTTGTTAGGAGGGGTTCTGACCTCTAGCCTTAAGCTGGACTCATACTAGATTTTTTTTGTCCCCCCTCTTAATTTCTTTCTGTAAACAGTACGTTCCACAGATGCTATTACTCATAAGGATTGGCTACAGGATTTGATAACATATTAAACCCATGCTAACCTTGCTCCTCACCTGTGTATTCATAGAGTTGTTCTCCTAATCATTGTTTTGGAAACAGCAAAACTAGTGAGGCTGGTTGATAGCAAATATCCTGGGATGTTTTAGGTCATCTGTATGTTTGCATATTGAACCCTGCCATTACTATTTGGCATTCTCAGTGTTTATTTTAATGCATGTCTCACAACTTCCTTGGTGTTGATTAGAATACTAACTATACCTTTACTATTTTTTTCAGTGTGGAGGTTTCTTCAAAGGGCAAAGTCGATTAGAGATTTGTTAACCCCACTGCACTTTAATTTTCTAAGTATTTGTGGGGACTGTATGTTAACTAGGTTGTTAAAACCACCCAGGTTTGAAAAAACACATGCTTGTCTGATACATTTACTTCTATAAGTAGTTGTGAGGGGGGAGGTAGTGTGGCAGGGTATTTCTTAAACTGGTTTTGCCATTTGAGGAAATGTGTGTATAACCACATCCCTAATTAAAGTTAATTAAGCTTTAACCTACAACAGCAAGGTATTTTTAAGATGTACCAATTTATTTTAAAATGAAGTCTCTTTAATGTTTGTATTCCAGGATGTTGAAAGATACATGTAATGCTAGCACAATGAGTTGATTTCAGAAGATTTCATTGGGCTATATCATGCTTGATTCTTTCAGCACTTATGTGAAAGAACATGAAAATGAGACTTTGCCTGGGCTGAAATTAAAAAACACTGAATGACTTGAGGGGGTTGAAAAAAGTTATTTCAGTGAATTTTTGTTCTTGGTGCACAGATAAGAAAATGTGACTAATACATTGCTGTGTAGTTATGTTCTAAGTATATTTAAACTGGGTACTCCAGCACGTACGTTGCTTTTTTGAAGGTAGTATCTCAGTGGCAGTAATATTATGAACAGTAGATAGAAAAGAGGTGGCCCCTTGTTTATGTTCATGTGTGCTTAAGACATGACACAGGTGTCAGGTGACATAAACAGGATAGGTGGTTTCTTTTGCATTCAGTGTTTACATATCAAAATGATGACACACTATTCATACTTTTCTTAATATAGTGATTAAATCTAGCATTTCAGCCTAATTTGTTTCTGGAACCTCCTGTTTACCGGTGTTTGGAACATTCAGATTTCTAAAAACAAGCAGCTTGCTCAGATGAGAGTTGGAACTGGAAGGTACTAGGCTGCTACCTGACTTTCTTGAAGTAGCTTTACTATACAAGTTACATTTACAAGTTCTTCTTGTTACAGGACGTGAAAGGACTCAGCTGTTGTTAACAAGGCCAACAAGACAACTACCGAAACATGGTGGATTACTATGAAGTTCTGGGAGTGCAAAAGCATGCCTCAGCAGAAGATATTAAAAAAGCGTAAGTATCACTGATAAATATATATGTTATGTGCTTTAAGGAACAAATATAATCACATGGTTTCTGGATACTGACTTTGTCGTCAGTGCTAGGATGAATAGTAGTCATCCCAGGTGATACCTTTGCTAACAGAGAATTATTCAGTCTTCTGAATAAAAAGCATTTGCTCACTTTTATGAAACTGGGAAGAGAATACTGAGTACTGCTTAAGTGAAAATGCTGTCAGTCACTGGTTTTTGATCATTGTTAAACACATTTCTGTACAAGCGTGCCTCCAAACTTGACATGGTGCAGGCAGTGACAGACCCTTCTTCTTTGGCTGAATTGCAGTAATTAGTCTTTCCCTCCATTTGCAGGGGTGATTTTTCAAGGTTATTAACAAGTATTTGGCATGCTGCTTTTTTGGATACTAGCTCTTTCTTAACATGAGGTCTGGTTTCTGTGCTTACATTTTGATGGACTGAGCATCTGTTACTATTAAAAAAATCCACCACTGTTTAAATTAGGAGTGTTCAAAGGAATTAAATACAGTTCTTTGTTTAGATTTACTGTTTATATACTGTTTTAAGATGGGTGTTTGTAATGTTTTCAAAATATACTGTTTACTTTTCGACAAACAATTGGGAGGAAACATTTATGTAATACACATTTCTAGTATACCAAAACTGTCTGACAGTAAATTGCAGTTTCAAATGACCTGGAAATAGTGCCTTCTCCGAGGGGCCTGAGCTTAATCAAATTGCACTAGTGTGTGGAAGTCTGGTTTTTTCCTCCCTTGTTCTTTACCTAATTTCTGCACGTACTACTTTGCCAACTCAAATGTTTGAACTGTGATCTCGTATGACTCCATGTAAAACACTCCAAACCAACCTAAGTGCAAGACTGACTTTGCCCCCTTTAAGTAGTTATGGACACTTTGCCGAAAGTATTTCATTTGAGGAGATAGGAGTTGTGTGCAGGTATAGCAGTCGAAGTTGTTACTGAATTTAGGGTGCTGCCACAGTTTGGTATCAGAGTACTCCCGGAGCTTTGTCATCTTTGTCTGTACCAGAACTGTGCTCTTGATGCTTCCAATGGTTGATTGTGGTATTGAACAATTATGGAGCTCTAAGGAGAAGCCCATAGCAGAAATGTTGTGGAATGTGTTGCTTAGACCTGCCAAATGTTGATCATCAGAAATGCAGAAGAATAATCTCAAAATAACTAAAGAACCCCAAACCCACTTATTTTTTTTAAAGCGTATCTGAGTAGATGGTTCTTTCTGTACCTACAGAATCTGTTGGTACTGGTTTAGGCACAAGATACAAAGCACTGGGGAATTTCTAAATACTTTAATCTCTGACAGCTTGCTTGAAACATTTTGTGTTTCTCTGTACAGCATATTCCTTCATTTCAGAGTAAAATATCCTGTCTTTTCCTTCCATTTAGGTACCGTAAATTGGCATTAAAATGGCACCCTGATAAAAATCCAGACAATAAAGAAGAGGCAGAACGGCAATTTAAACAAGTGGCTGAGGCCTATGAAGTTTTGTCAGATGGTAGGTATTTGAAAAGGGCTATTGAACTGCAGGTCTCTAGTATGGGTATCAGACTGAAAATGCTGATGCATGGTGCTTTAAAGGGATATTGTAACTTTACCGTCGAACTCAACTACTTCCTTTTCAAAAGAAAGGCGAGAGAAAAAGAAACTTGGAGAATAAACAGGAATTTTGAAACAAAAAGTTTGGGATCTCTCCAGATAAGTAACCAAACCAGTTTCCTTCTAGAAATTGAAATCCTATGTTTGCCAGGCCCTCTTCAGGAATTTCTGAAGAGGCATCTGTGAATACTAGGATTCATTTTATCTTCCGAAGTAAAGCCAATGTTACTGTCAATATAGGGGAGTTATTGTGTTTATCCAATAAAAACTAGGCTAGACAAGCTCTGAAGTATCTGCTGCTGGGTGTACTGTGTCTAGTTAAGCTAGTCTCAACAAAGTCAAAGCATTTGGTAAACCTTGCTGAAAATTTGGATTTTGTTTGGGTGAATTCCGTAAATTCAGTCAACTGTGATAATGTGAGTGTTTATATTTTAAATTGTTCTGAAACAGTTGCTTAGGCTGACCCATGTGGTGCAAGAGTTCAGTTTATAGTTCACCACTATCTTTTTGCTTGAAAAGTATCATTAAGTTTTGCTAGTGTTCTGGCAAAAGGAGTCTGAATCATAACAAAGTTGATTTAAGCCACTTTGATTATTTTCCCCTGTAACTGACTGCAGCTGTCTGTATGCTATTTCTGAAGTGTCCTTGATTGCACCTGAGACCAGTGAGCATGGGAAAGCTATATTTAAAGCACTAGCAGCATCTAGATTACGTTGCAGAATTTGGCCTGATTTATTAAGTTGCAGTCTTGTACACCCTGTTTCTTTGGTTTTGCTAATTAATAGTCATGGGAGAAACAGAACTTAATTTATGGGCAGTGCATTGTATACTTGTCTTCCAGAGTAATTACATTTTTTTGAGCGAGATAAAAATAGGATACTGGTCTGCTTGTTATACAGATCTTCAAGTTCTTTGGAAATAGTACACTACTAGAATTTTAGAACACCTTCTGAAAATGCTGCCTGTTTTTGGATCTAGACCAAATCCTAAGTTACAGGTTTCTTCACAATCATTTGCGCACCAGGGGTGTCTGAATGCTGAGCCCCATGGCTGAGAGGCAATCAGCTATTCTGCAGACTTAATGAAGCTTTCTGACACCATTACAGGCTTGAATGAAGACATGTTTTTGGCAGAAGAATAGTTTTGTAAGGGGTTGCATAAGCAAAGAATACTGAAAATGGGTGATCATAGAACACACTTTCCCTGTGGTTTCAAGAACGTTGTATTTTTCAAGATGAACTTTGGGCTTTGCAAACCCTCAGGTCTTCCTCGTTTCTTGCTCCTTTTCAGAATTTGCTCTTTTACATTGGTGGGTAGGTTAACCTCCTTTCTTTAAAAATTGTTTTCTACAAAGATAACATGGGTAATGTACCAAACTTTGCTGGGCAAGTGTGGAGGGAGGAGTGTGTGTGGGAACATGTTGCAAGTTTCTGTTATTTGGAGATAATGACCAGCATATAAGATTTTAATTCCTATTAGTCAGAAGTATTTTACTTTTTAGCAGCTGTTTGGGGTAACTGCATGTTCTTTCAATGATGCTATTTAAATTTCAAAAACATCTTTCACTGAAGAGATCCAGTGGGAATAGCATATTAAGAGTCTAAATCAGATTCCCTGACTGATTTTTTTTTTTGGCTGATGTTTCCACACCAATGCAAGCAAAATAAGCTGATTATCTGCCTCTTTAAACTCTTTAGGTTCCCTTCCAGTACCAACAGTGCAGTCTGATGTAGTATTGTAAAGCTGATTTTTCTCCACTTTCTCATGGATACTGGAAGGCTGGTCTGCAGTGAAATTAAGAGCGAGCCATTCCATGTCTTCTGAAATAATAGAGCTCAAGCAATTTCAGATCCCTCAATGGCATTTTTTAACATCACTTCATTAGCTTTTATTAACCTAGAAGTGACTATAATTAATTTGAGGGGTTTTGCAGTTACTCATGCAAACACTGTTCTTCCTTTCTCGTAACAGTCACAATGGGCTTGGTCTTGTGCAATAACAGGAAAAGAGGCAGTGGTCAGGGTTTGCAACAAGGGACATTCCAGCTGGATAGAAGAAGCAAAATGCTTGCGATGAGAATACTTGAGCACTGAGGCTGTTTTCCAGAGGGACTGTGAGATTTTCTTGGCGATTGTTGAGATCGGGGCTATATCCAGGCAAGTTTTGACCAACTTTGAGATTAGACTTGTTTGGAGGAGAAGTCTGAATTCCAGAGGTCCTTTACAACCCAAAGCTTTCCCTGGTACCTGTGGAAAGGTGAAGATTGCGGTATTCTTGTAAAGGCAAACTTCCTTGTGAAATACTGGAGATTTTTTAATGATACAACAGGACTTGAACTTATACAACTAAATGGTAACAAGTCTAAACTATAGTACCAGTTCTTTCTGAACCTAAACTGGTTTGGAAATTCTCAATAAAAATGTTCATCAGTTATGTGCCAGAACTTTCTTAATAAACGGACTCTGGGGAGATTTTTAGCTGAGAATACCAGTTAAGTCTTTTTTTTTTCCAAATTCAATGTGCCTGTTTACTGACATGATGTACAACTTCTTTTTGTAGCTAAAAAACGTGACATCTATGACAGATATGGAAAAGAAGGCTTAATAAATGGAGGCGGAGGTACGTTGACAACTAGCAGTTCTTTACTTTCTCTAATCTGGTGGAAAACCATTTTCTGTAGCTTTTTTTTTAAGACAGGAATCTGGAAATGCCTGTTCTGAGGCCTAAAATGTGATCTGAAACTGAAGTTACAATTGTTTCTACAGTGCCTTCAGTTCTAAAATGCATTATTGATATCTGGAAACAGAGAAAAGATAATTAATTATAGAAAGTAATACCTGTACTTAACTTCAGTGATATCTGAAAGGGAAAGAGAAATTTTAGAAATAATTATTCAAATGTTATATAGGCCTGAACTTCCTTGTTAATAGAATGGTGAAGGTAATTGAAGTTTAACTTCTTTTTGCAGGTGGAAATCTTCATGATAATCCATTTGAATTTGGATTTACATTCCGTAACCCAGAAGATGTCTTTAGGGAGTTTTTTGGTGGAAGGGACCCGTTTTCATTTGACTTCTTTGGTAAGTAATCCACTGGTTTTAGTTATGTGTATCTAAAGTGTGGCTAAAACTTTTACAAAACAAACATAGCTCATGCAGCTTTATTAGAAATAGCTCTGAAAACTGGAGGTAAACAATTCTTACCTGTTTCTCCTTTGTTGATTTGATAGTACAGAACAGGTATGGCTTGTCAATTAATGTTTTGCTGGAAGACCTGCTGTGTCTCTATAGTTTGGACGGAACTAACAGTCAGTGGAAAAAGTGCACACTGGAATTCGCTTTCGATAATTTGATCAGGCAAACTTAATCTGTTTCTTTTGATAGTCTCTCTTGATCTGTAAATATTTAATGTAGCTTTCAGAGCTTCTGAACTGGACAGGTTAACTGTAACTGGTACAAATTCACACTGAGCGCTGTATTGTATCATAGCAGGAATGATTTTCTTGTATCAAAACAAGAACAGCTGCATACATAATCTAGACAGACTCCCAAATTTGTGTCACATGTTTGCTAGTGGGATGTAGCCCCTAAAGGCTCAGATGACTGAAATAGTTCTTGAAGCCTGGATTCTTCATTTAGTTAAAGGGAGTAATATGTGGTAAAGTTGTCAAAGTAATATTTTTTACCGCAGTGCTGATGGTCTTTTGGCATGTGATGTTGCTTGCTCTTGTGTGTTGAAGGTCTTCTCAGAGGTGCTGGAATATTCAGTAAAATGTTGACCTTCAAAGTGGAGCACATCGTGTGTTCATTATTTACTTAAAGGTCCCATATTGAAAACTGCAAGAGATGTGCTTGAAAAACAAATCTCTCTTCCTGTTCAGTACCTTGATATTGATTAATCTCTATAATAATGTATGTAGATGTTTTAATATTTTGAAAGGTAGCTTTTTATCTTCGGCAGCATTAAGGGGCTAATTCAGCTCAGATTTTAATTGTATCTTTCTTTAGTTTGCTATTCAGGGATCATCAGTTGTTGGATGACTAATGAAGGATTAGAAAAGGGGTTAAAGGGGTGGAGGCTGAATACAGTAGAAGGTTAGCTGATGAATTAGATGAGTAGCTAAAGGAAGAATCTGCTTGAGGATAAACAGCAGAACTTGAGCAATTACGTGCAGTGGGAAATCAGCAGAAGTAGTAAAGGGGATATTGGGGGTTGCATCTAGTAAAATACAGATGCATTAAACGGGGGCTGAACTAGGAAGATGCAACTTCTTCACTGTTCCCACAGCAGCAGCAGAATCTTAAGGAATACTAGATGAGGATTTTAGTTTAGATGAGTGATTTCAGCACTGGTTAGGCCACATCTGAAGTACTGTGTCGAGTTCTGGGCTCCCTAATACAAGAATAGGGTCCAGTGAAGGACCATTAAGACAAAAAAGGGGCTGGAGCACCTATCACATGAGGAAAAGGCTGAGAAAGCTGGAATTGGTCAGTATAGAGAAAGCTCAGAATGGGATCTCATATATAAATATGTGAAGGGGGGTGTAAAGAAGATGGAGCCAGGCTGTTGTCAGCAGTGCCCAGTGGCAGGACAAGAGTCAGTGGGCACAAACTGAAGCACAGGAGGTTCTGTGTGAACTTAAGGCAACACTTTTCTACTGTGAGGGTGACCAGGCATTGGAGCAGATGGCCCACGGAGGTTGTGTGGTCATCATGTTTGGAGATGCTCAAAAGCCATCTACACACAGTCCTGGATAACCTGCTCTAGGTGGCCCTGCTTGAGCAGGGCTTGGACCAGATGTCCCTGCCAACCTCAATCATTTTATGATTGAGTGGTAGAAAACCTAGAAAAATCTGAGCAAGATGTTGAGTAGGAAGCTAGTGAGGGGGAGCTGGGAGAGGATGTTCAGCTCTTTTGTTTATTTCTGAATCTCAGATACTTTAAATAAACTAGTTGGTTCTCAATCAGATGTCTTCAACTAGAGTAAACTATATAGGTAAGGCATGTTCTAGCTTCTGGAGATTGACATAGGCTGTTTTTTATTTTGATTGTGTTTCCTTCACCAGTAGAAGATTTAATTTGGTGTCTCTAAAAATGTTGATGTTTGTGACTAACCTTAAAGAAGTGAAGTTAAACTCTGCATGTTAAATATTCATGGACTTAAAAAGAACCTGAGGGCTTAGCTCTTGAATTCTTTAGAAACAAGGCTGTACAACATAGTGCATAGAGGTCTCCAGCTTACCAAATAGAGGTACCACTACTGCCAAAGTTTTCCTGGGATACTGCAGCTATTTCAGCCACTCCTGTAGAGGAAAGCTGGTTTGTCTTACCCTGTGGAAAGAGTGGATTTAAAACCAGACCTCTGCACTGAAGGCTTACTTCCAGAAACATTCTCCCACTGTTCAACACCCCAATTTATTTACTTGTTCTAAAGGAGGTTAACTACTTCATGTATTGATCACTGTCATTGTCAGCTTTAAGATGTGAGTAACGTAGCACAAGTTCCACTTCTTGCAGAGTAAGTAACACTGTCAACAGTGTTGGGTATAGTCCAGTTAGTGAAAACAGTCCATTTCAAAGCTTCCTCCCCTTCATGAGATAGTCACAGTGTCAGTGATCAGAGTCCTAGAACCTGTGTTGAGCTTTGAATTCTGAGTAAAATGTCTTGCAGTTTTTTTAGTCAGGAGTCTTTGAGGTGAGCACCTCTTATTTTTCAGAATTTTTTTTTTTGCCTTTAATATACTCAAGACATTCTCTAATTGGATGGGAAAGCGTAACTTGAATCAAATTTTCCACAGCTTTCTATAAAAAGTGTTGGCAACAGTCTCATCTCTGCAATATTTACATGAATGTTTAAAGTGGTACAGCATGAAAATCTGGGTGCTTTCAACTGAATGTAGTACATTTAATAATGCCCAACGCAAGCAGTAGAATTTTATGTATAACATGATTATTTGTATTGGTTAACTAGAGCTCTTCTAGAGTCTGATTTGGTGGAGTACTGCTGGGCAGCTTCTGTCCTGAAGAGTAAGGGAATTTATCTTCTAAAAACCCAGAAATTTTCAACTTGTTGATGAATTTTCTGTGGAACTAGTGACTTTCTAAGGCACTTGGGTTATAATTGGTTTTATAAGGCTTTCTGAAAATGTGCGCTGGTGGAATCAAACATGAAACTGAATAAATGCTTTGAGATGTTTGCACCTTCTCATACAGTTTGAAGTGGCATATACTGAGGCCCACAGAATGCAGGTGGGACTGTTTTCTGATTGCCATTGAATATGGAAAGAGTAGCATTCAGATGCATAATCCCTGTAAATTTATGAATATGAAGAATTTCTAAAACTGTGCTATGAATTGAGTCTCTTAAACTCCACTGAGCTACGTTGCACTACTATTGCTGTTACAGAAAGTTTTCTTTATGAACAGAGGCATCTTAATTCATCTATGGAAAAGACAAGAATGTACAAAGAGTTTGGTGGTGGCTTTTAACTGATGAGTCCCTTCAGACTTTTCAAATGAAAATTTATAATACTGTTGAAGACACCCTGAATGCTTCCAAATAGGGCAAAATTAATGTTATGTGCTGTGTGTTGCACGTAGCTCAGCCAGTCACAATTTCTCTTCACTGATTTGCATGCAAATACTTTGTAAAAATCAGGGTGCATGAAGACAAGTACTTTTGAAAAGTTGATCTGATAATATGACAGCAGGTTAACTTGTGAGAATTGGGCTCACTTTCTGTCACTCCTTGTTACAGCACAATCTGCTTTTGCATAGTGAGCTCTTCCAGTGACAGTTTTCAATCTCTTTGACATGTGAATGGATGATAATCCATATTAACAGGAGTAAAAGAAGAGAAAAGGTGATGCTTCCTATGCACTACCACTCTTTGTATTGCAAAGTACTACATAGGAGTATCAATATCTGGTTAACTGGTATTTAGCACTCTGTACCATATACCTGTTCTATTCTTTGACCATCCTTTGACATTAGAATGGACTGTTTCCTCCTACTGAAATGAGAAATTCATCTCTATATAAAGTTAGTTTTATACGTAAACCATACCCTACTCAATTTATATATAGTGCTTGCCTTGATTTGGTTCATTTGTCTTCCATGTAGTGTGTTTGTTGTATTTTACTTGTAAACTTTTCAAGGACGTTTTTCAGTGTTATCACTAGTAATGGAGGTGCATTCATTAATTTAAAGACTGCTGCTTCAAACATTGCATGGAACAGAAACTGATAGGCTTTGGTGTAGCTGGGCTGTGATTCTGGGCTTTTAAAGAATTGGCTTAGTCTTGGCTTTTCAGATTCTCACTTCAAGAATGGGTTATGTGTTGGAAGGGATTATCAGTGAGGAATTATATTGACAGATGGAATGGTTATCACAACAGCATAACATTACCTAACAGGCAATTTAGTAGTTCAAACAACTTTTTAAGTAGTTAAGTCATATTTCATGTACATTGAACTTCACGTACGCATCTGGTGACATTGATGAGCCTGAGTAATTTCTGTGTGGGCTAGAAAATCCAGCTTGGTACCTACAGCAGCCCAGTATCCTCCAGCAGCAATATCTAGAAGCCAGACAGAATGTTTCTGGGCATTTCAAACAGCTTTAGATGCCTGTATGTTTAGTTCAGTGAATCCCACAGGCATCCATGCTTTTCTCTGTGGTAGAATGTGTTGTTAATGTGACGTGATAAATTGCTCCAGATGGATGCCCTCTCTAGATTTCATGTCTGAGCGAAGTCTTATTTGTGGAGTCTCTTTCCACGTAATTTATTATCTTGAACAGTTTTGCTGTAGTTCCTAAACACTTTAGTATTCCCATTGTGCCTTCTGAGATGGCATTTTATAAATGCCTTAAATGATTTCTTAGTTTCTGAAGTAGAATTCAGGATGTATTTTAATCTAAATACCACATGATGTATATAAATCCATATACATTCTGTGGGGTTTCCCCTTGAGAATTCTGTTAACCTGGTTTCTGTGGTTTTTAAAAGTCTCTACTCTTGTAAACCAAAGGTAAAATTAAATTTAACATGACATTAATATGACTATCTAGATTGAATTTTTATCACAGAGAACATCAACTAGCTAGTTATATGGTATATAGTTTTGTTCCACCAAACAACAGAATTACTGTAGGTTGACTGCTGTCATATTGGTTACATATGATGAGGCCTGAGTGTTCTGGAGAAGTATAGTGAGTTACTTCAAGCATCCAGGCTGAAGAGTCTTCACCTGACAGGAAAGAGGAGAATCTGCATGCAGTAATCCTTGTAAGCTCTTACTTTACATGATCTGTGTTTTAGGACGTTTAGGAATGGGATAGCTTCATCAACCTTTTTATCTCAAGGACGGAAAGTTGTCTTGCTGGGGCAAAAGGTTTGCTTAAGAGTCAGATAATGATTTTAATCCACGTGTAATTTCATTTCTGAATAATCATGATGTTTAGGTATTCTAATGTAAAATGTATTTGTTAATCAAACATCTCTTAAAACTGAAAATGGAGGCGGCTTTCAATTAAAGCTGTCTTGCTCAACATTGTCCTCTCTCTAATTAATCTTCTTGTTGACATAAATTTGCAGCTTTTGGTATTTATGAAGTGCTCAGAGATTTTAATGTGCATTCATTGCTTTGGTATGAATGTGCACAAATGTATTTCATGAGCACCAGTCTTAGATCATAATTATCCACTGAATGGTCCAAATCTCACTACGGTGAATTTTTCAGGAATAACTTGATAGATTCAAAGAAGGTCTTTGAAATACAGGAATTGTCTTTCCCAGACAGCATTACCAAACAGCAATAGATGGAACTGATGTCATGGCTTCATGTGTAGCTAAAATAATGTTTAGCTTCTGCTGCTGAAAGGGTGGAGGCCTAGTTCCAAATTCTCATGTCCATCTTAAAGCTTTAATCTTTGACACTAATATCCCATTAGACACATTGAGAAGCTGTTTGATAGCTCACTGGCCAAAGAGGAAACTTGCCTCCAGCATCCTTAGTCACTTCAAGTTGTTAGTCCTCAAGAAAACAGTTAGGGGGGTTATCTATCTTTTGATGCTTAATTTTCCTTGAATAGCTAGCTGGTTAGATTGGTCAGAGGCCAAATGCAAAACATAGTGCAAGGGGATTGGGTCATACAGTGGTAGTGGAAGATTCCTCTGTTTTTAAGGTGTGCCTGAACATTTGGGCAGCAGTTTGGTAAAGATGAAATGCTGATTAGAGTGGGACTTACATACTCTAGTGTCTATGTAATTATGGTATAGATGGCATTTGAAGGTAATGTATTAAGCCTCCTTTTCCTAGGAAATTACTAATCTCAAGATCTCTGCTATATATCATTAGAAAGACTTGCAAATGCTTCCACTGGTAAACTGGCTTAAACAAGTGGGGCAAACATCTATTTGAGTTGGTGTTTTGGAAGTGTGCAGTTCTTATTAATGAACATGGAGAAACACTCCAGGCAGGTGAATCAACAGTGCTTGCAACAGCATCTTAGTGTCTCTTCTGAGTAAGTGGCATCAACAGTTTGGTACTTTGTTGTTAAAGATGACATTATTTCAATGCAGAAGTGGTTACAGGTTTCCGTGACCTGTCTTGTTATGATGATGTTCTTTGTAGTGCCCGGGTACGCTCCAGAGCTGTGGTGTGAGGTTGTGTACTTCCTGCAAATCTGCATCTTTGAAACTTTTTTCAAATAGGAGACAAGCTAGAAATACCTACTGCAAGAATTCTGTTTTATTAGATATATCATACATCTATAGCCCTTTGCATAAATATATTATTCAGACCCTTATTTCAGAATCTCTTCTGGCATGATCTATAAAGTGACGTATAGTATGCTTTTGATAGAAAGAACTGATTGCAGGCTGTAATTCTCAGTGCTGTTGAGTCTGCTTTGTTCTGCAGGGGCTGAGTAGTCTTTCAGCATCACTGCTCAGTGCACTGTAGCTCTGGTGTCCCCCGCTTGCATCTGCAGGGTGGGTGTTCAGCTTTTCCTTGGCATCACGTTTTGGCAGGGACAGCAGTGTGGCTCTGATCGCAGAGAATAAAGGAACGAAAGTGTAGTGGTTGGGGAAGTAGCCCAGTAAGTGGTGACTGAGCTGTGATCCTGCTTTTATGGGGCAATATTCTTTTACATACTATCCCTATAAGATTGTCAGTGTCCCCGCCTGCTGCAGCGTGTGCATGTGAGAACGCTTTCTGGCAGTGCATGTTTTGTCTCAACTCTTGATTTTTCTGGAGGTGAATGATAGCATTGCGCTGCAGTGTGCTCACCACATCGTTCTGTGGCTGAAAGCATCTTCCTCTGCTGCTTTTTGCCACCGGGCACTTTTTCCTGCTGTCTTCCCTCTAACCAGCACAGCTGCTTTTTATGGTCATGGTGTGAACTTCAGCAAAGAATTGATGTGGCTGAACTTCCTTCCATCTGTTCTGCTGATCTGTTCTTCATTTGGTTCCCAAGAAGCTGCCAGGGTACCAGTGTTGTGGTAGAAGTGACTGCTATAGGATGGGGCACATTTTGTTTAGTATATTGTGATGATTCCAGCTGATGCCTTAGATTTGATGAATTTCATTAAATTTAACTGTATTGTAGAGTGCTTCGCATGTAGATATTATGGATTTTTGCCTTCTTTCCTCCTTTCCCCATCATATGGTGCTTTCCTGCCCATTTTCTTTCAGACATACCAGTCTTCAGATATACCAGTGGGATTAGCTCATGGATGCAACAGAAATGTAACAATATAAACACTCCAGTGTTTTCTTTTGGATTAATGAATTAATACAACTTGTCATTCGGTTCCATGATCACAAAGCAGGAAAGAAGAGCTATCAGTTATTTTAAGTGGTATTCTGCAATAGGATTATATTGCTGAAAGTGGGAAAATGTGTTAGAGCCGAGGACTCCTGTGGGTGGGGTTAATCATGACCTACCTCATTTTGAACTGCAGAGAGATGCAGTGTAGTAGTTGTTGTTTGACTTTAGAGGTTAAATACTTTCTTTGTGACTACAGAAAAGCAAGGTAGGATTCCATGGTGCACAGTGAGCTGGTGTAATGTTTTATCCAGAGGAATGAGACATGCATTTGAATTAGCAAAGATTTTTCTAAATAAATTCTTTTGGAAATGTTACCTCTAATGTCATTCTTTTCAGATGGGTTTGTTGGCGTGCAGCCTTTTGTGTTGCTGAGGCTTTTGTGCTCCAGCCTTCACATTAATTTTTTTGGCTTCTCTAACTGTAATCTTACCTAGTAACAGCAGGCTTATGCTTAAGCATTTGCTTTTTCCCCAAACAGCTTCATGTCATCTCCTGTTGCTGATAAACTAGAAGTCTCACTGGCTACCTTGAGATATTTCACCTTTTGTTGTCTTTGCTATTTTTTGCACCACAAGTTCTGTGTCAGAAACGTGCTCCAATATTTCTGTTGAAACTGAATCTGATACTCTGCCCTCCCATAAGCTTTTGGTAATACCCAGACTAGAATATACTATGGCTGTATCTCCAAACAGCATTTATTACACTCTGAGGTAACACTGGTCTAGTATTTTGGTTTTCTGAAGCTTTTCAGTTGTATAGTACTTATATAGCTTTTTGCCTTTTTTAGAAAGGCCTTAACTTGTGGTTGGTGATTTTTTGTTTTGTTTTTTACTTCTTACTTTTATTGATCTGATGGGCTTCTGATATTTAGTCAGGGAATTACATGGATTGTAAGTTGCACCAAAATAACTATCATATGAGGAGTCATTAGAAAGAAACAAACAACCAAAACCTTTTTTTAAAGGCAAAAAATCCCCCAAACAAACAAAAAAAAAAAAAAAAAACAAAACAACAACAAAAACCATACAAGAAACAGTTGGCTATTGCCATATTCACTGCATTTGAACTGTTTGGAAAAAGCCATCTATGTGAAAAGGTTATCATGCATGGAAAGGTTCTGCTAGATCACAAAAATAGACCTACCAGGCTGAGATGTTATTATTTTGCTGAGTGGTACTATTGATCATCCTGATTTTGGGACTAAAAGCATACACAGGGTCTGAATAGATGTGAGGTTGCTGTATTAAAGTATATTTGGTGGTGGATACAGCAAGTAAGAATGCAAAAGCCTCCTGCTGCCTTCTCTCCTCATGGGTTTTGGTGGTGGTGTTTTATGGTGTTGTGGTTGGTGGTTTTTATTTCTTTATTTTTCCCTTTGCATGCTGTACCTGGATGGATGTCAGGATAATAAGAAATATTCCCCCAGGAAGGTCCTACCCATTTTCCAGTCTCTGCATCATCCATCTTGCTGAGCATTCTGCAGTGGTTCCAGTGTCTCTGTTCACTGGCGAGAGTTACTAGAAGAGCACTGGAGGATTATTAGCAGGGCTGCCAACAGAAATCACCTGAGGCTGGGGCATTTGCTAACACAGAGTGCTGGCCTCTTCCTTTGGTGTGTATGGTTGCCAAAGGCTACTAAGGCATGTCCCAGTCTCCGTTAGGTTTTTGTGAAGGCAGTAATCCACTTAGAAGCTGAGTTAGTAGCAGGGATCTCAGGGAAATTGTGATTGTCCCTTAAAAACCTTTGTGTTTCTGCTGCTGTTGTGCTGAGGAGGAGAGATTCACTTGCAGAATAGACTGATACACTGTGGAGGATTCAAACCTCAAAGCTTATATGGTTGGTTGTTTTGTTTTTATTTGAACTCCAGGTAACGAGAAAAATTGAATTATAAATAGAAGGCTTAACACTGGTAGTAATATAATATAGATCATTTGTACACGTGAGTGAATGACCTTCATAACTAACTTATGAGTCACTCTAGTGAGAATAAATTGCGCTACAAAAAAATTCACTGCGGTGATTTTACTTGCTAGCTGATAATGCTAGTCTGAAAAAAATACCTTTACTTAAATGGGTGTAGCGTTTGTTTTAGAAACAGTAATTTTGGTGGTAGGTTCCCATATTTCCAAACTGAAGAGTTGGTTTATTTTCTGTTGTTTCAAAGGTAATAACAGGTCATCTTTTTATTGAAGAAACACAAAAGAAACACCCCAGGAAGAAAAAAAATCTTATTGCTTGCTTGGCTACTGTACATAAGATAAAAGTTTGGTCCTCCCTTGTTTTATTCCATAACTGTGGAAGCTTGGAGAAGGATAGGGTTAATTTTGTTGTTCTTGGCATTTTTTGTCTTTGCTGATGGGTGTGTGTGTTTTTTTTCGTTCGGCATAAATACATCATGACATTTCACCTTTATTAAGTAATTGCAAATGGAGCAGGCAGTAACTGATATCTTTTTATTATCAGAAGGCATTTTAGTACTGTCACTATTGCCTTAACTTGGTGATTTATCATATAACAGCTTGGATTTTTGTGGGAGTACCAGAGGTGGAATAAATACTGCGTTTCTGACCTTCACTTTATCAGTTTGTAGTTCTGAGCAGTCATGGGGTTATAAGAGTTTTCCCTTGCTCTCATACTACTGTCGCTGCTATCACTAATTTCTGCATTTTTCAATAAGAGCTTCTTCTGAGCAGTGTTTCAAACTGTTACCTTTAAATATCAAGTACCCACTTGTAAACCTTGGTAAAATCATTGGTACTGTACAACACTAATTTGGGGAGAGTTGTGATTGATGGAGGCAGCAGCTGAAGTTCCTAAACTTTTCTGATTTTGTGCAAGTATTATGTTTATTGAGTGTCTGTTAGATGATTGCAATTGTGTGTTGTTTTAAGAGCACTAGTAAAAAGCAGGTTTCAGATAAATGTAGCGATAACTATCCTTTAGGAAAATGTGACAAAGAAAATAAGGATTTCTTCCATACAGGTCCTCTCCATCCCTGCCCTCTCCTTCCCCCTCTTTTTAAACCTTTTTTAAAAAGAGACTGTTGTTTTCTGATGAGGATGGAACAGCAGCTGTTGGAATGACATAACAGTTGTACTTGAATTTGAAATAGTGTTTCATCCATGACCCCTTTCTGTTTTTCTCTGATCTTCCTTCTGCTTGGTAGGGACCCAATGCCCCTTTGGGACAGTGTGTAAAACTCCATACTTTGCTGCCTAAATGTGCATCAGAATACATGTTTGAAGTACTTAATGTGGCAAGTGCTAAAATAAACACTTTGAACACTTTGAGAGTATGAGTCAACAATCCCTGGCTGCTGTTTTTGTATTTCAATAATTGATATAACCTATTCAGAAGTTACTTTTCAGAGACCTCGTCACGGTGATCCACAGTAAATTTTTAATAGAAATAAGCTAGGAAGTTTAGGTACCTGTGTGTGATATTACAAGATTGAGTAAAATTATTTCGAAGAGCTTTATTAATTTAGTTTGTCTGTAGTGTTACTCTTTATTCCACACCTTGGAAAAACTTAGTCTGATGCCAGGGAGTTCTGTAGAACAGCTGATGGATTTGCCTTATGATGACTTGGTGCGTAAAGATCATGATTATGCATCTGAAGAGTGTTAAATCTGTCAAATGTCAACTGACTGCTCAGAGTTGACTTCCAATTAATTTTTTTATCATACCTCGAGTGTATTAGGCTGTATGAGCATGTGATGGAAATAATACTATTTCTGTAGCTCTTGTCGCTTCTATTATACTGAAAAACATGAGAGTATTTGCATTAGGTTTACCAGTTTTTGATACTAAGTAGCTAAAATAAGGAAAGCAGCTGCTTTTTTTAATTATTTTTTAAGCTTGAAAGGGAAACAGAAATTTGTCCAGAGTATCATAGGAATTGGCTTTTTAGTGGACTATTCAGCTCAGTAGCAATATTTCAATATAAATCTTATCTGTAACAAGAAATTTCTTTTATTAAATGAAGAATCGTTAATGATTAAGTACAGAATCACTCAGTAATACTCACCTGTTAAATGTTGTCTTCTGTTTTGTAGAAGACCCTTTTGAGGACTTCTTTGGTGGCAGACGGGGTCCAAGGGGGAGCAGAAACAGAGGTGGTGGATCATTTTTCTCTGCCTTTAGTGGATTCCCTGCTTTTGGAAGTGGTTTTTCTTCATTTGACACAGGTAAATATCCCAATATTTAACAAGGAATGCCATTTTGGCTCACAGAGGATCTGAATATAATAAACTGATAAATACTTTTGTTTTAAAAAGTTGCCTTCTTCATTCAGGAAATTTAAAGGCCATTTTCTTAGAAATTAAGGTGCTTGCTGCAAGGTCTGAATGCAAATAAAACCATAGTTATCAATATTTGGTCTACCTGGAAGCTCATGAAAAGTAGAAAGACCTCTAAGAGGCAGAACTTTGTGTTCTTAATTTTGGTGCTACTGTTTCTTTATAGCTTTAGAATTTTCTTCTATTTGCCTTTAGGTGCTGGGAGTGATGGTTTCTATTTAAGGTCCTGGAAAAATGTGTGCCTAAAACCCATAGGACTACTTAGTATCAGTTCTGGAGTCATCAGTTTGAACACTGACGTCTGTATCTTAGAGGTTGCTGAGAGCTGCTGGCAGTTGGCGTCCTTTTGGGTGTTAATACACAACGTGTTCAGTCCGCTAACTCAGTGCTTACCAACATCCACGTTAAAGCAAAAAAATCAGCCTCATTGAAGTTAGTAGCTTTACTATGAATGGCAAGAATAACAGTTGTGTTCAGCAGACAGACCTGAATGGCTTTTCTTGAGCAGAAGTAGTAACCAGCAGTTTTTGGATTATGCTGTCCATTTGGAATCTGAACAATGGGTCCATATGGGAGGAATTGGTGGGGCTGGAGTAATGTTTTTATTGTCAAACTGGTGTTTAATGCTGTCAGTCACTGATGCTGTGTGGATGCAGCTATCTAAGGGCATCCTGAAGCTGGGATGTAGTCTGAGAGACTGATAAATTTGGATCCCACAGTCATTGGAAAATATATTTTTAGTCAAATATCTCTTTCCCCGATAGGTTTTACTTCGTTTGGTTCACTGGGACACGGAGGCCTTACTTCGTTCTCCTCTACGTCATTTGGTGGCAGTGGGATGGGCAACTTCAAATCAGTATCAACCTCAACTAAAATAGTTAACGGCAGAAAAATTACTACAAAGAGGTAAGTGATATATTTGTATGAAACTATATGTAGAGACATATATAGCTATAAATACATGCATGTAAATATACAATATATATGCACATATACATACATGTATCACTATATTTATTTTTACTTTTGTTGTAGTGATCTTGATATTACTTGGATTTCTCTGAATGCTTAAAAAATAATTAGAAGTTTTATTGAGTCCTGTGGCTCTTCCTGACATTGCAGACTTCACATTAAGCTATAGCATGTGCAAATGGGGAAGATGATGTTTTTGTCTAAACTCTTGATAGTCAAGGAAGGTTCAGACATGCAAGACATGGTTTCAGAACTGCTCTGATCAAAAAGTGCAGGTTGCAGCTTGTTTGCTGGTTGAAAGGGCCCTGGCAATGGAGCCCTTCCAGGCCTTCAGAACCTCCTGTGTGGTGACACATCTTTTATTATGGTCCCTGACTACTGTCTGCTGAGTCAGCTTGAGCTTCTGGAGGAGAAAAGTGCGCTTGATTTCTGCTCATCATGTAGTTTTTGACATGATAACACATGAAACAATTTCCCTTAACATCTGCTCTAGTTTGTTTTCCTGGGCAGTGTTAAGATTTTGTGTAAAAAGCCATTTTCTTTTATATTTTAAGTGAGTGACTGAAATCTGCCTTGGAGAAAACTTCTCCTGTTTGTTGGAATGTGAATTTTCCAGTATTTACACAGACTGCCCTCTGTTTCATGCTTGTGATGGGAAAATCACTGCATTTGGGAAACCCAGATGTTAGTTTGCCATAGAGTAACTTACATGGGACATTATGATCAGTAAGTTATAGGAGAACTGAACAAGTCATTAAATGTGATTTCACTACTTGATAAAAAGTTACAGAAAAGCAAGGGAGAACCAATTTTTCTTGTCTGGTAACTTCTGTCCTGTACTTTGAAGTGCAAAATTCTTGCGTGTCCTCTTGTATTAGAGAGATCCTGTCTTCTTGGCCACTTAAATGTAGCCTTTGCCATCACATGCTGGCATGGTCAAGATATTTTTGTGTGAGTGTATTCCAGAAAAATCTGAATACTGCCCACTTTTGAGGGAATTGTACTGGGTAAGAGAGACAAGTGTTTATGCAAGGCACCATGTTTGTTTTAGTATTAAAAACCAGGCTAAATCAGGCATGCTGCTGTCATATCTTTTAGAATCATATTTAGAGCAAGGAGAAGCAAGAAATGTGGTTAGCCACATGTAGGAAGATGGATTTTCTATCTCTGAGAAGTCCTGTTGCTTTGTATAATGTCTGTCGCTAAGCCTAAGGAAGATTCATCTCCCAGCATACCCAGTGAAAATCTTCCTTGACTAATATTTTGCTTCAGGCAAGAAACCATTCCCTCTTATTTTAATTTGGGTGTATTCTCTTCAATAAGCCTGATCTCCAGAAAAATTTGTGTTCCTCTGTGTGGTTTCCTCATTTGAATCATGAGGGGAAAACTTAGGCATAAATTTTAAGTGGTCTAAAAAGAAAGGACAACGAAACCCCAAACCAACAAACAAAAAAACCTCAAACCAGACACACAGAGCTCTTTGATAATCTCGCTTTCCAGCCAGGGCTACTTAAATTGTGCAGCGTACATGCTGGTCATAAGCTTGTTACACATTAGGTCTTCAAATTAATTGGTCTCATCAAATTAAAATGGATTAAAGAGTGTGCCTTATATCATGCAAAATTGTGATGTGATCTAGAATGTTATGTATTTAACAAATGGGTAGGTACTAAATGCAGCATCAAGATTATACAGTTGAGCTGTCAAAAGACATTTAGTTCTAGATAATAGTGGGTAGTGTCAGTACAACTGTGACAGTGTACGAGGTGGCAGCTGTAACTGTGAACTCTACAAAGTGAAGGATCCAAACTTCCAGAAAGCGATTTTCCTGCTATAAATAAGTGGGGAATGCAGATGGTTACTGGTTACAGCTTCTGCTCTGTTAGATACAAAAGCTTGGCAAGTACAGTTGCGTGAAGCAGGCAGCGCTCTGCTATAGTTCCTTATCTAAAAACCTATTTCCAAACTGCTGGCAGTGCTTTAAAATGAGTAACTGTGGTTTTGTCCTACAGGATTGTTGAGAATGGACAAGAGAGAGTAGAAGTTGAAGAAGATGGCCAGTTAAGGTCGCTAACAATAAATGGTAAGGAGCAGCTGCTACGCTTGGATAACAAGTAATTCAACGCACGCATTTAACAGAAATTTTAAGCTATAACAGCCACCATTTGAGGATTGACAGGAACATTTTTTGAAGATTTCAAACGAACTCAACTTTCTGTATATCCGTACTTAAGTAGAATAAATAGCTCACCGAAGCTCGTACTTGTCATAGACTTTTGAGTTTATTGTTGGGACCACATCAATTGGACCATTTTTGTCCTTAAAATTGTTGTAAATTTCTGTATGCACTTTTCTTTTTATTATATATGATCAAGGTGAACCATGATCCTTGAGTAGTGCTAGGGCGAGATGTACACTAACACTAGCATGAATCTTGCTTTTCCAATTTGTTTGAAATGTGAGCCAATTAGTAGTTTAAGTCTGCTGTGAAGTTAACATTTCCAGGATAACCTTTTTAATAATTTCAACTTTTTTTTTTTTAACTGTTTAGTAGTGAACGATGTTAATACATTTCTGGTAATGCATTTCTGGTTTAAATAAATTAAGGATGTTTTCTAGTTGTGCATGAATGCAGACAACTTAGTAAGTTTTGACAAATGTTTCAATGTGTAATGTAAGCAAAAGGTACACAAAAGTGAAGCCAGTGAGCTGAGTCTTTTGTCATTTGCTAAAATAAGACAATTCAAAATGAATAAATGCTGATGTTTGTGGTGCATTCTTTCATGAATGGCATTTGTAACCTTCTTGTGTCTGTGTGTGATTTGGGTAACTTGGGAAAACAGTGCTCTTTTTTGTTTGTTTCCCTACCACCTATTTTCTTCAATCTTAAGGATGAGGGCCTTTTTTCTTTGCAGATGTTTTCTTCAGTGTGACTGAAAACATGATATTTAATTTCTTTTCTAAACCTGTATTTGAAGCACTTATTTTTAAGCTGCATTCAGAGGCCGACTCTCTAACTCCATCTTTACCCTAGAACATGCATTTAAAAAAAAAGGTTTTGAAAGTTCCTGAGATTGCTTCAAAAAATAGTCTCTAATGAATGTAAATATAGGAAAACATTTAATAATTAAAAAAGGCTTTCTGAACAATAAGATTTTTTTTTGCTTATATTAGAAACCAGCATAATAGCTTTGGAGAAAACGTGTACAGAATTATTAGGTTTAAAACATCTCATTCTAATTTTAGTCATCAACCCAAAATTGAAGCACAGTTTAATGCCTTTTTTAAAATTAATAAAGTGAAGCGAGGTGTTAATTTTGTAGCTAAGACCAGATTTTTGAAGTTTAATGAAAGATGACTTGATTTCTGTATGTCATAGCAAAAGCATTCAGATGAGTATTGGCGTATGGTCACACCTGCCAGGCTCTGGGCATTTCCATGCATCAATCCTGGATGTGCAGTTTTTATCTCTGCACCAACTTTGAACATCTGGCCTTCACCAAATCCTGCAGGGTGGCTTAGTGTTAGAAAAAAAGGCATGGTGTTTTCAAATGATCACTTCATGCCTTCTTGCTGAACACCAACTGCTTTGTACTAACAGATATGTTGATTAATAAATACATCAAAAAGATTTGCTCTTGTTTATCATGCAGGAAAACCAAGTCAACCCAAAGCAACAATCTAACTGCTCCAATAGAATTCATATTTGCAGTAAAGTTAATATGTCTTAATTTGTCCCTCTACCATTAATGCTGATTTCATAGAACCAAGCAAAGTAACCGGTAGAAGAAATAAATGTGTGCTTTGGTTTTGGGACTACAGAAGTAATGTACTTTTTCAAGTTCTTTGCAGAGTTCTTGTTACTTCAGTGTTGTGTTTTTGGTGTAGAAGCACAAACTCAGTTTAGAACTAAACAGTGTTTTCTTGTCAATGCTGTTTTTTACTTTCTCATGTATGTTCCTTCTTGATCCAGATAACTAAACAGACAATTTATTTCGAAATCTGGCTTTGTTGTGATGTCTTGAGTTATTAAAAATGTTAATTTATATTTATAGGACGCAGTGTGCTCCTTTAAGTTATGTAAACTGTAAAAAGTGCTTCACAATTGGTTAACCAACTCAAATAAAATTAGGACAATCTGCAGTTGAGTTTGAATTCCTTCCTGTGGATACCCATAGGGTTTATGCTAAGCTGCCATACTACCTTCTATTTTAATCCCAGGTAATCTTCTTTAACATTGAAATTACCTAGCTCTGGTTAACAACGAAGTTATGATAGCGTAGCTGCTACTGGCAAATCTGTACCCACATGCTTGTCTTAGATCTTCCTACCCTTCTCATAATATTACAAACTGTTCACTCCAGGCTTCTACAGTGAAATCCTTTAACGCTGTAAATTTGCTGCAGGTCAGTATTTTGGGGAGTCTGTCTTCTGCTTTCAGATCCCTGAAGCTGGTTATTGGCAGAGCTGGACAAAATGCAGCATTAATGGCAGCGCTGCGCATTCGTGGTAGAAACTGGCAAAACACAAAAGCAGCCCAGAAGAAATAAGGTGAAGGTGGAATTCAGCAGGAAGGTTTTCTAGAGCATTAAACAGATCCCCGCACACCAGCGTTTGAACAGGCTGATGGTTGAACTGGGTGGATACATGGACTTGGTCCAAGTGTACAACTGGACTGGCAGTTCCAGTTCCAGACGTAAAAAATTGTCATCTTCTTACTCTTGACCTAAGCCTGATAGTGTCCACCTGTTTCAATATGTAGAACACAGGGCTGTTTAGTTGGGTTTTTATTAAAGAACAACATATCCAACTTTTTTTAAAATGTAACTTCTCGCACCCAACTTAAAACAAAATGCATCCTCATTCTATGTTTACTGCGGATCCAATTTAAATTCTTCCTGTTGTGTTGTACATTCAGAATTTTCACTTACTCATGCTGCTGAGTTTCTTTTCTCTTGAAAATCTACTTGCTAGGTTGTCCTGAAAAATTTTACGTTGTTCCTTACTAATATGTAATTTGCATGGCTGTACAAAACCTGTGCACAAGACAGAATGGATCATCAAGGGCAGCAAATTTCCTTAAACTTCAATTTTGGCCAAAACAGCATAAAAAACCTTAATAACAAAAAAAGGTACTTAATTCTAGCAAATGCTAGGCATCAAACATGCAGTGGAATGAGGTGGCTTTCAAAATCAGGTGCTGTTTAATTAAAAATAGTTTCTTTATACATGAGGGATTAATGTTTAGTGACACCATCCCCTTTAAATTAAGCTTCCTCCCACGGTTTGGAAAAACTAAGATGGAGTTTTTGAACCTGCTGAGTCACTTACTCTTCTGTGCTTGCTTCAAAGTTCTTTGGTCCAAGACAAGAACTTTGTGATGCTTTTCCTTGGTGCAACCGCTCTTGGTCTCTTGTGCATGGCAGTAATTCCAGTGCAATTCACCGTAACACGAGTTTCTCTTCAGATCGCATGGCACTTGCCCCTTGCACTTGACTGTGCTGAAGAGGTTTGGGATTTTTGCTTACAGTTCTTCGTGCTTTAAAATGGCTGCAGCTATTTCTTGGTTCTTATAATACCTTCTCTGGTGGCAATGACAGGTGTTGTTTTGTGGTGTAAGTGATAAAGCTGCTCTGCAGAGCAAGTGTTTGTATAGCATTTGTAAGATATAGACTGTATCAATTTGTGATTAATTGATGGACTGAGTCTTAGAATGCTGAAAACAAGGCTTAAACAAGCTTAAACAAGCCCAAGGGTTTTATCTTTCTCTGTCAGTGTCTGTGTTGGGCTGTCCTGTTGTCCTCCTGTGATGTGTTAGCGTTAGGTGTGAGTGGAGGTTTGTCTTTTGTATTTAGCTGTGCTTCTGTGTTTCAGACCATCTCTGAGATGCACCAGTGATAAAGAAAGTTACATTTTGTTATTTTTGGAAATGGCAGTTCTGTTCCTGAATCTGCTTTGGTTCTGTGTGAGAAGTGAGCTTGTTTCCTGCGGTGCCTTTGTACGATCTGTGAGCGGAATGGGATTGTGTTCACCTCTGAGATTGTTGCTTTGCAAAATGAATGCTACAGCTGTATGATGCTAATGGGCAGAGAACTCTTCAAAAGGACTCCGTGCAGTGCTTTAACTTGGTTTTAGAATACTCATTAACCTCTTTGTGCAAGCATTTCTTAGTACTTTCGGAAAACTTGTCTCTTTGGTTGTGGTTTTTGGGTACTTGGTATTTAGGCTTACGTTTAATTCATGGTGTTCTCACAAGGTAGTTGCAATACAGACATCTGTTAATCTGCCAGCCAGCAGTTATCCGGACTTTGAAATTTTTGTAATGTAAGAAAAGGAAACTTGTTTATACTGTCTGCTCCCTCTGGTCTTTTTTGCTTTGGGACTCATTTGTCATCACAGGCTTGCTTTGGTTGTACTCAACGTAGACAGTTTGGGTTTTCTTGTTGTTATTGCTTGTCTTCAAGAGGTTGTCTTAAGTAAAAGGTATTTTATCTTTGAGCTGAAATGGTCCTTATGTTGCAATAGTGTTGGAATGAAGCATGTTTACTTTGTTCGTGTAAGAACTTATACCTTTTGAATTTATAATTTTAGTGGGTTTACTGTTTGATCTGCTTTGGTTTTGGAAGAAACACCTCGACTAGAGTTGGCTGTTTAGTGAAGTGCAGTAGTGAGAAGGTAGAGCAGAAGATGATTGGTTTATGCTCTGCTACATAGGTCAGACATTCACAAAACCATAAGCCCTGCTCTTGAAATGCTGTTGTTGAATTTAAAAGGGAAAATAAATGCTGTGACCATCTGAGATGTAACCCTGAACTTGTGCAGCTGCCTGCTCATTCAGACTCTTTGAAACTTCTCTGAAAACTATGTTCGGGCAGACTTAGTGCTTGGTTAGGCGTTAGAGTGCTTAAAACAGCTAGTAGAAAGTGAATTGGAAGCCCACATGAATACTATATCCCCCGTCATGCTTACCATGTCTAAAATCCACACCGTAGTTTGGTTATGATAGTACCTGAATCTGAAAGCTGTGAAGTCATGAGGTGAGGTAGGTTGCTCTGCTGGCCTAAATACTGATTATCTTCTAAATAAAGGAAGCTGGAGTCTGCCTGAGAACACGTTGGCTTGGAAATGTGATGGTGGGGATTAAAATATATTTAATTCAGAAGAGAAGTAAGTTTTATTAAAAGGGTGATGTTAAGTAGAATTGTCTCTTTAATTCTTTGGCTTTTTAAGTAATGCCGGCTTTTGGAGCATGGTGGGTTCACTTAAAAATCATTAAAAATAGATGATTTTTTTTTAGCTTGACTTAAAATTGACAAGAAAATAGATTTTTAGAGGCTTATGGTAATAATTCTTAAAACTTTGCTCTGTAACTTCTCCTTTATATTGAATCATAAATGAGAGCTCTCTCAGCTATTCCTTTCAATGCAACCAGCTTCAAATGAACTTCACAAAAATAGAAGAAAACCCCTGTAGCTGCCAGTTTACCAGTGGTCAAAATAAAGCTGAATCCTTTCATACAATTAAATGTTAATTCTGAGAGAGAATATGTATTAAAACCTAGTTTGTAAAGACCACAGTAAGGATGCTAGTCCTTTATGCAATATAACAAATGACACAGTATGTTGACAAGGCTTCAGTTCCTCCTCTTATTGACTGCTAAAAATCAAATGTGAAATCTGCTGCATTGTTTCCTATTTGTAAATTTGTTTGAATGAGCTACTAATATGGGACGGGAATCCAGCCTGGGTGACTGGTGGTGGAATTCAGATTTTGGAACACATGTTTCTGATGAAGAAGAGAGAATTATTTTGACCATGTCTGTAACAGAATTGTTTGAAGCTGTTAGCAAAACAGCTAAAGACAGGAAGCAGCAGATCTAGACCAACAGTATTGTATCTTGGTTGCAGTCATGAGCTTGATGGAAATGTGGTTGAAGAGGGGAATTTACCTGGAAAAAAAAACCCACAAACAACAGACATAACCCTACAAAGGCTTTGACACATCTGGTAGAGAAGCTGGGTAGACCCAGCAGCCTTTCGGTTTCTCTCCAGAAATAAATGCCATGTGTGTCTAACTGATATATAGAGTAAGATTAACTCATTTATCACACATTTGCATAACTGTCACCATAGCCACCTCTGCACACTGTTTTCTAGGCATGGAGTTGGAGGCTGCCCTTTAACTGTGAGCAGCACAGAACCCAGTACGGAAACTAAGTCTGAATTGGGCATCCTGGTGCGATATTTGTCTTAACAACAGGGTGCTGCATCTCGTTTTGTGAAAGGGCATATTCTGTAGTATCGGTCTCTGTCATTCTTCTCCCAAAGGGAGCTAGACTATGCATGTTTTTAAATTGTTTTGGACTTCTGTATGATGGTATTTCTGGAGGAAAATGGAGAAAAATCACGTGGCCAAGGCTCAGCCTTTCCTTCAGTTTTCCTTAGCTGGAGGTACAGACCTAGGCATTTTGTCTTCAAAAGGCTTTGGCCAGGCTTTCTGTAATGATTTTGCCTCTCATCAAAAGGCATTTTGGTTTAATTGGATGTGCACTGTTAAGCAGTCACTCACATACCTCCTGGAATTAGTGTGCTAATCTTGACATACACGTTTCTTACTACTGGGTGCTTAATGGGAAATACAGTCAGGTCCTTCTCACCAGGTGTACTGCACTTCACTAACGAGAGTGCATTTTTCAGCTCTTTTGTACAAACTGAGCTGAATGTTTGGGAGAGCACTGGAGGGCCAGAAGTTCACTTGAAACTGTTTTGGATGCACCCGGTATTGCCTGCAAGCGCGAATAATGTTCACGAGCCACCTGCCCTCAGCCTTTGACTGAGCTTCTCAGTGGGTGTGAAGTAGATTTTTCTCTTGGGGAGATTGACCTTCTGAGTTAGGACAACCACCAAAGCATTTCTTTCATTAAATACCGCTAGTGCTACGTCTTTCTTTTCTAGGCTTGCAAGTTTTAACCCCAAGAAGAAAGGCAAATCTTAATATCTTTGATAGACACAATGAGTTTTGCAATGTAACTTGTAGGCCATGAAACCAGTAAGGGAGAAAGGAAAGACATGGACCCATTGGAGGGGGGTCAGAGGAGGCCACCAAGATGATCAGAAGCTGGAACAGCTCTGCTGGGAGAACAGGCTGAGAGAGTTGGGGTCTTCAGCCTGGAGAACAGAAGGCTCCAGGGAGACCTTATTGTGGCCTTTCAGTGCTTAAAAGGGGCCTGTAAGAAAGATGGGGACAGACTTTTTATTAGGGCCTGTAGCAGCAGGACGAGGGGTGGTGGTTTTAAACTAAAAGAGGGCAGAGTCAGACTAGATGGAAGGAAGAAATGTTTTACGGTGAGGCTGGTGAAACCCTGACCCAGGTTGCCCAGAGAGGTGGCAGATGCCCCATCCCTGGAGACATCCCAGGCAAGGCTGGACGGGACTTTGAGCAACCTGAGCTGGTGAAGATGTCCCTGCTCATGGCAGGGGTGGCACTGGGGGAGCTTAGAAGGTCCTTTCCAACCCAAACCATTCTATGATTCTCTGAAGTAGGAAACCAACACAACCTATTTTGCGCCGTTGACAGATTTCAAGGACGTTTTTTCTCATTTGACCTTTGCCTTTCTCATCAGGAAAACCTGATCACGAGGTATCACAGTGAATGCAGAAACCATGGGCGTTTGCATTTGTCTCCTCTTCCTCCTGCCTGTTTTCTGCTGCGGAGACTGGTTTTCCCGCCAGCAAAGGCAAAGGAGCTGCTTCTGCCTCTCAAGGATTCTGTGCTGAATTCCAGTTTGATTCTAAAAAAAAGTGTACACCAGCAAGATAAAACTGTGCACATGAAAGGTCGCTTTGGTTGGCAGAAGGGTATAAACGTTTGTATAAGGCTAGCCAAACTCAAATGAGAAGGTAAACATACATTTTTAACACATGGATGATTAACTGTTGGAAGAACCTACCACGAGAAGTGGTTTCCCCAGGTTTTAGTGTCTTAAAAGAGTTGGCTTTCTGGAGATGATGTTTTAGTGAGGAGCGAGTGCTTGGGCTCTGCACAGAAGCAACAGAAACCCAGGAGCCTGGGACACGGATGAAGGTGCAACATGAGGCACAGCACTTTTTTGGGCCTTTCTTCACAGTCTGTGTCTTGGCTTCTTCCCTCCCTCCCTCTCATGATGTGTTAACATTAATGCGCATGACCTGTTCTTTTACCGTGATTTTGAGACTGGAACGCTTTTGCGATGAAGGAATTTGAGGGATGGTTGGGGCTGCTGCCTTGCCCGTCAGGAGGTGTTGGGGAAGCCGGGTAGGTGGGAAGAGAGGAGACAACGTGTCCATCTAGGGCACAGATATTGTTCCTTGATGACTGTTGCCATCCAGTCTGGGATGTGTAGGGGTCCAAGAGTGGAGAAGTGTGGGAGAAGACATTCTGGATGTGTTAAGGTAAGTAATTGCTTCATTTCAGTGGACAAATTGGGTGTTCAGTGATGAGGAGGAACCAGGGTGAGGGCTGTGATGAGTGTCCCAGGGAATTTGATTTGGAATTCATGTTACAGTGAGCCCTTGTACATCTCCTGTCTTTTCACCACCAACAGACTGTAGAGCTTGCGAGAGCCTCGCTTCAGCTCCCGAGATGAAGATTAGGACATTTCTTGTTAATGAATGTAACGTTATGACAAAGACTCCTTTAGCAGAATGAACTCTTCATTTTCTTAAGTGTGGGCAACATTTTAACTATGTAAAGTTTTTATTTTTAGAGTGCGTTAAATCTTACATGGATAGCAATATGTGTGTTTGGAATTTAGAGTGACTACAATGAGAAGAAGCTGGCTTTTTGTTAATTGGATGGTCTTTGGTAGTGCACTAAATGCCTAAGACTGCAATATGTCAGGAAGATATTTCCAAAGGGAACAACCGGAGAAGCATCTCCTACAGGGCTGATGCGCATGAAAAAACTGTCTGCGGGTGCTTATTTGGGTTTTGTGTGCACCTGGAACTGCATTTGTTAGGTTTATTTCTAAAATAAGCTTGAGGAAAGGCAAATTAATGGGAGTTATAACTCGGCAGCATTTGGGTCATATAACTATCAAACATAGTTCGGATCGACACCAAAATGTGAACTCTTGTATGGCAAAGTCCTGGTGTCTCTGGGTCTGTCCTGGGGAAGGTGTCCAGCTTGGGGAGTGCTGCAACTCCAGAACCAACTCTTAGTTCTTCTAAAGCCAAATTAATCATATTTTGAGATCTAAATATTCAACCCTTAAAATAGCTTTCGTGCAGTTGCCTTTCTGTACAAATAATAAAATCCACAATGCTTTCCCCTGACAGCAGAGTCCAGGAGCGCAGCGTCACCGGTATAGACACAGCTGTGGTGACAAGGAAACTCGTTAATGGCAGAGCAAACAAGTGTACGTGCTGTAGTACCCATTTTGTCCATATTTTCCAAGGAGCTTCAAAATCTTTGAGTTGCATATGCATGGAGCCTATTTGAGAGTCAGGAGATGCAATTCTCTTTGCTGTACAACTCGAGTCCCTGTTACATCACTGGAAGGGACATCCGTGTGTTCTTAGGCAAAACAGCAATTTCTCTAAAGAATCGGGTAGTAAACAACAAAGTAGATGATTATTTTTACCACTGCTGAATAAAAAGTATGCATAGCTTACTCTGCATATGCATATTTTTGAGGAGTTCTATGGATGCCAGCAACTACCATATGGTATATTACTGGCAGGCTGTTTAAATAATTTCCAAGCTATTTCTAATACATTGGAGATGGATGAAAAATCAGTCAATGTATGAGCCTGAAAGAATTGGGAGATAGTCCTGTTTGAAAGGTTAAAAGAAAATTGAGTAATTTCTCCTGTATTCTGCCCAGAGCAGTTTTGTAGCCACGAATAATTTCTTTATTAACAGACATAACTCTGCCTTGAAAAGTATCATACGACAGGAGGTAAATTTAGGTGCTTAACACTCCTTAAAACACGAAGCTCAGCTTGGGGAAATAAACCACTTTTCTGTGAAGACGGGGGTGCCTGAGCCTCCCTGCTGCTCTTGGTGAACAAAATCAAGCACAACAAGGTGAACTGATTCCTCTGACGTGGTTGCCGCTCTTCCCTCTCCTCCTGCGCTTGCTCGGAGATGCCGGGTGCGCTTTGCTCCTGTATTTGCAGAAGGAGGTGACGACATCCCCAGTAACCCTTTCTGTAGAATAAATCACAAAGCCGAGCATGTGCCCATGCTCTGTGCTCCATTGCAGGGAGGTGCTTGTTGCCCTTGATGGAATAATTTCCAGTAGCAAAAAACCTTTTCTTTATGGTTGAGGTGTGGATTTGGTCTTAACGCCTCCCAGCTTCCCCTGAAACAAAAAGCCAACCCTTTATTCACGTCACATTCGACTCACTGTTGTGTTTTCCGGGTGTGGTGGCAAAATTCCCCCAATTATCGGTGTCTCCGGTGTTGAGTATGGACCTGTAAGTGGCGCAGAGCCAAGGCAGCAGCTCAAGGTGCAGCTTTAATGCAGATTAGATGATATATTGCTGACAGAGGTCAAAGCCTCTCCAGTTCTTTTTGGTGACAGTTCTGGCTACTTGTCCCTTAAAATACAAGCCCTGCATATTTTCAGTTGAAATTATGATAGAGATGGACACTCTGAGGTCCTAACAGGACTGTCATCAGTGTCCAGTATATTAGTGTTACAGCCACATGGTTTTATTTATTGGTTTATCTTCTCAATAAATACTCAGTGCTTTGAAGGCTTCTGCAATGTTACTACCTTACCTCCTGTAATTTTGTCTCCAGTCCAGTACTCTGTCTTGATTAAGCAATTTTTTCTTTAAAAAACCAGTTGTTAATTCTTTTATTTGGCGTGTTTAAAAATTACTGTAAAAGGAGATTGTTTCTGCAGAGGTACCAGGCTGATGACGCCAAGTTGGGAGGGAGTGTCGACCTGCTGGAAGGCAGGAGGGCTCTGCAGAGGGATCTGGATAGACTGGGAAAACGGGCCAATTCCAATGAGATGAAGTGGAACAAGGCCAAGTGCCGGGTCCTGCGCTTGGGCCACAACAACCCCCTGCAGCTCCAGGCTGGGCACAGAGTGGCTGGAGAGCAGTCAGGCAGAAAGGGACCTGGGGGGACTAATGGACAGGAAGCTCAACATGAGCCAACAGGGTGCCCAGGTGGCCAAGAAGGCCAATGGGATCCCGTCCTGTATCAAAAATAGCATGGTCAGCAGGACAAGGAAAGTGATCCTTCCCCTGTACTCTGCATTGGTGAGGCCACACCTGGAGTATTGTGTTCAGTTCTGGGCCCCTCAGTTCAGGAAAGAGATTGAAGTGCTGGAGCGGGTCCAGAGAAGACCAACAAGACTGGGGAAGGGACTTGAACACAAGACGTATGGGGAGAGGCTGAGGGAGCTGGGGTTGTTTGGTCTGGAGAGGAGGAGGCTTAGAGGTGAGCTCAGCACTCTCTAGAACTACCTGAAGGGAAGTTCTAGCCAGGTGGGGATTGGTCTCTTCTCCCAGGCAGTCAGCAATAGGACAAGGGGCCATGGGCTTCAACTCTGCCAGGGGAAATTTAGGCTGGATATTAGAAAGAAATTCCTTATAGAGAGAGTGGTCAGGCACTGGAATGGCTGCCCAGGGAGGTGCTGGACTCACCGTCCATGGAGGTTTTTAAACTGAGATTGGACATGGCACTTAGTGCCATGATCTGGTAAATGGACTGGAGTTGGACCAAGGGTTGGACTTGATGATCTCTGAGGTCTTTTCCAACCCAGTCGATTCTGTGATTCTCTATCCAATACTGGGAGTTCAGGCAAGGTCAGAATTTTAATTGGAGAGTGATGAAATGTTCTGAAAAGTGCAAAGTCTGGGACTTTTTATGTCAGTTGCTGACTTGCATGACAACAAATAGGTGAACGTCAGTCTTATCTGGTGTGCATCTGTTCTAGATTTCCTTTCGATATCACAGTGCTGACTGCAGGACATTTTCAACCCTGCAAAAGGAGCAATAATGATCTTACAAGGAGAAAGGCTGTAGCATAAATGAAGTTTGACATCTTCAAACTTCATAAAACTCTCAACAAGTGTTTCTGAGCAGATTTTGAGTTTGCTGGTGTTGAAGAGGGAGGTGGATCCTGCACTTTGGGCTGCTCGTAGTACAAATATGGTTTTTGTAGTTGAACATTTTGAACCTCTGCAGTTTTGATGGAGTGTTTGTGAAATTTTTCAAACTTTCATACCATGGTAAAATGAGTCCACTGTCAGTCACATATTTGGAAAAGCTTTCATTGCCATTACAGAATTGGAGATGCAGGCATGTCCATACGCCGGCTGATTTTGAGCAGAAGCTTTTTACAGCCACTTGGAGGGGGGCTGGACTAGATGAGCTTTGAAGATCCCTTCCAACCCAAACTATACTGTGTTTCTGTGATTCAGGCGTTGTCTTGTTGTCCTGTCACGCAGTTTTGGTGGGTACATCCTTTACACAGGTGCACCCACCTCCGCTGAGAGTCGGTGGGTGTCCAGTTGCTCTTTGCTGCCTTCTGCAGTGTGTTGCTCCAGTTTCCCTGCCTTTGTGGTAGCTCTGAAACGTGGGTCCCACTCTTTTTGGCCCCGGAGATGGTGGTCGGAAATGGTTGTTACCATCCTTGGTGCTCCACCCCCTGGGCCTCAGAGGTGTGTTAGGAGAGGAGAGGTGGGATGGTAGGATGGGAACAATGAAATGTAACAAGGGCAAGTGTAGAGTCTTGCATCTGGGTAGGAACAACCCCAGGTTCCAGTATAAGTTGGGGAATGACCTGTTAGAGAACAGTGTAGGGGAAAGGGACCTGAGGGTCCTGGTGGACAGCAGGATGACCATGAGCCAGCACTGTGCCCTTGTGGTCAGGAAGGCCAATGGTACCTGGAGTGGTCAATAGGTCAGAGAGGTTCTCCTTCCCCTCTGCTCTGCCCTGGTGAGACCATGCCTGGAATATTGTGTCCAGTTCTGGGCCCCTCAGTTCCAGAAGGACAGGGTCCAGCGCAGGGCAATGAAGATGATGGAGTGGAGCATCTCCTGTGTGAGGAAAGGCTGAGGGAGCTGGGGCTCTTTAGCTTGGAGAAGAGGAGACTGAGGGGAGATCTCATTAATGTTTATAAATATGTAAAGGGTGAGTGTCACAAGGATGGAGCCAGGCTCTTCTCGGTGACAGCCAACGATAAGACAAGGGGTAATGGGTTCAAACTGGAACACAAGAGGTACCACTTAAATTTGAGAAGAAACTTCTTCTTAGTGAGGGTGCCAGAGCCTGGCCCAGGCTGCCCAGGAGGGTTGTGGAGTCTCCTTCTCTGCAGACATTCAAACCCGGCTGGGCGCCTTCTTGTGTAACCTCATCTGACGGGGGATTGGACTGGATGAGCTTTTGAGGGCCCTTCCAATCCCTGACATTCTGGGATTCTGTGATCACTCTGGGCATGGGCAGCTCTGGGGTGGCCCTCCCAGGAGACATGTGGCCATATTGGATGTGCCAAGCAGGTACTGATGCTGCTCGAACTCTCCTCTGTTTCCAAAAGTCAAAAAGCTCTCGTGGTAAAACATTCCCCATTCCACTGGATCTCTGCAGAAGGAGCATATAAACTGACTGACGATATTGTTCCCGGGCACAAAAGTTAATTGTAAGTATTGTTATTGTCAGATTGTAGTAGTGATGGGGTTTTTTTGGTTTTTAAATTTTATTTTATTGAGAAGTTTTTAATTTATTTTGGTCAGAATTTCAGTTCAAGCAGTGTACCAGAGCAATTTCTGCATGTATATATCTATATGTATATATTTATGTGTATGTTTGTGAGTATAAACATTTAGTTCTTGATAGGTCGTGGATTCAAATAATTCCTTGTATTCCTAAACTCTGGTGGGTTTTAAGGCACAGGCTGAAGAGCTGGACTATGGGTGGGAAAGAAAGATTGTTTGGAAACTTTGAGAGTTTGCTGGTGGGTTTGAGACACCAAACAACAAAAAGTGGTGCAGCTGGGAAGTTGCAGCCCCTGTAAGGCCCACGTGCATGTTCCTATTTAAATACACTATTCAGTCAAAATTAGTATTGAACATCAACTTGAAACACTGGCTTTTTAAATTCTCATTAGTGTGTCAATATTATCGAGCCGAACGCCAGCCAATGGCTTAGTGCTCTTGTTGCCAGGAAGATGTCAAAAATAGGATTTGGTGTTGTGATGAAGGTTCATAAAAAGCTATTGAGCTGTCAGAAGAGATCTCCTGTTACCCCGAGCACGTGTTGTTTGCAGGGCCGGCTGAAAGATGATGATCTTGTATGTGGAGGTCTGTAATTCAGGGATTTGTGTGGGCAAGGGGAGCTGGGGTGTGCTTGTCCTGCTCCTGGTCATGAAGAATCAGATGAGGAATGAGTTACCTGATGGGGCTGTAATTGGAGAGGGTGGGTGTATCTTCATTTTTTTGTAATTAATACGTGAAACCCTTTATGTCATATTTAAGGCTCGGGGTAGAAGGGAGAATATTTTTCAAATGGAAAGGTGAGGGCTTACAAACTGAGCACGGGCCGCGCGATATAAAACATGGAGCTTGCTCTTCCCGTCTCCTGTCTGTGCGATTTCAACAGCGCTAATAGCCATTCGATGAAAATATAAACTTGGTGATTTTGTGCTTTTGCCAAATTACTATGGGAGCGTTCACAAAACAGCTGGGGAAGTCATTCAGCACATTTTTCTGAAGTCACTCATGAGATTCTCTTATTTTAAAATGTAACAGTGTGGCTTTTTTACTTTGTATGTAATTTTTTTCTCTTATGGTGATCTGGATTTGCTGTATTTAAGGTTTTGAAGACTGGTTTAAAGCTGGTAATCAATGGAAAAATGTGTAACAAAACTGTATAATCTGCAAATTAGGGCTTGCTCAGAACTGCTTGGGAGTTGCTCCTTTTAGTGAAGTTCACTAATGGAAATAAAAGGTGCTGTCTTGATACTTTAGAACTCTTAAAAACTATTGAGTAAAAGATCTGTTGGTTGGTAAAGCAGAATAGTACTTCTGCTTGCTGTCTGAACAGTTTTCTAATGAGAAGCCAATTTTGCTTGACCTGGTGTTGGTTACTCCTGGGAGGGCTGAAGGCAAGAAGCGAAGTTTTGTCTTTTGGGGCAGCGAAGGGACTGGGAGGTTCTGGAGATGATCGTGTGGGGTGTGAAGGTCCATGGCGATCTGCTGGGGCAGAGGAGACGCTGGTGGAAGGTGCCATGTGTCTGGGTACGTGATGCAGGACCTGGCCGGGCTGCGTGTGGTTGCGCTGTGGATTTGTTTGTTTGTTTGTTTTCCTACAGTAGCAAGTACTAATTTGTGTTTTAAGGGCCCAGTCTTGTTTTTCTCAATATAATTCTTTTTTATTTTTTGCATTTCAAAATGCAATTTTAAAGTGAAGCAGGAGCTGTGAGGCTTGCTCGTGGTGGAGGTGAACCTTGCAGGGATTTTTGCCTGAGGTTGAAATACAGATGGGATGAAAAGAAAAACCCACCCTCTGAATATTGAACCAAATCAAGTATTTTGATGTCAGTGCCAGCAATTCTGGAGGAAGAAGGGCTGTGTAAGAGAGGGGGACAGCTACTGGGACCTGAGCCCCATCTCACCTGCATGTTGTGTAGGGCTGCGTTGGGGAGAGAAGCCCCAAGGGTGGGAGCCCCTGGTGTGACTGTTGAAGGGATTCTGACTGACAGCACTGCAGTGTAAAGGCAGACAACGTGACCATGGTAGAGAGCTGGCATGACCTTGAAAAGGGTGGAAAGAATCATTTTTTAAGTAATCTCCATTGCTGATTTTTTGGCCTTTTTTTTTTTTTTTTTAAGTCAGGTCCATTTGTTCAAACTCTGAGCTTGAAATCTTGCTAATTTGTATTTATGTATGTCAAGCTGCGAAGCTCATTCCTCGCTCTTTGCTTCCTTTCAAAATTCATGCAGAAATGAACAAAAGACCCCTGTGTGATGAAGTCTTTTAAAATTAATAAAATTCACTTTGAGCAGCAGCGTGCAAATGGGGTCATCTCTCTGCTTGCTGGAAACGTGGGGATTCGTGTTACCTCCTGCTATTTGCATTTCCCACATCCCAGATCTTTAAGATGAGAGCAGTTGGTGTAATCTGTATGTGCTTCAAACAAAAGTGAAATAACTGCAGCAGCCTGGATGTGCTCAGCCCACACTTCTCTCTGACCTCAAATTTAATGTCGGACTATTTGTTGGGCTTTAAAAGATCTTCTGATGAGTAAGTTTTGGCAGTGAGGAGGTAAATCCAGGCTCTCTCAGCAACTTCCGTATCAAAGGTGACAAAGCTGGTGAGGGGTCTGGAGCACAAGTGTGATGAGGAGCAGCTGAAGGACCTGGGGCTGTTTGGTGTGGAGATCGGGAGGCTGAGGGGAGACCTTATCGCTGTCTACAACCACCTGAAAGGAGGTTGTAGCATGGAGGGGGTTGGTCTCTTCTCCCAAGTGACAAGTGATAGGACAAGAGGAAATGGCCTCAGGTTGTGCCAGGGGAGGTTCAGATTGGATATTAGGAAAAAATTCTTCATGGAAGGGGCTGTCAGGCATTGGAACAGGCTGCCCAGGGCAGTGGTGGAGTCACCATCCCTGGAGGGGTTTAAAAGGTGTTTAGACGAGGTTCTTAGGGCCATGGTTTAGTGCTGGAGTTAGGTTATGGTTGGACTCAATGATCCTGAGGGTCTCTTCCAACCAAAATGATCCTATGATTCTATATATCAGGTTGCAGAGCTCGGTGCCACACGATGCAGTCACCCAGGAGTGGCTTTAGCCATCGATCCCCATTTAGCTGCTCAGGAGAACAGCATGATGGCATCTTTCAAAGTACCCGTTTTCTGCAGTTAGAGCAGGGTGTACACACATTTAATTTTTCAAATTTGTTGCAGATTGGGGTATCTTTGCGGAGAAACGTCATCATTTTGAGTAGGTTGACGTGCTGGGATTGCAGGATTCATGTTGGTACACGCTGGGCTGAATACAGGATATAATGGGGTTCTGGGGCGTGTACGGGGGTGGAAGGTAAAACCCAGATGGCTTAAAAAAATGGAAGAAAATCAAATAGGCTGAGGTTTCTAAGGGAGCTGCCGCGGGGCGGGGAGGGTGAGGGACCCAGCGTGGGGCTTTCCCTGTGCCGCAGGGGTTCGGGCTGGGCTGGAACAGCGCGAGCTGGCGCCGGAGCAGCTGGATACGAGGGCAAAAATAAAAGGAGCAGGTCCATTGCCAGCATGTAGAACCAGAAGGGCAGAGGATTGCGGTGTGTGTTGAGCAAAAAGCACCGAGCCCTGCCCTTTCCCGGACCTGGACGTGCTGCAGCCATGGCTCTTCTGTGACAGAAATAGCATGGCGAGACTCACAACATCAGTCTGTCCTTTTTCCCAAATCCCACCCCCTGTTTTTTCCATCACTTCGCAGGGACTTCACCACCACCTTCTGTGCCATCCCCGCCACTTGTGGACTTTTTTACCCCCTTGCAGGAAATGCTCGGCTCACACGGCAGAGGAAATAGCGGTGCTGGTCCTGGCCCGGGAAAGCCCAGCCTAAATCCCCTAAGTTATAAACTTCATACGAGGTTTTGAGATGGAGCAGGGAGACATAATGCACGTCTGAGCGTGGTGACGTTGGTGACCGCGGAGCCAGCGCAGGGTGTGAGATGCGGAGGGGATGATGTTTCTGCAGAGGGTGCGGGTTAAGAGCTGACGACATCTGGAGTTTGTAACCGGCTGAACGCTCTGGGCACCACTTTGGCTAAACATTTCCTAGCGTTTTGCAGGAGGGACGTCTCAGCCACACATCAGTTTGCTGTGTCGGAGGAAACCCTGAATATCCTTGTGCTCTCAGTAGCACTGAGAAACATGCAATTGCTCCGGATTGCCAATAATTGGTGAAAGCCACTGATTTGCCTGAGGTGACTCAAAACGTCCTTCATCTAGTGCTTTATCCAATGAACTTCAGTGTTGAAATAAACTCCCTTTTCAGTTTACAGAAGCTCTGCCCCTAGAAGCAACAGTGCAGATGGGGCAGCTGCTCCAGCATTCCCCGGATGGTTTCTGAGTGATTTCAGGCTCTTTTGGCTTCCGAGGCTACTTGCATTCTTTTTTTCAATCGGTAGATTTGTAAATGACTGCTTTTTCTCATAAGTATCACATCAAATAGCGAGAGAGAAATTTTTAAAGGTTGTCACTGTCAAACTGAGACAGTGATGTTTTCCAAAGAGGACTTGAGGCCAATTTTAGTTTCTGACAAGTCTGACAAACACGAGAGAGCACAGCCTGGAAGGGGCTTTTTTAACTCCTGCTGTTAAGTGTCACAGTATTAGTGTTTCCTGGCTTTTAGAAACAAGTTTTAAGAACAATTAATCAGAAGAACTTGCTCAGCATAGCCTCCAGTAATGGTGAGGTGTTTTCTCAGCTGAGCGTGTTCAGGGGTTGGGGACTGTGTGCACGTGTGGTTTTGGAAAATACTCCAGGCCTGGTATCTTGCAATGAGCATCCTTCAATCCCAACAGAAATAAAATGATGATGATTTGGTAACTCTGAAAATAAGATTCAAGCTTGGTGCCCCCAATTAGACCACTTTTTCTATGTATTAGTAGAGTTACTTGGCCTCCTGAAGTTTTCTCTGTGCTATAATATATTGGATATGGAGCTTTTAAGACAAGAAATAAAAGAACCAGTTAATCTCCAGGAGTTTTTCAACCCTGGGGTAATCCAGGCCTCTAGACAGGTTGTTTCCATTAAATACGTTCTTGTCACCAATGGTCTTCTCTAAAGTATGAGACTTGCCAGCAAATGTTGGCCTTGAGCCTCAGAAGAACCCTGATATCTTCTACTAAGGTAAATATTAATACCTGAGCTGCTGCAACAGCGGAAAAGTTTATCAGTACAAAAATCTTATCAACAGATTACAAGGATCATAGTGCTGTTGACTTTAGATAAATGTATTTAGATGGGGGATTTTTCCCTTTGGTTTGCTCCGTCAGCCGCAGCTCAGCTCTCCCGGCCAGCAGCGGATGCAGTTGAGTCATCAGAAACTCCAGTGCCCTCCGTGGGCACGGGGTAAATTCCAAGTCCCTGTAGTAACAGGGGAAAAACCTCTAGCTAAGCTTTTTTTTTCTTTTGTCACTTTTGTCATCAGTCAGCATCAGCAGCAGCTCAGACTAACATCCCACCTCCCATTGAGTCCTCTCTAGAACAGCAATACAGTGGCTTGCTCTGAGCTTCAGAAGATACATCACCCCTTAACTTTCAAGTCTTAAAGTGTTAGAAAGAAACTTTGCTGGCCATCATTCAAGAAGGATTTGAATGGAGGGAGTTTCCTGCAAGCTGTTCTTGCCCAACCAGCTCCCTGGAGCTTTATCTCGGAGCTGACTTGTGTCATTAGACCAAGCCAGGTGTCCCTCACTGGCTGCATCTTCTCTGATGCTGCTTACAGGAAGGGCTGCGTTTTGTTCACAGCCTCAGGGAAATTTCCTCTGAACTGAGCAAACCTGTCCACCTACTTTTGTTTCTTAATACAGGGGAAAATCCCAATTATATATATGCATATATATATATATATTTTTTTTCTTTTTTTTTGTTAGATGTGTAATGAAATGGCATACAAGCGGCAGGGCTGCCGTGTGGGAACCATGAAGCCACCACTTCCTCTTGTGTGGGAAGTGAGCTGGTAAATGTAAATGAGTGGTTCAGTGTCCTGAGGATGTTTACCCCAGTGTGTTCAGCATCCTTCTGTTAATTACGGTCTTACAATTAATTACTGCTGATTCCAGGTAGGATTTCAGTCCAATTCTGGGATGTATACAGATATTACTTAAATGTAACGTGAAATAATAATACTAGCTCATGCAGGGATGCTCTTTTGTGAAGTGCTCCGTGACTTACCCGTCCCACCTGACCTGGAATATCCTCTTAGTGTTTTTATTCCCATGTGTCATCTCCATTTTCCAGGAACAGATGTGGCGGCTCCCCCAAATCGCCCGCCTGATCCAAGAACTGTACTCATGGTTTGCCTCAGATATATAAAATCGATGCATTACCAAGAAAACATGAGTTGGCAGGGACTTTTCTGATAACGTTGCCCCTCACGATAGGCAATATTGCCCTCTACTGGTTAATTACAGGGTAAAGGATCCATATTTTCCCCTTTAATTTCTCATAGCAAAGTGCTGTTGTATTATTTTTCACCCTTTCTTGCTTGGAGCAGAAGGCAGGTTTTGGTCCTAATGCAACTTTTTAGGATGCTACAGCTTGTTTGATTTCGTTTTCCCCCGAATCTGCTTTTCATTTGGAAGGACCTGGTGCACCCGAACACCAAACTTTAATTATTATTTTTAAATGTTAGTATTAACGCTCAATCCCTCATTTTCAGCATGATCCCTTAGAAATGTAACTTCTCCAAACTGGTTCTGCAAGTCAAATAACTGCAAGGTTTTTAATTATTATTTGCATTAGTAGAACAAGACCTTTTGCTTAATGCTGGAATGTGGATGCTGACTCCAGCAGCCCCCGGTAACTGCTCCCTCGCCTGCCCCAGCCGGGGCGGCTGCAGGATGAGCTGGATCCAGGCACCGAGCTGGGTTAAAAATAAGCTCACAAAAAGAGTGTTATTTTTAACCCGGGTCAATCCGCTGCTCGGGTTCACGGCGCGACTGCCGGGCTCTCACGTGGGTTTTGCTGGCTTGGAGGTGTGAGAGGCGGCAAGAACGAACCGCGGGGGAACCGAGGGCTGTGCAACCCCGGAAAGTTCCTTCTCAAGTGGATATTCCAGCTCTGAACTCGGCTATGGATTCCCCTTCTATTAGAGCTGTGTTCCTAAAAGCCATTTCTAGGATAAACGTCACTGCTGACGAAGCTCCAGCAATGTTTAAGCACTTTTTGGTGGTGATGCCCTGTGTGCCTGACCTTTCCCTGAGTAAATTCTTTTCAAGTCTCATATTTTGCAACTAGTAAAGCTGGCTTTATTCAGTCTGGTTTGAATGTTTCAAGTATGCTTAAATATGTAGAACAAGAGAAAACAGTTGATGCAAATGACACTTCAGTTTTGCTTTGCAAGGTGCACTAAAGATAGATGATCAGAGATTTGGAGGCTCATACTGTGCACGGCACCATAGATAATTCAGTATTTGAATCACAGCTGACGTCATGTTACAGCATTTAACTAATTCCTGGTTCCATGGTGTTCTCCTGCAACTCAGAAAGGAGAAAGAGTTTGGACAATTTTGAGGGTTTATTTATTGAACAAAAAATTGTCTTTACTTGGGAAGGATGGAAAACTGAATGACTGTTGGATGACTGAGGTGGATTTAATCCTTTAAATACTTAAAGTGGGCTTATAAGAAGGATGAGGACAGACATTTTAGTAGGGCCTGCAGAGACAGGACATGGGGTGATGGTTTTAAACTAAAAGAGGGGAGAGTCAGACTAGATAGAAGGAAGGAATGTTTAACACTGAGGGTGGTGAAACCCTGGCCCAGATTGCTCAGAGAGGTGGCAGATGCCCCATCCCTGGAGACATCCCAGGCCAGGCTGGACGGGGCTCTGAGCAACCTGAGCTGGTGAAGATGTCCCTGCTCATGGCAGGGGTGGCACTGGATGAGCTTTGGAGGTCCCTTCCAAACCAAACCCTTCTATGATTCTATGACGCCCTCAGGGCTCTGCCATGGGATGAAGGATGGGTGGGGACAGGCATGGGCAGCCTAGAAATAGGAAGCACTAATTATTCTTCTGGAGGGAAACTGGGTAACTTTGTAGTCTAATGGAAGGTAATAAAGTATTTTACCTCAGTTGCCACTATATTATGTTTTGTGGCACACAGATGCAGCGCCTCTGGTGTGCTGATGCTTTTACAGCATACCCCAAACAGCAGAATAATGCCAACAGCAGCTTAAGAGAGAATATTCTCGCAGTATAACACAGGTTAGCTCATCTTAGCAAAAACATTAATTAGGAATCTTTGATGACAGGAAGTCTGAGAGCTTATAAGGAAAGTTTAAACACGAACTTCCAAAGGGATGCTGGTCCCCCAAGTCCAATGCTGAGGAGTTGTGCTCTGGGTTTTAGCGCAGATTGCCGCCTCTCTGGGGTTTCAACAAGTTTGCAAACAGCCCCTTCACCACTTGTTCTCAGCGGATGGTATCGAAGCATTTCTCACTGATTCCCCCCCTCAGCCACGTGTCCTTTCCTTGTGCCTCAGCCGCAGCTGTGTTGCACAGATAAAGCCCAAGCAGGAGCAGCCCGGTGCTGTGCCTTGGCTGGTGCAGGCAGCATCTGGCAGAGCAGGCAGCGTGCCAGCAGCGCCAAGCACAGCCAGGGCTCTCCTGAATTTGCTGGGCTGCTGCAATGTGTCCGGCCAATGTGATGGTGCAGTGCAAGGTCCACCTTTGGGGGTTAATTTTGCATCATTTTTGAAGGAAAGAGAAATATGCATTACAGGTGTCGTCTGGGGTTTTGTTGTTGTTGTTGTTGTTTTTCCTTGATGTATCATCTTTCATGGAGCAATTGAACTGTGAACCCAGCTGGAGGAGGCTGTGTGGCTCTCAGGGGACAGTCCTTGCTTTGGACCACTTGCAGGAGAGCCACAGTTGGAGAACACTCCAGGCAAAGCCTTGGATGGTCATATTGTGGCTTTTCACAGCCAAAAAGTGGCATAGTTGTAAGGACTCCCAAAACTCAGAGGAGGTGTGTAACATGCAGATACCATTGTTTTGCAGAGCGAGGGCTGTGCTCATACCCTCAGGAGCTGAAGGCTAAAACCTGCTCTGGAGAGCAGCTCTCACAGGGTTTCATAAAGCAGGTCAAGCTCCTCTACCTCTTCTTTAGGCTGCACTTGATTTAATTGGGAAGGTGGGTTTGAGCGGCGGAGGAACACGCAGGTCGACTCAGTATGAGTGATAAAGCATAGTTCGATTTATTAGCCCGAATAGCATATACTTATACAGTTCACGATAATTATGCATACCTGTCACCTACTAATTGGCTTAAGCTCTAACAGTACATTTGCATGGCCCTCCTACTTGCAGCTGCTAGCTATGCTCATTCTACATTCTAAAGCTGTTTGTGAAACTCTGCCAAGGTCTCAGTGACCTTGCTGATTTTACTGAAACAGTCAGCGGTTCCCACTGCGGCCTAGTTTTGCTACTTATGCTAAGGCTTTCAGAATAGGCTCTGCTCGTACAGCTGCTAAGCCATTCTCCAACAAGTGGGAGTACCGAATGTCTTTTTAAGTTGAACTCAAGCAGCGAGTGCTTGCTGATGATCTCTCTGTGGCCCCGTTGGGTGCTCAGCGGTCACAGGTCAGCACAGGGTGGCTCTGCAGAGCCCTCGCTGCAGGAGGCAGGTCAGAGGCGTCAGGATGCACCGATGCTGCGGGTACGTCACCAGGGAGGAGCAGGATTGTTTTGAATCCTTCCAGTGTTAAACTGTGCCTTTCACACCAGCTGAATTAGACCAAAGGTGTTGAGATTGATCTGGAAGTTAGGAGGTATTTATTGGGGTGTGTGTAGAACAACTGGTTTAATACTTTACTGTGCTAGTGTGTCTGCTCAGGTGTCTCTGTGATGCACACACACACATGCAGTTTTGAGAATGGCCCCAGCACATTTCTCATTCCTGCATCTGCTTGCCAATGTATGTTTTAAACATGCATCGAGCAAGACTTTGCACACCAAAAAGAAAGCCTTGCAGGTTGTGTTTCCATGGGAGGGGAGGGATCTTCTCTTTCTGGTTCACTATAATTTGTTCGAAAGTGAACTCTCTTGACTGGTTTTTGTGTGTGCAATGGTGTACATGGGTTTCCTATGCCTTTTTTTTTTTCTAATTTCTGGCATTTTATAGGCTTCATTTTCATAGACCTGGTATCGTCAGACTGATCTGTGCTTCAGTGCTGTTTATATAGTGTGTAAAATCATGTAGCCTCTTACAGGCAATGCCATCAATTCTGCATCTGGTGTTTTCTGAGCTTTTCCTTGCCCACCGCCCCTTGTAGCCGAAGCGCTGTGCCCCTTGCAAGGGGGAAGAGCCATGGGTGCAGCTGGGAACCGCACAGCCATAGCTTGCCATCGATATGGGGCAAGCAGGCGGTGTCTAAGTGCAGAAATCCTCAGTGTTATCGTCACTTGTGTGTTCACCTTGTTTGCTTGTGCCTTTGGAGGAGCAGGAGGCTCCAGGGTAAAAAGGCATGAGCGTTGGGACTGTGGGGGGAATGGGCATTTAATCACCTGGGAAAAAAGGTCTTCTACATAATATTTGGGCACATCAGGTGCTCAAACACACAGCGGGGCCATGTCTTAGAGTCCTGTTCTCCTATGATCCCTCGGGTGCCGCATCGCACTGTGAAATGACTGTTTAAACATACCTTGCCTCCTTTTCCTCATGCCCTCAGAAGCATCTCCCCATGTAGGATTACAAGGTAAAGACGACGCAACCTGTTTTGTTTGAAAGTGTTGGAGGTTTGGTGCGCACAGTGAAGTGGGTATTGCCGCTCTTATTCCTTACTGCGTACGTGGTGCTTTTTCCATCTTCAAAGCATTTTCCAGCCATGAACTAAGAGCGCACACATTAACTGAGAGCTCACACCCCTCCTGAAGCAGCTGATGCTGGGCACATCCCAGGAAAAAACTTCCAGAATGTGACACACCACTTTAGATGCAAATAAAATGACGCTGTATTTCATCAGCTCTATTAAAAGTACTTAAGTAATTGAATTAACGAAACTTTTAAAAGCCTTTAAGAGACAAATGTGGTACACACCTTCCTTCTCACTTTTTTTTTTTCTTATTTTCCCCATTTAATGTCTTCGGTTGGCTTTTTTATTTGTTATCTTACTGTTTGCTTTTCGCTGTGTGGTTTTGCTGGGTTGGTTTGTTTGTTTGGAGGGGTTTTGTGTTACAGTAGCTGATCTCTCTACTTCACAACATTGGTACTGTTACAGGTTCTGCGGCAAAGTGTCATCTGCAAAACAGCATGAGTATGATGGGAGTACCTCATCTTTCATGTTAATTTTTACAAACATTGGTGTTTTGTTCCCATTGTGTTCATTCACCTTTGGTGTGTGTGCCTGCCTTGCCTCCTGGACTGCGCTCTCCTCTTACATCTTCAGCCTAATTTCCCATCTTCATGTGAACCTTCACACTCCTCTGCCGTCCTCCCAGCTGTGGATGTCCAACATCCAGCCCCTCTGAACCCACGTTGGCTTTGTTTTTCTCCCACCATCCCTGTAGCCAGCCTGGGTATTTCTCCCTTTTTTCCCTAAAGCTTTTCCTTGAGCAGGGCCAGCCCCTTCCTAGGCAGACAGTCCAGGTGAGCTGGGATGAGATGACTTGCTCTGCACAGGACAGAAATATTGTCCAGAGCAATGTGCTAAGCTCGCTCACTCTGCCTGTTGGGAAAACAGTGGCCCCAGAGCTGTTGTATCTAGCTGATGTCTTTGGTTGACTTCAGTGTGGTAAGATGCCACCGATGGACCTTTCTGCTCCAGACACTCCCCGATCAGCAGATAGACAGGACTGTCTACAGCCAAGGCAGTAGTTCTGTGACACCCAATTTCCAGCCCAGTTTTGTGGGTTTTTTTCAGGCTAAAATTATAACATTTTGTTCGCAGCTCACTTTTCTTGCACTCTTTGCTTTTTCAGGTGTGGCAGATGAAGAAGCCTTTGCTGAGGAGTGCAGACGGAGGGGACAACACGCTCTGCCTTTCCAGCCCACCAACCCTCGCCTGCTGAAGTCTCACAAACCTGCCAGTTCCCCCAAATATGCCTATCATTATAATAGCGATGAGGTGGAAGAACAAGATAGAAGCCGGGTTACAAGCAGCTTGGAGACCCCTTTTTATTTATCAGGTGTGCACAAGCGTGTTGATGAGAAATGTGCAGAAAAGGATCCATCAGATAGTCAAAAGCCAAAACCAAAAAGCCGAGCAAAAGGTTATTGCTGTGTGTTGACTTAATGTTAGCTCCCCGGTAGGAAATAAACGGCATCTTGTGTGCCTTCATCCTGCATTAGTTCTGCTCTTCCATTTAGTCGGGATTCACAAATGCCCTGGGATATTCAAGGTTCCAAGGCAAATATTGTTATGCTGCTGAAGTGCCCATGCTCTTTGTTCTTAGAAGTGAAGGCCTTTTAGAGATTAACTAATCACAATACTTTGCACATCGTTTACTTAAATTGTGCTTGGCTTCCTTGCCGAAGGAGAAGTTCAGCACTTGACATTATTTCTGGAAGCTGCAGTTTTAGGCACCTAAATCCTAATAGAGAAGGCTGAGACTGTTCAGGCAAACATGGAAGCATGGCAATTGTCCCAGTTATTTTTGGAAGTAATTAGTCCTTTGATATATTTCCTGACTGTAATGTTTTGGCAATGTAGTCCAGAGGCTATCTTGGACAACAGAGTCCTCATAACTACTTGATTTAATTTGAACCTGTGGTCAAAGATCACCCAGGACTGCCAGGACAGGTTTTTCCGAAACATGAAGATGCCTTTCTACTTGGATGCCCAAATCAAGGGCCCTTCTCAGTAGTGCTAAATTAGGTGAAGTGCTGGAAAGTGTGAGCGTATGAGGCACCTCAGGGTAAAAAACAGCACATGGAAAACATGCACTGTGCCCCAAAACATGTGCTCATGTACCCCCAGGGTTGTACCAACTTCCACTGCACTTATGAGCCTTTGAATCTAACACTGTCTTCTGTATGGAAGACCTAAAGATATTGTGTGCGATGACAGCTTATAAAAATAGAAATGTTCAGATAAATGTCTTCCTGATCAGTTGCTGGAAGCCTTAGGGATGACCAAGTTGAATCTTCTTTTTTTAAATTTAAAATTTCTCTACAGAAACGTGATTGTAGTTTGAATGTAACCTTTGAGTTCTGCATTTGGAGACTTGAGATGCTCTGCAATCATAACCATACTTTGTTTCCAAAGAGCATCTGAGTTTGACACGCACCTTGCAATTTTTTGGAGCAATTTTTAAGATTGCTTAGGACTTTTTGCTGTGAATCTATTTGTGCTCCAAGATGCACAAATTTGCAATTAAAATGAATTTCCAGAAGTATTTACGCAATCACAAAATCCTCTCTTCTACCAGTAGATTTTGAGTTGCCATAAAAGATTCAGGGTGAAAACTTGATTGCAGTAAGACTAAGATTTTTACTGTTGCTTTAAATATTTTGCCTACTGTTCCTCTGATGGACAGGGCTGCTGAAGAACTGGTCGAGTCAGTCATAAAAACCTACGTGAGTGTCTTAATCCCTCCCTGGGACGTTTGTGCACGAGCCCTGGCCAATAACGCCCTTCTCCTTCATGGGTGTTCACCTCTGCCAACTGCCTTGCCCAACAAGCAGGCTTCACCAGCACAGCTCTGTAATTATGTAGACCACTTAATTGCTCCTGCTTGGCTTCTCGTTGATCACTGCAACAGCTGCCGTGCTTACACGGGCCAGCGTTGGGCAAAAATAGCATCTTTTGCTGTCTTGGTCCAACGCCGACTCACTTCAGTGGAAAATAAAGTTCAATGGTCTCGACTCAGGTGCTGTTCCACCTCGAATCAGATGGTTCTGGCACCGCTGGCATGTGGCAGTTTTAGATGATGTCCCAGTTGGAGCACCTCAAGCAAATCCTCAGTCGTTAATGATTCACCTGCAGTGAAACGGTTTTCTGTTCTAAGAGTATGAATGTTTGAGTTTTAATTTATAAGTCATTAACAAATTTAAATGAAGGAAAGGGGGATGGGTTTTATCTTCACTACATGGTAGGAATGGCTCTGGAAGTGGCCGTCTCTCTCTAGCGTCCAAGGAGAAAGGCTGGCCAACTCATTTAGACTGGCAACCGATATCCAAAGGTGAGATGAATCCTCTCCTTAGCCAGGATTTCCAGGTGTTATAATGGGTTTTTAATGAAAAATAAGAATTAAGTTTGCTTCTTCATCTAGCTGACACATTGCATTTTAGTAGAAATTGTGCTGGGTTTCCTACTGTTCATGGTTTCATAACAGCCTTTAGAATAAAACTTCACCTCTTGTGCTCCGAAGTTGCTGCATATCTCAAACAGTCCTCTAGCCCCAAACAAGTAATTCTTTAAAAAGAATTCACATCCTAGAAGTAATGTACTCCATGACTGTAGGATGTATGGCTGACTGGTGATATCCAAGTTATAACAAAGTGGTATTTATGCCAACTGAGACCTGGAGGTTGCAGCCACTAATGGTAGGGGTAGTGGTAAATACACCCCAAAATCTGCTTCTCTGGATTTGGGAGTTTTGATCTCTATGTAGCATGAATGATTGAAATGCTGGATTGTTAAAATACTGAAAAATTACTTTATATCAAAGATCATTATTTGCAAGATAATATTGCAAGGTTTGCTCTTCCTTTTGAATTAAATAGCTTGCATTAACCTGAAGCTTAACAACATTAATAATTCATTTTTTTGCTGCATTTTCATCCACTTGCATCCCTGAAAAGGAAACCACTTTAAAAGAACAAGCCTAACTAATCTTGATCCTTTCCTCCCATGGATTCTTCTGCTGGAAAGTTGAGCTATTTGTGCTTTATTACATCTTTAAGGCAATTTCCATTCTCTTTACTGACATATGGTTTCCTGAATTACACATTACTAACTAGTAAAATCGATGTGCTTCGTTATCCAAACTAATTACTTTATAATTCCCTCACAGACCTGTATTCGGGCACATAATGGAAAGAGAAAGGAAAGCAAAGCCCCTCGTTTCTGTGGAAACCTAATACACGAGGCATGCTGGAGGTGTAGAATTGGGAGGGAGCTCACCCTCCCTTTGCTCCACGTCCCCTGGCTGTAACTGTGCGTCAGTGGGAAGGGGCAACAGCCCCACTCGTCTGTGGGCAGAACGTTGGAAGATCGGCTGGTGGATTTGGAGGCTGGCTTGTTGTTCCCTGGCTTAGCCAGAGCTGCCTCCATGCATGTTTGTTTGGCTGCTAGTAAGAGAGCATCCCGTTAACCGTTTGCTTCTTATAGAAGATGGCTGGGTTGCACATGGAAGGGCTTCCAAGGCTACATAGCCTTGCAAGCTTTTGCTTACTGTGTGGAAGCAGAAGCTCGGGCTCTATTCAGTAATAGTATTACCTTAACTAATATTAGGCAAGCAGGTTGTATCTGGCTTTGGTATGTTCTTGTAGTAATTCTAGGCAGAATTGGTAATGAAAATAGTATGGTGAGCAAGCCTGAAGTAAGGCCCGAGTAAGTCACTAAAGCTTTTCAGTTCCCTAAAACATCAAAATTGGGATTACATCACTGGGTTGGCCAGTGAAACTGGAGAACTCACCCCTTGGATTTAACAGTTCGGGTAATTAAATAGTGGAGCAGCATACCTAGACGGGGTGGGATGTTTTGTCACCTCAAGTCTTTATGTAAAGGCGGGTTTTCTCTCCGCAGTGTTCTGTGGCATGGGCAGGAGCTGTGGGTGCGATGAGAGAATTAGTAGGTCAGATTGTGGTATGTGTTGGGCTCGGGCTGAAAGGAGGGAATGTGAAAGTGTAGTGTAAAGCTGTAATTGTAAATTGAGTCACACATATGAAATTATACTGAAGCAGTGATTTGGGATGGGTTTTTGTAATGGCATATGCAAGTGGGGTCAGTCTAAAATAACAGATTGTGACTGCAACTCAGAAGTAAGCTATCTACCTTTCAAATAGCAATTTGTTGTTTTGACTAGAGAGATTCTAAGAGCAGAAAATTAGAAAGCACACTACAGAACCTGATTTGCATATGCCCTGCTGCCATGTTAAAGCTCTGTGTGCATGTTGGAGCCATGACTGCTTTCATGGTTTGAAGAAGGGCAAAAGAATGGCTGCAATCTTAGCAGTTTAGTAGATCTTGAAAATCATTTTCTTTGGGATTTGAGCAGAAAACATAAATCACTGTCACCCCCAACCTCAGTGCTTCAGAACCTGAAAGTAGAAGGAGGCTCCTCTAAAGTCTTCATCTTTGCAGGAGATCTTTTATAAAAATCAGGCCAGGGCCTTTATTACTGACTGATGTTGGTCGAGAAGTGGCAATTCCTCATTTTAATGATGGGTTGAGACTGAACACCTTGTTTCCTTCTGCTGACTCCTACACTCCCATTTGCTGGCAGAAGGAAGGTGGAGCAGACCTGTGGCTACCCTCTGCATCCCGGTAGAGCAGGCAGGTGTCAGGCAGGGCTGGAAGAAATAGGATGCCACAAATAGATTGGGTAAGAGTGTTTTCCCCAAGACACTTGACCCTCTGGGTCAATCGCTTGATGTGCACACCTCTCTTGCAGCTGCCGCCTGAGAATGTGACAAGTTTCATAGTCATTGACTGAACAAACCTGTGACTTTGGGAGGTGCAGGTGTCAGAGAAGTAGGAAGCCAGAAGGAAAGTCAATCTGGGACCCAGCAAAGAGATTTGCCAATTTGTTTTGATCCTTGCTGAGTGGCTGAGAGAGTTGCTACAAGTGTTGTTGGAAGTTGTTGTTAGTCTTCAGCAGCTTTTTGAGAGCTGGAATAGCTTCTGTGCTCTTTACTGTTCTTCTGGACATAGAATAGAGCAGAATCAGAAGAGAGCATCTGAGCATCTACTCAGAATAGAGCAGATGATATCAGAAGAGTGGGTCAGCAGATGTGGTTTGTTTTAGACAAGAATTATCCAGCCTGCAAAACAGGTTAAATTCCAAGTGGTGTGGATTCTTACTTCATCCATCTCTGTGCCTGGCAGCCGACAAAAGCAAGAATGTACCAAATTAGGCTGATTTCTGTCTGCATTTGAGTGAATCTTTTCTCCAAATGTCAAAGCTTGGGAAAACTCTCAGCAGGCTGTCCTCCCCCACCCTTCCCTAAGACTCTCTGTCTTAATGTCATGCATTTCTAGAGTTTAAATAGCTAACAATTGCTTCTAAGGGTAGAAATTCGAAAAGCCCATCTCCAAGGCCAGAACTGTTTGGCTGAAGCCAGTCCAGCCAGGCACTATGTGAAGTCTCCGTGCCTGCTTTATGATACTGGCGCCTCACCAGGACACAGTTCACTGCAAATTAATCAAATAGTAATGGGACTGCTGCTTTCTAATTCAGATTTTGTTCTCTTGTGACTTCAGGGCTAGTCTTGTAACCAACGTAGCTAAATATGCTTTTAATTAGTGTTGGTTGAAGTATTCAAGTGAAATAAGCACCGAAGGGTTACATCTTCAGTGTGCAATTTTTCTTTTTACTAGCAGCTGATTCACTTGTTCGGGTCAGGTTTTTGGTCTTTATGACCCAGCATAGCATCACTGACACCAACAGACTGGCAAAGTTTGACCTCTACTTTCTTCTTACATAGGGGTAGAAAAAGAAATGGTTGAGAGTGAAATTATTTATCACAGCAGGCTCGAAACAGAAAAGACCTGGCAGTTTTCTCTTGAGGAATACTCTATTTGTGCGTTATCTCCTACTTCGGCCAATCTGTTTCTGTGTGTCAGTGATAACACTTGAAAGATTTCCACTTTTCACTCTTATCATTCCAGAGGCTGGTAGGAGACCATGTTGTCAAATGCCCAACTATCTTCATAGCACATTATTTTAACATTTGAGTTGTTTCATTTAGAAGACAATGAAGTATGTGACGTTCATTTCAAGTTGTAATTTACATTGACTCACAATATTTTTGAGCAAGAGTTGCTAGAATTGCTTTCAAAATCTCAAAGATTTTAAGAAAGAGAACCGTTGCAAAAGAGAAAAGTGTTATGATATAAAATGGCAGTTTCAAATGAGATCATGCCTGTATGTGGAAGCCTTTAAAAAATACTGACAGTGTTTTGAGAATGAAAAATGGGAAAATGATGAAGCTAATTAAACCTGTTAGGGTTTAATGATCCTTTCCCAAATGTCTGTGTTAGTATTTCATAGTTGTTACATGAACTAGTTCTGATCAGCTGATATGATGCTGTTTTTCCCTCCAGTAAAGGGAAGAATCATTTGAATAACACCCTTTGGATGACGGATTCTCAAGAGTCAGCGTGTCCCTTCCGCCTCCATTGGCCTCTGTGGGAAAGCAAAGAGGTGCTTGGGATGTATCCCTCACAGAAGTAAATTAAATGCTGAGGGATCCTATTTTTGACAATGTATAGGTGACCGAGGGGCTGACATTGAAGTAAACTTTATGGATGGAGTTCTTAATTAGGAATTGTCCATGAACTGTCCGTGGGGACAGGATTGTGGCTCGGAAGGGTGTCAGGGTGCAGGCAAAACACAGTGTCACCTGCAGTTCTGCAAAGCACTGCCAGTTTTCCTCTTCCTTAAACAACAGAACTGGTTTCCCCTCTAACTTTGCACAGGCTAATCACTCATGGCAGAATTTCTAAATAAATACCCCACTTCTTGACTCAGATGATTACAAAAGATGAAGTCATGCTGTTGATACAATGTAGGAGCTAGAGCGATAACCTGGGAACTGTTTCCCTTTGCTACAAGGGAGTGTGTTTCCTCTAACGCGCAAGGTTTTGATAAGCGATTTTTAGCCCAAAAACTACCTCGTGGTTCTCCCTAAGTCTTAAACTGAAGAACTGCAGTTCCGCTGTGGGTACAACCCTACCTGCGCTTGGGAGGAGATCTGCTTAGGAGCTGACTTCAACCATGGCGTAGCCTTAGTGCTCCTCTGACCTCCCACCGCTTCCTTTTCCCGTCTTCATTTTGCTATTGGTGCTAACCTGATGGAGAATGAGGTGCACTGGCGATGTGGCTTTCTCAGGGTCACATATGCCTGCAGATGGAATGGGGAATATAAATCTGTTTCCAGACGGGCAGAACTGGACCCTTCATGGGCCGTTCCTCTGCCTCTCTCAGCTGGCTCCTCCGCTCCAGACTGGCCCCGTTCACTGGGCTGTGTTGTTCCCCGTGTCAGAGCACCACTGAGCTATGAGATCCCGCCAGCTATCTCGAAGCATCAGAGGATGATTATCTGAGGGAAATGTTTGCTAGCTTCAGGTTTCGATTTACAAGTGCGCTTGGTGTTGTTTCCGCACAGTTCACTGTCTGCTAGCAAGTTGCATTTTACTGCAAGTTTGGAGGAAAGAATGAGATGCAGAGCAAAACCTGGTTTTTATGCATCTTCGTGGCGGGGGGGAATAATTGGGATGATGATCATGTGGCTGGAAGCTTGTGCCTACTGAACCTGTAGCAGATAATTGTTGCTTGAACTGAATACTTCCATGTGCCATTGGGACTGCAGTAGAATATAACCTATGGTGCATAGTTAAGCATGAGCAGGCTGATGACCTGCATATGAAATGCATATTGGTAAACACTGAGCACCTTCTTATTTACTCAGGATTGTCAGCACTCCCTAGTCTTAAAATGGAAATGCAAATATTGTGGTACCTCTGACTACTCCGAGCAGGAAATGCGAGTACTTAACTAGCTCCTGCTATATAAGCCTTATTTATTGCTTCTATTTTGAGAATTATTCTGGTTTTGCATGTGCTCTAATTTTGAAGCTTTTCCTGAATGGCTTTGAAGTCTTTTGAAAAAGTTCTCCAGGTCTTTTCAAACTTCAAAGATTGATAGTGTTTTCTTTGTATCCTATATAAGGGATATAGTAGAACTGGGGATAGAGTAGAACTGATCATTTATAAAAACCAAATGCATTAGAAAGCCAGACCTTTTCTTTAAGATTCCTTAAACTAGGGGTGTCAAACTCATTTTCACTCATTACATTTGACTGTTTGAAGGCAACCACGAGGCTAATGTGACCTGTGGTGAGAATAAGTTTGACATCCCTGCCTTAAACCATTCAGAGAACGTGTGCTTTTTCTAGGGGGAAAAAAGTCCATGAATGCTGTGAATAGTGTTTTACAAGCCATGTTTCCTCAGGATACAAAGAAGGCAGCAAGAGGAGGAAGCAGAAGCAGAGAGAGGAACAGAAGAAGAAGAAGTCAACCAAAGGGAGTTACTAAAATGGACTTCTTTGCCATGCCAATACCTTTATAATAATGATGACTTAATGTTATATTTGAGCACACCTCTTTTGTGTATATTTTTTGATTGTTCACACTGCTAGCAAGGAAGTGACTCATGTTTAAAACTGTACTAAAAATTGCACTATGTTATTCTTTTTAGTTTCACGGAGTGGCTTTCTTGCCAGTCAGGTTAGGGAATTCGAATGAGGCTGATCTTGGTTAGAAGTGTGTTACGTTTGAAGATGGGAAAGCGTTGCAGAATTTCTTACCTCTTCCTTCCCTGGGACTAAAACGACTCTAGTCTAGTGTTTGTTTATTTGTCTTGTAGGATATAAAGGGTTGTGCAAATGCCTCTTTCTTTGGTCACTCTGGCATCAACATAAAGCCTGTTGAAAGAAGAGTCCTATTTGCTCATGTCATTGGGAATGGGATTGAGGCATGAGCTCTTTTAGGGTAATTTATGCAAGCTTAATAAGTGACTTTTACGGTTGGGTTTTTTTTTTCCCAAGCTGGGCAGCAAACATTTGTCCCAGCTATTAAAATGTTCCTTCATTTTAAATTGTGTCATGAAGTTATCTACTCTGATTTTAAGAAACTTAGTGTAATGATGGTCTCCTGTAAGCACTCCTACTGATTTCCATAAGCATAGTTGACTCCTGATGAATCATTTAGTGAAATCATTCCTTATTTTAAAAGGTTATTTTCAGAACCTAGAGACAAATGATCTAAGTGCTACTTTAAAACTGCTCTTTGTTTCTGCTGAGTAGGTTTTAGATAACATTTTTTCAGCATCTGTATAAGATTTTATCAAGTTGTTTCCGCAAAGAACTTACACCTTTATGTATGAAAGCATTTCGCATCGGTTTTATTGCAGGACTAATTTTTTTTTAGCCTGAAAAGATGTTTTCAGTTTAAAAGAAATATTATTTTTTTGGCAAGATTACTTCCTTGCTACCCATACTTGTCTCATGTGCATGACACATTGCTTCTCTTAACCTGTTAGTTTGTACAGAGCCCTTCTGTTGCCTTAAGCATTTATAATACCTGCATGTTTCTTGTCAGTATGTCGCCTCCTCTTTTTAACCTCCAGATAGGAGTTAGCAGCTTATGGTTTTGTTTTGTTTGTCTTTCTTTTGCCAATACATTGTTGCTGTAACAGACTTAAACCTGGCAATATTGAAAGTCCATGTTCCTGGAGAAACTTACTCATCTTAACGTTTAAAAGATGTAGGAATGCACATAATGGTGTAAGGAAGGAGCTAAACACAAAAATCAAGTCTGTATTCTAGCATAGTTTGATACAACAAATTCTGGTGTCTCTGGTATCTGAACAGTTTAGCTTCAAATGCTTACATTACCCTGTGTAACCCTATGCAAACATATAACCATATGTGAACTCTGTTAGGGTATTTAAATTATAGTTAATATGAAATAAGACTGAGTACCAGTTTTATGTCACTTAAGTACCACATTTTTGTTTTGTGCAGTGTTACTAATATTTTAAAATAAAGAAAATTATCCTTTATACTTTGTCCTCTTGCACTGTACTGTAGACTAGAGCTGGCATCACTTGGTTGTGTTTAGTTTCACTTAAAGTTTAGGCTGTAAGCACAGGGGAGGGAGTTGACATTCACAGAACGCCCACAAGCATACGGAGTTATTCCTTTTGCTAAATCCATGAGCGAGTCGATACAATCCCTGTGTGAAATGGCTGATACTGGAAAATGAGGTTTCTTTCTGGCTGGAAACATGACTATAAGAAATATACCTCAAGAAGACCTTGCACATTTGCCGTGCAAGGAACATTGATTCTCAATAATACACAACACTGTGAATTGCATCGGGTTTTGTACACTTTCCATATGTGGGAGAAGTCCCCCCAGTACATATGCCAATTTTAAGCTGTTAGTGTTCCTTATTTCTTGGGAAAATGGTGAATGCTTTGGAAAAGCAGGGGAGGTGGAGGACAGGAGAGGTGGCGCTCGCGTAGGACTGGTCTCCTCCATACTGGGAGCAGCCTCACGTCATCGGACAGGGTGGCTCCGGATCAGGAATGTGCCTCCATGAGTTAGAGCAGACCTGGATTTGGGTACATAAATATCTTCTTGACTCTGATCCCTGTGCTAGGAGGAGGGTAGAGCATTAATTAGTTAGGAGACTTGAAGGTAGGCTCTAATATAGTGAGGAAATCTGTCTCACCAAGGGCATCCTTATCCCACCGGGAGGGTGCTGGTGTGCTTGGGGCTGGGCTCCTACACCCCATGGGGAGAAACTCCTGGGAAACACAGAGGCCCCTGAGGAGGGAACAACGGGAATAATCTTTCCTGTAACTACCTTGTATCTGCCTAAGCTTGCCCAGAAATTAAGAAATGTGGGCCCATGGCCATTGAGCCTAATTCCTGCCTTCTCAGCCTGGATTCTGGATTTTTTTCTTGTCCTTCATGTTTTTACCTCCTGGATTTTAGCTTAAGGGTCATCGCTTAACTGAGCAGCATGGAGCAGGGCTGACAGCCTGGGTGTAGCACTGTGCTCGTGTGGCTATACCGCTTGCAGGACATCCTGGACGTGGCGCCGCATCTGCCACGTATGTACGAGCAGGCACGTATGTGACGTCTGGTATCCCAGGGCATCCGTCTGCCGAAGGTGAGGACTGCATGATGATATGGTTACTTAAAGTATGTGTCGGGGCAAGAAAAATGCAGGTGGGCGTGAGACAGCACAACTGATAACAGATGATGCTGGCCCAAGAGTGGTTGTGATGAATAAATGTATTGTGAAAGCTGGGAAAAGATTGCTGACCATCCTACAACACTTCTGTGGAAGAGCTGAGGACAGAAACAGAGCTACTTTGAATACAGACCTGACGTGGTTTATGAAACGTATTGCAAAATGATTCTTTACAGAGCAGATACCTGGGCTCAGAGACCCAAAATGTATCCCGTGAGAAAATTAAGTTATTACAGTAGAGAATAGTTGGGTAACAGCATAATTAAAATGATACACTGAAAACAAACCAATTTTATCGTAAGATAGTGGGACATAATCACAAACAAACAAAATATTGCTAGATAAGGGTTCCTGTTCCTCACTTGCAAGCTGCCACTACAAAAATGGTTCGAATTCAGTTGTTTTACCACACCTTTCCGAGATGTGCACCACCTGCTCTTTGAACTAAGGTTTGGGGAGACTTTGATCCCAAATAAATGATCTCAGAGAACGCAGGTGTCAAAATGATAAAAATGTATTTTTCAGGCTTTTACCCAGTCTCTGCTCGGTGCTGCTGCTCACCTCGGTGGGCAGCTGGCAGACCTGTAAATCCTACTTCTAGATGCAATACAAAACTCATTTTTTCTCTGCCAGCTTGGCTGCCTTTACAGAGACTTGCTTTTTTTTTCCCAAAATTCAGAATAATCTCATGATACTTTGTATGTATTTGTTGAAATAACATACTGAAAAGATGCTTCTTTTAAAAAGAAGAAAGTCAGATACCTGGAAAATGTATAATGATCATTAGGGAAGCACCAAAGTGCCTGTTTTCCCAGCCATGTCTGAAATGTATGACTTGCGCCCCCTTGTTCTTCAGGAATGTTCCAAGACATGTGCCATCAAACTGGTGCCTGTCAAGTGGTGGGATTAGCTTGTTACTATATTGAATGTCAATGTTTTATTCTGCCTATATAGAAATATATTGATTCCATTTTTTTCCTTCATTTTGTGTGCCAGTTGCACCGGATTGTTTATGCCTGGGATGCTCAAGTTAGTCCTTCCTGCATTTCAGATCTCAGTTCTCTTCCTTTGTGTGCAGTCCTGCTCCTTTATGTCCAAACTTAAATGTTAGTGCTCTCTCATGTTACCTTGCCTGGGGAGCACCTTACTCCCCTATAAGTCACATATCTTTTTGGGAGTGGTACAATTGCTCATGATTAGGTATATTCTCCCCTTCCCAATGACCAGGCCAGAATCCGGTCTTTTTATCACTATTTGCAAAACTTTGCTCATCGCTACCTGTAGCACTGAAAACTAGGCAAGGCAAGACAATTTTCCTCTCCACTGATAAGGATTAAAACAAGGCACTTAAAGCCATAGACAGATGCTCAATTTTAATAAATGTTCATATTTGAAACTGTGATCAATTCAGCTGCCCTGTGTCAGCACACTTGGACTTCTCACGATTTTTTCCTAGCCCCAAAGGATTAGGTGGGGTGTTGGGAAGTGTCAGGTTCATTAAGTACCTTGTTGGTGCCATCTTGGCCACCAGCTGTTAACTGCTGACAGTGGGAGCTGCACTTCCAAAGTGGCTGAGCTGACATGAGATGACATTTCCAAGTGGGTAGGTTACCTTGCTGCTGTCATCACAACCAGCAGACACTACTCATGTCATTTGTCACATCTTGAACTACAGCATCAAGTATCCCAGACTTTCCTTCCGACTCTTCCAGGAGGCCTCATGTTGTCACTGCAAAGCCGGCCCAAAAAGCAAGAGGTGAGTGTGAGAGGAAGCTCAAAACACATGCTCTCTTAATGAGTCTGGATGCTTTGATTTCAGGGAAAAGTCTCCATATCCGCCTGGAAGTGATCACAGATTTTCTAGGATGTCTCCAAGGAGGGAACAGGACCTCACCACACTGGCTGGATGTTTAATTGCATCTCTTCAATGCCTGTTTCCATTGGCATGCACATACACCTTTCTACTTAAACAGGATACATAATTTTTTCCATCCCTTGTTTGGGAAGAGCTCATCCTTCAGTCAATGCAGAATGTGTTGCTTGTTCTTTAGGCTGCTGGTGGTTACAAGTTAATGAATTCTTATGATACGAGAAGTGGGTTTTTTTTTACATTATCTCAGTATTAGAGAGTTACAGTTGGGAAAATTTCTTTAACTTAAAAAGCAAAAGTTACTTCCAGGTTTCTAAGGTGAAAGATAACAGGGAAAAATGGTAGATCACTCCAAAGCCAGTAGGAAAATATGCCTCTTAAATGTATTAGGTTGAAACTTATGAAATAAATGTTCCTGCCTGATTTTTGGAGTCCCAATGTGTGACATCTTTGGAGGCTGTAATATGTGAAGCTGAGCAGTGCTGATTACATATTGCTATGTGAAGCCAAGAGACAGGTTGGAGCTCCTTTAACAGACTGCACGCTCAGAGCTGGGCACGGAAAGGAGCAAAAGGAGACATTGAGGAGCACTGAGCTGCCGCTTCCCACGGCACCGGGAAGGGACAATCGCCAAAGGTACACAATGTGATCTTGGCAGCAGATGCAAGCCACAACCTGCCACACTGGTGGTGGTGTGACAACATGAGTTTTACTGCTTCAGGATTCCAGGCAAGGAGGTAACCAGCGCTAGAGCCTTCCCTGTGCTGTGAGTCACGCTTTATACCCATAAAAACAATTTGTCAGCTACCTGGCCCACTGTCCTGTCTTTGATGGAGACTAACAATGGATGCCAGGGGAGAGCACAGGAACAGGCTCAGCATGTAATTATACCTCACCAGAATGTTTTCCCAACCACGGCACTTTGTGGGTCAGAGGCTCCTGGATCCAGAAATGGTTTTTCTGTTGCCCAGTATTTTTTAACACTGACTTTTTTGGTTGCCTGTTAACCTTGAAAATTGCTCAATACCCAATGTCCTATGGCAAGGGATTCCTCACCTGACTGTCAGGTAAAGAGATACCCTCTGTGTTTTAAACCCCTCTCTTGCAAGCTTCTTTTATTTTCCTTCCCTCCTCCCTCCTGACATTGGACCGGACAGTGAACAGCGCATCCTTATTCACCTTTTCTGTGCCACTCATGATTTTACACATTTTGTTCACATCAGTGTTCGATTAACTCTTTTATGGCTCAAGAGGTCCAGCATATTGAACCATTCCTCACAGAAAAGCCATTTCCTACCCTTGATCACCCTCTCAGTTAGGTTAGGAAAGCACATTGTCACTCACAGCACCTGTCACTCAGCTCCTTGAATTGTGATGACCACTCAGATGAGGATGATGAGCATTTGAGCAACTTGCTAATAACCCGTTATCAGTCTGACAGAAAGAGAAAAAGGCCACGCAGAGCCCAGGACACAGAAAGAGCAGACCCACATTTGAGATCCAGCTCCGATGCCCTCGGTCCCACCAGGCTCCCACGGGCTCTGGAATGAGAACGCATGAGCTCATGGCAGTGATGGTATCTCCAGAGTGTGGTCCCACGCACCTTCACCCTCCTTCCCGCCCCCTCAGATGGAATCGCGTCATGGGACATTCCTTGGTGGGTGATGGGATGTGCACCTCCTGACTCAGGCACAGCTCCTGCCGCCGCTTGTTGTTCCTCGGGCTGTTTCTAACTCTGCTTGGCTGGCAGGACACGGACTGTGGAGTAAGCGTTTTATTTTAGGAAGCACCTGGTGTTACCACTGTCAGTTTTCCTGTTCTCACGGAGAACCGCTGTCGGCTGTATGATCCCTGCTAACCAGAGAGACGGGTCCGGTGACCTCGGGAAGAGACTTTGCTCCTGGTGTGACGCATCCCTCCAGGCAGTGCTTGGAGATGCGGGCAGTGCGACTCCACGCATCCCGGATTTCTGCAGCACTGCCCAGGGCAACACGACAACTTTTGCATTTCCAACCCCTTTTTTCCAACGTGCAGCTGGTATTTCCGTCTGTAGCAACCTGTGATTTCCCTATTCCCCTCAGTATCTTTTGTGCAGGGACAGCTGTGTGCAAGTGTTTGCTTACTGGGTTTTAGGGTCGCTGACGTCATTTGGGAAATCTTAAATGACTGGGTCATTAGTTACGAGGAAACACCAGTCATGGTAGGGAGGATCCAGAGAGATGGGAGGTGCATCACATCAGACACTGACTCTTAAATGCAAAGTCAAAACTGGCCCATTGATCTAACCCCCAAAAGGCTGTGTCAGGATTTGCCAAAGCTCAGTGTGTCTGGCTCTGCAGTTCTGGTTCAGATCCAGCTCCACTTTAAATATGATTTTGTCCAATGGGTTTTTGATCTGAGTGTCTACACAGGCTCGAGTGACAGGTAACCTCTGCTCACTGTACCTCTCCTCCAGCAGATAGCCCTGCTGCGGTTTGCAGGAAGGTTTTTTTGGGTGCACCTGAGCCTATGGCCTCATTTTCCTCAGCAGGATTCAAGTTTGGTGGTGGTGGTTTTTTAATCAACAAAATGATGTACCTTGGAACCACAGATTTTTTCTATCATGAATACTTAGGAAAATATTGTTCAGCTCATGTGTAATGCAAGTCTCAGGTTGCGTTAGGAGATGGGATGTGATAGAACATGATGGTAATGACTCACCTCACATCATGTTTTATTGTGATGTGTCAGCTGAGAAAGCTAGAGAGCTCTAGGTGTTTTTACCAGCCCAATTATGAAACAATCGCTGGTTCATACAGAGATTACAAAGTTTTTCCTGGGATAGTTAGCAGATAGGTTTAGGTCTGCGGTTTAGCAATGTTTTGTTTAAGTTCCTAACAATGAGCTGCCTCAGAATCTATTTTCCATCCAGAAAAGTCATCAGTCTCTTGTTAACAAGGGCTGACCTTGCTCAAAAACTCGAGTCATTAGGACAAGACTGTCTCTCTTGGCAGAGGGGAACTTTGTGAGATTGTCTTTATTTTGGAGCTACTTTCTGCTGGTATTGAGTAGAAGAGGGTGACGATGGCATTGCTGGTCGCTGCTGTACTACTGAGAATATGAGGGCATAATTTAGAAAGTCAGGAGATTGAAGACTGTCCCTGTACTTCTGAATTTGATCCAGAGAGTGACAGATGCCCAGACACAGGCAGAAAAACTCGAAGGGTTTACAAGGTAGACTTTTCCATTACTGATGGCTGTGTTGCTGATGGTCATTAAGAAGAAACACACGGGACCCTTCAGGACATCACACCAGCCCTGGGTATGAAATTGTGTTTACGGGATGCAGGTGGTGGAATTGGAGGAGGTCCACAGGTCTCAGTCCCTCTCCACCACGGGTCTGGTGAGACCTTCAGCCAACCGCTTTGCCTCCTGCTGAAATGCCCATGGGTTTTCCAAGGCTGCACAAGCAAACAGCCACTCAGCGGGGCAGTCTGGAAGGGTACGGTGTACACAATCTGCTTATGGTGATGGCGGATGAGGTGGTTTTTTTAATGTAGAAGTTTAGGTAAATTTTGAGAATAAGGATCTATATGCTCAGCTTTTCTTCTTGTGCTAGTTATTTAGTCTATGAGTGGACCCAGCAGGAGAGCTGTGGTTTCCAGCCCCTCACACAGGTGACAGATTCGGGCAGGTACATGTTTCCTTTTCCATGGCTCTGTGGCTCCTCCTGACTGCGGCTCCTGGGCAGTCCCTGTAGCCCCGTCCCTCTGCAGCAGAAAGAAAAATCAATTCAGTTAAATGCTCTGGGGCTTTTGCTGTGTCAATAAAGAGAGGCCAGGGTAGGACCTTTCTCATCATTTTTATAGGATGGTTTGAACTCCCCTTCTCTAAAGTGTCGGTCTCACACCATTAACCCCTTGTAGCCCTGGTTTGAGGAGAGGGTTTCCTAGCGGGGCTGTAAATGCTTCAGAGGAGGCATCTGGGGAGGGAAGCTGAATAATGGAAATGTTAACAGGCCTTTCATTACACACACAATACATCATGACTTAATTTCTTTGCTTTTGTCTCTTGTTTTTATAGGTTTGCTTGTTTTTTTCCTCCCCTCTTCCCCCTGATCAATAACATTCATCCTACTCAGTGAACAGGCTTGATACTGTTTTTATGGTGTGAAAATTACTGTTGCTTTGACTGGCTGCTATTACCAGGTGAAAATGCTTGGCAGAAAACAATGAATCTTCCTATTATTTGGAAAATAAATGTGATTTATGGGACCAGCAATCGATAACGGTCTGCGTCTTGCCATCAGAGTGCTTGCTTTCTTGAAATAAGGCTTTTACCTTCGGAGTGTGAAGGCTGTTTGTCTAGTGCCGCAGAGCAATTTCTAACATAATTCTTTTAATCTCAGCTTTTATTAAGAATTTTTTTAAAGGTGATGATGAAGAAAACATCTGTTGTCTTTGTAAGGGTTTGGTGCTGATGTGGAAAGCTGTCGAGTAGGTGTGAAGTTAAGCACGCTGGCAGGGAAGGACATGTTGTGGACAACAGAGATGCTGGAGGGAGGAGGAGGAAGGGAAAAGCCGACCATAAAGCACCTGCTATCACTTCCCCTCACTCACTGGGGAGATGATGGTCAGCACTGAGGATTTACTATTAAAATCTCACAACACTGATAGCAAAAAGTGGACCAATTTGACTGCAGGGAAGCAGAACCGCTTCACCTGATAGCTGTGCAAGATATTGCTAGAGATGTCTGGGGAGGCCTATGAGGCTGTTTCAGGGTTTTTTTCCTGTTCTTTTTTGCTTTTTTTGTAGCAATCTCTCTGCTGCATACCAGTCGGGTTTATCTACTGTGGGCAAATCTGCTCCCAGACAGAGCAGGTGTGGGTCCTCTTCCTCCAGTGGCCGTGCTGAGAATGTCTTTTGCTTTGTGAAGAGCTAGGAAATAAAGAGCTTACATATTTGGGGACACTTCTTGTGCCTCTCTTAAGGCAGAAGAACTAAGGGAGCTCCTTATCACATTTTTAAAAATTTAGTTTCTATTTTTCTATTTCTATTTTTATTTTCTATTTAAAATAGAAATAGTCTCCAAGTCTCCTCCTTTATTTCAGGCTTAACAGTGTTTTAAGCTACAGTTTAAGTGTATTGACATGGAGAGAGGAGGTTGTCTGTCTGACTGCATATATCAGCACCTCTGCAAGCAATTACAGTTGAAACCAGACCCTGAGCTCTTCCCCATAATTGCATCTCCCACACCAGGGAAGAGCAGACACAGCCCCCAGGGCGGCAGAGCTGGGGGTCACCTCAGCTGGCACAGGGACCCCACACCTCCAAGGAAGGGTGCTCTGGGAGACCTGGGATGCCCCGAACCCCCAGACGTTGGAGAGCCACCCAAGTGATTCCAGCCCAGGGTGGAAATTTTCACCTCCTCAGAATCAAATTTAACCTGAGCAAACGACTCTGCCCAACAACATGCAGCTTAAGGGGCCACGCTTTTTGCAAAATTACTGGTGCAAGAAGTCTGGTGTTCAAAAAGGCACATCTGCAGGTTTGCACTGGAAAGTAGGGACATTGAATATCCACCTATTACTGTTGGACAAAGAGCCAAAGACATGGGGACCAAATTATTTCTCTATGTATTAATACAACTGAGCTTCTCAGAAGAGTTAACTGAGAGATTTTAGTTAAGGTATTTTGAGAGATGAATGTTCCATTAGCAAGCAAGTACATCAAACAGAAAGAGGTCAATCATTAATTTTAATAAGTCAGTCTTCTATCAAGTAAAGTTTTCTTTTTGAAATGTTTTACTACCCCTTCCTGCTACCCCTCTTGGGCTGATTTCCAGTCAAGCTGAACACCTGAAAGTTGTTTTTTTTTCTCTCAGAAATAAATATACACACAAACTTATACACATTTATATGTATCTTAAGTATTCTTCTGGATACTTTCAACTACTTTTCTTAGGCCAAGAGGATGAATACTGTACTAGCAACTAGGAAGCTGAAGCAAACAGGAATTGCCTTTATTGGTCTTCAAACAGGGGAATCAGCAGTTTTCTGCATATCTTTGTGCAGAGCCTTTGTTTTTCAGGCCTCTGAGTTTCTGTTCAGGTAGTGCCAAACACTGGGGTGATTTAAGTCTGATTTGGGTCTCCTCAGTGGAACTTCTTTGTTTTATGGTCAAGAGGAGAATATAATGAAAATCTGATCTGCTACATTACATGGGCCCATTTAATTTCACTTAATGATGCTTGTATTGAAGTTATGATGTCATGGCAAACCCAGCGTGTATCTCACAGGGAAACATCCAGCCACAACTGGAATAATTCTCTCTTTTAGGCGTCATCCCTTAACTTCAATTTCACCAGTTCCTCAAACAGCAACTTCTTCCAAGCAACTGCCTGTCTGTCTGCAACGTCTTTGCACAGGTAGGACTGTCTGTGGTTGGACTAAACACAGAGTTTGTGCCGAGTTGGCTACAAGGAATGGGTTTCAGTAGGTAAAATAGCATCAATACAGCTGTCAGAGTAGCTACAATTATGCAGACTTTGATAAATGTAATTACACTGTTGTTAAAGGGACTTTGGTGCAGTTTGTTTCTTTGACTTGCAAGAGTTGGATAGAGAGCTGTCAAAGGGAGTCCACAGTTTTGTTTCCCTATCTGCAATGAGAGCCCCAGGACACAGCTGTATTCTTGTACTTTGAAGATTAATTTAAAATAAATACCATAGTTTTTATATCAGGCTCTTTCCTTCCACCTGGGATTTTTGTCATGTGGATGTACTTAGTGCAGGTGCAGCTTTTCCCGATGTCCCACTTTGGAAGAGGATGTTTTTGTGTGTGCTCACTCAGCTATTGGGGCAGGATTCGGCACTGTGTGTTTTAGCACTGTATTTCTAGTGATAAATACCTTTACTGGGATAATGACACATGAACTTGAAATGGTGTTATACATTAATTTTACCAACACAGATATTCTGAAGTAAAATTCTGCACTTATTTAAGACTTCACATATGTAACATAAATAAGCTATTGCTATGTGCATCATTACACTGAATCTCATTCTTAAAGGGTATTTTATTTGGTCAGGAAACAGACTAGCTATGTAACAGACATACCATGTTGCTACCTCAGAATCTGGTCATAATTTGATGACATTATCAGGTTGTGTCCTCTAGAAAAGACCCTGAAAATGTCTTCCTATTTAAATTAAAGCTCTTTGAGTGCACAATGCTTTTTCAGAATGGAACTAACCATTCCTTAATTTAGCCCTGGCAGTTGCTGTGCTATTTGCACTAAAATATACTGATATTCAGTGAATTAAATCATGATACCTCCTTCCAAGTGCAGTGAGGAAGAAATCCCATCTACTCACATTAACTTAAAGCAGCCTTTGCCAAATAATTTGTGTTGCTCCAAATGCTGGAGCACTTTATTGTGATGAGTTAACTCCAATACTGACATAGTAAACCCCTAAATCCTGCTCTCATTTATGAGCCTACAAGGAGCTTTGCTCCACAGAGCTTAATGTACTCCTGTTGGGTTCCTGAGTTCATAAATAAAGCAGTGCTCTGCTTTCCCCCTAGGAAGAGGTTGTTGTGTTCCTGACTGTCCCGTCAAATTGAAACTGTTACTAAACCAGCTTTTTGGCATTAGCCAAGAGCATGCTACTTTGAAAGCCACCTCATTCTCATTTTTGATACAGCTGAATTTCCTACCACATTAGCCTAATTCATCAGCTTTGTAAGAAAAAAAAATCTGTTTAGAGTCCTTCTGGTCTTCTGCATTTCCTGAACATTTGGGGCTGCAAAGCATATTCATCTGGAAGCACATTTTTTACTGGAGGAATCATTCCTCACAGATATGAAGATCAAAGTTGGAAATTTGCTGGAGTGAGGGTGGACGAGAGACAGAAAGTGGTTTGATGTATGATGTGTGGCCACATTACAAACAAACTTGGTACTTGAGAAGGTGGTTTTCATGGTTAAGAGAGCAGCCGGGGGCTTAGAGGATCTGCATGCAGTTCTTCACTCTGCTCCTGCCTTCTTGAGTCAATTTTAAAACGGTTACCAGTCAGCCCATCTCTCTGTTCCCTGTGTATAAAATGAGGTAATTTGATCCTTTTCTCTTGCACTTCATTCAATCCATTTAGCTCATTAATTCTCCGGACCGGGAGCTCAATCATGCTGTTTCACAAAGCAAGCACACAGAGAAATAATGTGAAGCAGCACAGATTAAACAGTCTTGTAGCTTATAAAAATGAAATTCAACCCTACAGAGTTCTCACCCTTATTACCAAGACCCAGAGAACACATTTCTCCCTCTCCATGAAGTCTAAACACACCAGAGATGGGTGAGGTTGAAGTGCCCCGCTCCACCCTTTTGCTGGTGCCTCTCATTGCATCCCCTTTCATTCTGCTTAATTGTATTTGCAGTGCAATTATTTGTACAACCACAACCATATCCAAGGGCTTTCCCAGAGATAAGGGGTTTTATTTCATTTCCACCCACAGCGATTTGCAAAATAATGTAATTACTTTGTCCCATGTTTGTCAAGAGAAAACAAAACTGAACAGCTTAAATGGTATTTGGAGGAACACCACATTCCTGCCCTCTGGCATAGTTCAGCCTATAGGTCTTTATCCAGCTGTTCCTGTGCTCTGATGTCCACCACTCTGAGATGTGACACAGAGCAGGGCTAGAGGAGGACACCTTCTTGATATAGAAGAACATTTCAGCATATCCATCCCAGGAAAAGTTATTTAACTCCTTCAGTTATTTACCTTCTGCATTTGTAATCTGCACTTTCATAGTTACTCACATTTTCAAGGTGCGAGTTAGTGCAAGAACAACATAACTGGTTCTCTTCTGGCTTTGCTGCAGCTCTGCCCTCAGCGTGCTGGACACGAGTCCCACTGGAGTGGAACAGACCCTCTAACTGTCCTCTGTGAAGGGTTTAAATGTATTTTCCCACTTGTTAGACAAACCTAATGTAATCCTAACTATCCAAGCCAACTAGTGCAGTAAAAAGATGCCGTAAGACCTCAAGAATCCAGAACAAAAGGAGGAATGTTTAAAAAGGCCCCCAAAACAGCTACTGTTAATGGAATTAGATAGCTTAGCTAAATAAATAAGAAGCTATTGCTTGTGGAAAAAAAAGCAAAAATCAGTGATTTCCCCTGAGATAAAATCAGTAGAGCAAAAGATAAAAAAAAAAGGCTATAAAAAAAAATCCCTCACCATAAACCCAAAGGGACTTGTCAGTGCTACAGCAGAAATTGGAGAGACCACTCAAGCAAGAAGAGGATTAGGCTATCTCCTATCAAAGCACGCATGGGCTGGCAACTTAAACACAAAGTGGTAGTTGGTGTTTTTTCTTCCTTTTCCATTTGCAGCCATGGCAAAGATTGGGAAAAAAAAAAAAAGTATACACAATATAGTCCCTAAGGGAATGTCTTTTCAGTGGGACCCAGTGCCTACGTCCTATTATGTCCACCAGCTTTAACAATTGTAAACTGCTCCACTTTGCTTTTGCCTTTGACCCTGAACACAGTGTGAAACCTTTGTACCTTTGGTTAAATCTGTGAAGACCCACATCCCACAGTGGTGAACATGAGAGCGAGCTGGCTTGGCTGTGAGCAGGGAAGGACAAAGCTGGTGACAAAGAGTCCTGGCTGCTGCCTGATGTAGGAGAGCTGGAAGCAGCTATGCTACCACGAATCCTGCCTCCTAATTCCCTCTGACCTGGGCTCCTGATCCCAAATACATCAGCACTCAGCTATTTTGAATCTGCTCAGGCTTCCAAAAATACCAGGCATGCCCCGAGCATACTCACATTAGCACAGGCTCTGCTGTGAGAACGTGGTACAAGCTTGTTTGCTCCATGTGAGGAGCTCACCCTCCACGCCACTTCCCTGCCGCCTCATGACAATGTGACTGTATTTACATGTAGCAGAAATCGGGCAAATTATTACTAGAGTATGAAAAAATCTTTCCTTTCCCTTCCCCTTCCCCTTCCCCTTCCCTTTCCCCTTCCCCTTCCCCTTCCCCTTCCCCTTCCCCTTCCCCTTCCCCTTTCCTTTTCCCTTCCCCTTTCCTTTCCCCTTCCCCTTCCCCTTCCCCTTCCCCTTCCCCTTCCCCTTCCCCCTCCCCTTCCCCTCCTCTCCTGTGCCTTTGCTCGACTGTGTAGTTAACTCCAAGCATTGAGGGGAGGGGACGGGTTACATTCCTGCTGTACAGTCCTCAGCTCTGGCACAAGTCACCTTGCTGCTCTTGTCCTCTTCTTCTTTATGACATCTTTCCAGGTACCATCTCTTTCAGGCTCAGCCCAGCTCCAGCCCTCTCCTTTCCTGCAGTTTCTCATGTTGGGCTGGTGGTGGCTTTTAGGGGGCACGAGCAAGCCAACCTCCATTTGATGCATCTCTCACCTTTCTTATATGGCTCCTGCCATCATTTTATGGTAAATTATTCCAGGGCAGCATAACTGGGCATCTTCACTTGCCCATCTTCAGACCTGCTAGGGCACTGTGTGTTTGGTGACTGGCCCTTCACTGTTGTGCTGTGATTCAACCCTGCTCCCACCATCTGCTGTATGTCTTTAACCAGTTTTCCCCTAAAGAGAGAACAGGTATGGTTTTAATTTGAAATCTACTTCTGGGTTTTCAACTTACTCTTCTAAAAGTTATTAAATCCAGGACAGACACAATTTTCTCTGTTTTTCAGCCTCAGATTCTGGTGCTGTTGAAGTAACATGCCTCTGACTGTCTAGCTTTTAGTTATAACTGTATAACTGGCTCCCTTTTTCTATTTTTTTTCCTTGTCCCTCTACGACCAGTTGGAGAAAAACTGTTATCTCCTTCCTACAGGCACGGCATGGAGAGATAAAAAAGCAATTCCAGTGCCAAAGCTCAAAGTCTACCTGCCCAGCCTTCAGCCACCACCCTTCCTCAGCAAAACCTGACAGTGTCCTAAGCCTGAAACCTCCCCATGTTCTTCTTGAAGATTTCCCTAAACATCCCTACATGTTCTGTATTCAGAGACATACAATCACCTGCTGATAGTCACCAATGAGGTGCTCAGTGCCCATTTTCACCTTCAGAGACCGTCCTGAAAAGGACCATGTGCCTAAAGATGGTCTCAGCTTCTGCTGGAATGGAGCAGCTGCAGGTTCACATGCTCCAGTGCCTGAAGGCTTCACGGCAACAGTGCTCTTTTCAGGTAATCGAGTGCCCAAGTTCTGCTTCTAAACCTAACTGTAAGTAACTCACCCAAGCTAAAATGGAGAATTTATTCCGCAGTTACCAATCCAGTTTGAATTTACATCACTCCTTTTTAACCTCAAAACTTCTAAATACAATTGTCTCAGTATACGAATATTATCAAATAGTATTTAAGGATGCTGTCTATATGGCTGTATCAAGGCTAGCTGTAGTATAGAAATCATTGCTCAATATGTGGTTAAAATAGATTCCATATCTTTGCAAGTTTCATGTTTAGCTCCAGGCATTTTATTAAGACTGGTGCTAAAGATAAGCTTTTAAAATAAACATACATGTACTGTTCTCTATTGTGAGTAAAGTGACCATAATCCCAACTCTGCCTAGTTTTCCTGTTTTAAAAATTCTTCTAACCGGGATTTTGTAGACCAGTACTGCCTTCCTTGAATTATTTCAGGTGAATAATTCTGATGCCGAGGAAATATTTTATTGGCATCTCTCTCACCTCCCTGTAAAATTCATTCATATTTTAAAAACAGAAGAAAGCCAGAAATTTGCCACTTTCCAACCGTCATTTTCTGCTTGTAGCCTACTTTTGGAGCATTGCCAGAAGCTGTCATCAGTCTGCTCGTGATGTATATATGGCTCTTTCAGTATAATATATGGCTGTGGACAAGACATAGGCACATGAAAATAACGGCTGCTGATTTCGCTATCAATACGCTCTTTGACCTTGACCCCTGGCTGGGAACCACTATATTATTAATTCAAATCTCATGTTGTCTCTTCTCCTTATTTGTAATATGTATTTGTGTAGGCTTTATTACTAAGCATGGGTTCCAGCTTTCACAGATTGGGAGTAAAATCCCACTGCTAGCATGACAACCCCAAATCCCAATCTGTCTGCCAGGTTTCTTATGGGAGCTACTTACTCTTTGTGTGATCTCAACACCTTCCTCCTGACCCAGCACAGGAGCAGAACTAATATTCAAAAGCATTAAATTTACCTTTAGTGTAGGATAATTTTGTTTAAAACCACTAGCCTAAATCCCAGTTTAATTTAATTGCCAAAACACGAGGCCTTGTTGTAGCACAGACACATTTTTTTTTGGTGTGAAAGCATAGCTTCTTGCTTAGAAAGATTTATCTGATATTAATGACAGAGCTGCATTTAGATTGCATGAATCAGTACGTGCCATAAACTGCTTGAAGACTCGTTAAACCTGATGAATTAAATAACCCTCCTGGGCTGGAGAGAGATGTTGCTATTATAGTTTATGAGATGTCATATATCACATCTGTTTGTTATTGTTCTATCCTTGTTATTTTATGTGTAAAAGGGGTAATGCCAGCAGGAGTAAGTCCTGCTTATTTTGGAAGAAACAGATGCTCCGCAAACAGGAGACAGTGCAAAAAGCCTGGAAATAGGGAAATCCGCTGCAAATCTCTCTGACAGCCTGAGGAAGTGCTAGAGGACTTGTCTATATGGAGAGGGAGCCTTAAGAATATTATTATAGAGTGGTTATTATACTTTTTTTTTTTTTTTAAGTAAAACAACTTGTATGTATTCTGATTTTAATTCCTTTCATTTTGAGTGCTCTCCCTTTGGAAGTGTTGTCACAGGGGCTGCTCATCCTCTGCTTTGCTGTCTTAGGTTGGAGTCCGGTACCCGATGATGCTGATACACGTCTCCTTCTGCTCCCCAGGAGCGCTGGACTGCGGCCCAGGCCTGCATTTTAGTGGCTCTCTAAATCATTTAAGGTTTTGGCAAAGGTAAATCCTCTTAAAACTGCAGGCCAAACGCAGTTTGCTTTGTGTTATCTGTATAAGCATTTTTAATTTTTTTTTAATTTTAATTTTTATTAGCTGGTAGCACAATTCCTCCCGTTCTCAGGTTTACACTTTCGATGGGTCATGTATGTGTTGGCTGGCTCAGAGCAGCTCCCATCAACCCTGAGCCAATTCCCCATGAAGTCAATGGGTTCTGAGCCAGGCCAGTTGCCCTTGGCTGTGAACTGTAAAATAAATATTTCTCTTAAACACAGAGCATCTTGACTATCCCAAGAATGTCTCAAAAGCCAATCTAGGCTATGTCAGCTCTTCTTCATATGCAAAGGGGAAAAATCCTTTCAGACTCGAGGCATGGGAAGTATGTAAGGCTGAGATGTGTCATTGTCTAAACTTTGGGCAGGGTGGGATGTTAGGGAAGGTTTCCAGGGAACCAGAAAAACTTTCACAAACTTACTGGCTGACTTCCATCACAAATGTCATTCCAGATATGGCAGAGAATTAAGCAGCTCTATAGCAAAGTAAAAACACATCCAAAAATAACGATCATAACACTTATATTTTATTGTTAAATGCTAAAAATTCAAGTGCCGTAAAAGTCAGTGAGACTGGGGAAGAGACCTATGATCCCCTGCAGCATTTAAGTGAGTAATTTTTTTTTGTGATTCTGCTTAAAAACAAGTGTTTAGATGCATTTAAGTGTATGAATTATTTCCCAGCTTTAGGAGGGACTAATCTTTAAGTTACATACAAGATGTTTTGCTAAACTGTGGATGAAATGCCTCCCACCTGGCCAGTGATGGGTCATGCTGTGATAAGAACAGAGTATCTCTGACTTAAAGTATCTGTTTTAAGTGTAATACATAGATAAACAAAGAAAAAAAGCTAATTTTCAAAGAAATACACCTAGGACTCCAAAAAAACTCACTTAAGCTACAAAAAAATATTAAAGTAAACAAATATTCAATATATCTGATAGCTAAAGCTCTGCCGAACTAGAACTGAATACTTAAATTGGTCCTGTTCTGTGCAAGACATTGTTCTCTAGTGATTCTCCTCCTAGATGTCCGTTTACTCTTTTCTCAGCTCTTTCCATCCCTCATTGGCCTTGCTCCCCAGGCCCCACATTGTCTCAATGCTGGCAGTTCTCTGGGTTACTGGATTCTCTGGGTGACAAGCACCCGTGGGGAGCTGTCTCCATGGGCCCTGCTGTCTTAGAGCACCTCCTGCAGTCAGTGGAGCTCTAGTCAATGCAATCCATTGACTCTCAGGAATATTTAAGCTCATCCTGAGGTCTGACCTACCTTTGACCAGCTGACTTGCACTCTGGGCTCCAGTGGTTGGACTGACGTTGACTGTAACGGGGCCCTACACACCAGTCACCCTGGTAGACACCTCAACTTCTGTGTCCTAAGCAGGAGTTGAATCCTACCTTTGCTGTCCAGACTAAAATCCTGGTGAGTCTTCGTGAAGACCCAGCCATTGTTTTTTGTGAATTTCTTCATCTTTCCTCCTTTCTACATCCTTTCCCAATCATGGCAGGTGATATAACCCTATTGTGCCTGTCACTCAGGCTCCCAACCTGGCTATCATATTATTATGTTTGAGATTTAGGTGAGCTGTGATTACTGAAATCCCAGTGCTTCTTGATTGCTGACATCTTTAATAGCCAATCCTTCCTAGCGATGGATGCAGGTAAATATCTTCTCCAGACACCCAGTGTTTCACACCTAGATCCTTGCAAGTTCCTTTCCGTTGCCTTTGAGAAACTTGGTCCTACCCTCCTCCTATTCATGGGTTATCAAAGGTCATTCTCTAGCCTGGATCACCTCTCACCTTTCTTTTTCCACACTGACACCTTCTTCTCAAATACACTGAATATAAGTTTCTTGCTTTGGCTCTCCGGATGTAGCTTGGCCACTTCTGTACCTTCTGCATCAGTTTTTGTTGCTGGGGTGCCATCATCCCCTTGTTTAATTTTCTAACAAGCACCCTTATACTTCTTCCGTTAGACCCTCGGGCTTGGGAGAGACATCCTGCAAACAGCCACAAAGCAACATTATTACCTGCCTTCAAAACTCTGATTTAAATTCTCCTTTGCTGTAAGCCTTGGGAAAAAACCCCACCTTTGACATTACAGACTACGTGAGTATATTACACTCAATAATATATTCGTTAATTATTTCCCATATTTCCTATGTATTTTTCTAATGCTTTGATTATAAACTCTTTGGGTAAGAAACTCATTCAGGGGTTTGTTATTAGGACTCCAAGAACTGAGTGACATAAATACATAATTAGAAAAGATGTGGAGGGTGCTAACTCTTTTTCATTAAAGGACATGCCTAAATTTCCTGTTGGTTGAATGCTATGAATTCCATTGGGAGCCGTGAGTGTTGACATCAGTTTGCCTAAATCATTGCCATTTTTTTCTAAAGTAATAAGGTGCGTTGTTAGTATTGGGAGACATGAGAGCACCTCATTTCAGTCAGCAGTATAAACCAACAGTTTTGTCTTCAATGCTGCATTTTTTGGAGAAGCCACTGGAGGGACACCTCCACTACAAAACTAAAACAAACCGCAACCTGCTCCAGCCCTTCCAGCCCCATCCACTCCTGCTCTGTCTTGGATGGAAGACTCCATCCATTTGCTGGTTACAAATTATTTCAGGTTAAAAAACAAAGACCTAACATCACCTAAAGTTATTAGTTCTATAAACATAGGAGGAAAAGAAAGGAAAAAACTTATTTTGGGTTGCTTTGGACTCATGTTAAAGCTTCACGGGGAGGACATCAGGCCTGCTCTTCCACAGCCCAACTTGTCCTGTGCTGAACTGAAGCAGGCAAAGGCTGCAGGATGAGGCCACAAACACCTGTAGCACGGTCTGCAGCCATAGGATACATTCAGGCAACCACATCATCTCTGATGGCCAGGCTGTTCCTCTCGCTGCTGCAAGTTTTTGGGAGTGATGTCCATAGCAAAGCTGGATTTCCCTTTTCTTTTTCACATTAAGTCCACCCGTATTACTACAAGTCAACTATTGCCAAACCGCATTTTTTTTTCTCAGCTAAATAAACTAATATTTATGGTCACCCACTACTTTTCCATAAAAAAGAATAGTCACTGAGAAAGTGGCAATCTGGGAAAGACATGCCAAATGTGTCTAAAACATATCTCTGTGCAAATACAATTCTATTTTTGCCTGAAACAGAAGGCAGGAAACATTTATATTCCTGAGTATCTAAATTTATCTTGAAAAGAAAATTTATTAAAGTCGCCATAGAAACAGAAATTTAGAAGTATTACACTTATTCCAGTTGTTACAATTACTATTTCCTCCACAGCATGATCTGTCATATAGCAAATAATGAACACCTCAAGATCTGGTATAATCTTATTCCAGAGATTTTTGCTCTTTGATGGAAAAGCATCCAGCTTTTGTGGCATGTAAAGCTGCCCTTACACATCTCTGCTTTAAATTGCTCAACAAAAAGAGAAGAAAACTTGGAATATTTACCTGGAAGTAAAGATGCAAGGAAAAAGTCTGAACTTGCAGTGTGTAATTTTAGGGCATTATCCAGGAGTGTTTGTCAGCTTTAGAAATGCTTTTTCATTTGCTGATTAAGCAAACCCTATGGCTAACTACACAGTTAACAGAGAGTTTGCTCTGTCTGGTGCTCCAGAGGTCTCTCTAAATCACATCAACAGTTGTCACAGCTGCTGCTTATAAAGCCATTTTAAAAATGCCCCACTGCTGATTTGCAGATGACCATTTTTGTGGTGTGACATCGTTAACCAGAGCGTTGAGCTGCAGCCCACGCTCTGTCCTGGCCCCGACGGCTCGCGGGGCTGACGAAGGGGATTCCACCCGCCGCGTTCCTGCCCCATCGCCTCATGCTGACGGCCGCCCTGCGGATGCGCTCGACGTGGGAACTATTTTGGTTAGCGAACTTTTTATACACAAGCATCCTACAAATGCCAGACTCTGGAACAACCGCTTTCATGTGCTAAAACACAACTTCTACAGCGAAAGATGTTCTGTAAACAACTAAAGAGTCTGTGCTCCCACGTTTACTTGGTGCAGCCTTTCACACTAGCTATTTAGTACAGTAGCTACTTCAGATTAACAATAAGAGTTTCATCGTTTATGATACGGTTGATATAACATCCTATCCTGAAAGCTTCACCTTTTCTTATTGGATGTATTTTCTAAAAGTGACAATGTAATCCTGTATGCACAGGTTATATTTATCACAGCTGGCTTAGACAGAGACAGAATTAATTAGAAAGTGTCTCAAATGTCAGATCATTAAATGAAATTGTAAAAAGGTAAATCGTAGTCTTCAGTGAGCAGATATCTCACAAAATGAGCCTTGAAACAAGTTTGCAATATTAATTTCTTCTTTACAATCACTTATAGGGACAATGTATATGGCTTCACATACACACTAAAACTTTCTCATTTGATGTGAAGGTCAGCATAGAGGTCATGATGAATAATTTCTTTTAATCTCTGCGGAATGACTAAATACTTAACAAATATTTAATTTGCATTTTACATTACTATTGAATAGACTTTTCTTCTTCAAAAACTCCCCCTAGATTTTATTTCAGTTCTTGTCAAAAATGGATAGGAATGAACTGGGAAAAAACAAGGTGAACATAACAAACAGCTAACATTTAATACATTCTTCCCTTTTTACTGTTTTAATAATAAAAAAGGTACTGTAGTAGTGAAAAAAGGAAAATACAGCATATTTTTTCACTCATTCCATCCTAGGTATCAACTATTCTAGCCTGAAATCAATATTTAGACTCAGCAGTAGAAAGGCATTTTGGTTGAAGAAACTTGTGATACACTTTTAAAATCATCAATGTGAGGTCTGTTATTTCAGTGCACTATTTGATGCCAGGGACTTGCACGAGATTTCTGTGTCAGGATGCATTTATCCGCATTACAAAAGGTAACAAATTAAGACAGAAAGCAGCATGTGGGAAATAGGATATTGTTTTCCTCCCTTCTCCCTTTTTCCTTCACAAAACAATCTGTTTATCCTGACCCAGTTCTAGCCACGGTGTCAAGGCAACATGTTATGAAAAGGGATGTTCTGAAGGGGCTCTCATCCGTTTCTCAGGGTATTTTGTAGGTCATTTTGGGGACATATGGACCCTTGTTGTTCACTGACTTTGCAGTATTGACATGATGCAGTACATGCCAGTGTACACGTGCGAACGCAGGCGGGTAAACAAGCCCTTCTGGCTGCAAGAGCTCGTGTTACTGAGCTGCAGTGAAGGAGGAAAAACACATTAAAAATCCGTACACAATTTCTTCCCACCGCTTCTGGTGTTCGGGGGATGCATCAGACCCAGAGGCAAAGGATGGGAGTGGAGAGTAGCAGAGAGACTATGTCAGCACCATGTTGAGGTTGTATTGTATATTAATGTCAAACATAGGTTCTATAAAGCAGGGGTCCAAAATGCACCTGAGTTTATTTAAGGGGCTTGTTTCTTTTTAAGATTCCTCCTAATTTTGCAGCTTTTCTGTGGGCACCCAGCTGCCTGGCCTCACTGTGTTAAATCTGTGGGTCTGACACTTCCCCCACTGATAACTGCTAAGACGACCTTGGGGTTGGCCACCCTCACAGGGACCCTTCCCTGGGGTTCCTCTTCAATTGTGTGATCATAGAGATGGTCTCTGGTCCCTCTCCTCTGCAGACTAGGTTGCAGAACACATTCCTGAACTTAATGAGTGCTTGGAAAGTGAAGCAACTTATGTGGAAGGTGTCCATAATTTTTTCCCTATAAAGGATTTTTGACAGTGCCATCGCTGGTCCCTCCCACAGTCCCACCAGACTTCAGAAGAAGGGAGTTTCCAGTGGAAAAGTGAAGATATGTTCCTAGTCTCTCTTTGTTTCCTTTGCACAGTGCTGGAGAGGGGGACTGTGCTCTGTCCCATTCGCTTTCCCCATCCTAAATTCACTGAGCGAGAGGACATCATGTCTTGGAGAGTAGATGTGCTACTACACTTGGTATGTCACTCCCTGGGACTGTACTAGAGGAGGGAAGGGACAAAAGAAGCCAGTGTGCCATGGGTGGTACATGATGTTCAGATGCCAAAACCTGTAGATATGAAGCTGGATAGCTTTGAAATTCAGGTTTCAGTGCTGCCTTTGTGATTCATCTTTGTTAGATTGTGTCAGCACATATTCGTACCCACAGGCATATGTACGGCAGCCTCACCTAAGGTATGAGATGATACTGCTGTGCTCATAACCTGCTGTAACAGAGAAAATGTTTCCACCTGGAACTTGGCAATTCTTCACTACGCCATCAGACTTGCAGTGCTCAGCGAGACTGGCAGTATATGCCAGTAAAAAATGTCTATGTGCTTAAAAGAATCCAAAAGGGACTGACCATCAGCCTCTAATCTCCCACCAATCTGGCTGAATTACTTTCGTTCAATCTTCCTTTGTGTTCTTACCTGATATCACACTTATCCCTTCATGCACATTCCTCCTATTCAAAGTGCAAGGCTTAGTCATCTGTTAAGAGGGTACAGTGAATGTTACATGAGTGTATTCTTGGATTTTTTTCTTTGTGAACTGTTAAAATTGCTTCTTAAGGACATGAATGCTTTTCTGGCTGTCTCCAATCCTCCGTCTTCGTGTTTGACACAGAGGACATTTGAGAAGTACAGGTCATGTTGCACGGGAACATGGGATGTAGGAAGCTTAATGTATGAATCAGATGTTCTGTTTTATTCATAAAGAAGAAATAATTGAGGATTTTGTTTTCTCTTAAATTAATCTTTTGGTTAACAGGCTGATGCTGAGCATTTTTTTAAAAGGAACATTTTTTGAGACAGCAGTAATAATAAAGGGTCTTTCTGCTTTTTGTTTCATATTAGCAATGATTAGCCTGAAAGAGATATCAATTATATTTGTATAAGGACATTTTTCCTCACTGTTTTTAGCCCTGTGTGTTGCACTGATTAGGGGGTATTGATCTTTGCTGCCATATGAAAATGGGAAAACAAACATGAGTTCAGTGATTGTATAAGATGTGCTCGAGGGCCACAATTCGAGCCAAGAGGAACACTTGGTGGATTACTCAGACCATGCAGACAAGTCTATCAAATGTTCAACGTGTCATATACAGATTTCTGTTTAGTGGACCTTTCTGTCCCAGCCTCCACATTTATCACTGTCTCCCTGACAGGAGCTCTGCCCTGTTATCCTGACTTGTATGTCATTTATCAGTGTTAAGTACAACAAAAGAGTATCTCTTTAAACCCCCTTTACCCTTTCCCATGCTTCTACCCTTGAATAATGATATCTGTCCCTGCAGCCACAAATATTCCATTTCATCCTTTCCTTTGTATTATGTTAGTTGCTCAATAAACGATTAAAATGGCATTAGTGCACTTCAAAATGAAAATTTTTATATTATTGTTGAAGTCATACGTAAGAGAAGACATAAAAGCATTTGGGTGCTTTTGCCCCCTTTTTAGGCCTGTCAAGTCAAAAGAATTTTGTATAAAGAAACCCATCCACAAAGTCAAAACACAGCAATGTCAACTCAGCCCAAATCACACAGCCCCAAGCACAAATCTGAATTTTCATCCATGGGTATAAATCACTGACTCCAAAGCAAAAAGAGTGAATTATGACATAAACACAGAAATTAAAATAGCATTAATGGTCTTTGAACATTCTTTCACATATGACTATTCCATTTATTTTACCCAAGAACAAAGGGGGATGTGGGTGAAATGCACCACAGGAATCTTAAAAAGGTAACACAAGAAGTGAAAACAGTTGCTGGAAAAGATGGTTCCAAGCAACATTTCATGACTATGTCTGCTGCCAAGTTTTATAACAATGGAGCGTCTTTATAGAAAGTTGGTATTAATAACATGCTGAAAAGCATCAGCTTCACAGAATTTATGTCTAGCTATTGCCTTGCAAGACATTTTATAGAGATGTGTTAGCAACTCTGTATAACAGGTACGGTCCAGGCTCAGGTTGTTAATTATAGCTTGGAATTAGAATTTATAATAAATATAAACCCTAAACCAATTACTGGTTTGAAACTTTGCTTCTCATTCTCTCATGTGTATCTACACATGAATCATCTGGTTCTTACACCTCCAGCTCTGTTTTCCAGACCTATTTCCCTGTTCTTTTTCCGAAGGCAGAAAACACCTTGTCCTCCTCGTTTTGTGCAGCTTCCTCATGCTCAAACATGGTCCCTCATGCTCCTCATCTCTGTCTTATATCCCTTGAGGCATCATTTAAAGGATTCTGAGACCTGCTCACTGCTGCAGATTTGGGTCCTGAGAGAGTCATCAAGATCGCTTACAATTGTGTACAATATGCCAAAGCCCCTCTGACAAAGATGGGTAAGTGGCTGCAGAGTGAAAGATCCTGATGCCGAAGGGATGCTCAGGGAGGGGTCACTGGATGAAAACCAGGTCACCAGCTCCTGAAACTGGTACAACACCAGAATACAAGCAGAAGTGGAAACGGGAGAGTCATTTGGAAGGTAGGGTGTCTCCAGAAGCTCTTGATTCCTATGTCTGGCAGCTGAAAAGGCTCTTGAGAGGTCTAGGTGCTGGATGTTGGTTGCCATCTCTGATTAGAGATGGCTTTTGGTTTTGTTTTTGTTTCCTTGTGACCGTTTGCTTTCAATGCGGTAACTAAGTGCCTGACCACACATTTTGCCAATTGCCTCCTTTCTTGTTTTGCCATTGAGTTTACTTGATTCCCTGTGTACACAGGTCTTAAATACACTTAGCTGAAAACTGGAAGATTTTTACTAAGTACAGATATCAGTTTCTGGACCAGGCTTTCAGTAGTGGCAAAAAAAAAAAACAAACCAACCCAAAACACAACAAAAATCCAATCAACAAACTTAACAGGTTTACAAAAAGGACCATATGATGGTGTTCGCAGCATTTGTGTGCTGGCACGCCAGACTCTGTGAAGTCTCAGACCTCCCTGGAGGTAGAGTGGTGTCTACTTCTTGTTGATGAGTTGCTATCACAGACTAGAGATCTAGAAATTAGTCTTTCACAGAGGTTGCCACTTGGCAATATACATTTTGCAACTGGTAAGCAAATCTCAACTTCTGGCTTCCCCAGGAGTATCTCTGGAGGGCAGTGAGGTGGTCTGAACACCCCTTCTCTGGCTGCTCTGCAATGATACCACCAAAGGGTCCATCCCTCTGTGTCCATCAGTGTATGCTATGTTTTAGATGAGCTCCTACCCAGACAAAGTTTTACTCAAAGACAATATGACAGCAGTTTTCCTAAAACAGAGGATTAGAGGTGGTGGATGCCCCATCCCTGGAGACATCCCAGGCCAGGCCGGACGGGGCTCTGAGCAACCTGAGCTGGTTGAAGATGTCCCGGCTCATTGCAGGGGGGATGGACTATATGATCTTTAAAGGTCCCTTCCAACCCAAACTATTCTATGAAAATGGGTTACACTGACCTAACAGCCACTTCTCAGTAGAAGAAGGACCTACTCCTTTCTCTTTCCTCTGCCTCTGCTCCCTGCTACACACTCTTGCCATTTGCTGTGTGGGAGGTCTGAGTCTGTCTGGATCTCTCCTCAAATGCATGCAGCTCAGTAACAACAAAAACATTTTTTTTTTACCTTGGTTGCCTGAAAATTACAGGAGTCTGGACTGACAGGCAGCAGAAGACTAGGAGAAGGGTATGAGGAAAGTTAGAGATGGTGCATAGGAGATGGTGGGAACACGTGACTGAAAGTAAGGAAAGGGCACAAGACATGTCTCCATTTTTAAGGCAGTAGTGAGCCATTAGATCAGCCCACCAGACCATGATACTTAGTTTAATACATCCTTAGCTCTTCTAGAAATACTGCTCCTGGTACAACTGAAGGCAGCCTCCTCACAAGTGCCCCAGGCTGGTGGCTCATAGCCACCATCATCATCATGATCACACCACATCAACTCATGACCTTCAGTCATTTCCCACTGATGAGCTCCCCTCTTACAGGCAGTGTTTTGGGTTTTAGTTCCAGACATATCAATTAGTATTTTGCACCTGGAATGAATTTCATCCTATTTCCATCATTCCAGTTCAAAGTGTCATGCAATTCCTTCCATACAACGTAACTATTCTTCTCAGTTTGGGAACACCTCACAGCTTTGTGCCATCAATACCCATCATCAACATGTTCCTGACATTTGTGTCAATTTAACATTTGCATTTAGGCTACACTTTCAACAAACCACATGCTACTTCATATACCCTGACAGAGGATGACTTAACCCCACGTCGTCACTCAGTACAGCATTTGATGTTAAATACCCTCCCAGCAAGATCATTATAACTCCCACTGAAATCAAAAGGGGTCTTTGCACTGATGTTAGTGTGCCAGGCCACCACACTCAATAGGCTCAAAAGTTTAAGATCAATAAGTGTAAGGTGTGAAGAAAATGGTTTGAATACCTCTTTTTTTTTTTTAGGGTAAATTTTGTAGCTTTATGTTGATCAATACAATGGGAAAAATAACACCCTGTGTTTAAACAAAATTACAGTGAATTGCTCAAAGGCAAAACAAAATTCTCTGCTCAGCTGTTTGGCTCACATTCATCTCCCTTTACTCCTATAGAAGTGACATTTTAATTAACTGTGTCAGGTGGATGTGTAACATCTCTGCTGAAAAGCCTGTATCTGCTCAGCTGTGTGTCATAGTTTCCATACCGCTAACATCTACAAGAGGTCACGCTTTTGTGGCAGGAGGATCCAAATTCTGAACAAATACTTTATAACGCACAATCAGCCTAAGCTTTTCTTCTACTTGCACAAATCTATGGGAAAGCTGTGATTTCCTTGGATTATTTAAATACATTTTTTATTCTATGAGCAAGCAAAAAAAATCCTATAGCAGGATAAAAAATAATTTATTTTGTGGGTAATATATAGTTTTGCTTGGGACTGGCTGGCTAAATGGTGGTGATTTTGCTCCTCGAGTGAGTGCTTTTAGCTATGAATACCTAAGCGTGCAAATGTAAACCGCTCCTACTGCAAATATATGTGCAGCTCTGAGGTTCACTTTCTCTGAATGTTAATGGACACAGACTTCAATCACATGAATATTCAAAGAAAGTGAACACAAAAGCAGCGCAAGTGTGGTTGAAGCAAACAGCTTTAAAAATGTAAGTCCAGAATCACGGCTTCCCCTCACCCCACCAACATGAGTGCCTTCAACTTTGAGAGCTTTACAGTATTGACTGGATTCTGAATTTTTCAGGTAAATATAATGCGATACAAGCCATGAGACTCCTCAGAGCCTTATGAGGAACCTATCAGTTGTGTCACAAAGTCTGATTTGGATCTGAAGCTTTCATAGTCAACTGTCAGCTTAGACCTAGATGGGAAGGCTGTGGTGCGGGAAATACTTCTGCTGGGATGACAAGGAGATGGTCAAAGAAGAGGATCACTGGCTTTGTGAGAGTCCCTTGTCAAATCAGGAATAAGGGTGAGCAAGCAGGGAAATAATGTGTGAAATCCTGTAAAAGGTGAGGGATGAGGGTGAGCAATACGTTTTTCTTTTTTTTATTGAAATAACCAAGTGTGTTGCAGTTTAAATTGCAAGTGTGTGATTTTATCATCAGTGAGTGGGAGGGAGAAATGAAGGAGAAATGGAAATCTATATATACACTTATATATGCACTTGAACACATATTCTCAATCTGTCACCTTAAGACGTGCCCACTTAGCTGCAGCTGTGAGTGGGAACCTCTGAAAGAGCCACTGAAGCAGGAGTGGGCATACAAATATAATTAAACTCCAGGAGGCTGGAGTGCTGCATTTTGTTATTCAGGAACTTTCCTGATGCATTTTAATTTTACCAATAAAGAAATCACACACAGACACACTCTACGGGGAAAGAACATTGGAGGTTATGAACGAAACCAGTTAAAATTAAAGAGAAGCAATTCAGATCTTTGGAAAAACTAATGATATTTTTCCAAGTACATTAGGAACATAAGATCAGTGGGAGCTCACCATGCAACGTGATGTGAGTAAATGGTATCCACACCAGGGATAATGGGGAAACCGAGGCACATAAGTGACTGGGGCTCTGATCCTGCAAAGGGCTTGAATACATGCTTCAAGCATGGACCATTCTCACTGATGGCAAACATGGCTTTCCTGAACTTAGTAACTGTTTGGTTCAAATCCCTTCTACTTAAGACAGGGCTAATGTGATGGCTACACTTCGAATTACCCTGTGATTAGAAATAGGCATATATTGACTTTGCTGAGACAAAAGCTACACATACGGCTGAAGACCACAACACGAGACTGTCAGAGATGGGCTTGGGGTAGGGGTACTCTTGAGAATAGTAGATACAACTGTCACTGACTTGATGGCAGGAGCAAGGAAGAGCAGGAAGTGACGAAGAGCAAGGACTGAGGCTGGTAAGTGACAGACAAGATACAAAGGTATATAGGAAGCCTCAGAGAGATGCACTGTTGAATCTGTGTTGCTGTTTCAATGGAGATTAAATGTAGCATCCTTACTTACCTTCCAGAATATGAATGAAATTGGGGCTTCGTATATACCCTTATACTACATCAAAGAAATCAGGGGATACTGCGGAGAGGCCCATTTTCTCCCCTCATTCACTTCACAAGATGGGCAAGACATGGCAGTTCAGAAATAGGGCCATTTCTTTGCAGTATATTCCTTTCCAATCCTCTTCTTAAAACCCCAGGCAAAGCTGCAGTGAGCAGTGCAGTCTCTATGGTCATAATCTTAATTTCTTCATGACACCTTAATTTCTACAACATAGCAACTTCTTCAATAACTTCAAACAGAATATGGATTGTATTTATTTACTTAGATAGTAAGAAGGGTTTGGGTAATGGAGTCATACTCTTAGGTCTTGATGTCTGTTCTAGCAGTTCAACAGCTGCCAACAGACCCTCAATAATCAAATCCAAATGTGTTTTCAAGAAAATTAAATACTACCATTCATTATACTATCTTATTGGCACTATGTCAACTGTCGTTTTACTGATACTCCTCCAGAAAAGTGAGATCTGATAAAAATACGTATTTCAGTTTAAATTATTTATAGGAATTTTATTTTTAGTATTCTGTGGCTGACTTCGTAAATGTCTCATAATGGTAATAACTGCAACTCTATGCACAGTTGCATTAAGACCTACCAGAGCTCTAGCCCACAAGGTCACTTGCTCTCTGTGTGGTTCCAACACAGAATAACTCTCTCTCTATTCTACTCAGTGTCAGCACGTCCTGCCTCTTCTGGAAATGCTACCAAATGACTTGGAGATGGTATAAACACATCATTGAAATCATTTTACTTAAAAGGATTGTGAACCTTGACATGTGGGGAGATTTGCTTTGATAACTTGTGGAAAATTGCTGGAAAGGCTGGTACTGCCTGGCTGCTCTTCCATTTTTCTTCAATGAGAGGATTTGACGAAAAAGCTGAATTTGAGAACGTTTCGTCTCCCCTAACTTGAATCATTTAGGAAGCAGACACAGTCTGCACCAGCCACGTGGGGTCCCTCTACATTCAGTGAAGAGGAAAGACATCTTCATCCCTCTGTGGGCTCTCAGAGCTTACGCTGAGGGGCCACCTGTGAATTTGGACAGTCCCTCCTCAGGAAGACTATTCCTTGACTGTAGTTTGCCAAAAATGTTGCCTTAAAAAAAAAAACTGACAAAAAGATTTTCTTTAAGTGTCTTTTTCACAAAAACCTGTGTTCTTTGAAAATTTCTGATCCTTCACTTTGAACAGTATCCAAACATTGAAACAAAACCTAAACTATGTCTTGTTGCTAATTTTCTTTTTCCATATTCCAACGCTCCCTGCTTTCTCTCAATTTTTTTCTTTATTTTGCTTCGCTTTTCCAACAGTGGGAAAACAGAACAGAAAATACCAAGAGAGAGGAAGATTAAGCCTATTGAACTACACTGTTTGAGGCTGTCTGAACATACAGCTGGGGAACCCACTCAGGACTCTCAGGGCAAGTATGGCTTTACCATGGGATGTTCTCTGCAGAGCTCTATGGGATTAGGTGAACAGGGTTAACTCTTCATTTTCTGCTCAACTATTAACCCCCAGCAATTTGCTCTTCATGCTCCTGGGTTTCTCTGAGTTCAAGGGGTAAGACAGAATTTCTGCCAGATTTGGGCCCTGGCTGCACATAGTCTGCTCCTTTCATCAATCTAGTGACTTCAAGCAGATAGGATGCTTCAAGTCAGACAGAGCGGACTGGTTGATTATTCTGCAAATATTTTTCTTTTTCAGATTGCTTACATATCAAAATATGGGTTTAGCTGATAAAAGCCAACAGCTCCATCAGAGTCCATTACAATCTATCAGGCAAATATTCAGTAATTTCCAAATTAGTCCATGGACAATACATTCAAATGATCTTCGTAATCTCTCTTGTAAAAAAAAATAATCCACCGTTATCAGAATTACCTAAACATGGATTTACCAGGCAGATATCTTACAATGTAAATGGCTTGTGTTTGGATAGGTAGAATGCATATCAAAATGCATGCTCAAATGAGAGACCATATTGACTCTTTCCGAGCTGTTATGGTCTATTAGATAAATATTATCTTGGTTCAGGATTGTGGAAGTTTTCTATATGCACAGTTTCCTGATAAGCCATATGGACTCTCAGATAAAATTGTGGCTTCCGATTTAGAAAGTGATATGGCCGAATAGCTGTAATGAGTATGAGGAAGCTCCTGTTAACCAATTAATCAGAATGTGTCACTGAACGCCCCCTCCCCTTTTTGTGGTAGTATGTGCTATAATATATATCCAGCAAACACACATTTCTCAGCAGTATTTTGACAAATCCACATGCCAAGGGCACAGCAACCAATCCTTGTACAACAGTTGTGGCTGTATTTGTATCCCTGCGTTACTGTGATTCCAGTCATCTTTCTGTTTATTTTCCCTCTTGTTAATACAAATGCATGTAAACTTATAACCACAGCTCACCAATATCAACAGAAAGAACTTCACTGATTTCAAAGGCAGGAATTTCAGTCACACATTGCCTTTTCTCACTTAATAATAATGCACTAAACACATCTTCAGTCGCCAATGGCAAACACAGTGGATTTACATCATCTACATTGAATGGGAGCTCCAGGGATCCCTGTGTAACTTGCAAAGACTTGACACAAACTGACTAAGGCTGGGTGACAAGAGCAGAACCATCGGCCGAAGCCACATCCTAGTTTTGTAGGTGACACACCAAGCAACCTCTCCATCCTCAGCGAACACAAGGATTTGTCCAATGCATTTGGTGTGCAGGTGGTGAATTCCAGGTGGTTTAAAGCGACTGTGTCTTAGAGCTGACTATTTGTTTCATTCTTCGTACACCTTGCAAAAGTGGTCTCTTGCTACTACCTAAAAAAATGCCATGTGAACAGGACATAAAAGGATATTATTTCTGCATAAATCAAATTTTATCCAGTTTTTCCTTATGGTTCAAGGAACAGATTTTCTCCCGAAGAACACCACAAAGGCGTACCTACACAGCATGTTTCAGCATTATGCAGAGATAACCAGGGTACCTTAGGGTACCACAGGCCTTATAAATGACACCTGGGGCACTTTACTGTAACTGTCGCTCAGAACAGGCAGCATTTCAATGCATAAGTATCTTGTAAAATTTTTTAAAATGAGCTAAAATTTTCTCCCAACAGAAAAAGTGCCACATGGCTGCTGGGTAGGATGCTCCCAGCTAGCTGGGGAGGGTGAGTCTCACTTTGGGAAAGGGATGGTCCAGATACAGAATGTGTCTGGCCATGAATGTAATTACATTATTCCTCACAAATGGCTTAAAGAAGCTTTATTTTAGACCACTGCTTATTTTACCTCCAGATCTTTGAAGCTCAGGCAACAGCTGGCATATTAAGAAAGTAATTTTAGCAGGTGAGGAATGTAACTTCATTTGGTCCTCTGTTCCATGACTTTCTTGTTATCTTGGTATTACTTAAAAGTAGCTCTGCTTTGAATGGCTAAATTCATTCTCTGAAGCATGCTGCTGAAATGTAAACATCATACAACTTTGATTTCCTATGAATAGAGAACACATGCTGTTACTGAAAAGAACATACAAGATTGCCACGCTTTTAGAAATCCAGTGTTAATTGTGAGTCGGGATTGGTGGGCACAATAAGCTTCTGCCCATTCATTGTGGTCAAAGATAATTTCTAAACCTCTACAAAAACCGTACATTGCAGGCTGGTTTGGATTCTTGTATTTTATCAGGAGAGCAGTAATTCTAGTTCCTGGTCCCTGCAGAGGAAGCTGTGGCTGCAGACATTGTTCAATCCTGTTGCGTACCTTCGCGAAAAGGACATCGGCATCTTGCTTGTGCTCATGTTCACAGCCATCCTCCATGGATCAGTGTTAAGATGCTCAGCTTTAAATGGCTCTGCCATGCCATGTGGTGAATGTGCCGCTGATGCTTTTGTAGGCCAAATCACACAGTGTTGTTGCTCTGCACTTAGTAGAAGTTTTGGCTTGCCTTTGCTTTTCCAGGCTCCAATATTTTATGCAGCTTATTTTAAATAATTTTTAGAAAAGGAAAGAGCTGAACATTGCTAATAATGTTCCAAAGTTCTCCTAAAAACTGCTATGACTAAAAATGTTGGTCAGCAAAACTCTAGGTAAGGGGACAGCCCCACCCCCCATTTCCAACATCTAAGTCATTTGGGAGGAACTCTCAGTGATGGCCAGAGCGTAACTGGCAGGATATAACACACACATTTTATTCTTGCAGTCATGATGCAGGTTATTACAAGAACTCAGCTCACTTTATTGAAATAATCATTTTGGAAACAGGCTGCATTTCTGCACCTTGTATTTCAATGCACCTTTGGCATTGTCAGGCTGTAAACGCAGCAGAGCGCTTTGCAGCCGGCCGCTCTGCAGACAGCCGTCCCTTCCATTCTCCAGGAAAAGCTGTTCTCAGGAGATTTCCAGCACAGCCTATGCGCTGTTCAAAAGGCTTGGATAGGCTTGAATAAACATCTGACCTTCTTGAGGAAGAAAATGTAAACCTCCCTCCCCTCCCACCCCAGCTGTGATTCTTTTGAGGTTCTTTTCTACTATTTGTCTTTATTTATCAAGCAAAAACAGTAAATTTGACCCTGTGTAAGAACAGAAGACTTTCAGACTTAAAGATTTCAGTTCTAATGGAAACAAGCAAAGACGTTCAAAATTGTGAATAAATATGAAGTTTGGAGGAAGGAAGTTTTCACTTTAAGATTTTACACTGTGAAGAATACAGGGAATAAATAAAAACCTTCATGCTTCTAGGTGTACAGTGTATGATGAACTCCATCCCCAGCTCAGTGCGACAACTGCTCTTCTAATTATATTACAGGTTTTGTGGAAGAAGTGCAGAACCATGTGGCTTGATCAGCCAGAATCTGGAAGGTCTTTCATGTTTTTATTTTACTAAAGCATTCCTATTTTGAACCAATTTTAATGTGCCACATCAAAACGCAAAAGTAACTTTTTTATGAAATGCATGCCTTTACAGTTGTCATTTTTCACTGAACATTTCATGTCCTCCTTCGAGTTGTTCTAGGTTCAGCCTCCAAGCAAGTAGCGAGGGAAAATCAAGCTATTTAAAAATAAAACAGATTACTTCTGCACAGCTTTCTTTAATCAAAACCATTATAACTGATGGCTCAGAGCCTTGATTACACCTCTTCAGAGGGCACCCCTTGATTTTGTGTGACATCCCTGATTATTTTATTTACTTATCTATTTATTTATTAGCTTTTACCTTCTGCCTTGATTTCTAGGTCATCGAGTTGAGGCTCTTTCTTGCTTTAAATGGACTTGCTTGCTTCTCTGTGGCAGGTTATTTTTCTTAGAGGGGCTATGAAGTAAACATGTCCCTTTTTAGACAAAAATTCCCGTGATCACATATTCGTGGAGTTCTTTCTCTTTTTTTCCCCCCCTCTAGCCCCTGTGGAGAACAAGATTGGACCAAGAGTCATTCCTCCCGACCTCTCCCGAGCCCCCGTGGAGCTAAGGGCCAAAAGGTCATTTTCTCAGGTTCCCTCTGGAGGGAGAATCCAAAGGTCATTCCCTCCCTTTCCAACTCACCCCAAGTGCATCTGAGAGACATTTAAAACTCCTTTGAAGAGGGAGGGGAGAGACTGAGTCCATGTGCTCTACCTACTGTCCCTCAACAGCCAAGAGATGTGAACAAGGGCAGTATATGCAATGTTTACCTCGAAACTCAAACCTACTCAGGCCTGGCCTCAGGTTCAAGGTTTGGCACTTCGTGAACTTCAGCAGCGAAGGGCAGAGATCGCTCACACAGCTGAGAAGGGGGGGGTAACCATTTCTGATTCCTTTTCAATTACCTGAACCAGCCTTTCCCTTCCCACAGTCCCCAGGATCCTCCTTCTCCTCCCAGCTCTGGGTTTCACTAGGAATTAAGCAGATGTCATCTGGGAGTGGTGTTGAACAGCGTTGAACCTCCTGATACTCCTGGTTCTTGGGAACTGAGCCACAGGGTTTTATGAGTCTCCTTAGAAAACAAACCCAGATGGACTCACACAGCCTCACCCGGAGCTGCTGCTGCCCTGTCACCCACAAACCCCGCGGACTGGTTCTGGAACGACTCTGCATTTCCCAAGACAGAAGTAAATAGTCAAGTTTAGAACCTCAGCACTTCCTCCTCATCCCTTTCAAGGAAAAAGCCTTTTTTTTTCTTGCTCTCCAAATGACGAAATTAAAGAGAGAGATTCCTCATCATTAATTTCTTTGACCTGCCCAAGGAAGGAAGGAAGAGAAGAGCAACAGTTATTTCACAAGGTCCCCCGCAGAAGGGGGGCACCGAGGGTCACTTCCTCTCAATCTGCCCCCTCCGAAGGGGAGCAGCGAGGCCGTGTCAATGCCATGGTCCCTTTTGTGGCGGACAGGCAGCCGGGGGTCACCTCCTGCCCAGCTCTGTGGACACACACACTCTCCTTCCCGCTCGCTTGCCCTCCTGCATGGGGGCAGGGGAGATTAGTTCTTTTTTTCCTCTCTCTTCTTTGTGTAGAGGGAACTCACAAGTCACTACCTGGGCCTCTCTTGGAAAGAGGCAATAACAAAAGGGCAGCTCCTAAGGTTCTTTTTTTTTCTGAGGATGTTTCGGGCTGCTGGGGCATAGTAGAATTAGCTGAGCAAAACTTTAAAATCCACATAAAAGTGAAATGCTGAAGGTTCTGAGTCACTTGGAGGTTTTGGTGACACCACCCAGCACCGCTGCAAATCCACGGCAAAATTTCTACTGACTTCTGAGTACACACCAGCCCTAAATTTGGGGAAAACATTAAGCTCCTGTGAAGCACTGTAAGAAATCAATGATCATGTGAAATACACTGGAAAATTCAGATTCTGTGTTATCAGGCAGGAAACAGTAAATAAAAACAACTGTCCTGATTGTTGTTTAGGGTTTGAACTGTTTCAGGTGACTCCCTTAGGGCCTGATCTGAATCCTTTGAAATAATGTAAGCGTTCTGGCTGAATTTCACGTGCTTTAGGTCAGGCCATGACCAGTCCTTGCATTCGTCTCTGGGAAGATCTTTAGGGAGCTAATATGGAATCAAAAGTCCTCGTCAAAAGCTGTTTTTTTCACAGATTAAGTTCTGATTCTTTCAAGTCTTGGGGCCAAATTCTGTTCAGAGATAGAGGTTTGCAGTCCCCATTACAGTCGGTGAGCCACTCTTTGCCAAAGCACAGACAAGGGACATAAGCACTGCGTAGCTGCTTACCTTGAAACAAGAATTTGGCCCTAAGACTGAAGTAGAAAACACGCTTTTACTCTAAAGGTATCCTACAATTTCAGCCTTCACTGTATTAAATGGCAGGAACAGCAGCCTGCCTAAAAAAGATGTGGAGACTTTCTACATACTCATAAGACTGAGTAGAGAAACTAATTTGGCAGCATAAATGAATGTGTCCGTCCTTCCTTCCTTCCTCCCTCCCTCCCTCCCTCCCTCCCTCCCTCCCTCCCTCCCTCCCTCCCTTCCTTCCTTCCTTCCTTCCTTCCTTGTTTTCTTCCTTCCTTCCTTGTTTTCTTCTTCCCTCTTTCTTTCCTTGTTTTCTTCTTCCTTTTTTGTTCCTTCCCACTTCCTCTGCAAAGTCAGAACGACTTCTCTTAAGGCAGATGTTGACCCCTGGCACTGTGATTGCAGTCTGCACATTTGAGCACACTGGAATAACTCAGACCCTTCCCACCCAGCTCTTGAGATAACACATTGTTTCTATAGAAGCAGTAGCACTTAAATGTGGAACAACATAGGTTTTATGCTCTAGATGAAATACGTCTCTGTGATGCTGTGTGGCTTGGGCAGCAAATGGCTACAAAAGCCTTTGAGGGCCCTGTGTAAATGTGCAATATTGTTATTCTACAGCACCTCACCACTGCGGAGTTGAGGACTGACATTGTTCATCGGTGCCTCAGATGACCCCTCTTATAAATGAGAGATTTGGCCTTTGCAAATACAAGTGTCATATTCTTCTACATACTGAGTTGCAGGTAGGTGGGCTGCTGGTTCTCTGCACAGCATGTGAGGGGAACAGGACCCGCTCTCTTGCACAGACTCGCGGGGCTCGTTCAAATTTCCACCCATACCCATGGATCCGTGGCTCTGCCCTGGAGCGTTCTGCACTTCAAACTGAGCACACGAGGATCCTTTATTAATTGTGATGATTTCATTATTGCCATACAGTGCTGCTCGTTAAGAAGAACACAATGAATTTCACTCATGGCAGTATCCTTTCCGCCCTTCCCTCCCCAAATGCGAAGTACAAATCCACTTAAAAAGCAGAGATCTTTTGACTTGTAACGGAAACTTTCATCCGCATAAGAGGATAAGAAATTCATTAGCTTAAGTTATGTGATTGCAACAGCTCATTAGAGAGCACTGTGCCTTTCAGAGTGAGCATGCCTCCAGCCCTGCATTGAATCTGTCAAAGTTAAGGATAAAGGTATGGGACAACCTAACCATCCTGGAAGGCAATTTCTTATTTCTAACTATGCAGACCACAGGGTTCATTAAATGACTTTAAGGAACAGTCATAGGCCTGACATTCAAATCTTAATTTGTGTCTAATTGCAAGCAAAATATGAAATTGCTAGATTGATCCTTCTTGCCAAGAAAGAAAAATAAAAATTTTAATTTACAGTCAGTAATTATATTTTCAGATCCATTGTGCCTAAACGATTCTGTTTGGGGATTTTTTTAGGATGAAATAAATATTTTGATTTCAGGTTTAACTGCTGCAAAATACTGCTGTAAAAATCTTAACATGGCTTCTCTTCAAACAAGTGAAAAACGGTCACTTCTAAACAGAAAACAGTAATTAGTCCTACTAATTTGTTGAAAAAAATTAATGATTAAGCAGAGTTCTGAGCCTTTGTCAGATCAAGGAAGTTAGTGATAGGGAATTTTTTCATCTGTGGAATCTCAGAAGGCATGGCCTTGACAAAGCAGGCTGTTTCCAACATTTTATAAAATATAAGAGAGGAGATTGGAATGTGTTTTTCAATCATCCCCTGGCAGCCTTCACGGCTTTAGTCAATTTATGCATCATCTGTTAAAGTTCAGTGTGGGGCACTGGGTCCCAAAATGTACTTTGAAGCATCCATAGCAAATCTTCTAATCTCCACTTTCACTATCTGAGCAACATACGCATTAGAGTGGAATTTGGGTTCGGCTTTTAGGTTGAGGGGTGAAACGCTTTCTTAGATAACCTACAGTATCTTGGCTTCAAGTGTAATGCTCAGGTTTGGATAAATGATTGCTTTTCATTTTCCCCACAGATAAATGATAAAAGATACAGTTTTATACTAGGATTTATAGACCTCTATACCCACATAGACATGGGCATCAAGTATTTCTTTTAAAATTTACGTTAAATACAAATACTGCAAAAGCACATATTTCCTTATGCCATTCTGAGGAAAACTGTATTATTTTCCAGAGCATGATGGTTGCAGTAAGCCACCATTGTGTGACTTCAGTGACCGGCAAGCTTTCCTGGCTTCACTATTCTTATTTAATCTAAACAAAGCTCAATACCTTTCCTTTCCCTCAAAGAAAGGAAATCACGCATTTTCGTGTGTGTAGCAGTACTAGGACTTTACACCAGTTAACAAAACTTCACAACAGAATTCCATGCCGGAATGCCCAATGATTTCTGCACTTCTGTTTCCAAGTACAGTTTCTACTACAGCAGATTTTTTGGTTGTTTTTGCAACTATTCTGTTTCCACAATTCCTGCATTTTTGCTTTGTTCTCCTGTATGTCATTTGAGAACAATGACTGTGTCTTGTAAGACAAACTATTGCATGGAAGAGCAAAGTCAGAACACAGTAATTATTGTTGTAGAGCACAACTGAGGAGAAAAAAAATCTGTTTTTTAAGCCATTTTATTCAAAAGTAATCTCTCAGTTATAGACTGTCACAGCAAGTTGTAGCAGAGTATTTCTGCTTCATAAAGACCAACAGAATACAAAAGAATGTTTTTTGAATTATACAGTTATTTGCAGTTAAGAATCTTTATTAGGAAAAAAGGAAACAACAACCAGAGATGTATGTAGGTTTTGTGCCAGGTAGATACAAGGCATTTTTACTCAGAAAAGTCCTCCTCAAGCTACAAGTGTTTCAAAAAAAATATACACTTGTCTGCCACAAAGAATAAATCAATAATAATTCCACTTCCTTCTGATCAAAAACCACTGCATCTTTTAGCATCAGCATGCATTGTTACGGTTTGGCTGGACAGACTTTCAAAATTACCTGATTTCCACAAAACAAATTCAGCCACCTTCCCTGTGCAGCTGCTGCCCACCACAACCACCACCACCACCACCATCACCACCACCACCATCTCTGCTACAGAGTGTCCAGAAGAGGGTTATGAAGTTGGTGAAGTGTTTTGAGGAGAAGACGTACAAGGAGTGGCTGAAGTCTCTTGGTTTGTTCAGCTTGGAGGAGACTGAGGGGAGAGCTCATGGCGGCTGCAGCTTCCTCACAAGGAGAGGAGGAGGAGCAGGCACTGAACTCTTCTCTTTAGTGACCAACGACAGAACCCGAGGGAATGGCAGGAAGATGTGCCAGGGGAGGTTTAGGTTGGACATTAGGAAAAGGTTCTTCACCCAGAGGGTGCTGGACACTGGAACAGGCTCGCCAGGGAGGTGTCACGGCCCCAAGCCTGACAGTGTTCAAGAAGAGACTGGACAACACCCCCAGACACATGGTGTGAACTGTGGGGTTGTTGTGGTCAGGGACAGAAGTTGGACTCCGTTATCCTTGTGGGTCCCCTCCAGCTCAGGACATTCTATGATTCTGTGATTCTGCCGTTAACACCACCACCCGCCCTCCCAATGCTCAGCACCCATTAACAGCGCAGACTCCCGGCCGTTGGTCGATGGCACCTCGGACTGTGCCGCCCCGCTGGATTGGCTGAGCAGCATCAGGAAGGTGGCCGCCGATTGGCTGGGGCCGGCTGCTGTTGCTATGACTCTGTTGCTAGGGCCTCGGCCGTCTCCGGGCCCTGCAGGAAACATGTAATGAATTATGGATGGTTGATTTTCTCAAAGAGGCCTGATCTGTAATGCAGATGAGCTGCAAGGCTCCCCTTTTCTTCTGGGTTCTTAAAAAAAAAAAAAAAAAAAAGTTAAAAAAATGAAAAAAAGGAAAAAAAAAATCTGAGTTTTAAATCAGAATCTGGCATTTGCGCCGTCCCCAGTCACAGCAGTGACTCCTGAATACTGATATTAATTCTTATGCAAAGACAGGGCCAGAGGTCACTATCTGTTATTTGTTCAGGAAAAGCTTGTAGGATTTTCACTGAACTCTGTGACTCGTTGGGGTATTATTTTTTCCCCCCTCTTTGGTTCGGAGACAAAACAGGATACAAACACCAGAAGTGGTTATTTTCTAATGGTTAGAAAGGAGATTGTCCTCTTGGAGCACGATGGAGCTGGAGGAATCCAGCGGCCAGGCTGGCCAGTGTGCTGGCTTTTCTCACCTTGTAACAGTTACCTCTGCCCAAATATGACCTGAGACCTTCTGTTGATGGAGTTCACGAGGCTTGGGGCTCAATTAGTGGTTCCAGTGGCTGAAGAGAGGATCCCTGCGAGTGCCACATCTGCAACTTGTCCCCTTCACTCAAGTGCAAAACTGAATGTTGTTACCCACAGATAATTCCGCAGCTGGAACCCCCCACACGAACAAAACCTCTGATGCTTTTTACCTGAATAAACAGGTTATTGCAATTCATTTAAATTCCCTAATCTTCATCTTTTAAGAAGTATGATGGATGTTATGCTACAGAAATTATGGTATTTTCCTATACCTAATGAATATTGATATCAGAAGAGACACTTCTCTTGTGCTCATGCAGAGAGTGGTGTGTGTTTTGTTGTGTTTTGTTTTGTTTTCCATACTGGTGACAAATTATTTCCATCCTTTCTGTGTCAAGCCTCTGTGGACAAATGTGAACTGAAAAAATTATTAATTTCAGAGAAAATAATGCGACTGATCCTTATTTCGAGTCAGATTTAAGCTTGCACAATATTTGCCAGACTCAGCTGTCCAAATACTGACCGCAGTGAAGGTCTCTTGGTGCCTTGAAGGTTCATGACTGATGTGGGGGATGAGGCAGCCCCACTCCTCCTCAAAGTCCTGTTTTTAAGGCAAGTGCAGGCTAAGCAATTTACTCAGCAAGGAAATGTCTGAGCAATTAGATGAATTTCTACAGATTTTGTATCATGGAATTTATGCTTTTGACACCTCAACTCCTGACTGGTTCATGGCTGTTCCTCAGGGAGAAGTAAATGACTTAAGCAAGAGCTCTGAGATGAAGATGAAATATATCCGACCCTCCTGTGATTCGGAGTAGAATGGTATCTTATTTCTAGGATTATTAAACAAAATGTTCTGTTGTGTAAAAACCAATGAGCACTGAAAAAAAAAGTCTGTGAAACACTGCATGTAGGAGTAAAGAACATTTACGCTCAACTCTGACTATCAGGCGGTCCCTAAAAGCTTCAGCTGCAATGGCCCTTAAGTTTTATTATTTTCTATTATTAAAATGTTTTCTATTGAAGAAAACTGTTAAGGCAAAACTGTATTGCCTATCCCACACATTCCTGACAGAACATTCATCAAACTCCATTATAAAAAAAGCTCAGGCTATAGATGTGTCATTAGAGACTCAATGATGCTTAAACCACAGAAATGTCTGAGATGCAGTTTGCTGAAAACACAGTATTAACATTTGTGTATATGAACGTGTTAAATTTGTTATTTTTTTGACAGTGGTTCCTTGCAACATACATTAAAATGAAAAATAGGTTAGCAGTTTGTACTTGCGGGAAGTGTAGGTCGTGTTTTTGTGAACCAAATAATTGTGTTTTCAACTTTTCAATTAGTGATCTACATTTTTGTGTATAATACTCTATACCTAATCCATTGGAAGATGAGTATTCCCACACCTATATAAATACAGCATGCACCATGAGGTTTGGAATAGCTGAAATAGTCAGGAAAGAGGCAGCAAATGACTTCTTAAACACATGCAATTTAAACAAATCTATATTTCCAGTCTTATAAATGGCCTTAGGATCTCTCCATCTTTCTGTTCAGGAGCTACAAGAAATACAACCACCAGCAGCCAAGCTCTTTCTGCAGCTATGCTGTCAGATTCTGGAAAAATCTTAGTAGAGCTGGGCATCGTAGCGATGTCTGCAGCACAACTGTTGCCTTCATGCATTGGTCCTAACTTCATGAAAAGAGTGCTTGAATGTGAAGGGCCGAGAGATCTCAACTCCAGCGAGCTGTATGGCTCCTCCTGGACATTTTGTAGGCAGCTCCTCAGGAAGAACCTTGCCAGGTTTTCTTGATTAAGATTTTATAATTCCCTTTGCTGTGTTTGTGTGCTGACAGGTGAGGAGGGGCTGGAGGCCTTTATGGTGTGGACCTACCAACCAGACTCAAATGCATACAATATATACCAGACAATAGTTCAAGTGCAAGAAGGTTTGGAGCCATAAACAGGGAGAAAAATGGTGCAGGAAGCTTTCACAAAAGCAGCAGCTCTTAAGGAAAAATCTGACTGAGGAAAGGGAAGTTTTTGGTGCATGATGAGCAGGAGGTCGGTGTATGTATGGCCAGGGTGGAGCAGGAGGTGACCTTCAGAAAGCAGTAGTGGCTATGAGAAAAGAAGGAGAGGAAGTATTTTTTTTTTCTTCATATCTGTAGCATCTGACTGAAAAATCTCAAATCTATTTCCACGGAAAATATCAAACCTGTATTTTACTTCTTCCTAATTTTCAGTGTTATTGTTTCAGTAGAAGTTTCTTTTAGAAACAAAAGGTTTCTTTCAATTTACTTAAAAAGAACGAAAACTTTCCAAGGCTTCTTTTCTATTAAGGACTGTATGAACAAAAAAGCTTTGCATTTTTAACAATAATAGTTTCAAAATTGTGCTGTAGCACAAACATATTCTTCATAAAGATCCTTCTATAATTTAAAACATTTTCTGCTGAAGTAATTTCAACCGGTTTATACTATCAGTAATCTTCATAGAGTTTACATTAATCCACAAACATTGTATAGTGTGATGAAGCTGATGAGAATCAACAAAGGATAGAGAATCACAGCGCAGATAAAGAAACCCACTGTTTAATGCCAGCTGCTCAGGAAATGTCAAAAGTAAAGTGAGTTTCAGGTCAAGGGCACTGGGAACACTCTGTTAGCAAACCCTAAGACAGGCAGCTCTTGTTATTAGTATGAACAGGGATATGGTGAGTCCTTTTTAATCTATCCCTGGGCCTCCTTCAAGCTTCCCAGACATGAATCCGTCCCATTTGGGCTCACCTCAAGGAGACTGCTGGGAGTTTTTAAAAACATAACCTCTTTGGTCTTTCTAGTGGTCCGCATCAGGTTTGCTAAAGGCCAGGATTTCAATAAAAAATCCTGCTCCTTGGAGGCACAAGGGCTCAGTGCCAAGCCTTGGAAGCACAGAAAATAGTGGGCAAATGCTCTTTTCTTTTTTAGCTTTCCATGACAGCAAGGATCTTTCTTCACCACTTGTTTTTCTGTCACGGCATTTAATAGTACTTCTGTCAAACCCTTTTCCATCTTGCGCACCTTTGCCTTTGAACACTTTGGTTCACTATTCTGGAGCATTTTGTTGGTGGGTTGTGTTTATCAGCAGTTAAGGGAGTTGCAGCTGTTGCTACAACACTAAGTTGGCAAGTGAGACTTCTGACGAAATAAGAGTAGAATTTGGGCAGGTTAATAGCTTGACAAACCTTTCTATAGGGAGCCCTTTCATGGAGGATGGGGCACTATTTCATGTGGCTAGGAAGCAGAGAATCTGGTCTGGGAGAAGTAATATGGTATGTGCTGATACTACTTGACCAAATGAACCCAGCAAGGTGCTGCAAAGTTAGAAGAGTCTTGGCATCCACTCTGGAATGAGCAGCAAAGATGTTTGAGCATGTAAGTTTAGAGCCATAAGAGACACTTTTGGTACCTGTGTTTCCTGTAGATGTGCATCAGGTCTGCTGTGAACTGCAAGGAATTTTGCAATGATCATTCAGAATTTTGCAGATTAACAGCGTGGCTGCACTCTTTCCTTGCTAATGCTTTTTTCCCATCTCTTTGAATTTTCAGTGATCCTCTAAATGCATATTTAGTCCTTGAATGTTATGTGTTGTACCAGAGAAAAAGTACTAATATAGCTCTGTGCAATGTACTCACATGCAGTGCGATATGGTTTATACATTTTTATGATACTGCACTAGGAAACAAACTTATTTAGTACAAAGTCTGTAAGCTCAGCCAGGGTATTGATCAAACTGATGAGACTTACCGATTAAAACTTTCTAATAATTTACAAGCATGCTGTCACAGTTTTATTGCTTGACTAGTGGATATTGGGAGCTATAGACTGGGAAGAGAGAACTGAGAGACTCAGACCCTGCTGGTGCCACTGAGATTTTTGCTTCTTAGAGCAAGGCACTGTTTCAGATTTGGTCCCATTTTGCAGAGTAATCATTCTTCAAAATGAAGAAAGAACAGGCAACATGATGCTATGTGCTAGATGTTTGGAGTAGAGACATCTACAGCAGATCTAGTGAGCCCAGGCACTGGAGATAAACAGTCCCTTCTTGCATGTAGTTCATTGCATCTATTTAATTCTGTCTTCTGTAGGTTGAGACAGACCTATGTCCTGGACTTTTGTGTTAGGACCACAAGGTCCAAAACCATATGCTGTCATGACAAGTTGTGGTGATCCAGGCTCTTCAGAAAACTCACTTTATGTCTCCTTCAAAAGAGCTCAGCATGATGTTAAAATCACAGAATCACAGAATGGTCGGGATTGGAAGGGACCTCTGGAGATCATCTAGTCCAACCCACCTGCTAAAGCAGGTTCACCAGAGCGAATTGTGTGGGAATGTGTCCAGGTGAGTTTTGAATGGCTCCAGAGAAGGAGACTCCACAATCTCTCTGGGCAGCCTGTTCCAGTGCCATGACACCCTCAAGGTAAAGAAGTTTCTCCTCATATTCTGATGAAGCATCCTATTGCTTCAGACTGTGTCTGTTGTGTCTCAGACATATTGGTCTTTGCTGTCTGCTGCACAATCCTCTTCGACATTCAGCTTGTTTCTGAGCCTGGAAAGAGCCTTTTTCTGAAAGTGCCAAGAACAGTTACTCCAAAGTAACTGGTTGTTGACTTTCCTAACCCACATGCAGTAGCTTTAGGTAGGATCCCTGCAAGCGTAGACACAGAAGCTGCTTTAAAAACAGGTCGGTAGCTGCTTCAGCTTTCCAAGACCCCTGGCAGCCAACCTGGGAAGCTGCAGCCAGCCGGCAGTGAAATGTCTAATACATCTCCAGAAACCCCTGTGTATTTGCAGCGATTACCATAGTGACACAGCACACTGTTTTGTCAATGTTCTGTGGTTAAATAGAGTAGGTCAAAATGTTGCCGTTTATCCAAAACTGAGATAAAACAATGACATAAAAGGAATAATGGGACTTTGGATGTGGATCCCATATGCCATAATTCTACTGGATTACAAATAGCTTCTATGCCATGATGGGTAGGATCTTCCTAGAGAAAGGGCCACGATACCAGAATCATGGATGTTTCATAAGGAGTAAGTGCTCACGTTAAAGAAACATTGATACAGTAGCTGTCTGTGTGAATAAAAGTAGCATAGATAATTAGTGTGTAATAGTTAACATTACTCAGCTTATTTATAAGCAAAAGCTCTAATTCCCCTTCAGCAAACCCTGCGTCATGCAGTGGGCTCCTACATTGTGTATTGACTGAGCTTTTCAAGAAAGTCTTGAACTCACAGTTGTTAGCAAAATTGGCGTGTTTGAATCATGCCTATGTTAGCTTTGAATATATAGGAATTTTGTTGACAGTGGTATCAAAACTTATATTGTGATCAATGGAAACAACCTTGAGCCTTTGCTTCTTAAGAGCAATTTCCTCTGAGGTAAGAAAGCACCACAAGATCATCTAGTTTGATCTCCTGTATTACACAGTCTAATCAGTTTATTGCAATTCACATGTATTTCCAGGATGATGATTTTAGGTAAAGCATTTTTGTCTTTAGGGTTAACAGGCATAGAACAGGATGAACAAACTATAGTGCCAAGTATGTGTGAGGCCCAGCACGATGGATAGTTTGTTAAATGGGCCATGCCTAACTGATTGCAATTAGTCAAAGTAATACTGTCTCCTGTCTTTTAACTCATTTCTTTACAATTTAACCTGAGAAATTCTTTCCAATCTTAAATCTGCCGATCAATATGATTCTGTGCCTGTAAGCAAGAAATACAGACATAGTATCTAGGAACATTTGTCTCTATCTGTTCAGAATCACAGAATCACAGAATGTTAGGGATTGAAAGGGACGTCAAAAGATCATCTCATCCAATCCCCTCGCCAGAGCAGGAACACCCAGATGAGATTACACAGGAAGGTGTCCAGGCGGGTTTGAATGTCTGCAGAGAAGGTGACACCACAACCTCCCTGGGCAGCCTGGTCCAGGCTCTGGCACCCTCACTAAGAAGAAATTTCTTCTCATATTTAAGTGGAACCTCCTGTATCCCAGTTGGCACCCATTGCCCCTTGTCCTACCGTTGGTTGTCACCGAGAAGAGCCTGGCTCCATCCTCCTGACACTCACCTTTTACATATTTATAAACATTAATAAGGTCACCCCTCAGTCTCCTCTTCTCCAAGCTAAAGAGACCCAGCTCCCTCAGCCTTTCCTCATACAGGAGATGCTCCACTCCATCATCTTTGTTGCCCTGCACTGGACTCTCTCCAGCAGTTTCCTGTCCTTCTGGAACTGAGGGGCCCTGAACTGGACAGAATATTCCAGATGTGGTCTCACCAGGGCAGAGTAGAGGGGAAGGAGAACCTCTCTCGACCTACTGACCACTCCCCTTTTAATACACCCCCAGGTACCATTGCCCTTCCTGGCCATAAGGGCCCAGTGCTGGCTCGTGGTCATCCTGCTGTCCACCAGGACCCCCAGGTCCCTTTCCCCTACACTGCTCTCTAACAGGTTCCCCAACTTATACTGGAACCTGGGGTTGTTCTTGCTCAGATGCAACTCTACACTTGCCCTTGTTATATTTCACTAAGAAATACAACAAGAACACACTTCTAGCTTATTTGGTATTTTCTTATCTGTTACAGCAAGTCTGTAATTTTGGGAAAAAAAAAAAAAAAGAAAAAAAAAAGAAAAGAAAGCCTTAAAGACTCAAATAAAGAGAAAATCCCAGTCTTCAAACCCCCAGTCATCTCCATCTAGCCAGTTTGCATGAGAGGGAATCTTTCCCACCCTGCCTCACTCTGAGGTTGTATCAAACCCCAACTTTTAGGAAGGTATCTAGTATTGCCTTGAAACCTCCAGGAAATAGTGAGACCTCCCCTGTCACTGATCATCTTCTGATGTTTAATTACTCTGTCTGCAAGAAAATTACATCTTGTTTCAAGGTTGAATTCGTCTAACTTCAACTTTCAGCCATTCAGTCTTTTTCAAGCTTTTGTCAACAAGATTGAAAGCTCTTCATTAGGTATCTTTTCCACCAGTAAATACCTATATAAACTGATAGCATAATTCTATAACTTAGCTGAAGTTCTACCTCTAAAAAGCACTTCCCAAGTCTTTCTTTCCCCACATCTCCCTGACAGAAATTGCTTACTTTTGTATGCTGCATGGTCAGACACCATCACTGTCTTCTAGCAAGTGATGAGGAAAGAGGAAGAAATGATCTAAGAAAGAAAGAGGATAAATTCAGAAGGAATGGCTAGATGATTTATTACTGTTGGTGTATTTGAAGAGGCATTTTCTCTTGAAAAGTAAATCTCTGCTAAACGTTCCCAGCCTACCCCCAAAGAGACTGCCTGATAATTTCTGCAATACTGATACTGAATGTTTGCAAAGCAATGCCCGGTCCTGGACCATTTCTGGCATAAATCAACCAACCTCCAGTGGAGTCAGTTCCTGCCAGTGGATCTGTTGTGCTTTATATCATTTGAAGATGTAGAAAGTGCTTTACGAAGTGGCATGTGCACGTTAAGGGACATTGACAAAGGGAGTGACAACCTGTAGCATCCTGTATAGTGCTCTGTGTCCCTAATTCTCCTACCTCCAGTAAAAATATAGGGCCCACCAAACCATGAATGGAGAGCAGGGTCACAGTGGAATCAAAGAAAACCTCAACCGTTTGACTCAGCAAGTGTATCTTAAACATAAAGGCACAGTAAAAAATTCACTAGCAATCTTCTTTTGAGAAGTATAGTTTCTCACCTTGCCCACCCAGTTATTCATATATTTAATTAGCACTTCACTATTATATTACGAAAACATTAAGATAGGCCTGCCAGTCTAGGACATCACCAGATTAGGACAAAAATGTAATGCAGTCCCCATCCCAGAAAGCATGTGGGACTGTACCATAAGCTATTTATAGCTGACTAGATCAAAGCATTTAGTGTAGAAGGAACAAGGGATCCAAAATAAGAAGGTGAGTACAGCTCTTCCCTCAAGGAGGAATGATGATCAGAATCCAACATTTGCTGATGATATAGTTTCTGTGTGCACCCTATGGTTCTGTAGCAGTGATTTATTTAAAACATCTTCATTTTTTTTTTCTCTCAGGATGAAGCAAATGTTTTAAATTACAGCTGTAGCATGGAAGAGAGAATTTAACTAAAGCACAAATATGAGTCATGAAAATGTTCATGCCTTATTTTCAAGGTAATAACTAAACACCTGCTAAATTACATTTTAAAAAATTACCCAGTATTTCACAGTGGTTTTTATCCTTTTGTTTGTTATTTTTTCTCTGAAACCCCACTCTCGATCCTTGATCTGCGTGGGAAGATTGCCTCATCTGTGCCGAGCTCCCAAATCTCAGCAGAACCCTGCATGTACCGATGCTCTGCCCATGCTGGGCTGATTGGAGGACAAGGACTGAGGTTTGTGCAACAGGGACGGCACTTCTTGGGGCATTTAGGCAGAGTCCTGGAATAGCACTGGGTGCACCAATACTACATGAGAGAAGAGACCATTACTCAGAAAAAAACCCACACTTTTTCAGGAAAGCTTGTGCAACAGAAATAAGAAATTAAATGTGACTCATCGGTGCTGATTCTGTGTAACTTTTACTTTCTCACATGTTGCTGTTTTCTTCTGTTAGCAACTTTAGTGTAGTAAAAGTGTCTTGCTGAGGGGCAGAATATGCTGTACATGGGATTTATCTGCCCTGAGATGTGAATTGTACATTGAGCCTCTTGGGAATATGGTGGAGGGCTCATGCTCGTTTGTCTGTTTTGCTTTTTATGTTTTCTTTCGTTGTTTTTTTCTGGCACTGAGTGGGCAGACAAGACTCTTGAACAATCTCTAATTGCATAGTGTCACAGTTGACGAGGTTACAAAGGAGTAAATATGTAGTTGGTATTAGGCAGGATATTTTTAACAATACTCACTCTACATCTAATAGAGTGCATCTGTGTCCTCTGTGGGCACTCTGCCTTAGATAATATAAAAAGAGAGCAATGAGGAAGAGAGCAGCATAATAATATCTGCATAGTCTTCAGTGGAATCAGTTTCTGCAAATACACACTTGACATTTGAACTCTTTCATACCAGTGCTGCTCCTATTGATGCCAGAGACATCTTTGCCCTTGGATTGGAATAGGATTGAATTCTGACTGTTGAATCTCTTATGACAAGAGAGGTCGAAGTTTCTTAGCATGATCTGATTTCCATAGTCAAAGAGAAGAGTTTTATTAGACCATCGTGTTGGTAATTCTTGACCCGGAGTCATGACCGTGTCTCAGGGAGGCACAACAACTCTACCTTCTGTTTGGCTCACAAGGAGAGAACAACAATCTGATAGATTTTTCTGTTGTAACATGAGTCACAGTGCGGAACAGAATAAAATACTTTCATCAGCCTGCCTCTGCTGGGTTGTTACCTGCTGTGTTTCCACTTCTGCAAGCCAAATTTTGGCATCTCAGTGATACAGAACAGCCTGCTCTGGACAGTACCACATGTCTAAAGTCATGAAATCATATTGTATTTATACAACTCAGAGCTGAGGGAAAGAACCTTTTAAAGAGTCAAGGGCCAATTTATTTTATGATGGCAATGTGAAAAGATTTGTTTAAAAGGCCATTGCATACTGATGCTTGATGTTCTTGGCTGAAGCTGTTACTAGACACACTCTTGGTCATCTTTATTAATTATTTGTACTCCAACAGCATCTATGAATTCATGTGTCTTGTCAAAACATGTCAAGTGATGTTACTTGGAAGTCCATTACTTCCAGCATCAAGGCAGATGTGGGAACAAGAAGACTGACTTCCATGAAACAGTGTTGGTTCACTTCAGCTATTCCTCTACTTGTGCAACCTGAAGATGTGACTGAGGCTGTTGGGAACATCCCCACACCTCTCAGCTTCAATATTGAAGGTATTGCAAGCGTCTTCAGCAATTACATACCCCTCGCTGGACATTACAATGAAATGGCAGGACTCCCCTGTGTATGGGGGTATTATTCCCTGGCTTATAGTGCAGCAGTGAAAAGCACTCTTAAAAATACCTTCAGGAAAATAAGACAAAACTGATAAAAGGTGAAAGTATGCTCAGTTTGTCAGACCCTGGACAGAAGTATAGATATGCACTATTTTCTGGAGTCACTTGCTGAATTCCTGAAGAAATTATTAGTTTTTGTTTGTTTGTTTTCCTTGTCTTGCTCTGTCTCTTTCTTCCTCAAATCCTGATGGCTTTTAGCATCTGACAATAGCACCACATATGCAATAGAGCAGAAATGATCAAGAAATAAGGGGAGTGGTTAGGAGCAGCTTGCTAAGAGCCATCTTCTGTATGAATGAAAGTCAGACGCAGCACCCGAGAAATCCAACAGAGCTTGCTTGCTTTTTTCCCCCTCTTTCCTCTAGCCACAGGAGTGGACTGAAGCAATCTCAGTCCCTTGGGCCTGTCGTGGTGTGGAGGGATTATCCCTTCCCCCAGCATGAAGGATTATTTGTGAATTCTTTTTGTCTGCCATTTACTCTGTTTTCCATGTCTTGAGTTTTTCTCTCTCTCATTTAAACAGTGTTGCTCTGGTTTTGGCAGGAAGGTATGCAGGGCACAGCAGAGCCAGGCCTGCCTTCATCTAAAAGGCATCAAGAAAACAGTCATTTTCCCTTTGGCTTTAGCATATTTTGTAGGATCTCTGCCTAACCTGTACCATTACCTTTCTCTGCCTCTGCTTTTCCTTTGCTCTGCCCACTCAGACGTCCCTCTTGCTACTCTTTTCATCCCCCCTTGTCATGTAAAACCTCAACATTCAGGTAATGAATGCCATCTCACCTCTTTCTCTTTGCTCATATTTCTGCGAGGTGAATGAACCCACTGACAATGGAAGGCAAAGATAAGAAATCCCTCACGGAAATATCACGGATACTTAAAATAATTTGGAGCAAAAATCCCTGCAGGTTCATTGAAAACCTCCCCCTGCCCTCCACACACAGAGATTTATTTATCTGCTTTACTGCATTTTGCTTACGTCAAGAGCTGGATTGCTCCTGTACAGCCCCCTCGCCAGGCAGATAATTGCTACATATTCTTTTGTATTGCTGCCACCACCTCCACCATCGGGCGCTTTCTCAAACACTCGCCTGCGCAGCCTCGGAGCAATCCGTCTCCATGCAGACAGGGGATAACAGGGCTTTGATATTAGGGGTCTCCCAGGAGCAGGTGAGAGTCTTGCCTCTTTTCTTGAAAATCAAATGAAGTAAATACTGTGCATTTCTCCTTCCTTTTCCAGATCATTAGCAAAGATGTTACATAAAACCGGGCTGGCTCTGTGACAGCTCCAGCCTTTCCCCAATGGTATCTTGTTGGCCGTCACTTCCACGCAGACACACCGACCTGATGTGGTGTCATTTATCATTACCTTTTGTTTACAGCCACTCAGCCAGTTGTCACTCTGTGTGACAATGCCCGTATTCAAGCCAATATGAATTTATTTTTCAAGAAAGACTATCTGAGACTAAAGCTTACGCCTCACTAAGGATCCAGCTATGCTGCCTTACTAGCAAGACCTTTTTCTTCACCATCACTCATTATATTTCTGATTAAACAAATTGTAGCACAGCCCGGCCTTTCCGTTCTTTTTATTTGCTGCTCAGGGTATCTTCACACATGCTCATGCCTATCTTTTCAGCTGAATATTAATTAAATTCTATGCCTATGTGTTTGGGCAATAACAATTTTTAGGCTTTCTTTGATTTCCTCACCTGTCTCCATCTCCTGAAGGCAAGTTTCGTACTCAGCTCCCTGGACACGGAACTGTCAAACTCTGTCGCCTGCAGGCAGCTGGAGACCCCAGCAGTGCCAGAACCCCAGTTCTCATCCTAGGAGAAGGATGTTTCTGACAAATGTGCCATCAGTATGTGTGAAGCAGGAGATGTACAGCTTTTTATAGATCATGGTAGCCACAGCGGTGGGTTTTGGTTTTGAGCTTTCTCCTTTTCTACCATTCCCTTTTCCCTTACTGCTTAGTGAAGGTGAGCTTTCCACTTTTTTTCTGTCATTAATACATTTATTGCCAAAGAAAATATTTCATTTCCCAGTACTAATGCAGCCCACCTACCGTTTATTACATATGTATTCCCTCCCCTATTGTCTCTACCTCAATGGTACAAAATACGTAATTGCACAAAAAAACCTGAGGGATTAGGGACACATCTTAAACTTCCTCCAATCTGTCTACAACTTCAAAATTACAACAGGAACCAGATACCAGGCCCAAAAGATGAAACCGGATGAACTATTTCATGTAAAATTTCTGCTGAACCACAAAGATTTCATGATACTAAATATTTACTTCAAAACATATTTTATTTTGCTGAGGCTTTTTTTTTTCTAGTTTCATAGAAAGTGTGCTTGTTTTTAATACTTCCAGGGTACTATATTGTATTTTTATTGGAAAATACATTTCAGCTAGAAATGGCATAAAAATTTATTAAAAAAATGCTAACATCAAAAGGAAAATACATTATTTTATTACATGAAGAATTTTAGTTTGCCTGGTACAATGATTTTAAAAATATTTGTCTGCTGATAACTAAAAAAACATTTTGGAATGAGACACAGTTATGTCAATGACATTTTTCCAGAGCTACTAATGAGATAAAAATCCACTATCTGTAAAACTCAGACAGTCTAAGTCATGAATGTTATGTTGAAAGCATCTTATGCGGTTTTGGTGGTAGATTTTGTGCACTTATATATATATATACATCTCATATATATGTGTACATGTGTGTATATTTATATATGTATATATATATATATGAATGTGTGAGTGTATAACTGTAAACAACAAGTAGTTTTGTCCTCAAATGTAGTAGCTCAATATAGCTTATGGAGAGACATGCCATCTGCATTATTACGGATATTATTTCTTTACAACTTTGGACTCAATTCAAGATTTAAGCACATGCTTATGTTTGTGTTTTGTGGTTTTCAGTAATTGCAATGAGCTTTGCTTGGAAGTTTTCCTTAAGTCTTTCCTAAAAGTCTTCCTTGAATATATGGTGTAAGATTCTATTACTAACCTTTTTAACAGGCCCCAATATCCCTCATTTTCTTCTGTTTTGGAAACCACCATGACGCGACACGTGTGTGTGCCGCTTCATCTTGTAGGCTGTATGTGCTAAGTGTTTGGATCCCAACATTTCTTTCGTTTCCTGAAACAGGGCCACTTCTAAGAGCAGAGAAAACATGCAGGGCTGTAATGCATAAGGTATATATGAGATATATGTATAGCTGTATAAGAGTCATGGTCCAGATGCCCTGGAGGTAGATCTGCTGTTGCTACCAGTGGTGTATAAGGTGTTGAGGATCATAGCTATGATTTGGCATGCAAGAGAGACAGCACTTGGAGAAGGTGTTCTTGCTGCCATCTCTGGCAACATCAGGTTCAGTAAATTCGGCTCCAAGCCTTCTACAGAGGACATGGATTCGGCAAACTGGCCCTGGTCATTCATCCTCGAGGCCAAATCTCAGGTTTATCTTCCCCCTGAGTTTGGTTGAGCCACCTTTGCCATAACATATGGATAGTGTGTGTAGAGCAAGAGGTGCAGCAAGACCAGCTCAACCTGCGCAGTGGTGCCGAACGTGAAGGCTTGGTCAGGATGCAGGTGCCACCTGGTTCAGGGGTGACTGGGAAGCAAGTGTAGTGAGGTGGACTGTGAATTGGCTGAAGAAAAGAAGCCAGAGAGTCGTGGTCAATGGGGTAGAGTCTAGTTGAAGGCCTGTATCTAGTGGAGTGCCTCAAGGGCTGGTAGTGGGACCAGTACTATTCAATATATTTATCAGCGGCTTGGATGAGGGAACAGAGTGCACTGTCAGCAAGTTTGCTGATGACACCAAACTGGGAGGAGTGGCTGACACACCAGAAGGCTGTGCTGCCATCCAGAGACCTGGGCAGGCTGGAGAGTTGGGCAGGGAAAAATTGAATGAAATGTAACAAGGGCAAGTGTAGAGTCTTGCATCTGGGCAGGAACAACCCCAGGTTCCAATGCAAGTTGGGAAACAACGTGTTAGAGAGCAGTGTAGGGGAAAGGGACTTGGGGGTCCTGGGAACAGCAGGATGACCATGAGCCAGCACTGTGCCCTTGTGGCCAGGAAGGGCAATTGTACCTGGAGTGTATTAGAAGGGGGGTGGTCAGTAGGTTGAGAGAGGTTCTCCTTCCCCTCTACTCTGCCCTGGTGAGATCGCATCTGGAATATTGTGTCCAGTTCAGGGCCCCTCAGTTCCAGAAGGACAGGGAACTGCTGGAGAGAGTCCAGCGCAGGGCAACAAAGATGATGAAGAGAATGGAGCATCTCACATATGAGGAAAGGCTGAGGCAGCTGGGTCTCTTTAGCTTGGAGAAGAGAAGACTGAGAGGTGACCTCGTTAATGCTTATAAATCTGTAAAGGGTGTCACAAGGATGGAGCCAGGCTCTTCTCAGTGACAACTAGTGATAGGACAAGGGGCAATGGGTGCCAACTGGGACACAGGAGGTTCCACTTAAATATGAGAAGAAACTTCTTCTCAGTGAGGGTGCCAGAGCCTGGAAGAGGCTACCAAGGCAGTTGTGGAGTCTCCTTCTCTGCAGACATTCAAACCCGCCTGGACACCTTCCTGTGTAACCTCATCTGGGTGTTCCTGCTCCGGCAGGGGGATTGGACTGAATGAGCTTTTGAGGTCCCTTCCAATCCCTGACATTCTGTGATTCTGTGAAAACGAGCAAATCAGCCTTGGGCTGCACAGAGTTACAGATCAGGTCCCCAGTGCCCAGCTCCCCCCTGACAGAGAGAAAGGCGTTGTGGAGGCAGTGTAGCATAGCTTGTTTAATGCTGTATTATGTTAATGCATATCGGAGAGACATTAACATCGGAATCTTAGATTTAAAATAGAATGAACAAGACAATTTCAATGTTTTGTTTCAGTGGATATGCTGAAGCCATAAGCACATAATTTTTTTAATCAAGTTTCAGCCCAAAGCGAATTTTCTCAGCTATCCACAAATACATATATTTCTTTTAAATAAAATTTGTTAATATTTACCAGACACATGATGACACCGTTATTTTTATCCATGGTGCATGCTTTACCTATTTAATGTTATACAGCCTTTCTAAAACCAAATTAAGCAAGAACATTAGCATCAATCCACTGAATGCAGGCGCTATTTTAAAAAAAGGTAGATATTTTCAAACACTAGAGTGAATGGAAAATATTGCTGCCTTGGCTGTCAGATTACATTTCTTTCTTATTGAAGTTAAGTGGGTTAAATTAAGTGATTAATTAACTATGCATCTGCACAATTAGGTGGGCATTTTTATTCCTTTTAACTTATATATTTATTTCTAGCTTGGGAAGAAAGGAACAATAATAAGACAAAGGGAATAACATCTACCAGAATTAGACATCCCCAATAGCACTATTGTAGTATGGTTTTTATTATCCTTGTAGTATTGTGAATTACTATCATTGTAGTATTGTGAATTCATTGGGTTTATAGCTCAGGCATGAAAATTTGCTCCATGGTGAAATTTCTCAGAGGAAATTTTGCTAGATTTTATTTACAGTTGTTTTTAGACTAGAAAAGCTGTAGCAATGTCTAACAAAAGTAACCGCCTTAACTGCAGGTTTTCTGAGTTTCTTCTTCTCGTGAGCTGAGTTGGTCCAATCTGTCATTGAGGTGCCGTTTCCAAAACAAGCTCCTGAGCTGCTACCTGGACTTCAGTCTGCAGTGTGCATGGGAGTAAAGACGGGTCCTGCTTTCAGCTACTCATAAAATCATAGAATGTCCTGAGTTGGAAGGGACCCACAAGGATCATTGAGTCCAACTCCTGTCCCTGCACAGGACAACCCCACAGTTCACACCGTGTGTCTGGGGGTGTTGTCCAGTCTCTTCTTGAACACTGTCAGGCTTGGGGCTGTGACACCTCCCTGGGGAGCCTGTTCCAGTGTCCAGCACCCTTTGAGTGAAGAACCTTTTCCTCATGTCCAACCTAAACCTCCCCTGGCACATCTTCCTGCCATTCCCTCAGGTCCTAGGGAACAGCTGAAGAACTGCTCAGAAGCCCAAGCAAGCCTGGGGCAACAGCAGCAATCACAAGTTCAGTTTCCTCAGTCCCCCTTCCAAAGTGTGTGTGAATGTCTATAAACATGCCATTAACAAACAGTGGAAGAAGGACACCTCTGGCTTCTTTCATTGGGGTAAAACTCCTTCCACCCTTGTGCTGCTTCCCCCGTAACCTCTTGCTGGATTTCTCATCGAATTCGTGATTTTTCATCTCATTGGTGAAAACAGAGTGGTTCTCAAATGGCTCTTGACTAAATCTCCCTTCCAAGACTGTTTTATCTCAGTCCCTGCCAGAATCCCAGTTACTGGCTGGTACAAATGCTGTAAATGGACTAATATGGTCCCAGCAAGCTCTGGGTCTACTGCTTTGAGCTGTGCCTTTGAAAATAATGAGTCGGACTGTCAGAGCCCTCGGTCAGCAAGGCGAGAGAATGAGAACCCTGCTGCTCCCCTGCTCAGTTTGCAACTCCAGCTCCTGACAGCGGCAACTATTCAACTGAAATTCCCTCCAGTGAGACAGGTCTTTGGCAACATGGAACTGTTTTGTTTTGTTTTTCCCTCTCCTGTAACTTGTTTTTTTTTTAATAGCATCAGCTGCTTTGTGTCCCTATACAAAAGTTCTTTTTCTTTTTTCTTTTTTTTTTTTTTTTTTTTTTGAGCTGACATTTTGATTCTGCTTTAATTAAACCACTTTGGAAGCAGCATGACTCTTGTTTTGGAATGAGTTGCAGTGGTACAAGTTTTGTGCGGAGGCATCTCTATTTCAGAGTGACTACATCCCTCCTGACAGCCCTCCCACAGCTAGCCCACCTTGCCTTGCTTCAGGCCTCCGTCTGTCTGCTTTTCTTTTACCTGTATGAACCCCACTGCTCTGCAAGCATCCCAACCAGATGTCACAGGGCAGTTTACATGATGAGAGGCAATCGCTTTCACCCCTTTGCTTTTCTGCTTGTCTGACATCCCTCTTGCTCCTCTCCCCCTCCTTCCCGCTTCCACTCAATTACTGAGCCAGTGGGGATGCTGTGCCCCAGGATTTCTCAGGGTTTTTTTCTCTCCCAGGAGAAGAGCATGTCCAGTCCTCACTGAATCAGTCAGTGCTTTGCCGTGACCCATCAGTGTCTGGGGCAGAGCAGGCAGGAGGAAAGCAATTATGGGGACAAGGGCCAACACGCTACTATACCCAAGGACCATTGGTGGCATTACTGCAATTCCAGGCTGCTCTCCTACTGATCCCTCTACCTAAAGTTCTGCACCTAATTTTGCAAAGTTTTAAGTAGGCATAAATAGTGGTCATTATAAGATCAGTGTTTCTTTTCTTTGCTCTTTCCCTTCAAACCAAACCCTGTCCTGCCCTGCTCATATGGTGCTCCTACAACTTCATGCTTTTAACAGCTTTTTTTTGTCCAAAGTGTCTGATTTTGCAATAATTGGCCAAATGTCCCACCTTTTCTCCATGTCCATGTGCTTTAACTTTCCCTGTCTTTCCTGTTTAGCCACTCTTCTTTTCACCTCCTCTCCACAGAGCACAGTAGACATTGAAGTATCAGTATTTTGCATGGCATGTTTACTGGGGTAGAAAAACCCTGATTCAAAAACCCATGAGTGAACACTGTCTTAGATTTTTAACTACATTTATAGCAGAGGAGGTAAATTGCCAAAATTAAGATATGACAACATTACAAAAATCCGTGGAGGCGATAAGGCAGAAATTCCCAGATGTCCTCTCTTGCAACTCCACTTCCAAGCCCATGAGCTCATCCCCACCAGCATTTCCTGCTTGGAGTGCCTCAGTCTGGAAAGCATCATTACAAGGAATTCTTGGCTATTTTTGGTCAAATCCTTGGAATTTTTAACAATTCAGATTGAAATCTATTACTATAAAGTCTAGTTATTTGCAAGTGCACTTTTATGATTGAAAAGCTTTTGGGAGAGAGTTTAAACAAGGCAAATTAGTGCTCAGTTTCAGTGCCTGGATTGTAGAACAATACACAGCCTTGTGTTCATTCATTGTTTACTTCCTACCCCAGCAAGGCCTTTCTGAGCACCAGTCTGGTACATGAGCATTGCTCCATTTCCCCAGTCTTTTAAAGGATTTTAAAGCAATATCCCATTCTGTTTTGCAGCCCAGAATCTCAAGAAATCATCCACTTACAGAAAGGAAATCTGTGGCAGCTGAGAAATAATTACAAATCTGAGCAGAACTGTTACGGCTACGTATATTTTTACCCTGTGCTGTTGGTTAATGGGTTGAAAATTGAGCCCAGTTGGATGAATTAAATGAAATGCAGGAGGAAGACCATTGGGAAGTGATTATGTGGTGCCTGTGCCCTGGAAGTCCTGTAGTGCACTACTAGGAAATTCATACCATCCCCAGAGCCAAATGACCAAATGCTGGATCACAGCATTTGTTCCTCAGACACCTCACAGTTACTCTGAAAAAATCCAACACTACAATAAACATGAAAATGCTTTTAAACTGGCACTAAAAATCTCACCGAATATGTTTAAAACAAATCTTCTATCAAAAGACGTTTTCTTAGGGTTTGGACTGGATTGGATCAGAAGATGGCAGACAGAAGTAGATAGTTTATGGAGTTCTGGCTCTGTGATTCCTCACTTTTAGAAGGAAAAGAAGCACTTTAATTCCAGGAAAAGAAGCACAGCATATATTTCTCCTTCGAGCAAGCAGAGAGAGGAGAGAAGCTGTGATCGCTACCTGTTCTGCCCCTGATACAGAGCAGCTATGAGCTGTCTCCTGTTCAGGGCAGACAGTGAAAATACAGCCCAGCATTGCCCAGAGGGCTTGCTCGCTGCCATAACAGCTATGTTTAGTGGTGGGTATTTTCAGAATCAGTATTTTGAGTTGTAATACACGTCACACAGCACCTGACTGGCAGATGTCTGGATAGACAGTAAGACTTGGAGGAATCTATAGCTTGGAAGCACTGGATGGTTTTTTTTTTTTGATGTGACTATTTTGATCACATTGTCTTTATTCCAACAGTGAATTTCTTTCTGCGCCCACAGTTCTGGGTCAGCAAAATGCCACAACTCACATAAAAACAATCTAGTTTTTAATGCTGTCAAAACTGCAAGATCTTTAAAAATCTGTCAGCTCATTAATATATAATAACCCCATGCCAACTTGCCTTGAAATAATTTAGTAGATAAGATCTCATTTTGCTGATAACTAAATGAATTTTAGAACCTTCAAGTTGTTTTTAAATTTGTTTTTGAATCTTGTTTTCATTTATAATTGCTTGTAACTGTTTATATCCATTTAATAACCAAAAAAAGCATGTCCACAATCTGTCCCTGGCTGAATTCCTCTGAATAACTCACCCAGAGTGGTGCTGGGCTAGCTTGTTGGTTCAGTGATCAGCATGATTTTTGAATCAATGTAACACAGGAGAGGGTTTACATTACTGCTGCCACAAAATGTAATCAACTGCCTAGCATATTTGTCTGAAGAATTATTAAAGCATAGAATGCAAAGTGGCAGAAATAGAAGTATAATTCTGGTAAAATCATCAAAGGATGCAATAACCGAGTTAGAAAATGCAGTGACAGATTTAATTAACGGACGGAATTACAATTCAGTCCAAAAATAATTGTCATTAGAAGTAAAATCACATTTCTGTCTGAAGCGTCTCAGCATGTTTGCCATAGTGATTGGTAAAACTAGAAAGAAACCCACTCTCATTATATTTTTTAATGCAATTATTACACACAAAAATCAGTCATGAAATCGTATATGCCAATTTATCAACTGATTCTCAGCTAAGAGCCTTGCCTCTCGCACCACAACACAGAGGTTTAGGCTGGAGCTGCTGGTTTACAACACTCTCCTTTTGTCATCATGTTGGAAGCAACATTATTTTTGGACTGACTCCTTCCTCCCAAAGACCTCTTCATTTTCTGAATTGAAACAACAGACTATTTAATTTTCATATTGACCTAATTGCACATCTGAATCAGTTGGAAGCTGTCTAACAAAAAGAAAATACTAATAGGACGTGTGCCAATTGCAGTTTAAGTTGGGCTGCTTTTAATATAAGCTGAAGAGCTTTTGTATTAAGCTCTAACAATGGGTAATACAGCCGCTCAGCTGATTACTTAAGCAACTTCTGGATATATTCACATAATAAATTTGAAATCTAAGTATTATGCATACTGTTTCCACCTATATAATTGTCTGCTGGCCTTTATCATTATTTATTATGCAAAACTGAATTTTTTTTGAAGCGTGAAGAATGAAGTAATTTAGTATGCAAACAGTTAAAACTCTCATGTGGATTCCGATTTTGTATGTGTTGATAAATTCACTTACGATGACTGACAGTGTGAGATTTTTTGGGGTCATATCGGTCACTCTTTCCATGACACTGATGAAAATGATAAACTAAATGCCAGAAGTGTCCCTGGTGCATCATAGGATGAAATGTGTAAAATGTCAGTGTCTAGCCAGTGTCTATTAATAACTAAATATGATTGCGTGTAATGAGCAGAGATTTTCATGTTGATTGAAGTATGATTTCTTTTGATCTTCCAGATGTTGCTGCTTAGAAATTCATATTGCTCTTTTGCTGCTAAATGCATAATGACCTTTTAAAACCTTTTAACTGTTAAAAACCCTATTATTTTCAACAAGGAAGTCAAGCTTCCAGCTTTTTTTGTGTTGATTGGAGGTTCCTTTCTCTTCCCATCCTCAGCCTCCTTTTTTGCTTTCTGTGGTCTGTTCTCCCTCTCTCTTTTTTCTACCCTTCTTTTCTTTTAATACATTTCTTTAGCAAAGTTCCTGACAACGCACTGAATCCTGTGCTCAGAGGGGCAGATGATGTATTAATAAGATAGCTGGATCCTGTCACCACTTGTGTCACTGCTACTCCCTTACAGACTCGGGGACTTACCTGGCATTGCTGGGAAATTTGGCCCGAGCAAATATTTCATGTAAATACGCAGGTCATCTCACTTTGGAGGTAGAAAAGAAACAAAGGCAGGTGTCAGAAATAAAGAATCATGTAGCCGAAGTTGATAGCGGAGCAATCTGCTCTGAAGAAAGGAATCGCGGAGCATTGTAAGCTTTCTGCATGAATAATGCATTTGTGACGCTCATTTTTGGGCTTAGTCACACCCTGCCTTCCACATTTGGCCCCTTTATGGCTGCACCTGTGCATGAATGAACTGCCTGAGAGCTTGCAAGAATGAAACAAGTCCTGGAGTAAAGGCAGCAGCAGTGTAAGCTTTCCTTCATTATTCGCTTTTTTTTGCCCACCCCACATTAGCGGAACAGCCTTCTGCTGTCTTTGGCCTCTGTGACTCAGCCATGTTAATGCAGGAAGCTGCTTCTGCACCATGAAGCTGTTTTAAGCTCTTAACCAATTAATTTAGTGGCAACTATATGAAGATGGTGAAGAATGGTGTCTCTGCTCCTGGCACTTTTGGCAATGTGATCTTTAGGATGCTTCAAGGCCTCTGAATGGACTTCAACGTGCCCAGGTTTCTTATCACTTCATTGTCCCATTATCATTCACACTGACAAGGGTCCTTGGGAGACTACCTAGTCCAAGCCCTCCCTCCAAGCAGGGCCAGGGCTGACTTGAGACCTATTTCGTCCAACTAATTTAAAGTATTTTGCATGGGTCTGGAAGGAGAACTGCATGTCATGTTGTGTTTGTTATGGCATGTACTCATAGGTTAAGGGCCAAATCCCATCTCTGGAGAGATTCAAGGCCAGGCTGGATGGGGCTTTGAGCAACCTGATCAGATTGAAGATGCCCCTGCTCATTGCAGGGGGGTTGGATTAGGTGAGCTTTGAAGGTCCCTTCCAACCCAAACTGTTCCATGATTCTGCAAAATCCTCTTCATAGTCTCATTCTAAGCAAATTCAATGTTTTGAAGCAGTGGTTATGCCTGTAAATTAGCACGAGGACAAATCTCCTTGGAATAGTTTTACCAATTCACTGTAAAATGCTTGTCCTGTCTAGTTACTTCCCAGCCACCCTTTGGGCCCACTGACATTCACCCTAGGAATCAGTTCAGTGCTTCTTGTTGCCTGGATGCTGGTAAAAAATGGGAGATTGCCAAGGCCAAGGCTGAAGCACAGGGCCATCCTGAGGTTTTCTGTAGCCCCTGAAATGGGAACATGGCTCCTGGATCTGTTTTATCTGTTGTGTAATGGCAGGAATACGAACCACTTGTGCACAGGCAGTATGTAGACAGAAAAGAATAAAGACAATAAAGCAAAGTAAAGCACCTAACAAAATAAATTCCTGGAAATATTCAACATAAAACAAGTGATTCTGGTTTTAACTGTGCATTCTGTGGCAAATGTGCCACACAAAGTCAAACTCAAGAGGACCCTAGACCCTTGGATAACCAGACCAAGTCTACCATGGCACAGGTAAAGAATGGTTTCAGTGGCTGCTGTACCAGATTACACCAGATTTTTGTGTTTGCAGGTGAAAAACACTGTTCACCGTATGGCATCTTTGCAATGTCTTTGTGAAAACGGCTGCATCTTTTACACACTTCACTGTGGATCTGTTCATCACTAATGCAATAGTGACAATCCTGGGGCCCCTATTGCTCTCAGCTACCTCTGGTTCCTGTGCAATGTACTGTGTCCTTCATTATATATGCTGGTCCCATCTGGTCTGACAAGCCTTCTCCATCCTCAGAAGCGATTACAAATAATAATGATGACAAAACCCAGAGAATTTGTGCTTTATTTTGAAAATTATTGTTTTGCGTTGCATGAGGGCAGCTCCTGCCTGTCTCTGGGGTCACCTGACAACCATTTCCCATCCTCCTGCCATCAGATCCGTATCCAGCAAGGGCATCTGGAAGATCATTTGGGATGGGAGCTGCTCCCTTTCACCACCCCTGCTGGCCTTCTATGTGCAGAGGTGAGGAGACTGTGCATGCGATGGTTTCATGACCATTACTGTGATAGAGGCTATTTAAACATATTGTAGGAGTTTCATTTGTGTGCTGCCAAAATATTAAAAGAAAAGCTGATGCTAATACAGTATCAACCACCAACACTGCATAATTAAGCATGCATTATTTGCAGTTGATGTTTGTCTGTTTAATAGAATTAAGGATAATTAAAAGAAAACAGTGAGAAGATATCACTGCACAATGTAACAACCTACCAAAGCAAGTGAAATAGCAAAAGCAATGTCTGTGAGTAGAATTGTTCACCCTGTGTGTTGATTACTCCTTTGTTTCTTTATTTCTATATGCATATATATACATATATGTGTGTGTATATATGTGGATTGAGTGTAAAAGTGACAGAGGATGACTGGAGCACATCAGAATTTTAAAAGCTCTGTTTGAAGGGTACACTCAAATTTTGAGAGAGTAGAAGCATTTGCCACATACAGCTAAGATGGAAACATCCCCAACTTTCTCTCATCCAGCATCCTTTCCTTTTGTTTACACTGAAATGCCCTGTGACTGCTCCTGTCTGATCATACTCCCCACTCTCCTCACCCTGCAGCTAACATCGCTGAGTTGGCTGGAGTAAGCCCAAGGGACATTAAGCACTGTCTTGCCCACTGGGTTTTGCTACAGGAGTAAAAGTGGATGAGCGGTTTGTGCCAATCCATACGTTGGGAGAAGCATCTTCTTTTGAAATCCCACCATGGTGCTAAGGTGCTATATAAATCACCTTTCTGTTGGTGGGTATCTCTTTGATTCAAGGCTCTGTTCCTTCAATCAAAATCAGTAGGAACAGCAGAGGGAGTGTGGCTAAGGATGTATTTACTTGAAACATCCAGAGCGCTGAATTTATCACAAACATGGGCCAGAATGGCCTGGGGAACATCTGAGCCTCAGCTTTGCTCAACAAAGACAAATATGTCTTACTCAGTGCTTTGCTCTTACATGAGTTTCCATATTGGTAAAAATAATTCAATATATCTTGGTAATTCTGTTAAGGCAGGCTCACCAGTTCCCCCATCTCAGATTCAATACTAATTGGGTTGATGTTACCTGCAGGTATCTTTGTAAGAAGATGCTGTTAATGTCACTACTCCAGAAGCTTTATCAATACATTAATTGGTGCTAGAAAGTTGACAGCCTGCCCTTATGAGTGTCTGGCTTTGAGCAACCTGAAACTTAAATTATTATTTGAAATTATTTTCGTTTTCAAAGATAATGCACTACAGAGGGACAGTAAGACACATCATCCTTAGATGGCACCTGGGTTTGATGAATGGATACCTAATGCAATCACTATTTTTATTTGTTCCTGAAGTGAAGGTACACCCAGGGGCTTTGGTGAGGATTAGAGCCTCTGTGCGCAGTACCATGTACAAACAGCTTGCAATCGAATGTGGATTCATATATAAGAAAATGAAACCAGCCATTCCCTTTCAGAAAAATTGAATTCCCTTCCCAACAGGTCGATAACACAAGCTCAGATGATGGTAGATGAAAAGGATAGTGGTGCGCAGTGGAGCTTCCTTAAGAAGGTCCCATAACTCCATAAGGCTTCAGCAAGATGAATCTTGCAGAGCTTTTGGGAAAAATTGTTCTCCAAGACAGAAACTTACCCCTCTGTCTTCTTTCCTCTGGGGTCACCTTTACAGACCGGCACAGCTGGTGGTTTGCTGTGGATTGCCTCGCTTGGACAAGTTATGTGGCATAGCACTGCCCTGGTCCCCAGTCTGGCCGGTCTCTATCTATACAGCTGCCGGCAGAGACTGTAAGACACATTTACTATTCCAGGGTCAGCTCCCTGCTTTCCTCCTCCTCAAAAGCAAGAAAAATAGCAAGTCCAGCTCTTCTTCCCAGCCCCATCCCTTCCCCCTCTCACGTGATCCAATATCTCCTGTTCCCCACTCATGAAGTATTTGGGCAGATGGTCGAGTAACCCAGAGAGAACTTAGAAAAGGAATTTTTCCCCAAATTGGTGTCCCCCAGGCTTTCCTACACCCTTCCTCTAAATCTCCTCTTTGCTTTTTCAGAATTGAATTTTACCTGTGCTAAGGATCAGCCTTGAGCTGGTATTGTGCTCTTAAGCTCTACTGAGAGCCAATCCTGAAATGCACCTTTGTGCCTGGATTTTGCAGAGCTCTCTGAGGTCTGGTCCTTCTGACACTGTCCCAAAAGACCTGATGGGTTACCACAAAGGAGTAATGAGGAATACTGCCAGTGGTCTGAGCCCAGTTTGTCTAATTTGCATGCATGGCTGAAATTTTAGGGGCCTGGGAAGAAGGAAAAAGAAATGGATACACCTACCTTAAATCTCTTTGTCAGTCAATGCAAAGGCATAGGCAACTATAAAGATACAAGGAAGTTGCTCCTGTCTCCCTTACTTGTGATGTGTAAAGAAAGTAGAAGGGACCCACTGGGAATGTTAGTCATCTTCGTGCCTCTCCTTCGTCACCCTTTCCTAAAGGCAGGAATCTTGTACTGGATGATGCCATTTCTCATGTTTGAACTCTGTGGCAGTAGTTAGAGCACTGACTTAGGATGGGGAACATCATGCTCTCAGCTTTCCTTTGATTAAGGTAGAAATGTTCTCCTGTTTCCCAGATCTCCAGAATGCCCTGATTGCCAGACGACTCTGTATCCTGGACAAGAGCAGTCGCCAACTCTTCTTTTCAAGCCAAGCCGTGGTACAGCCAGGCTGTCAAGAGCCACATTGAACAGACATCAACAGGACAGAGCTGGGCAGCAGTCAGCAGCCAGGCACTCATCGGCCATGCAGGAGCAGTGCTGGGTTTTGCCATGGCTTTCTCCTGTTTTTTATCCAGCGATGCTAAACTATAACAGCAGAGAGGTCTCAGCATGCTGCAAAGGTGGCAGCACTAGGGAAATGATTGCCTGATTGCCACCACCTTGGTGGTATCAGAAGTCCTGCCACATCGCCTGGAAACTGAGGCAGGCAGGTCCCTGTTTGCCTACACTTGGATTGCTTTAGGATTGGTAGCCCCAACCATGACACCTGCACCAGCAACCACAGCAAAGAGCCTAGGCAGCATTCAGGCTAAATATTCAAGGATTTAGCTGTCAATGTCCAGGTACGCAGTTGTTGGCAAGGAACGGTTTTGACAAACTGGACCGATGTCTGATATTTGTAAACCAGAGTGTGTCTGTGTTCATATTTATTCACACCATTCTCCGATGTTCCAGTTCCTAGATCGGTGTGAGGATAGTTCCTTGGAAATTAATAGCTGTTAGAGCTCTGTGGCTCAGTGAACTGTTTACTTCCTTACATCGTTAATACTATCCTTGTAGGGAGAAGGAGTGTTGAAAATAATAAACACTCTTTCCTTCATTAATATTCTGAAGACTCCGGGAGCAAAGACTCGATGTGACTGCTAGCTAGTGTGGGGCCTCGAAATACACAGCTGATGCTTCGGTCCACACTCAGGTCTTTTCTCATCACCATAGTAAAACAGTAGTATTAAACAAGCCTAAGTTTGCATCTTTTCTGGCATACTGACACTTCTGTTGTCTGCCTCTCTCCCTCTGTATACGTGTTGTATATACATCGCTTACAAAACATGCTGTTTTTTACTTGCTGGACGTGGATTCCATGTCTGGCTGGGAATTCACCCCGAGCACTGGTGGCTGGTGGGGCCGGTGGTTCAGTAGGTGGCACCATTTCCTCTTGATTTAGCACCAAACCGAAATTCCAGCAAGACCTGTGGGGAGCCCTAAGGCTGAAGTGCCCTGTTTAAGGCTGTTATTGGGGCTGGTTTTATCTGAACAAGATGTGAAACTGCGTTTCTGGCCTCGGGTGGGAGGAGGACTGACCTTGGCATCACAGTTAAAATTCATTTGTGCAATTTCATTCTGATTCTATAAATCTACTTTGCACATTCAACTGCGTATTATATTGTTTTTATTTTCCAGCCAAAAAGCTGCCGTCTGGTATTCAATATGTTGTAGTGACTCTCTTAAACCAGTTATTAATGTCTGCCCCAGAAATGGTTGCATTCCTACAGTGGAAAAGAATTATGTCCCCATATATTCCTCCCCTCACAATGTCGTATCTTAATTAATCGCCACTTATGAAGTATTTTGAGATCCCCAGAGGAAAAAAAGAAGTATGAAAGTGCAAAGTATTGTTAATTATTTTAGCACTTTAAAAGCATGAACCTGGCCCTGAAAACTAGCCACAAAAATGCACTAATTCCAAATTCTGCATGAGAAAACTCAAGGCCACAAGGGAATTTGAAAGGTTCCTAATTAGGCAGAATTCACGAGGCAGACAAAAACTGGAAGACAAAGGTTAAACAAAAGAGGCGAGAATATATTTAATTGGAATCCAAAAGACAAGTAGAGAAATGCAGTGATGGACAGACACTTGGTCTAGACCACAGACCAGGTGCAGATCCAGCCGGGGAGATGCCCGCGCATCAGCACACGCTGCATTGGCAAGTGCACTGGGCAAACCCACACCTGAGGTGGCTCCAGCAGCTTCCTTGGAGTGACACCAAGGGTTTGCTTGGCCCCTTTTGTCCAGCTGATATCATGAGAGCAGAGATGGGATTTATACCGACACTGATAAGTGTCTGCCGTACAGTCAGGGCAGAGAGTATGCTGCTGGCTCTGCCCCATAGAGTCTTTGGATCTCGTGTTTTTTCCCCCTATTATTATTCTTACTATTTTTTAGAAAATCTGGGAGAGAAAGAAGGAAATGGTTAAAATCACTAACTTAGAATAAAAAAGAGCAACAGCCTTGGGGTTGGATTTACAAGGTCAGCTTAGCATAATAGCAGCCATTTTACATCCTACCTCCAAATGTAATTTTTCTAACTCTCTCTCCCTACAGGAAACATTTAATTCCCTAAATACCAAAGCTTCTGCTGGTAAAGTTTGCCAGGTGCCATGTCACTGGGCTTGCACAGATAGACCTTCACCTGCAGTTTGAAGACTGAGTTGCATGACATCTGTTTCACTGACACATTCTCACTCTTTTCCAGAGGAAGGGATCCTGCAGCCACACCTGCAGCCTGATTTTCCTCCACCTCCCTACTTCTCCTAACAAAATGCAGTCAGACAATCCTCTTCACTACACAGTGGTTCTTCTGATAAGCCTTGAGATGAAATCTCTGCTCTGCCTGTTTTGGGACAGAAATGCACAGCCAGATCTTCCCTCTTTCTGGAGACTTTGTACCAGTGGGGTACTAAGTGAGACGGGATGTAGCTGGATCAGTCAATCCCATAAGTTATTACCAATTTAATGTGATTATTTTCCTTTGCGTTTGCAGTTCATCATTCACAGGCTAAGGGACCCAGCCCTGCCTCCCCTCCTGGTGCAAGTAAGGATCCAACCCCCACGGCTGCAGGATCAACCCTTTCAGCTTCTTGTTCCCTGTGACTTAATGAATATTTATGTCTTTATTGCAGCATGGAATAGCTCAGGTCCCATGAGCACAGCAAGCAGGGGAATGTTTGATTTGCGAGCCTGAGATAGGGAGAAGCAGTGGCTGAAATTCAGGTGCCATGGGGATTTCTGTAGAGGAGGGAAGAGCCCTTATATCTGTGTAATTTAGGCATCAAGGAGGTCTGGAGGACAGTCGGTTTTGAAGTTAGCTCACAGAACAGCAGTTAGACACCTCCAGCACCCCAGTGAATCTATTTCCGGAGGCTTCAGCACAATATATGATCCATATTCACATATTTTGATTATTCAAAAATCTTTCTACCTTGCCCAAAAATTAAGCACAAAGGACCTAATTTTAGATGCTGCAGTGATATAACTCTTGATAAGTATCACTGAATCTGATCAGCAAAACAGGGATTCAGATTTGCCTCTTTGAGAGTGGGATTTGTTCCTTACCTAACCAGGTAACAGTGTTGTCATCAGACTAATCCATATACCTGCAGAAGAAAGTAGCTCCCTTGTTTTACTGTTGCTATAACATTTCCTCTTTGGACATTCACTGCATATCTAAAGGCTCCACAATTTACACAGAAATAGAGGGCTGCTAGTTTTTGGCTGATTTTACCTGTGCTCAGGATGCGATAGTCAGTGTTCATTTTTGTGATGTAAGATACAGAAGATAAGTATAACATCCTTAACAGAATACCACAAATATTGTATGGAACAATGCAACAGTTCCCTTTTGGGCTGTGTCTTTGCTTAGTGCATGTAGGTTTTTAATCTTAAATGTTCTCAGGAAGATTTTAAGGCCAGAGTCCATTTTCCTTTGTGAGTGACAGGTGTTTCTTAGGATAAGGTTTCATGAGACAGCTCAGCCTTACAGCTCATTGTCTGCAAAAGCGTTGTCTCCTCACTATGGATCCTGTGGTCTAACTGTTTCTCTTGCATTCAGTTAGCTCCTTGGACCTCCTAGCAACCAGCCTGTGTCATTAAAGAGGTAAAAGATCAGAAAAGAAGAAATGAAAGTTTAGATTAGTGAGCTGATCTAGCGGAGCCAATGCAAGGGGCACAATGGGGTAGCACTGCCAGCAGTGGGGGGATGCGCAGGGATGGGGGCTGCACCATCTACCTGTGCTACTTCACCCTCAGAGGTGAATAGATGTCATTCCTTGGTGTGACCCACCCCACAACCCTTCCGGCAGAGCTCCCTGTCTATCGTGGATGTAACGAACCAGACCTGAATGCCTTAATTAGAGCACACTACCGTTGCACATCCCACAAAGCCATCTGAGATGGGGGAGGGAAAGGACCTAAGTAGTGATGCTGGCTGTGGCAGCAGAAAATGGACTGCTTTCCTTCTGTGTTTGAGCCTAATTATTGTACTGAGAGTCTGTCTTCACTGGTGTCTTGGAGCTTTAGGGCTCTGTGCTGAAAGCAGGACAAGTGCCAGTAGCAAAGGAGCAGGGTGCTCAGTACCAGAACAACAAAAACATCTTCATGAAGGCAGTGACCTGCAGGACTCTAATTAGCTCTGGTAGCAGCGGGGCCCAGCTGTGATGCTGAACACAGATCTGAAGCCTGAAGAGACTCTGGCCAGCCACAAGCAGGCTCCGTAACTGTGCCAGAAGCGAAGGGAACAGACAAAACTTCTGCTACGGTGACATGAAAGAGAGCTCAAAAGGTGTCTCGGGCTCTTGTGCCAGCTGGCTGAGTGGCTGCAGAGCCTAGGTATAGAGGCTGGTTTCTGGGAAATGTAAAGACATCTATGTTTAATATTAGAGCTTGTGACTCATTTTCTCTATTTGCTCCTCCAGCTACACAACCAAATGCAAAGGCTCCAATCTTCTTTCCTATGACCTTCAATCACGTCGTTAGGATGAAGTTGGGAGAGTTTATTTCAGAAATGTCACTAACTGTGATGAAGAAACTTCTGTGCTGCATTTGCCCATCTCTCCTTGAAGAACAAAGATGAGGTAGGTCACTCAAAAGGCAGGTTTTTCCATCATTCTGACCTTAGAGTACAGTCTCCATATTTTCTGAATTCTGGAAGCCAATAACCTCGCCTTTGTTATGTTTTCACAGATTTGGGCTTCTTTTCTTCATACTCCTCTAGGCAATTCCAGATGTATCTTCTACTTGACCTTATTGTTTTGATTTGCATGGCAGGTTGCATATTCCTTTGCTTTTGCACATTTCTTTTGTTTAACAAAGAATCCCATCCTAATCCCCTGAATTTTCCCATGATTCCGCCATTAATCCCTCAAAAAAAAGTACCCAGAACCCAGAGGAACAAGTATCACGAGGAACATCAATGCTAAGTACTGTTGTTTACCCATGCACTTCAAGTGCATTAATAGGTTGTAAAATGGAGATGAGTTTAGGTTAAGCAGACAACTTTGTCACTTTGCAGATGACAGGCCTTTAGACTCACAAGCTAAATTAGACAATTCAAGCATGGCTTTACCACTCAACGTACTTCTCCTTATGTTCTTACAAAAGCTTGTGCAATTGTGTGTTAATGTAAAAGGCACTTTCCTTCCTGTGATTATTTATGTAATCAGTAGGAAAAATTCATGATGAACTAGACTCTGCGGGTCAGCCTCTGATCACTCTAATTTGAATGTTGGATGAAGAAAATATGTCACGGGCAGCCAATATCCTGAAAAGGAGAAGATCTGCAGGGACACTGACAGGGGACTGGCCGTGAGTTGTCACACCAGAATTTGCTCGTTATTTGCTGTCTTTCTCTCTGTGTATCGTCTGGTCTTTTGCCCCGAATTGCTAGCTTAGGCTCCCCCACATGCAAGACAGATGCCTAATTTGTAGATACTAACAGGAGTCATGTCTAAAATAGGCCCATTAAAACTGAGAAACTTTTGGGCATGTCTGAAAATACACTGGTGCTCGAGGCTGTGATGCCTGCAGGTTTTTAGGTGCCACCAGGTTTCATGAAAGAATGGGCTTGGGGCTACCACTTTTTTGGGTCTTACACTTTAAAAAGCTCTCATTGTGGCATGGGTCCACAAGGCCTGTTGATATTTCTGTGCAACTCGCAGGGAATCACTTCTGTCTTGCCAGTTCTGCAGTTTTGCTGCCTCCTTGGTTGGGGCGGGTTGTGGGTATACCAAATAATTCAATAAGCTAAGGCAGTTTATTTCCTAACAATGGGCAACATGTTCCAGCATTTCTCCACCCTCGTAGCAAAAAATGTCTTCTTTGTATCTAATCTGAATCTCCCCTCTTTTAGTTTAAAAGCATCGCCCCATGTCCTATTGCAACAGGCCCTTTGAAAAAGTCTGTCCCCATTTTTCTCATAGGCCCCTTTTAAGCACTGAAAGGCCACAATAAGGCCTTCGTGGAGCCTTCTCTTCTCCAGGCTGAACACCCCAACTCTCTCAGCCTGTTCTCCCAGCAGAGCTGTTCTGACCTCTGATCATTTTTGTGTCCCTCCTCTGGCCCCTCTCCAACAGGTCCATATCCGTCCTGTCCTGAGGGTTCCAGAGCTGGATGCAGGACTGCAGGGGGGTCTGACCAGAGTGGAGCAGAGGGGCAGAATCGTCTCCCTTGACCTGCTGGCCACACTTCTTGTGATGCAGCCCAGGATACAGTTCTACGATAAAGCTGACCATGGTGTGGATACTCTCTGTCCTGAAGCCCTCCCCAGCTAGGGTAGGAGGACTCAAGTACGACAGTGGCAGAGTCTCACAGGAACCTTCTTGCAGTTCAGAAGAACAGTTTTATTGACACTCCTCAAAGTGAGGTAATCAATGGCTTGATGTCCAGCCAGTGATCAGCAATAAGCAGAGCACTGGGCTCCGGTGAGATGCCATCTGTGACACTGTGTCTGGTTTGGGCCTTCAGCTGAAGAGGGGTAGGAAGAAAGTGCAACAGACCCAATGGAGGGCTACCAAATGGCACGAGACTGGGAGCTCACGGCTCACAAGGAGAGACTGAGGGAGTTGGACCTGTTCTGCCTTTGTGGAGGGAAGGCTAAGGGACACACTGGTAACTAAAATGGCTTGATGGGCAGCTACAAAGAAGGAGACCCAAATCCTTCTTGGTAGTGCCAAGTACTGTAAGAAGGGCAAAGACCATAAAATGTGATTTGGGATTTCAGTTTGAACATTAAGGAAACATGTTTCAGCTGGAGGGCACAGCAGTGGAAGAGCTCACCAGAACTGTTGTGCAACCTCCATCTTTCGAGGTTTGCAAGTCTCAGCTACACAAAATCATGGACCTGGTCCCATGTGGGTGAGAATCCAGCTGAGTAGGAAGATGGAGACTAGAGACCTCCAGATGTCCATTCCAGCCAATATTTATGTGATTCTGTGATTTAGGCAATTCTGGGCATTTTTGTAGCTGTTATCTGTAGCATAAATGCAGTTCCAGACTTCTGAAATATGGCTGAGTCAGACCAGGAGACTAGAACAAAAAAATCTGAGAGGAAATGTTTTGCTCTAAAAACTAATGCAGCAGAAGACTGGAAGAATTTTATTCTTATGCTGGTATAAGATGAAGTGCCTGTTCACTATCACATTAAAAGGATTGACTGTGAGTCTCCTGTCGTGGTACAAAGAGCTGAGGATAAGTTCAGAAGGAACCTGCTGGAAGGAGACTCTGCATGCTGAAGTGCTGAAAAGCTGCCTCTCGGCTGACAGCTGAACAAAGTCTTTACGCTCTGAAATGATTCTTATAGGGACTGAGGAGCTATTGTGTGTGGGGAGCCCCATCCGGCTCTTGACAGTGGTAGTGCTCTGGATTAAAATGTTAGGAAGAGAGAAGGAAATACCCTGGGGAAAGAAATCAACATTAATTTTACTATTACTGGGTTTGGGAGTGAGTAATACCAAAGTCTCTAGGCTCGCAGTTGTCCATGTAGCGATAGCCCCCAATTTTGTCTGCAACAAAGAATTCTGCTGTCAACATACACACACTTCTACACCATCTTTCAAATATCTTCTAGCACCACTCATCAGTTACTTCCTATGTGATTAACACATTCCTGATGAGTGGGCAAAAGTAGCATTTCCAGTTTTCACGATACAACAAGTCTTTGACTGTATGGGCTGGCATGGAGAGCAAATGGTGCATGGACATTGCACCTAATCCTGGGTGTCAAGCCAAAGCAGCAGATTGAAGCTCTGGCAGGCACACATCAGTGTGCATGGTTATGAAACCTAAAAAAGAAATAAACTTGTAGATATCCATGGATCTATTTAAATACAATATTTTATTCCATTCCATGTAGTTTTTTATACAGTTCTCATCACCATAGCAACAGAGGTCCAGCTCTTCAAAGGTTATTTAGGCATCCTTCAGCACCCAAATCTACCAGTAGGCTGCTATTGCAGTCACAAAAACATTATTAAGCTTCCACACATTCCTGTGTATGTCCAAAGTGAATGAATACAGATGCTGCCCATAGCTGAGAAGCTGCTAAGGACTCTGGCTCAAGCCAAAACAGGACTTGAAGACAGGCCCTCAAAGTGAGAATTTCTCTACTTGACTTTCCAGTGCCTTGGAAACACCCTGGGAAGATGTTTAAATGAGCTGTGGCTCACCCAGTGAACAGCCTAGGGATAAATATGGCCATGTATTTATTTCTATACCTGCCACTCTTGCCTTCCTGGCAGCCCCATAGAGCTTGGTGGTTAAAACACTGCTGTGTGACAGACAGGTTCAAATTTCCTCTGAATCATTTGAAGCAGAGAAGTAAACCTCCTCCTCTCACATCCTACCATATCTCTGCTTTCAGTTCTCCCTATTTGAATGAACAGTCTGAAGGAAAAAGATTTCCTCTGCAGAAGACCTTCCCCTGAGGAGAAAGGCTTGAATTTTGCCTTAAATGAAGCAAAAGCAGGGAACTGAGCGCAAGATTAACAATCATCTGTCATAGTTTAGTTCCATTACATTTTTGTAAGGGGAAATATATGTGCAGGGGATTTTTAAAGTATACATATTTCTGTGCATATAAATTGTGCATTTCTTTGCATGCTTCCACTTAGATGAATAGTGTGTGTATATTTGGCAGCACTGTACAGATACTTCATGAATAAAGGTTGTTGTGTACATTTTTTATTTTCCCTCTCTAAACACCTCAATATATGTTGTACACAGTGGTGTTTATGTTCAGACAGTGTGCAAGGCTGTGTGTGCATGTGCCCTGTTTGATGGGGGACGGGGATCTCCTTGGCACAATACTTATTAGTATCATCAATCATTGGGAGTGTCATTTCCAAATTCCCTTTCCCTTACCCAATTTGCTAAACCTAATTCTTTATCACACTACAAAACCCAGCATGAGCAATGGAAGTGATAATGAGAGGTGGCTTGCTCATCCACGCTCTACTGTACAGAGGCAATGTCAGCCCAGCAGCTCCGAGAGGGATTTCCCATATTCTTTCTCTTTCCATGTGGTGTGATCTGTATCTGCTCAACCCACAGCAACCAGCAGCCCGTTGCATCCTTATTGCACCGTGACTTTATTTATTTCTGGCTCCTCGGTGTGCTCTTAAGTTGCTGGAGTCCCTAAGTCAAGCATCTTGCTTGATCTGTCTGCCGGTGCTGTCTGCTGGTGCTTAGATACATTTGCTAATGCATCCAGTTCAGGACACCTCCAAAATGCACTTAATTAATCTCAACAACCTAAAGGCTATATATTTTTTTTTCAAGCTGCTACTAAATTAGCAAAAGATCTTTATAAAAACTTGCCTTATTGAATTTGCCAGTCCTGTCCTGCTTGTGCAAATAATTGCATGTCTTTAAAACTTGGAGGGAGGAAAACAACAAACCATGAGGGGAATCAAAACTACTGACTCAAAACTCCCATCCCTGACATGGACAGGGCCAGGATTTCATCCTATATGTGCTGTCACTCCCATCCCATATGCAAGTCCTGTTCTTGTCAATGAATTTAACTCACCAGAAGTCATTGATTTCCCTGGGTTTATTCACAGGTTTGTCCTTCACCCAGGCTCCTAATGGAATTAATGGATCTGCATCCTGCCCACATGGACTACAGCACTGGATTGAGACCTAATTATTCATGGACGTGACTTTGTTTCACCAGCAGACCTTTAAAATATGCAGCTTCTTCTCTCAGTTGTTGTAAAAAGGATGCTGGAGAAAGAAAACAGAAACATATGAAAACAGTAATAAGGCAGGTCAGGAGCCCTAGCAGGAAATGACCTTCAAAATCTCATGCATGTTAAGGGAAAAAAAAAAAAACCCAAACATACAAGCTCTGTTTTTCATAAGACAGGGAAGGTATGTCCAGTGTGTAAAGCTTTTAACAACAACACAAAGAATCAGTGAAGCCTGACTCTTCTATTTGATGAGGAATGAGTAAGACTCAGAGTACAAAGATGTCACCAATTAGCAACATCTCAGCTAGAAGTGTGAATATTTTTAGAGAACTGAAAGAATGGGAGACTTATTTTTAAACAAAGGAGAGTTTTTAATCAGATGTAGAAACAGATATTATGGGGGATGATTTACAAAAATTCTTTGGGAATTTCATTGCCTAGTGCAAGGAAGAATGGTATTTTTTCTTCACTTTGGACATGTAAGATTCCCCTAGTGACAGCACAGTCCCATGGACTAGACCATTTGGGACTTCATGTTCAGGTACCGTCACGATGACACCAGTCTTTGTAGGAGCACAGGAAATAACATTGTGCATCAAGGCACACAGTACTGAAGTTTTACTAAATCCAGAATCTTTATACAAGTCCAGTAAAACAGAGCACTTTGGGAAGAACCTGCTCAAAAGGTGAAAGCCACATCTGTATCTCAGGTCTGCAGCAGTCAGGATTTATCAGAAAATTGGAAGAGAATGTTTCTGACACGGAAGTTGTGATAACAGGAGCTGTATGTCGAAGGGACTATTTGATAACTGGAAGCACAGGGTTGCACCTTACCCACTCCGCATGTCCCCCTGAGGCAAACAGGTAGATGTGCACCAAAAACTACATCACTGGGATGCCCTGTGTGCAACAGCAAGAATCCCAACCATGAACTCAGCTATTTGCTCTGAGGCTCTCAGACACCAAAGACTGCTACTCCTGTACTGAGGAGGTACCTGTTTACTCAGCTTCCTGGCTAAAAGTCATGTTCAGACAGCTATAGCTATAAATACAGGCTTGAACAATGGTATTTGAGATTGTAAAAGTTCTTCTGAGCAGGGATTGAGCACTACACTGACCCAATGTTCCTTACTCTATTCTTGGTTGGCTTTTGGGCCCTTCTGTAAAATTTATTCTCCCAGGAAAACATAAAAACCTTAAAGGCTAGAAAACATCAATATCCCTCTATGAGAAATATCAAGCACAAGGGAGAACCTGTGTTTGCTACAACCTAGACCTTTACAGTAAATTTTGATCTGATGTTGTCATTTCACACCCAAAGGGATAATGCCAATGCCAATGTCCAAGGAAATGTATCATCAGATTCCTTGTGTCTCATTGGATGGCCCATAAACGAACCTTCCTGATCAAGTTCTCTTTTTTGGGAGCTGTAAGTACCTGATAGAAAAGACTTTTAGCATAGGAAGATCACAAGGAATGAAGTAAGACTTCGGCGGTGAAACTGCAAGTTGCTGGTCAATGACTGTTTGTCTTCCTTTAGACAGAACTCCAACTATCCCCCCCAGTAAATGTTCCAATATTCAGATTGTCTTAGAAGAATGAATATTGTGTTATCCTTTTTGTAGCAGACCTGTAAAGAATCATCAAATAAATTGTGAGTGTAAAATTAAATGTGATTAGATACAGGCAGTAAGCCCCAATTCCTGCATGTTCTGTGCAGGCTGGGAGAAGCCCTTTCCCCCCTCACACCCTGAAGTTGTCTTGTTGGCTGTGTCCAGCTGAATTCCTCAGTGACACACGTTGTACAGCTACTCCTTGGAGGAGCTGAAGGACTCGTAGCTTGAGCTCACAAGGTTTGACAGCTCAACCTATTTCCACGTGTGTCACATTATAGTACCCTCCCCATGAGAACAAGGTAGTAGTTTCTCTGATGCAAAGTCAGCTGGTTGCTATGACAAAACTTGGGTTTGGTTTGAGTGCTATTTTGAGGCTAATGTATAACTCTTGCACCAACATCTGAGGAGGCATCAGTCAAGATTTGTTTTAGGCTCCATATCTGAAAGGACATTCCCTAACAGGTTCCATTGTACCTAATATTTCTGTGGATCCTATCAGTATGGCACGAGAGTGAGCTCTCCTGAAGTTATTCTGCGCGCTAGTAACTTCAGGAATAGCCATGTCTGTAATCTGCTATGAGAAAACATTTAAGAACATTTTAGTGAGTGATGTGGCCATTTTCTCTGATATGTCTCTCAGAGGAGAAGGAGCAACCCCTGCACAGATGACCAGTTCAAGCTACTTTACTTACTTAGACCATAACAACCAACTGCAAAGATGATCTTATCCCCAGTGGCTGGATTTCTACTCCACCAAGGCAGGCAGAAGTTGGCCAGGAGTCATTTTTTTTCAGTCTGTAGAATTTTAAAGAAGTCACCAAATTATTGCAGGGATCAATCTTCCTTGCATACTTTGAAATTGAAAAATATTATACTTCATGGCAGAGAATATTTTGACAGGTAAGTACTTGATGATTCACATTTTGCTTTCATCAATCATAGTAAAAGTCAGATAAGTCCAGTTAATATTGTGCCTTGTAAATTTTCTCAACATGTCTGCAAGGTAAAATGTTTCTACTATTGTATTTAGATAACTGCCACAGCCACCTACAATTGGATGGTTTGCACTAAGAAAAACATTATTACTTTTGCAAATCCACAAAGTTATGCACTGAGATGTCATTCAAGCTGGGATGGTTATGAAGGTATTTGTCAAAATCCTCCTGCTGCTCAAAAGTCTGCATAACAATTTTGGCCCACAAGCTAACTGTACACTGGGTTAAAACACCAGCAACTTTCACCTTGGGATAAGGTTTAGTGGAACTCATCGGTTTTAATTTGCAGCTTTGAGAAGTGTAACCATCTATGTTTTATAGATTTTTCTTTTCCTATGAGAGAACTCATCAACTTTGATGTCTGTAACTATTGATTCACTGTATTAAGGGATTGGTAAAACAGATTAACCACAATAGCATGTTAATTAAGACCATGTTTCAGCTTTCCAAAATTACTTTCTTTTTGCAGGAAGCTGATGAATTGACTGACGTTAAAGACCATCCAAGCCAAGGATCCAGAGGTATAGATCAGAAGGGAAATTGTCCTCATACCCAGGAGAGTTTGGAGACAATGCAATCCTGTTTTCACAATGTCCTTTGTTGGGCTGTTAAAAACAAATCTTTAGTGGTCCTTAGCAAAGACAAAGCCCTGTCAGATCTTCAGCCAGGTTGAGACTGGATTTGCAGTGTGTGCAAATCCCAGGATGAAGAGTCAAGACTAAGAACAGGGCCTTGTCCCACAGAAATATATTCTGCCAAGTAAGCCCAGCCTGTCAAACCTGAAACATATTCAAGTTTTCTACATTACCTTCTGCTAAATCATTCAGCTCCTTCCATCCTTAATTTTCATCTGTCTTGTCTAGTTAGGCTTCAGCTTCTTTGGAGCAGAGCCTTGTGGTGGGTTTCTGCCTGGTACAGAGGGTCTTAATCTGAGATGAGGATGCCATGGCTGCCCTTGAGTAAATGACAGTCTTCAACTGAAAGGAAAACGCAAACCTCTTGTGTGTGATTTCTCCCACCTTGGTGCTCCCAGACCTCTGCTCTGGAGGAAGGACCCTCTGCCTGCCTTTCACTCCAGCTTTGCTGCACCATTCCCAAACCCTACTTCTGATTGAACTCTCACCTGTTATATATTTTTCAAAGGCTATAAACCTCAGTGTCAGCTCAGCTGGCATTAGTGTCAGAGAAGTATCTTTTCACAGTTTACAAAAAAGAAAATGGAAAGTCAAGCATTATTTAATGTGAAATGTGCTTGAGTGCCTATGCTGAGCTTCTCTGAGAGGCCTGAGGCTCCAGCTACCTGCAAAAGCTGATAAAAGCTGCCGTCATCGGGTGATTCAGCTCCTCTCTGTACCATGGCTCTGGCCCTGCTCTGCGTGGGCGACTCATAACACACCCGGACTCTGTTTCTGATGCAGACTAGAAGCGCAGAGCTATTCACCCAAGTTTCACTTGCGTTGAAGTTTTTGTTGGCTTTTCAGCTACCCAGTGCTCTTTTGAAGATGCATTTAGTCAGGAGAATGCTGTGAGTTTGCTTTTTATGCAATGATGTGATTTGCTTTTTAGCTATTCGATCTGAGAGTGAGAAAAATTGGATCAATGCCCGAGGGATGTCTCTCTTGCTAGGTCATGCCGTTCTGATCCACTCGCAGAAATGGACAGGACAACGTGGGTGAGAGCCACCTTCTCCAGCAGGCAAAACCCCCCTCCATTTCTCCATCGCCCCTCTTAACCCGTTACAAGGGTATCCAGCAGACTCTTGTCCCTTGTGGCATCATGAAAGCTGGAATGGGGGTTGGACTTCAGAAAGATATATAGTCAGTGAAACTCTTTAGAGTCATGTACATGCTTATACTCAGTTAATTCCATTTTAATTAGGGTGCTGAAAGACTGAGGAGCGTGAACTGTGCAACTTTGGAATATTGCTTAAAAGTACATCCTTCCTGGGTAAATGGGAGTATGTAAAATGTGGATACCTTTTCAAAGAAACCTCAATTTTATTATTGCCATGATTCCCACTTTCAATATTTTCTAGAAGGGAGAGGGATATTTGGTTCAGAATTTATTTTAGCTCTTTCTATCCATTTTGCTGAACTGAATTCCTCTCCCCTCCCCAAAAGGCTTTCTTTTTAATAACAGCTGTTATTTCTTTCCAAGTGCTGGGAAGAAGAGTTCAATAAATCCCTTCTTGGGTTCCTTCCAGAAATAAAAAACATTTCGGCTGTCATTCAGGCCTGACTTTTCATTAATTCTATTTCAATGTATTTTATATGGCTGCACGTCTGCCTTTGCAACAGCAAGGAATCTCAGTGGGACAGAGGAGCTTAATCGATCAGCAATCCTGGTCACCCAGAAAGAGTGTTAATTGGCCTAGGTACTTGAAGCATGTGACACTGCCTGACCTAATCATCAGAACTAGAGAAGTCAATAAATTAGAGGAGAAATGCAGATGGATAAAATAAGGACCTAATTTTATACAACACGCTGTGAACATTATTCTTTAAACTAGTAGAGCTATATGGAAAAGCCAAGTCAAGCATTTGCTGGGTAAGGCCCAGGGGAGCTACGAGCGAGAATAATTTTATGTTTTCAGAGTTTCACCTTTTAGTCTTTCATCACGTAAATTTGATATGTCTTAGCAATTTGTCTGAAAGCTCCAAACTGAACCTGTGAAAATTATTCATTCTCCCACTCTAATAACCCAGTGGTGCAGTTTGTCTTGCCCCTCTGGTCCCCGGGGAGGCTCTGAGGCTGACAAAGCCAACGTGTCCTGGTCAGGGGACTGGCAAGGACGTGCCAAGGCTCACCTCCCTCTGAGAGAGGGGCAGTGTTCGCACAAAACTCTACGTCTCACTTAAATGCCGCAGGTGAGATCTCAGCTCCCTCTGTGGCAATTGAAGCAGGTTTGCTTAGACACACGATCCAGCCAGAGCATTTTATCTCCAACCACTGATGAGCTAATAACTTCAGGCTGATAATTCAGGCCTGTAATTTAGACACATGAAGAGGCTGGTGCGAATATCTCCCACAGTGCCTGCGTTATTAGCCATCAGCAAGGCCCGGGTGGGGGCTGAAGGAGGGTGGATTGCCTTCAGAGGCCGGGCACTCTCCTTCCAGCCTCATTAAAAGTGCTGCCACCCCAGTGCTGCAGATGAAGGACTTCAGTCCCTGGAGCTGGCAGGGGTGACTTTCCAAGTGTTGACTGTGAAGGAATTAGCATGTGCAAGCACAGGCTGCCTTGATGAGGGAGGGGAAGGTTTATCCTACACACACAGGCAGGGCTTGAGCTGAGGCAGAGACCTCTTGTGAAGTATGGCGGGGTAGGAATAGGACACTTAATGTCCCTTCTGCAGGACTAGGATTGGATCTGGAGTAATAAAACTCTTCATCCTACCTGTTCTGAAGGCAGCGAGTACTGTAGTGAATTCTAAACCTTCTCTTAAACAGTCAGAAAAGGGAAATAAACACTAAATGCATCTGACAGGCAATGTATTAAATGGAGGATGGTACAGAGCATCCCCCGCTGCCTGTTGTGCTCATGGGGAAGCATTAGCACATGAACAGCACTGGGCTGCACAAGCTCCTTCAGAGGGAGGCATCTGGAGTGGCGTCATCGGGCAGGGCTGTGTCTGCCCTTTGGTGTCTATTGGAAGGGCCAACAACTCAGGGACCTTCCTAGAGAGGATGCAATGAGAAAAAATCATGCAAGTCCTGCTTGGGGTATGGTCCTACCGGCAGACAGCTATGGATGTGAGCAACTTGGTGGTGTGTTTAATGTCCACAACTGTCCTCTCCTGTTGGGACAGGGCAGGTGACACTAGATTCTCACCAGAGACAGGAAAACAGGCAACATATGTCAACCCCCAGGCGTGGAACCATTAGGACTGACACCCCAAGGATAATGATGCTTAAACCACATCTATCACAACCCTTTGAACACTCATTTAGGTTTGAAATTACCTTCCAGTTTTTGTCTTTGAGGCTAACGGTAGGCAGAGTATTTGTGACTATCTCTGCAGCCATGAAGCTCCTCAAAGGCTGAGGCGATTTTGTGATTAAACGTTTCTGGACATGGTAGGTGGTAATTTTTTTCCCTCAGAACTCAGCAGGTGGCAAATGCACAGAATCCAGCCCCAGTTTTTATGCAATGAAAAACAAAAATTGAGAGTTTCTCACTCAAACCAGAAGCTGTGGGGTCTGGGCTACAGTCTCAGCCTGTGGTAGCCAAGCCCCTTGAAATGGTCCAGAGGGTCCTGAAAAGCATAATTTCAGGGACTTTTTAAATATATATATATATATATATATATTATTTTTTTTAACCAAATATTGGATTTTTTTTCAATAGAAATCTGTCAGTTTTGCAGTTGAATCTCAAGCTAATTGGAAAGTGGACATCTTCTTTTTTTTTTTTTTTTTTAAAAAAAAACAATTTAAATTTTTCCAATTATTCCTTAAATGAGCTCCAGGAATCCTTACAGCAATCTTGACATGGTATTTTGCATGCTGACCCACTCTGTATAGCCACACTAGGGAGAGAGAAGAATCAACTGCAGATTGCGCCACTGTCTACATGCACATCTCAGCACTCAACAAAAATGAATATCACCATCCCTGTTTTCTATGTGGCACAATGCAAGTATTTGTTTATCCTTGACTTTCCATTAGGAAACTGAATTTACTCACTTCCTCTTTAGAACTTTGTCCCTAGCTATCTCCCTTTTATTAATTTAAACACATAATATCACAGCTACAATGAGAGCAAGCTTAATGGGAGACTACCAGGTTTGCAGTTTCCTACCAGCTAGAACCATCTTGTGTTAGTGGAGTCAGTGGAGGGAACTGGTGGGAGACCCATTGATACCAACTGGGTGCAGGGACACCAGGACAGGCAAAATAACTCCCAGCTCCTAGCAGAGCCAAGATGGTAGCGAAGGGGTGGATGTCTCCTACACCAAAAGCTATAGATGCCCAACCATGAGTAAGTGAACATGTGCCTGGTAGGAGTGCTGTGACGCTATTTTATGCAGCACAAATGTCTGGGGGTACACTTATCCATCTGTTGGCTATTCACATAGCTGTGCTCTTGTTTTTTGTATTTTTTTTCCCTGTTGTTGTTGTTTATGTATATAGAGAGCAGTGATATATATATATCTCACAGCTCCAGAGACAGCTGTACAGATAAACATCTGCAGGCAAGGTATGGTCCACCCTGGGAAGAAAACACTGTGTTAGCAGAGAAGTTAACATAAATTTGCAGTCAAAAGTCACAGGCACAGTCTTATTAGTTGCAACTGTTCAAAAAATGTGTTCCGAGACAGTGGACTTATTTATGTTAAGTCAAATACAGAAGGAAACTGGAGCAGGTTATAGTATCCTGGCAGACAGGAAGGAGAAAAAAACATAAAGAAAAGGAACCATAAAGCCTCCCAACCAGCCAGGTGAAAAGTGCAAACCTGTCTTGTCCCCTGCTTTCCATAGCTTGCTTTTTCCCAGAACCAACAAAAGTGATCTGTACCACATCCCTTACCTGCTGGCCTTTCACCGGGGAAGGAAGAGTTTTAAATAACAATAATAAAACTTTCCATTTGTATTTTAATAAGGAAACATTCAATTTTATCAGATTATGAGGCCTATCACGATTCACCTCTGAGCCCTTCATTTGGCTAATGAATTTATGCTCCTGTGTCTAGGGGCAGAAGATCTTGTCCTTCACAAACTGATGCTTTTATCAGCATATCTCACACTGAGGCCATGAGAGGGGAGAAATCCCTGCTCAGCTTCACTGGTGCTGGTTTCTCCTTCCTTCTGTGCTCGATGCTGCAAGAGGACAGGTTACTGCTCAGATCTAATGCTGCTCTGCTCAAGGGTTGCTGCCCTGCCTCGAAGCCTTTGAGGTCAGGAGGGACCATGGTGTGCTATGAAAAAACCCACACCTTTGTCCTTTCTCAGATCAGGAGCTGTTTACCCTGATACAGCGAAAAAAGCTCCTTCATTGATTCAACTTAGGCACAAACCGAGTGGGATAGGCTCTCCCATCCTGCACCTAAAGGTTAAACAAGAGTGAAATTTTGGTTGAAATGTGGCCAAAACAAGGCTGGACCTTGGCTGCAGTTGGGCCAGGAGGTGATTCTGCATCTCCGGTGTGGATAGGGTACTAACTTGTATGGCTGCAACGTCACTCAGGTGGCTTCAAACTTTGCTAAAGACGGGATGTCTCCCAATCCCAACTATTCCTGAGCCATTTCACACCCTGACAGGGCAGTTTCAAAATGTCTATTGTTCAAAATGCTCACACAAACTTAGCCTATACTTGGGCAATCCTCACTGTCAGCTCTGCCCTGCAGTCCTCCTGGCCCATCAGAGAGGGTCTGTGGCACCTGGGTCCAGCAGATGCCACTTGGCAGTGCAAACCTCCTGTAAGAGATGCAGCATCCCTGGCCTGAGTCCAGGGGACACCTAGAGCCCAGAGCCAGGTGTGAGTCCTTCCACATCTTGTGATGTTCTCCTTCTGCAAGAGAGGTTATTTCAGTAATGTCCTGCCTATCTAATGCCCAGTCTGTATTTTCCACTGGGAACACTATTTTTCCACTTTCAACCCCTGAACAACTTTAGGCTAAATAACTCACCACTGCTTTTCCCTTTCTGCTCATTTGGGAGGAAGCCAAAAGGACTAGCAGAGACTGCCACTTCATTTTTAGCTGTCTGGATGAGGGAAAGCAAATCCCACCCTCTATCCCTATGTTACAGACTGAAGTGTTGGGGAGCAGATGGGATGGGCAGAAGAAATTGTGCATGCGTGTAAGTGAATATTTATTCAAGGGCTTATAAAAATGTTATTGATACACTGCTTTGCTGTTATCTGTCTTCTCCTGGAAGGTCTGTCCTGCACAGAAGCACCAAGTATTGCCCAGTGCTGGGTATGGGCAAGAGGAGTTTATCAAGATCCTGCTGCTTCTTTTCCCTCTCACCCAACAATCCATATCTCACTGTACATTAAAGGGAAACTCAGTCAACTAATTAAATTACTTTTCCATGACTTAAAAAACTTAATAATATTAAATAAGCTACAGCACTGACAAAAATAATTTTTCTTACTGAGAAGACCCAGATTATTAGAGACTGGAACTTGTTAGGTTAATGTGTGGACCTGATGATCTTAAGGGTCTTTTCCAAGCCGAATGATTCTATGATTCTACGCCCAGGAAGTGAGACGACAACACTGGCAGATCACTACAAAGGTGTCCATCCCATTCCTTGGTCAATGTCACGATATGGGGTTACTGCTGTAACCTCTCTGTTGTAGAGCAAGGATCCACATTTTTCCTGCACAGAGCATGCTAACAGCAGTCTTACCTTCGAGATTTCTGTTCTTATGCCTTAAACCCTCATGTCAGAGTGGTACCAGCCTACAAAACATGTCCATCTCCATTTGGCATCTTGGCCATGAGGGATATAAGGGAGGTGGAAGATGAGACAGGCAAGAAATTGGCACAACTGGGATTCCAGGTAAGATGTGGTATAGAGTCTGGTTTAGCAGACACAGCTGTAACAAAATCTTTCAGAACAAAATACCAGAAACTGTACAAACCAGCAGTGCATAAAAAATGTTTTCTTTCCCAAGTCATCTCATTATCTCATTATGTTGTTATAGTGCCTTTACTCCCTCAGCCTCAGAGAAAAATAAAGGAGGTCATTTAACATGACAGATGTAACCTAAGGGTTTCTCCAAAAGCTCAGCATTTAATGTTATACCTGCAAGGAAAGCCAAGTCCTACCTGACTGCTTAGGAACACAATCTGGCTTGATTAGCTGTCTTTTGGCTCGACTACTTGTCTTTTGGGTCTTTGCAATGGAGCTATATGAGATAGGCAGAACCGTAATTCCTTTCAGATGAATCCTAATAGACCCCAACTTGTTACTTTGGCTTCTATAATACCTTATTAAAAAAAAAATAAAATAAAAACGTGGGCTGGCTGTACTTGGAATGAGCAGTAGAATAGTTTAATAGTCAATGCTAAGGGCCTCCTGTACTGCAAGGAACATCTCATTGAGTCAGGTCACTTACCCAGCTCCTTCAACCATGCATGGCCATACACACCAGATGTTAAATTAATCACCCTTTTAATAAAGAGAAGTGCATTCCTGCTCATGGAAACAAATCTATAAATAATCAAATGGTAATTCTGGAAAAAATGGTGGTTTGTTTTTCCCCTTCAGGAACTCATGAGAGCACCGGTTTGCTTTCAGCCTCAGCAATGCTTTTATCAGGATCGCAAAGCCGTGGGTCCACTTTGGCTTCTGCCCAACAAATCAGGTGTAGCATCAGTCTCACCACCAGAACTGGTCTTGCTCATGCTCAGTCTCTATCGTAATATCTGTATGCAGGAACAAACATTTCTAACTTGGACAACACAAATGAAATCTGCTGGAAAATGGAGCAGATTTCCTGCATGAAGGAAATGGATGCCACATTTAGAAACAAGTGGTACTAGAACACTGCTGTTCACTAGTTTTTTTACATGAACTGAAAAGCCTAAATACCACGTTTTTGGCCACTTTTCCCTTTTTTTTTTTTCCCTCTTGTACTGGAAAGCAACAGTTCCTATGCTCCCACACAACGCTGTCATCAGCTGTGAGGTACACAAAGCCATTAAGTGCTACCCAGTACGAAGGCTGCTCTCCAGTTGTGCCCTGCTGTGGTCACCGCAGCACCTCGTGCCCGGGCTTGGCACATGCTCAGGCAGTGCTGTCTGCTGCTGAAGTTGCAGCCCCACCTTGAATCCAGTACTGATGGATGTTCAAACAGGCATCATCAGAGTTTTCAAAAGGTGCTGCCAGTTTGGGAGAGGTGGGTTGTATCTGGGAAACTACTGCCCTGTGAAATTTCCTCCTATACCTTGAATTTTGGTAGAAACTACGGACTCCAATGGGGAGACACATTATGTGAGATTCAGTTCCCTGAATGTAGGCATCCAACATCATTTGAGGCACCTCAGGAGACTAAAGCGACCAGGACAAGGCTAGCAAACAAAACACAAGATTTCAGCCCCTCAGCCATTTGGCATAAGCACTGGAGGCTCTTCAGGATACCCACAGCTTCTGCAGTGACATTGAACACTTTAAAGCAAGCACTGAATCTTGCCTCGAGGGCAAGATTATCACCCTTAAATATAAATTACTCCATGTGTGCTATATGCCTGAGTGTCCACTACAATACATGTCAAATGTGTTGGTGGAGCCTAGAGAGGGATTTGGCTGCCTAAGTGTAGGTATCTCCTTTTGGGGAACTGATTAGCAATCAATCTGCATCAAGGGAAATTTCAATTAAGTCTTGAAAAGATATTTTTCATAAACAGGACCTAAAGGAACCTGCATCTCTTGTCTGGAAATGAACCTGAGCAATGTGCTCCACGTGCTGCTCTGAGTGAGGAGTTTTCACTAACTGAGCTGCAGAGCTCCATTTTAAAATCCATTCGGCAGCTTTCAACTAACTCCAAAAGGATCCCAAAGCTGTTTACGAGATATGTTATTCTACAAGCTGCATCCACCCTCTTGTGTCTAGGTCCTATAGAACTGGTGACGTAAAGCAGAGGGAGAAGCAACATGGCTTTTGCACGGGGAAGTCATGTCCCAAAAGCCTACTGAGAGGCTTTGAAGGAATCAGCGAGCGTGTTGATGTGGGTGATTTACTTTATATTGTGCCTTTGGCTTTCCTCAAAATGTTTGGTGAAGGCTGTTTCATGAAAGGTTCTTACAGAAACTCAACTGTTATGGGATTGAAGGAAGTTCTTTTGTGGATTAATGAGTGGTTAAAGGGTAAGAAACAGGTTGGGAAGAAAGGGAGAGTTTTTGCAGCAGTGGCGATTCCCCAATATAAACAACATGAAAAAGGAGGAGGTGATAAGGAGGTGGCAAAATGTGGATGGCACATATTATCCAGGGTAGTGAAAACAAAAGTGACTGTGAATATATCTTGTGATAACATGTGTCTGTATGAAGAGGGCAGATTAAACCAATAATGATAACCATAAAGTAATACACATCATGAAATACATCGCTAACAATAAAGACACAAGGATGACCGCTTGGTGAGCTATTGCCCTGAAGGAAGGTTGGTATTGCTGTGAATGAGGGTGGTCTCTGAGCACCAGCTCAGTGCTCAGCAGTGGAGGAGAGCAACAGTGTTAGAAACTCCCAAGAAGAAAGTGAAAAACATCATTAGGTGACAGTGCAGTGCACCTGGAGCCCTGTGCACCTGAGAACAAGCCTAGTAGAAACAGAAATGGGCAAGGTTAGGTGAGGGGTAGTGAAGGTGATCAAAGGCATGGGACAACTTCTTTAAGGTAAGGAATGAGTCTGCAGTGTGGAATGGGGAAACTGAGGAGGAATAGAGTAGGAATGTCTATAAATTCATGGTATACAAAATCAGAAATTCTATTTTTCTCACAAGCGATCCACCGCAGTTATGAGGAAATAGGTTTACAATATCAAAAGGAAATGCTTCTCTGCCTAACGCATAGATAAACTTCGGAACTCCCTGCTTCAGGGTATTGGGTGGATAAGATGATTCACCTTATCGTAGACATCCAACAAGATCAGACAAATCATACCCTAAACCTGCTTATTTTCCTTCATTGACTACAAAGGAAGCTTATGACGAGTGGCTCATCTGTAGAAGTCCATGCAAAAGCTACTCAAGAGGTTGGTTAAGATGAATCCCACCTCTAACCTCTGCTGGAAATGATGGAGTAACACATTCCTGTATCTTCGACAACTGTGGCCAAACCTCCCACGGGGCAAAGTCTGGTGCAGGGCAAATACATCAGTCACATTGCTCCAAACTTAATTTTAGTCAGCATCCCTCAGGATGGTCATCCATGTAGAGCCTATTGCTGATTCACCTCTGTGTGGGGATAACTGGTGCATTCTCAAAGGGAGAAAATAATTTTTGTTTTAAAACCACTGCAGTAAGAGGAATTTCCCCAAGGATGCAGTTGTTTCAAGCACACAATGTGCTGGTCCTACCACTAAACCAAGAATAAACCCAGCCTACCGGTCACCCCTCCCTGTGGGTTCGTAGTTTGTATTTGTTCAGCATGCAAAACAGAAATACCAGTCCCATCAGCACTGGAGTTTTGCAAGAAGCTCTAAAAATAAAACCGTAAGGAACTTTGGGCAATGTGAGAAGTTCCTGGTGTTCATACTGCAGGAGGGGCTGCAGTAGTTCAACTGGAGCAGACCCAACTCCCTCCCTTTCGTGCTGACACCAAGCAGGGCAGCAGGCAGACACCTCTTTCCTCCTTTCCCCCAGTTTGCTGAATTCTCTGCCTCTCCTGCTTCCATGAACGTCTTCCAGCGCAGAGGAGGTGTGTTATCACAGCACGGGCTGTGCCACAGGAGCATCCAGGTGCGCTGGGGATGCTCCAGGCTGATCCTCTTTCTTGAGCCCTGCCAGAAGCCAAGATCCAGCCTGTTCTGTTAATGAGCTGGAGCCGTACAAACCCAAGAATAACAGCAATGAAGTAATGCCCCTTGGCCATAGATGAGACACTATCCCACAGTCAGAGCACCGGAGAGGATGAGGTTGTATGTACCTGCATAGCATGAAGCGAAAGCACTGGCTGGGTGAATCAATGTACTTGCAACTGTTGGCTTTCGTGTCTGCCTAGAGGATAAACAATGCTCCAGTAGTTATATAGTTAAACATATTTCTCTTTTTGTCCTCCATCTGATGTTACCAGAAGCTTCAGAAAGCTATCTTGGAGATGAAAGACCTCCTAAATTACAACACCAGGAAAATAGCTGTGATGATAGTGCATATGTTTTGCTTCCAAGATGAAAGTCACCTCTTACACTGAGAAAGGCATAGATATTAAAACATGCAACTACATAAACAAGGTTAAGGAATGTAAAATGTGATTCTTCTGACGGGAAGGCAGTGAGCGGGACCAGGACAGTTTCTACCTATTTACAGTTTGCTAGTTACTTCTAGGTAAGCGGCAAACTCTTTTAAGTCTTCTTCGAAACACAAGTGAAATTTTAACACACAATACAGGATGATGAAAACTGCCATAACAGGGCTGTCTAATCCTAAAGACTGCCTCTGGTTATAGCTAACAACAGATATTTCATGGAAAGATACAAAACTTCATATAATGAACAGTTCTTAAGGGAAGATTACTTCATTTCCCTCAGGGAAAGGACTGGTTACTTTACGCGTGCATATGTGGGAAACTCAGACCTTTATTCCTCTTAACCTTATTTAATATAACAGTATTTTCCCTTACCTGTTCAAATCCTTCTGTGCATCCTGCTGTTTGAAAACTATAAATCCTGGGCAGCACCTACCACCCATTATGCGATGCTCTGATCTACCAGCTTTCCCTCCCCAGAAACATTTTTCTGCCTTTAATTTTCCCGAAAGAGGGTATCATTTATTCTGTTTGTTAACTTGTACACTCTGTGACGCACACTCTAGGCCTCTTCCTGGTTATACAAAGAGGGTCACCATAATTCAGTAATTATTTTTCCTGTGTCGCTTTCTGCTCTGAACACAGAAGTCTGACGCTGTCAAAATGTTGGGAGCTGCAACGTTTCAGGCCACACACTCAAGCCAGCGGTGGCTGCAATCTCTTCTGCTCATAGCAGATTAAACGTGGACCACGAAGCCATCAACAGGACGTTTGTGTCCCTCTTTTGAGCCCCCTCTGCCCACTTTGGACAGTCAGAATCCGGCTCTCCAGCAGTGGATGGAGGTATCGCTCCCCCCCAAATAAAAGCAAAGCACCAGCTGGTAATGCTGTACTCACAATACCATACTCCACAGACTATGTGACTTTATTCACAAATATGATTTTTACAGAGGTAGAACAAAATACTTTGTATCATATATATATATTTTTAAACTATATAAAGAATATAATAGAATGACAAGAAAGAAAAGATTGTAAACAGAACAATATTATGCCATCAAATACAGTACAAACAGCATGCAAGAACAACTTCAAATGAAATCTTGCTGGTGTAACTTTATTTTATTCCTAATGCGGTAAGTGAAGAGTAGCAAAGAGTCATGCTCTAATTGGATTGAGTATGCCACAGCTCTGTAATTTTGCTTTAATTTTTTTTCTTTTACAATAAACCAACAGGATAGCTTTCTTTTCACTGTAGTGGGGAATGCTTTTGTAATGCCCAATGTAATCTTAACAGAAAAATATAATAACGAAATCTACAAAGTGTACTCTCATTTAAAAAGCAAAACCATAGAAACTGTACAGTTTTAAAAAGCGAATTATCTCGACTGCTTCTTAAGAGAATTTTCTAAACAAAGAATAAAATATGCAGAATAAAAATTAGGAGAGCTATTGTTCTGTAACAAAGCTAATCAAATACTTGTTTTCTATTCCAATAAACAGTTTTCTTAATTAATGAGTGTTCTGGAAATTATGAAGTGGGCTGGGTTTTATTAATGTTCCACTTGACTAATAAAGCATGAACTCCTTATAGGTACTATAGCTGTCATTTCTCTGGGGATGGATGGAGATTGGTTCTGCATGCATGCTAGAGACAGGAACAAGGTTTAATCATTGGTGTCGATTTAAAAAATATTTTAAATGTTTTAAATGTTTAGTAGCATCTATAAAAATAATCTTGCTTGTTTTGCTGCTGGATTTAGATTTGGATATGGGATTTTCTGCTGAAATTCATTCTTAGCCCTCACAATTGCCAGGGACTTCCACTGGATGTTACCTGGGCTGCACCAGGTCCCACAGATGATGGTCAAGAGCAACAGTTAGAGCTCACACCTGAAATACATGGAGCCAACAGCAAAACTGGATCCGGGCTGTCCTGCCTCTCCAAATCCTGGCCCACATGATGGGAAAGGTGACTGTGCTGTTATTCCTGTAACTGTCAATGCTGGTGACAACCGCCTCTCCATCTCTCATGTCTGCAGCCACTAGGACTCTGTGAGTGTGGAGTCTGGTCCAGTCACTGCTTGGGGCCACACTCGCCCCTCTGCCTTGGGGATAAAAGGGTTTTCTTCCCTCTGCCACAGGTTTTGACCAGCAAGGAAGGAAACTCAGACCTAGGGTTAAATCACCCTCCTGCACCTTCCCACTTAAATGTAATTTAAAGATTCAACCACACAAACAGCACCTGTAGATTCAATCTGTCTTCATCAAGGCCATGAGGATGGTCGATATTAAACACAGGCTGTTTACGGCTACATGTCAGGTACCAGCCAAAGCTTCAATTGCAATCAGTTTACTAAAGATCAAGTAGAACATTGAACAGAGAAGGACCGTGGGTCTCATTTGACTCTGGGCTGTTGGCTGATCCTGGCTCAACTGAGTCTGCCAGTGAACATGAGGCAGGTCCCACATCCAGCACCAGTGCCTGGGGGTGGCCTGAACAACATCCTCCGCCAGATCACAAGGATTAAGTTAACTGCAGTGAAATCCATCTCTGTGGCTTCATCCATGGCTTTGGTATCTTCTAGGGAAATGGATTGTCAAACCCCTCTGGATTGCCCTGGTGCAACTGAAACCTGCATTTACTAATAGACCTTGCAGCAAATTATCAGTCCCAGAAGCAGGGAATTTACTGAGAGGTGTGAACCTGTGCTACCTGCACAGACAAAATACTCTGCGTGATAGTTTACAGTCAGCAGAATAAGCCTGGCACCTCTTTGTGGAAGAACTGTACAAAACACAGCTGAAGTAACAGGATTGTCAATGACATTCAGTGGGAGATACTCTAACCCTCTGAGTAAGACTGCATCTTTCTGTTGTGTAAACTGGTCTGCAAGTATGAATAAAACAACACATCCCTGCCCCATTAGCCTTGGGAAGATGAATGCCCTCTAGTCTACGCTAAATAAACTCCAAGGCATGAAGACCAATATTTAAGTCTTACACTCAGCTGCTTGTGAATTAGTAGGGATGACACTGAAATTGCTATTATGAAATGCAAATATTTGCAAAAGAACAATTAAAAAAATATTCCTGGAGTGCAAACGAAAGGCTTGTCAGCCATGTTTGTGGTATGCACAGGGACAGTCAGGAGGCGAACGCTAATGAATCCCAGGGCAGAAATCTGTGCTAAAAACCCATTATCCCATTGGCAGTGGGTAATGGCACAGCATCTTGCACTGGGAAATTATTCTGCCCGATAATTGGAGGGCTTGGCTTAGGATGCTCTAATTTTGAGTCTTTGGACAGTTTGTCTGGATATAACTACCTGTATTTTCAGAAAGCTGCAGTACATGGCTCACAGTAAATCTACTTCAAACACTTGCTGATACTGTTCAAACTGATCTCATCTGCCCTGATCTGCAATTTTGTGTTAGCTGAAGTAATAAAAGAGTCCTGTTAAACCTAAATTATCAAATGAAAAAGGCAATTTTCTCATTCATACTCCATTAGTTTTTTTAGTTATTGCTAGGAAAGCTCTAAAATGCTTAGGTCATAAAATAAACATGTGGCTTAATGTACAGTATGTGTACTTAAGAGGATGATGGCATCTGCAGTAACTGCTCTGTACTGCTATAGTAATGGAATGTACCAATTAAGCAACAGCACATATCAAGTAAAGCATACAAAAATGTATGGCAAAAAGCAACAAGCCTTCTGCCTTTTTTTTTTTTTAAATAACTCTTTAATAGCTGAAAAGAATAAATCACCAATATCCACACCTACAACACAAAACTGCAACATGGTTGTTCTTGATAGATGGCTGTTGCCCCTGTGCCATCAAAATTATGCAATATTGTAACTTTAACTTTTCACTGATTAGAAGTTTATAAAAGCTTCCCTCTCCTAAATTAAATTCAATGATAGATCTTCCAGTGTTGAAGTCATACAGTTAGCCTAATACAGCTTCAAGCACACAACACTGTTAAGATTTTGGGAGAAAAGCACCCCAAATTCTTAAATCACAGAGATGTAGGATAACATATGAAAAAGCATCCAAGTATTCACTTTTGAAAATGAAATCAAGAACCTAGATCACTTAGGTACCTTTGACAAATTTACTCTCAGGCCCTTCATTCAAACTTATCAGAGTACTTTCTATCAGTAATATCAGTTCCTTTGGTAGTGTACCACAACTAAACCTGTGAATTCACATAGGCAAGATAGCATAACGAAACCATTACTTTGTAACAGCAGGCATTAGGATTTTGAGAACACAAGAATTTCTGAAATTCAGCCTGTGTGCTTCTTTATCCCTCGATGGTTAGTTAAAACAGGTATCATTCAGAACAAGGAGCGAGCAGAACCTCTGCAGAAAGGTGCAACGAACATCTGGATCAGACAAACTCGATGAGAATCACAAAATGCTGATTGGAGATTTCTCCCTCAAGCCAGGTTTTTTACAGAAATAGATTTTCCCGGCTAAAAAGGATGGCACAGCACAGTTTTACAGAGGGAAATGCAAAAAAATATAAAGAGGAGAGTCTCATTTTCTTCCTCAGTCATCCCATAAAATCAACAATCTGTTTCCACAATGGCTCCGGACATTTACCTGACGCTGACAGGGTCTTTCCCCATCACCCGAGGTGACTCTACGCTCCCCTTGTCCGTGCTGCCAGGGGTAGGTAACGCTCAGAGTTGTTGCGCTCGTTATCTCCTGGCTTCCCATTAATGTGACCAACTTGTTCTCCCCAGTTGCAACAACCGTGCAGGCCTGTTTACTTATAGTTCAGATTTTCTTCTATTCATGGCACAAAGCTGAAAAGTAAACAACAGTTAAGAACACATTTGCTTGCCAAAGCCCAGCATGAGAAGGTGCGAGCTTTCTTTGCCAGAGCCGGGGCGCGTGTTTATGCACACCCTCAGCACTGCTTCAGGATCTTGCTTGGCATTGTAAAGGAATGATCATCATCCTCTTCAGCCCCTCCAGTCTTAGTCAGTCTTTGCGAAGTTACAAAATATAACAGAGCATTGTTTTCTGATACTATATTGACTGCACTAATTACCCACAATACTGTATATTTGCTATTAAGAACATGGATGTGTGCTTTGAAAGTGACATTCAGGGCTTTGAGGATGTGAAAGGAATTGTTCTGTCACTTAATCCGAGGCTTCAATGTACTTTAAAAAATTTGTTTAAAACCCCAAAAAAACAGAATACACATTTTAACTGTTGAACTTTTACCAGCTAAAGGAGTTTGTAAGGACCCTATCACTATGTGGTTACAACAGAAGATACACAGTTAAGGTCAGGTCACGGTTTCCAAGAACATTCACAGGGACTGAGGATGAGGAAAACGAGGGACGGATCCTGCGGGAACCTTCGGGAGCCTGAGTTGCTCGCTCACTGGGGAAGTGCTTTGAGTATTGCATTCACTTCCTCTGCAACCGCTGTCAGAGCAAACTCAAACTGCTCCTGCGGAGAGAACAAACACATACTCTGAATAATAAAACAAAGCACTTTCAAAAGCCTGGTTCAGCGTATTTTGCAGCCGAGCATCCTCAAGACATTGTTAAAAATATGAATATGCAGGATGAACTGTGCACTGCAACGGAAAGGAACAAAATGTTCTGGGATTATTGATGCCATATAACATGGCTGACAGCATCTTGAAGCTGGAGTCATTTTAATGGAGAAAAATGTTGGTAGCAGAAACTAAGCTATTGGGACACAATGATGTATTGCAATTGCGTGGTCAGAAGGGTTTGTGAGTATTTGATCATCAGCCATTTCCTTCTGACACAGAGATGGAAAGTCGTTAACATAATTGAGATATGGAATAGGTGAGATGCTGCAAAGCAGAGCCTTTGGCTTTTCTCAGGACTCTGTCTAGTTGAAGTCAGCTCCCCACCTTGCGTCTATTATATAAAACAATATCTGCTCTTTGGTTTACCTGTTATTGTTCTTTTTCAGTCTCCCTTTTTAACAGCTCCTCTGCACCCACAAACTAACGATGTTTAGACCACTCCTATTTACGAAATACTTGGCAAGGTTTTCCTCTGCTATTAATTTACTGTAAGCACAAACCCTAAAATTACTAACGGGGTTCTGAGCTGGGTTGGCAGAAGTGTGAAGGACAGACATCAACGGCCACATCATCTAAGTGCAACCCTAATACACTCCTAAACTGTCTAGTCCTACAGAAGGACAAAGGAGCCTTACTTTCTCAAGGTTAACAGGTATTGTTTTTTTCTAACCAAGTAATTTTATTCAGAAATTTACCTTATTGAAATATCTGACAGTATGATTTGGTGTTTGCAACTCTTCAGATGAAAAAAGAAATGTGGGCAGTTTACTCAGAATATAGGCAAATCAAGGATACCAGACAGTAACTGTGCAGAAGTTTCTGGATTTTCTAGAAGTATTCCAGTGGTTTAAGTCAGCCAGGATCAAGAGATGCTGAAGAACCAGCTTTAAGAACGGAAGCCTGGGATACACCCTGCAGTGTCCTGAGGTCAGTGCTGGGACACCATCTGTGTCTCCAATTAGGAAACTGGTGGTCCGGTAGGTACCTCCAGCCTTGGTACTGCCAGGTTGGTGCTGCCAGGGGCAGCTGAAGGGATGCAGGTACGTACACAGCAGTGGTGGATGGCCTGAAAGGTGATTACTGGACTAATAGCATTGATTTTCCACAGTGCTTCAATTTACTGTGGAAATCTGAAAGAAGGATGAAAGCATGAACTACAGATGTACAACTCATATTTCAGACAGACGGCTGACTTTTGCTTCCTGCAATTCAGTGCCAGTCTTCTCTGCTCTGTTTTAGCCCACTGCAGAGTCATCTCCCATGCGGAGAGGCCTCAGAGAGAAGCAATGATAGGCACAGCTCCTGAGCAGAAAAAGAACAAAACTCAGAATGATTTCTCGGAGACACTGACTTTCAAGAATTTTGGTGTCTGCCTGCTGCTGTCAAAGTGGCAGCCTTGTACGTTTGCTGGACTGCAGCCAAAAGTTTTTAATCAGACATCAATTCACCCTAAAGAGTAGGACTCATCCTCATTAGGCACAGAAAACGGTGTATATGCCTGCCTGTGCCTCCCTGCACTTTCTAAGGTCTCTGCAATTAAACAAAAGACTGGAAATGCTGGTGGCCACCCAGGAGCAGCAATTCTATTTTAACTGGAGCACACTGAATTTGTGAGAGGAGCTGCAGGGCAGTGGGTGCAGAGAGACTATTCATCTGGATATGCCATGCCACAACCAAACCTGGCACCTCAAAAAGCTTCAGGAAATTTGGGCTGAAGCAGAAGAAGTGCTCACCTCCAGGAAAAGGAGCCTTGTCAGGAAGAACCAGCAGCCGCTGGACCCCATCAATGCATCCCTGCAAGGGGAGAGACCTGTGGAGCTGCCTGGGCACGGTGGGAGACCCTCGTGCCCAGGAGAGGGACAAAGCGGGTGCTCCCAGGATGCCACCGCTCAGATGTGAGCGGGAGAGCTGGTCCCCGTCACTGCCAGACCTTGGAGCACAGGGAGCACCGCAATAGCAGAGGCTGATCTGAGCATGATGGGGCTGACACGGTGACGTGGCCAAGTTTCAGAGATGGACAGATCCCTCTTCCAAGATGTGGGTGTCAATTCAAAAGAAGGGAAGCTACCCAGCTTAATGAGTCTACCTAATACCTAATACTCTTCAGCTGAGTATTTTATAGTCAGGAAGAGCTTGTATGATACGGGACTATGATACTTTAATACTAGTTGAAAATAATGTATGTTACTCTAAAGTCATTCACTCAGCAAATCTGCCCTCTTGTTGGTCTGAGACGTGTTCACCTTATTGTTAAGAACTGGAGGCCGTTGACCTGCGAGTGCCTCCTCCCATCATGAGGGGTACCCCTTATGTGAGCTCTAGGCATCATTGCACCACCTGAGGAAAAGTGTCCGTCTCGCCTGAGGACCGTGGACCGATCAACATGAACTCCAAAGCTGGAGAGCAGTGAAGAGCACCACCTAACAATAGGCACGACACTCAATTACTGAGGCAAAAAAACTTGCAAAGCACCATCTTCACAGCCAGAGCTCAAAACTGACTGTGAAACGCTGCAGTAAAGCAGAGAGTAGAACAGACACAAGAGACGTGCGAGGACGTGGTCCTGCTGGGACCGCACAGCTGAGCGCTTCCTTGTCCTTCTTCTGCATAATGCGCCCGGGTGAAACTCAGATCGTGTAGCTCCCATTGATGTGCATCACCACCCTCCAAAGAAAAGACTTTACACACCTTCTGCTCCTTTCCATGAGAACAACCACAATTACATCAAATTAATTTCAATAATTTTCAAAGGAGCTCAGTTCGATGTTTTGTATGGCTACACTGCCATTCATGTATGCTATCTGCATATACAAGATCGACTGAAGATGAACTTAGACATCTAGCTCTGCCTAGAAAATAGAGCTGGAAGGTCATCTTGTGGTGTTAGTCCACCTATAATGTAGAGGTGATACGAATAGATTTAGAAAAAAAATAATAAGCTGTGTTTTATTAAGTCTACAAGTAAAAATTTCCAGGAAAACAAACTGAGTACATGTAGCGTATATCACACAATAAAGAATCTTAGCTAAATATTATAGAAATATATAGGAGAGAAAAAGAGAAATATATATTTTTCCCATCACAGAGAATATGCTTCTTCCTTCATCACTTTTCCCTCTCATATGTGGCATACCAGCTCTATTTTATGATTCCCTGCAAAATATCCCAAACCACAAACCCTCTATTACGCTTCTCAAAAATGCAGAATGTCGTTATGATAATTTCATTACCATTTATTACATACAGTGCTTTTCAACTAAAGATCCCTTCCAGAAGACAAAATGTTGCAAACAAATCTTTCACATGCTTATTGGAAATGTGGAGCGCTGCCTGCTGGAAACACAATGACAGTGCTGAAGCAAGTTGGTGTTTATTTTGCCTAGGGATATTCTGTAATTGGCATTTCTAACCTGACTTTTAATCCATTGTTTTAAATTACTCCAAGAGTCTGATATTCCTCATTTGTATTCAGTTGGGAAAGCAGAGGGTTTGTTTAAATCCATCAGAAAAATTCTCTGGGGATTGTGCATTGCTAGCATGTAACCAGATATTTATAATTTGCCAGACATTAGCTTGAATAAGTGATTTGTGTGGTTTTGAGAAAACGACAATGATGGAAGAAGGAGCAAGAGAAGAGATAAGCAATATCCTGAGAAAATTTTTCATCCTGGGGGAAACACAGGATACATTTTTTTTTCCGGAGCTCTTCCAGATAGATGTTTGGACGGGAAAAACATGTCTTGAGTAGTATTTTCATGAGACTTGGGTAACTATTTCTGAGCTAACTATGAGAAGTTGTTCGCATAACCTCAATCTTTGGTTTTGGAGCTGTGTTTTTTTCTTTTGTTGAAGGCAACAAGCTGTAATTTCTCTGCCCTAAAAGTGAAATTGGAATTAGAGCTCTATATTTCTATGGAGCTGCCATATATTTTGGTTGCATTTACAGAGTAGCTCAAGACTTGCATCTTCCCTCAGAGTAAATATATGTGACATTGGATACTGTGTGATATATGCCATTTTTTTTTCCCAGTCAGAATAATCAAAGCAGAAGAAAGATTTGTGCAATTTTATGTCTGACTTGCAGATAAAGATTAGTTAGCTTTGACTAGCTCATCTTTATTTTTCATGCACTTAATTGGTAAATAATAATTAACATCCCCCCAGCTGTTATCCAGCACCACTTCTCCTAGTATCAGTGGGAAGACAAAATGATTAGGAAGAGATTCAAGAAAAGTTATGAACCAATGAATCCTGCAAGATACATTTATTTCACCTTAGATCCTCAGCAATTTCAAGCCCGTACATGTTGCAGACTTTCCTATCAGTTCCAGCCTGGCCGAGACAGAGTGTTGTCATGTTGCTCGTTACTCTGTTTGGGGCTGTAATTCTCATTCAATATTTCACAATGTCATATACAGATTTATTTGGTCTCCATGCCATGAATGAGTTTCTTTATTGCCATATTTGCAGCTCTTAACTTGCAGCAAATACCCCAAAATATCATTCCATACATCACTGAAATTGTTAATAATAGAAAGTTTCATTTCTAATTTAAAAGGCACTACCATCACACCATCAGCTATCTTTAAAAATTTTACATTGTGGAAAAATGTCAGCTGACAGGAATTATAGAGTAAGATGTTCAACTCAGCAAAGGGTACAAATACAGTCACCATGCTATGTCCATAAGGGACATGGCTTTAGTCACAATGCAAATGCTTCCATTCAAGATACTAAAAATGACTCAATTTCCTACAAAACGGTATTTCCTTTCATTCAAAAACTCTTTTGTTTTTTTTCCAGAAACAAATCAAAAGGAGCAGTTACATTTTCTTTAATGAACTAAAGCTTTTTCACACAATATTACATGCACAGTTAAGCACAGATACTCTAAGAAAATAATCCATATTTCAGGATGAAAGCAAGAACAGTCTTTCAAATGCACATTTTCTTTAGTAGGCTATAGAATGTCATCTTGACTGTCCTTCATATATGGTAATCAAGATAGATGTTGGAGATGTTACAAGAAAGAACAGTAGACACCAAAGAAAGTAGCCTGGATAAATCTTCAGCATAAATAAACCTCAGTTGGTAGGGAGCCAAACAGAGTAATCAGCAAGCGACCTGCGTTAAATTAGGTCATAGCCTCTCTCTTCTGTCATGAAAACAACTACTGTGAAAGACCTTTAACGTATTTAAAATCCCAGTGGATTTATTGACAGTACCTTTGTCTGGACCATGCCTGGTCTCTGGTCCCTCAAGTGCTCCAGGGTAGCAGCAATATCAATCTCTTTAGCACCTGCAACAAACCACAAATTGGGCTGAGTTCAGAGCACAAGATAATCCATGCTGCATCTGTCAATCTCTTGCTATCGGGTTCCCTTTGGGCTAACAGTCCAATTGAAAATTATTACATCCATCTCTCAGCAGACTTGGCAGGCAGCTGCAATTTTTGTGTTCATATAGAAAAAAATAAGAGGTTGGGGCAGCTTTTATTAGCATTAATTCAAGAAAAGCCAGAGAAAACCAAATTCTTAAAAATGCTTCTGTACCTAGAGCAAAATATATTTTCAGAACCTAAGGGTCCATTGGGACAATGCCACCGAGTGCCCCTTTGTCACTTCTAGGAGCACGCACTGAATTAAGAGCCTGAACCACACAAAGATCTATGCTGTTAAAACAAGGTTTGGGTAAACTTTTGCCACCCACAGCTGAGATCCAGAAACCCTGTCCGTGGCTTCCTAGTTCAGGACATGCCAGACCGTCGCGCTGGGTGATCACTGTTTGAGCCGGCAAATCTGTGGTATTTTCTTTAGGTTACAGCTGGGGTGTCTGGACACGGTTGCTGTGGAGTGATTGGCAGCACTAGGATGCAGGAAATTGGCACGCAGAGCCTCACTGCTGCGGGGACGGGCTCCCTGCCGCAGGGCAAACGGAGAGGCTTTCTTTTCAAACATGATATACAGAGAGGAAAGCAAGTCCTTGTGCCTCTCACCTTTCTTATAATAACCCAGAGCCTGGAGAACTGAAGGGGAGAGGGAGACACCCATTTCCTCCTCAATTTCCTCAAGTTTAAGATGTTTCAAGACACCCTCCCCGTTTTCCTTAAGTACCTGACCAGACACATGTTTTTTGAGGGGACCAAGAGAAAAATCAGGATTTTGTTCCCTCCGGTGTGAGCTCCAAGAGTAGACGCCTGGCTGGAAATCCTTTGAGCTGAGAAGTTCAGCTCCAGAATTTGTCTCTCTCACATCTGTCCCATTCTGCATCTTGTAGGAACATCACACGGCACCAAAGCATCAGGCAGATGGACAGAGGGTCACCCTAGCCCATGTGTAGGTGCCTTATCTCCACTTCCCTGTCCCCTACTGCTCTGGTCGTCCATGCATTCTCCTAGGGCAGATGTGGGTCTGTAGCCTCTGAAGCTTAGGAAGATGCTGACCCCAGGTCTCCCCCATCGTGTACTTATGCTTTCATCCTTAGATAGTTTATCAAGGACAGGGATCAGCTAACACTCTGAAATCTGCTCCACTTTGAAGAATGCTCAATGGTGTGCTCTGAAGAGGATCGTGGCCTTTCGATGTACAATTGTACAATTTGTTTCCCAGTGCCTGACCCTAGGAATCTCCTGGTCTGTGCCAATTCGGGACTTCCTTCTGGAGGCATTTAAGTCTCTCCAACTATTCACAGGGGTCTCAGTGCCTAACTTTGGGGTCATGCAGCTAAAGTGTTGCTGTTGGAATAGCTTGGTTCCCAGGACTAGATTTGCAGGATTGAGTCAATGCATACCACTATTTCTACAACTCTTGCAATTTTAGGGCTTAACTCTAACTGTAATTAGGCTCATGTCAATGTAAACATTATGCACCTCCTCATTTACCCAACTCAACTTTGTAATTCAATACTATATTTCCAAAAATCCAGAAGAGCAACTAAAAGTAAATGATTTAATTTGGTTTCCTTTGACAGAAGACATGAGAACATATTTTAAAATAACATCAGCTCCAGAATAATAACCAATTTGCAATATTTCATATTGATGAAAATACGTTCTTCAGCTGTTTTCAGAAATGGAATGAATCCATTCAGTAAATATAACAGCGACAACTCAGGAAAGTTATCTGACAGATATTTTTGCTAATTACCACAGGTTGAGGCATTGTATGGTTTTTGTTTCTCCCCGACATGCTTTGTACAGGAATTCACAGGGAGAAGCTTTGAAAAAACCAGAAAGGTTTATTTTAAAATTAAAAAAAAACCCCAAGCTTCCTTACAATGGACAAAGCAATAAATACTCCCAGATGCTGTAAAGTCTGCTAACAGTGACAGTAATTATACCTTATGTGTGTTGCAGGTTTTGCAGTGGCTGTTCATCTGGAAAGCATCAGTAAAGGCACACTCTTTGTAAACCCTCGAACTGGTGTAATGTGGGAGCCCATGTCAGTGTTTAGTCTCACACATGCATGTGCAATTAGCTGGGATTTTTCCTGTTGCACCACAGATGTCCATGACAGCCAACCTCTGCGAGTACGGCACACGCTTTACGGATTTGCTCGTGGCCTCAATAGGTTACCAGGAATTAAAATGTAGCATCTTGGTTCAACATAAGAGGAATTATCTCTTTCATAAATTAAGATATGAGAAAAACTTTAGACACTGACATGGATGAGGTTAAGCACAGTCCTGAGCCACCCTTCGAGATGTGCTGAGAGGATGAACCCAGAGATGCTTCCAATGGAGATGGTGGGCTCCAGTGCCATGGGGCTTCCCCATGGCTGCGAACCATTATGTCCCACCTCCAGTAAAGGATGCTCTTTATTTGAAAATGCTCTAGCCTCAGGACAAAAAAGGGGAATGGTTCATGACAAGACTTAATAACACTCTTTAATGGCCAGATGGGCTTCTGAGCTTACGTTTGAAAGAGTTAATTCTCCATTGCTGTGATGCAGATTGCAGGCATTTACTAGGGAACTGATGCTTGCTTTTTTATCATCATCAACGGAATGACATGCCTAATAGTATGAACAATGCCTGATTATAAAATTCTGATTTAGCAAAACACCAAAGCATATGCTTGCACTGGAACACAAGAATAATCCTGGTGGGCCAGTGTGCTTACTGGGAAGCTTGTGTTTCGTCAGTACAAGTCCCTGAAACATCAGTTTTTACTGATTAGTGTCCCCCAGCCCATGGGCTGTGATCAGCATTTCTGATGTTCTTAGTCATAGGTGACTTTTAGTTAGGAAAAGAAGACCAAAGTGTGATTTTGCCAAAAAGCAAGTGTCTTGTTCAGAGGTTGGGAGTTAGAGGTGAGGGAGAGCAGAGGCAGAGATTGGTTTGCTACCCCCTTTTTTACCATCTCTTAACGTCTCTGGTACTACAGTGATGGGAACCACCTAAGTGCTTAGAAAGCTTGATCAACAAAAGTTAGTGTTGCAAAGACAGGCAGCTGTTTTGGAAGAAAAATACCACGGAAGAAAATTCCCAGGAAACAGGATGAAATCAATGACACAGGAAAAAGCCAGCGCGACTTGTTTTCTCTCTACGTGAGCAAACCTCTCTTCCTCCCCCTCATCCACCGCTACATGTTCTGCATCTATTCACTTATTGTGCTTAAAACAAATAGCTTTAAATATATATTGCTAGTCCACTATTAAATCTCATTTTGTGATGAGGGCTTTTTTCCTATTCAAACTTAGACTCGATTGTTGTTATATCATGTCAATTCAGCTCGCTTCCCCCGACGTGCGCGATGATAGTCTGTAGAAAGTTCTCTGGTGACCAAGACAGACAAAGGAAGAGATTTTCCAGGCACAAAGGGAGGTCTGAACCCAACCTGCTTTCACAGGTGAGAGGAGCTCAGTGTTTAACTGCAGTTTAACTTTCAGCTCTCTTTGGAATGTATTTGGTTGAAATCTGACACAAATTCAACATATTTCTTTTTGCCATGCTGACGCTTTCTCTTAAATCTCAGAGCACAACAGTATGGCATGACATTTCATTTATGTTTTAGAGCCATTTTGGGGGACAAAAACCACAGCATATGCTACACAACACTGGGAGAGAGGGATATTGCATCCAAGGACATTAGGGTCAAATCATGCTCTTACTGAGATAGCTGCAAAATATCCACACACTGCTAAGGTATTTTAAACATCACTTATCTGGAAAATCCACATACAAACTTAATTTGATGCAGTGGTTTACAGTAAAAGTTGGAAGAATTTGATCCACTGATTCCAAAGATATCTCGTTATTGGAAGTGTTTTGCTCAGGCTACTCAGCCATGAAGTCCAGTAAGAGACGGAGATGTCAATTTATTGTTGTACAGTAAATAATCTAGAGGGTTAAAAATACTAGGCTGGAGAGCACTGACAATTGGAAAACACAAAGTATGTCAAAAAGGTATAGATCTTTTTTCCCCACCAATATGTATTTGCTTAACAGTGCTGTTGGTTTCAGAAAATAAAGAGGGGGATAAAAGAGGAAGCATTTAAAGAATAAAGAACAGCCTTTTCACCTTTTGACTGTATTTTACTCTGCGGGGAATGAATTTGGTTTGTGTTTGTGACAGGTTCCTTTTTCACAATGGATTTCGTTGCTTGTTTCAAACGAAAGTAAGAATCTAGCTTAGTGTGAGACTGGGCTAATATTGTACCAGCAGTATTGTGAAAAATGACTGTGCATTTTTTTTTTCTAATTTAGAACATGCTTTTGTAGTAAGTCACTGTGAGCCAGATACGATCAGCATTACCCCTGCCCTTAGCAGTGAGCTGCTGAGGAAACACCTCTGAAAGCACTTGCAAACCTGTGCAAGGTAGATTTTTAACTTCAGCAACTAACTATCATCTTCCTAAAGGCTTGAAGGATTCACAGTGAGTGCACAACAAGCCGCATCAGGAACGTTAATGGGATAAACTAGAAGAAAAGAGGAGAAGATGCAAGCAGAATGATATTTTGCCCCCAAGGACAGAAGCAGTTTCTGAAGTTTAGGGTCATCTCCTTTGCAACCCTTTCTCTCCCCGCAGGCACCAACGCAGGGCGCGCATCGGCACGTAAGAGCTGCTGCTCCTGATCAGTGGATCTCAAGGGGTTAAAGTGTTTGCCCTCAGACAGCAGCAGAAGTGGAATATCCAGCATGGCATTAAAACATGGGGAAAAGTTGAATTCCCTTTCCCTCCTGCAATAAATAACTAACTAGCCAAGTTCTGCTGCAATAGGCTCTATGAGGTGACGAGCAGCAGCTCGCAGCACTTAAAATCATCATGTTAGTTTTATGACTATAATAGTGAAATCTTCCCTCTCTTCCCCCTAAACATGGCAAGGTACCCATTTTTATAAACACAAGAGACATGAGAAAGACTCTGTGGAGGATAAACCATGCCATTGCTGCCACTGTGGTGGTACAGGAATATGACAGAGTTTGTCGAGAGGGGTAATAACTTTTGATATATCATCTGGGACGAAAAAATGAAGGTATATCATCAAAAAATGTTTTTTAGGTTCAGCACACTACTGAGCTCATGCACCCAAAAATATGCCGGGTTTTCATTTGTTTTCAGTTATAAGAACAATCAGCATTTGTTACATAAATGTATGAAAATTTCGGCTTAATTAAGGCAAACTTTGAGATTTTATTTTTATGTAATAGGCTTGAACATACTTGCACTGAAAGTAAAGTGAAAAGTTCTATTTTATTCATTACTAATGAAAAGTGCAGCAGAGGTTCTTTGAGACTGATAGAATTTTATATTAAAAGACTGTATTAAAAGGAATATTTTAGATTCTAGATGCTCTGAATTTTCTGTGTATTTATAAAAATAAAATGATCCTTAAATACTTCATCAAAGCAGTTATTTGTGGGGGGTTTCCTTTTAAATAATCCAAACTGAAGAGTTTTCTTTGTAATGTTTCACAAATACATATCACTCATAAATATTAAATTAAAAAGGATTTTTCTAGCTGGGAACAACTTCCAGATCTACTGGTGTATATCCTCAAAAAGATATGATTATATCTCTGTAGAACAGCTATAAATTTGTTACTGTGGGTCCTAAAGGACAGCTTGGTCATTAGGTTGCTAAGTTAAGATACATTTGAATACTCTTGCTTAAATAATTTAATTCACCCTTTGTTTCACACCATCATTTATAAGATGAACCAACTTTTTCTACCTAATAAGTTTTTATGAAGTCAAATCCATTAATGATTACAAGGTACTTGGACATTAGAGAGGTGAGGACCCAGAGAGATACTCTATTTTTTTCCAATACCCTTTGCACCTTTCTCTGTCCTCTTTCTGTTCCCCTTGATCATAAAGTGATCACAAAGCTGAATATATGATGTAGAATTCATGCTGAGAGGTTGCAAATGTGGGATTATCAGCACTGTTCCCATTTCTCCTTAAGGAGCTGATGATGATCTGTGTGGGAATATACATTTATCCCAACAGAAGAAAATAGGGTACTAAGGGGAATACACAAATAACCTGTTAAGGGCCTTTCTTTTTGCAGCAGTAAGTATTCAGTTTCTTTCTAGTCGGATATTACCTGCATAATGCACCTTTTTATATTTATTATATTGTATAGATTTTGAATTAGGCCTTGAAGGGCAAAGGGAGTTGTTAGGTCAGATTAAAAACTGGTTTGTTAAAATCTTGAAGGAAGAGTCCCTCATACAGTTCTTTCTGCTGCGGTTGCTAGAAGCTGAAAAAGACCCAATTAATATTGGCAAGATGCTGCTGATCGGCAGCCTTTTAGCCTAAGAGTCACGCACGGTGTGGTACTCACAGGCAGTCGGGAGCACCATGGAAGAATCACTTATAATACGAAACAGCAAAAATACATGTGAGAAAGAAAATAAGGGCAAAAATCCAGTGTCAGCAAGGACGATCAGCTGTCTCATGATGGTACGTCTGTGGTTAGGAAGAATACAAGTGTTTTTCATGTTTGGGTGATGACTGCATGACTCATGCCTAAAAGTGATACTTCATGGTCAAAGCAAACGCTGGCACAGCCACTTAATGTCGCCTTTCTTTCCTCCCCATGTGAGGACTCTGACAAATAGGCTTTTTTGGGTTCAGTACCACATTTTCTGGCTCTTTTCTGCGCCCAGCTTTGCCTTAGGAAGGAGGTGGACAGTGAATTGTGGAGACCCAAGGACAGCAACCATCTATACTTGTGGCTGTGGTGATGTATAGAAACAGAAGTGGGCTCTCTGGGGAGTTAGGAGGGTATATCAATACCCATGGCCTTTTATGCTGTCACAGCTATGCTGTTCCCAATGCCCAAGCTAGCAGGACATAGCAAAGATATGCTACAGATCTGCAGTGCCCCCAAAGCTCTAGATGTCTCCAGCTTCCCACTGACACCTTCTAAAAGATGGCTCGTGTAGCCGCTCCAGCAAGCGTTTGCCCCATTGAGTACTTAATGTTGCAGTGAAACATTTAATCACACCATATGAGGGGCAAACTCAATCTGATTAAAGAAGAAAGGGTCATAACTAGGGGGAGTGTAACACCACTTCTTCACTGACCATTAGTTTTAATGGCGTACCGGTAATATTTACTAACTAGCTTAGTCTCGAAGGCCCAGCCTCATCTCATCTGCTCCAGCCATCCTTGAAGTTTGAATCGGAGTTTGTCATCTCTTCTCCCAACAGCTAAGAGAGAGAGGGGAAGCTCTGATGGGCAATTCATTTGCCTGGGAATTATCCTCTAGAGGTGCGGATCCTCCTCCACTGATGACTGAAGAGACCCAGACAACTAGGTTAGGTGAGATGCTTAATGCTGGATGTTTTACAGGGCTAAAGTTAACTGAAAAAACAAACCCACCTTGAAAAGAGTTGAGTTTCTGCTCTGTAGTTCCATGCTCCTGAATGCCAGAATCTGCTCAATCTAACAGCGTTTGAGATCTGTGTTTGGCATCTATTGCCTTCTCCTCCTTCCTCCCCGTCCCCCACCCCAGTTTGGCAATTTTGATGGAAATGACAAAAGAAAAAGCAACGTGGAACCACAATGGAACCAGTTGCAGTAGAGTGTACGGAAGGTCATGGAAGAGAAAAACATGTCGTAAAAGTGACTGTTGGTTGTATAGTGCTCTGCTGCAAGGAAACAAGACTATTTTCTTCCTTCAACTTGCATTGTCTGAGCGCCCATTAAATAAAAACACTTGTAAATATTAGAGTTTAAAAAGGGAGCTGAATAACAGCCAGAAACTACAAAAAAATAAAAGCAATTTTCATTTGCAGTTATCCAGATGTCTGCTGCTGTAGCTGCTGGAGTTTTGCTATTGGTCAGGAAGATCATTTGGTGCTTTTCATGGAAAGAGAAAAGCGTCAGCAAAACCCTAGTGAGGGACACAGTTTTAAAGATAACAAAAAATATAGATGTATTCAGGCTGGCATTTTCATTACAAGCTTATTCTCTCTCTGAGATGAACAAAATCTGTGCGCATGCATGTACGTGGTTAGGGACGGACCCAACATCCACCTGAATCTCTGCACTGTCTGTAATTTCACACAGAATACATAAGCCCTTCTATACACCTCAAAATGACCCAAATCAAAATTTCACTACATTTAAAAAGCAACAACAAAACCAAAACCGCAACAAAAAACCCCAAACAATGGGCAAAGCAAGTGTACAAATGGAGAAGGGAGTACTTATTAAAGGTGAAATGAAAATTATAGTGACAGTCATAAACACACAGAGTATACATTACATATGTTATTGTTTGCACATTTTATATTAATACCTGAAAACTGCATGTTACAAATGTACAGAAGTGGTATGGCTTTGCCTGTATGCATTCGAAAGAAAGGTGATAACTGAAGATGGAATTCCTAGGAATAGCCTAATATTTTTAAAACTGCTACAGGAAAATAACGCTTATAAGCTTACACTGATTTTAGCAGTCTTGCAGAGACAGAAATTCACTACTGACATGTCAGCTTTTAAGCTCATACCCTTTGTGAATGCAGAAAAAACACGCAGAAATCACTCACTGTAACTGAATGCAAATGGATGCTAATTTGAGGCCAAATCCTTCCTCACTTCCACTGTGCATGAGAATATATCACAATACACTCATATAGGAATTGTTTCTCTTTCACACCTAGATTTCTCCCAGCCTCCTCAGAAGTTAAGTAAAAGGAATATGCCTAAAATACTACATGCAGGAAATAGAAGTTAATGAGTTATATTCCCTGTATGACCGCTGGTCACTCTAGAAAATACCAGTGCACACATATACATTCAAGTTACACATGCACACACAAAGTATATACGTAGCAAGAAATGTGGATATGCTGCTACCGCCTGCTTATGGGTGTTCCCCAGCATCAGCTCCCACAGAGTTCTGCACAATCCACTTCTTTTAGTATCTCTTTCAGAAACTACCGGCAAATCACCTGACAGGCAGTTCATCCCCACATGCTGAATCAAACATGAACAAAGTTAAGATGCTGTTTGAAAAAGTGACCTTTCTGAAAACGTGCCTCAGTTGGCCCTAAAACATCTTGGGAGTCCCCTTTGGGAAATGTAAATTTTCTTTATAGGGGACATAGAAGCAGTTCGCCCACGTGAATCTGCTCAATTGGACGAACTACGTTTCACATTACTTTCATTTAACATTGCACATAGGTGGCAAAGCTTTCACAAGACAGTACATGGAGTGACCTGAATAAAAGATGCAACTATTATGGATTCAGTCTTTAATGAAGTTTATCCTTAAAAATGCCTAATCTGGTCCAGCTATAGAAGTTGTGGAAGAATTACACTTTAGTTAGGTAATAGACATTGTACCCTTTACAGCCAGAAGACTACCATCTGGTCAATTAAACACTTCTCTTCAAATCCTTCTATGGACTGCTGCATGAGATTAGCTACAAAAAAAGTAGTTCTTCACTCTGTGTATAAACCTCCTTTTCCAAACATTTGCCCAGCTGCTTCTCAAACCGATAGCACAGTACTATGACCAGCTTTTCCACTTTTCCATATTCTAACCTACCCATTGTGTGAAAAAATGCCGCCCAAATTCCTTATCTGCTTGTCTCCTCCTTAGTTTCAGTCAATGACCTCTTGTTTTCAAATTAGTCACTATCTCAAGCTGCTTACTGACATCAATACATTCCTTTCAGGGTCTTCTAACGCTCTATGGGGACCCCCCTTTGCGCTCCCTTTCCCAAGGAATAGCCCATGTCTGATCAGTCTTTCTTCACAATTCATTTGCCCCAAACCCTGAATAATTAGGATTGCTTTCTACCACACTTTTCAAGTCCCGATTCTTTTCCAATAAAATCCCCAGAACAGCAAATAACTCAAGAAATATGGCTCTTTTAGAGTAATCCCTAACCACTAAATTATATAAAAAAGAACAAAGCCAAAGAAACTACATCAATAACTTGTTTGCCTTTTGTTTGAAATCTCCACATGCCATAAAGGAAACCATCTGAAAATGCAGTCCATATAACATACACTAGGAAACATCAACCAAAACGACCTTCCCCATCGTCACTAATTCATTTCACAACAGAAGCTTGTAGAACATGCTATTTTGCTATTTTTGTTTTCTGAACTATTAATCGATGAGTCTATGCTGTCGATAATGTATCAAAAGCTTTATAAATCAAAACGTCTTTGGCAAAGGAAATAAACATTGTTTTAAAGAGCTTGTTCTAAATAGCAAGAGTTCCCTGAGCATCACAGGCTGGACCGTAAAAAACTGCCCTATACATTCCCTATACCCTTTTGCGCGTAGCTGGGGGCCCAGCTCTCATTGTGATTAATTATCTGCTGGGAAAGGCTGCAACAATGAGTACTATTTGCCTAATTGTGTTTCCAGGGTAACTCATTACATAAAAGTTACAATACATAAATGCAGCTCATTTGAAACAACGGCCTTATAACATATGTATGTTTACATGGACAGAAGAACTTCCTTCAGAAATTGAAATAGCAGCATTTCAGATTTACACAGTTAGCATTATTGCTGCTGAGAACTGCGGCAGTTTCGTGGATAGCACAACAGTGCACAAAGCAAAACCTATTTTTTTGGCTTTACTGGCCCGCATTTTTTCCCTTTTTTCCTAGAGATAATAACCTATCTCACCCAAATCTCAATGCGATCAATTCAAACTCAGAACATGAAAACAATTAAATCTTCAAGCCCTGAATTTTTCTGCCTTTTTTTTTTTTCCTCTGTAACACCACCCACTTCTTGCCCTCTTACCATTAAATACCATAACCCCCCCAAAAACCACCACCAACAAACCAACCAAAACCAACCAACCAACCAGTTATTTCTCTTTTACACTGTACATTCTCTCAGCCACTGCATGACACATAGTATGTTGAGTTTTATTTTCATGGGAGAAACTGGATCCTGAGCTGATGAATTATTCCCTCATTCACCAAGAGCATGGCAGAAATAGCCTGCTCCAGACTTTTATCAGCCCCACCAAAGAATAGAATTTTGCCAGACTTTGCATAAGGACTCAAAAATAAGCAGATTGAATCCATTTTAACACGAATACGGGCAAGCATTTTCTTTCATAAAATCCTTTCAGAGAGGAGATAACCCCACAACTTCATTATGTTCATTAAATCCACACAGCAGATAAGCAAAACCTCAGCAAGGGTTCAGATTAGCCAAAATCATTTGATCACGATGAGTCAGAAGGCGAATTAAGGCATCTTTTGTTTTGCCTTAAAATGTCACGGTATAAACTGCATCTGCTCAGGAGTTGACTCACAAGACCCTCAGACAATAGGGTGGCGGGGGCAAGGAAAGGACTTGGGGAGATAACCCCAGCAGTCAGCCCCGGCCGGAGCGTGTGTGCTCATCAATTATAATCCAGGCTTTTGAATGCAAGAGAATAAACTGTTGGTTCGGCTTTGCTAAATCACATCTTTTTTTTTTTCCTTTTTTTTTTTTCTGGGTTTTAGAATTTGGAAATCAATACTTTAAAAGGGTTTTCAAATTCATATTTGCCTTCCCTTTGACTCATCTCGTTCCAGCTAGTTCAAACACGAGAAAAGGGATGGTCAGCAAACCCCGAGCAGCTGCTGGCTAGATTAATATCTAAAAATCAAACCACTATCTACACTATCCAAGTCTCTCAGTTCAGAAAAATGAAAGTGGGAAGACTCATAATCTCATTTTTTTTTTCCTTTTTCATGCCAGAAACACTCAATAAAAATGTCTTGCAATAAATCAAACTTTTAGTCACTACAATAAGCCTGCGGGAAGACAAGAAATGAGAAAATTCTTAATTTTTCCCTAGATCACGCACACAAAACCCCATGATCAGCCAGAGTTACTGTCAGTTTAGGGTGAGGAAGGAATATCAAGGAGACTAAATCACTTTATCTTCCCTAGTAACAAAGAATAAAACTTGTAAATACATCAAGAACATTAAAATTCTCAGCAGAAATCAGCCTCAGAGAAACAGCCTCTGTCAAAAAGCCAGAAAGCATTGTTATGTACAGAAACAACCCATTATCATTTTCTGTATTTATTTAAATCATGGAAGCTCACATGGAGCTGATACAAATCACTTCTCAACTTCACACTCAAAACTAAAGCTTGTCCTAAGCTGTCTGTCAGGGAAATGAGAGGTGACTTGGTAACTGTCTTAAAATTGTATCACCCACATAAAAATAGTAACACAGTTATCATAGTTAAATCATGTTACTGTAAGGCCACATTCAACACTTTTTTTGTTATTACACTGATGGGTATGGGATCAGGGTCTTGTAACCACTCTGCATACAAATTTAGCAAGAAAAACAATTATAGTAATAAACTACATGACAAACAGCAGCACTAAGTTACTGGAACAACTGAACAAAAGGCATTTAAAACTTCCTAGTGACATGACACAGGAATGATAGCACTAAATAGACACCGTTGTTCTCTGACTGTGCCAGCATCTAATAAGATTATTTAATGTGGCTGTTGGAGTGAATGCACAGATGCAGTCATTACATTTACTGCAGAGGGGACAGTGAAAGTCATTAAAAATCCAACTCAACGGGAAAACAATCCTTCCCCCCACTGGCAGAGGGCTCCTGCCAGCTCTCATGTGCCCTCCTGCCCGCTAACACCCCCCTGCGGGGACAGCCCTAATTTTTATGACCCAAGTACACCAAGGGGGCATTTCTACCTTCGGTACCAACTTTCACCATCCTGCAAGTGGCACTAAAATAGGGTGCTTTGCTTTTGTTATTTTAATTTAATTCCTGCTTTCTCAAATTGTTTGGAGCAGTCAGACTGACATGGCAGGTGTCAAGCACAAAATCCTCCCCAGTTTGGTTTCTTTTCCCCTTCTTTAGGCTGTAGGAACAGGTCCCTTGCTGGTAGTTTTCAGCATCTGAAATAATACGGGGAACTGTAACATGCAAGATAGTAGAAGATATGAATTTATAACATGTTTAATAGACTAAGTATCAGCACTAATTCAATGAGCAGTAGGAGAAGAAATTGTAAATGACAAAGGCATTTACAGTTAACTGTCTAAGAGAATGCAGGGAAGTAAATCATTACATGAAAAAGGAGCTCCTTTTCGCAACCTACCCTATTAAAAACCCCACTAAAGAGCCAAGGCATTTATTGATTGCTTTCTACTTTCCCACTGCCGAAACTAAGTACTCCTCTATTTACTTTGATTTAAAAATGCATTATTGTCTACTTTCTAATAAACCAGACAGTGGAACAAGAAACTCAAATTATTCTAAGTTTATTCTTAAAAGTCCGTTTTTTTGGTGTGGTGTGGGTTTTTTTTTTTTTTGAAAGACTGAAGGCCTTAATCCTTAAAAGCCTTTTTGAAAGAAATGTTACTAGATGCTGGCCTTGCAGCTGGGCCCAGATTGAAAGTGCACTTACATTTTTATGTTTAGCGCTGAAGGACTCTGAAGTTAGCCCTCGCACTCCACATAAAAGCTTTGGAAAGGGCATTCTTTGCCACTCGTGCAATTCATTCTCTAAGAAAAGGAAATGGAAAGAAAGATTTCATGTCCAGGGCTCCGAGGCCTTTGATCATTTGATGAACATTGGATCCTCAACCTGGGCCTCCAGCTTCTCAGGCCAGACAAAGAGGGTCCCGGCCGCACAGGCTGGGCCGCGGTTCCCGCCCGAACAAAACCTTTGGCGGCCGCACAGTGTGACAGCCTGGGAAAGGCCCACCTCAGCAGGGCTGAGATGCCCGCTCTGCCCTTTGATCTTTCATTTAAATCCCAGCCAAAGCACCAGGTCAGGGGGATTTTGCGTCGCACACCCCCATGGGCAGAGGGGAGCAGGTCAAGAACAAAATGGGGGTGACCGATCTCCAAAAAGCCCTGTGACGCCTTTCTCTGGCCAGTTTCACATGACTTGTCTGGTATTGTGAAGTGCTAAGCCCACACTTAAAATGGAATTTGACATTACATGGTACAATGGAGTCAATAAATGGCATTCTTCAGTGCTTTTACAACAAAGTCAACCCTCCCTTAAGTGGCTGAAAGCCCCAAGCTAGAAAATACTTCTCATTTACTTCTTTATGCGAGTAAATTGCATCTACTTTAAATGTAGTTTTCATTAAGGCTTCTCTATGCTGATGACTGAAACGAGCCGAACAAACACCTAACAAAGGTCTGCGTTAATTTTACGAAGTACCATTCCTTCTATTTTTAAAGACTAGGTTGTCACGTGGCATGTAACAAGCATTGGAAATATCACCATAATCCTTCACATTTTCCGATGAGCATGAAAAACTGATCTCATCCCACCGAAAAAAATTATTTTCAGTACAGTGCTAAGGAGAAGGCAAACACACAACTTCTTTTAACATCAGCAGCAAGTTCCACAGGATGCTTGAGGGCAGAAAACTAAGTCCATGTTCGACGAGACATGTTAACAGCCAGAATGCAGGAGGAAAAAATGTTAAACTCTTCTATTAAACTCTTCTAAATCACTATGTCCTACAGGACGGGGATATGCAGGATGCAATAGATGACTGCAAAAGATGGAGTGTATTTTTAAACTACATACAAAATACATCTCTGTCTGAAGATTTTAAACGACAACAGTAAAGTGATTAGAATTCAAAGAAGTATAATAGTTATTGTTTCTCTGTATAAATTATGTTTTTACAGTTAAGCTTTTTTCTTCAAATACACATAAGAGCATAATGCCAGATCAAGGTAGTTTAAGTTCTCAACTTAATAAAGGGAAATAATGATTTTTATTTATTTTCAACCTCATAAGATTTCTGTCTCTCTTAAAATGCAGTTCTGTGAAAGTGTGATACAAACATGGCCACAAGCATGAGGGAACAGTACAATATATAAATAAAACTGATTCTTATGTCTTTTGTTCAGGTGCCCACTTTTACCCTTCTTCCTTTTGAAGACAATATCAGTATTAAAAATTTGTTTTAGTTCTAACATACAAAGACTGTTTCAGAGTTTCTCAAGCACTTCACACCATCTACCATTTACTGATCAACAAAAAACCAAAGGAATAGTCCCATTCTCTAGAGAATCTATGGACTCCATTTTAGACAAATAACAGTATATATTTATGTTGACAGATGATTTCCCACTTCATAAAATTGCACCTCACAGATAAGGAAACTGAGGAACAGAAAAGTTAAATACATTTTTCAATATTGAACAGATAGTGGCAGAGTTAGGAAAAAAGGATTAGTTGATTTATTTTTTGTCCTCTGTCCCCTTCACTACAGTATTTTTCCTCCCAAGAGACAAATCTGCCCAGCACATGGTGCCCTGATACCAGCTCTTATAGGTGCTTTGGTGGCAACGGGCAGCTACAAAAATAGAAGTAATGATGTTTGACCATTGTGGCTGGGCAGGTGACAAGGGACTGGGCAACAGTCATGAAGCAGTCTGAGACCTAACTCATGTAAACACGAAGTAAGGATTGCACAGGCCCAAGGTATCTTCTTCTAAAAACTGCAGTAGCTATTTTAAATGATAAATTTTAAAATTCAAATACTTCTCAACAGCACAAAACCACCTGCTCGTTTACAAAGCATTTGCGTTTGGTTTGTTTTTTGAAATTGCTGTGAAAATAAAACTTAGGAACATTCAAGAAAGAGTACAATTTATCTCTAATTTATTCTCAGATTTTCTGTGAATATTGCTCCCCATGTTGTCATGGCAACACAAGCACATCTTTCAGTACTGAGGAAGTAACAAGCCTTTCGATTCTCACCTTTGGCCATTTTATTGAGAACCATGTCAATTAGAATGTAGGTTCCACTTCTTCCCGCACCATCGCTGCCAACAGAAAGGGAAAAAGAAAAAATAAAGCCTGTCAATGTGCATCTAGACTCAACACGAAGGTACCTGCCCTTAATGTTACACATGGGGGAGAGGACAGAACAAGGGGCACTGAGAGAGGAGAGAAAGCTTGCACTGATTTTAACACAATCTGTTTGTGGAAGATTAACTATTAGCCTGCATGGATAACTGGGCTTCCTTTTGATTTTTTACACCAAGTTGTGTTTATGCAATAAAAGCATTTTAAACAACAGTGGAAAAGTCAGTAACCCCAAAACAGGATGCCATTCCTGTTCAAAAAGTGTATATATGAGTTTATAGTCACTTGTATATGACATCAAGAACCATGGAATTAGTTGGACCAGAATATAATCCAGACCACTCCCTAAATATTGCAGATTGTATTTAAACATAGTAGTCAGAGGCAATGTATACTGAGACCTGTTGGAGAACCAAAATATTTGATTACTGAGGGACTACAATCTTTCTTCACTATACATCACGAGCGGCTTGGTTTTGCTTTTTACCTTTAATTTGTCCTTAGTTGTAATGACCAGAAAAAAAATTACCATGTAATTCTTAAGAAAGAAACAGCTTTTAACTTTTGTGTATCATCAGCCCTTCCTCAGAGATATGAGACCAAGCCTTGGAGGGGGGAAGGTCCCTCATCTGAATTCAGCTTGTGTCCCTTTCAGAGAGCAACGTGTAATTGCCAGCGTGATGCTCTTTTAGAGCTGCTGTTAGCAAACATAATTAAGACTTAAGTAAAAGCTTTTTTCCTTTCCCTCCCCAAAATTTTTACAAAGGTGCATGTGTGACCAATTAGACTGGTATGTAGTTTTATTAATTAAGCCATTATTTTTATTGATAGCTCAATTTGTGTACAGGAATTAATGAAAGGAAAAAAATAATGGAACAGCATGAAGCGCGTTATTACATTTTGTTTACAGGCAGGCTATGAAACTTAATTTTTGTTATGTCTCTGTGGACAGAGGTTTTTTTCTTTCAGCTACTAGATCACTGCTTAGAGAAAAGGAGGTAACATTAATAATTTTTTTTCCTTCTATGGCTATGAAGGGAACAAAGACACAATCTTATTAGTTAAGCCAAATAACAAGAGACAAAGCAGCGATCAGGCCCAATAAAAACAAAACTACGGGGCGGATGGTAGACATGTCCATCCGTCACAGTAAGGAAAGAGCAAGAAACTTGAAGCCTCTTCATTCTGCATCAAATATTGCTTTTCTCAGGTTTCCCCAAGGCAATGCAAACAAGCCTGCACCAGAGGAACTCCTTGCACCCCATGGAAGGTGACTCTGCCGAGTCACTGGTGGGAAACACGTCCCCTCCTTCCCCACTCTTACCCAAAGCTGAGGGCCACATGTCAAACCACTGTAGGTTTTCTATCTTATCTACATGAATATCTTCAGTAAATAACTGCAATATTCTCCTTATAACCCAGAACCTTCAATGGTAAACCCAAATGTTAACATTACAATGGTGAAGTTTTCCATTGACCTGCCCAATAGCTTTCGTGTGCATCTGTCAGACTGTCAGGCCTAAAGTTAATCTCTGTTAAAGGATTACTTAATCTCAGGGTAGGTTTCCACTCCCTGACATTGCTGCCTTCTTAGCATGATCACTAAAAGTAAGCAAAGAAGAAATAAAACATAACTGAGTGTTAATGAAATAAAGAAGACTAAATGGGGAGGGAATGCAAGAATTCACTATCATTTTCAAAGAGATTTACGAAACTGAAGTGCTACTTATAATTGAAAGGTGGGCCATACTTTAAGTCATGGCACAACATGTACAAAATCATAGAAAAGGATAATTTTATTACAAAAACAGATCTTAAGCATTAATTAGCACTAAAATCAGATTAATTATATATAATACCTTTGGCTTACCTCACTATCTGTTTAGTGATTCATCTAAAGCTTTAATTTGCCTGTTTTGTTTATATCTATAGGCAATTCTTACACATACAAATCTCTCTAAAGCTATTTTAGAAATTGTACTTGCCTGCAATGAACAACTACTGGACAAGAGCGACCCCTGTAGCACTTGTTTACTTTTCTGAAATAAAACAGACACAAAAAATTAATTAGGCATATTACATGCTGTTTCTTTAGCGAACTATCAAAAATGAGCAGTGAGAAAAAACAAACATTTCAGTCTTTAAAGAAATAGTCAGGTTGATAATTTCCTAATATAACAAGCAGTTGTTCCATACATAACCTTGTTTAAAGTTCGCTTCTGCTTTGCTGCTGTAGAAATCCCAGACAACATCCCATTATTGCTGTTGGCTATGCAAAATAAACAATGTCTTTTCTCAAATGTCTCTTGTCTTATCTCCAAAACTAAGACTATCTTGAGATGGTTTAATTTTAAAGCCAACTTTGAGCTCATGAGCTTGCTCAAAGAAATACTGAGGGGCATTAAACTGAATCAAAAATTAAATACGGCTATGCTGGAATACTTTGCACAATGTGTGCTGATTCGTAAAACCAGTTCTCCCCAGAAAGGTAAACACCAAATCTCCTGAAAAGCTTCTCACAAAATTCTATAATGCAATCTATTGTGGTAAAAACAACGAAGACCATCAGTAAGCTTTATTGCCTTGGTTCTAGTGAAGAATTCTTATGTATTTAATATTTACACTTTATTGCCTTCTCCAGCTTCTTGGTTAAACATTCTCAGCGGCAAGAGAATATATGTGAAGTCAATCAATAAAAGTGCAGCTACAGAACAGGTCTGCTGATACGTAAACTCTATGAACTGACTAGTGCTGAAGCAAACCAAGATACTCAGTATAAGAACAGAATCCACTAAATTGTTTTAAATCTATTTAAATTGCCTTACAATAACCAAAATCCTAAACGCTCCCTTCTGCTCTAGGATATATTTTGCATGCCAAGTATGTTACAGGCCCAAAAAGTCATAAAATATGCACACATATGCTAACAAGGCGAGGCCGAATAAAGGCTAAAACGGGAAAGCATTGCTTTGGGAAATCAAAACCTTTCATTCAGTTTCCTTGATGAGATGTTTGGGTTTACTGGAGCTAGAAGGTCCCTATGACACCATTTCCCAGGGCAGCTCCCAAGGGATGCCCAGGTGCCCTAATGGTCCCCAGCTCAGCCCAAGTATCACACAGGGTGCTGGTTGCTAAACCAAAGCGAGCTGCTGGAATCTGGCAACTGTGGTACCATGTTATTATGAATTTTAAAGCATAGCTAACCTACTGAATCATTTAGTTCTTGGCTATTCATCTATTCACTAACATCTGCACTGTGAAAACATGCATATATCTTTAAACATTGCTTACAGGATAGCCTGAAGATGCCTAAAGTTCTCGATCTGACAGGGAGTCGGGATACCTGGAATTCCACCCAAACAGGCTACAGAGGTGCAAGTGATGTCCCATGAAACCGTGTTTTCACATTCTGCCTTTTATTATTTAAGATTCTAACCAAACTTAATAACAGTTTTAAGTTCTTGCAATGATTCCCTTTAAACATTAGAATTCAGAAATTTTTCACAATTCTTACTCTTCTGCATACTGACGTAACTCATACTTTGCAGAGACATTTTGTCTCTATTTTTGTTCCTTCGATGTAAGCAATTAATGCAGTAGAACAACGTTCTGTGAAGTAAGTGGTATGTCATTGAGAAGCACCTGACTTCAGAAGTTAAATGGACCATTTATATGTCCATAAATGCACATATACACAGGCACTACCAAGCAAAACATCAATGACTTAAGCTGCAGCAGAGTTTTCAAATAAATTAATCATTCAATACTTGCTGGCCATATCTGAGGCTCAACTCCTTCTATACAATACAAACCCTGATCTTTATCTTTTGTATTGCACAGTAAATTATATTTGAAATGTCTGTAACAACAAGTGATACAGTCAGCCTGCATCTCCCAGTGTGCAGCTGGTCATCCTCCCTCCACCCCCCATCATGTGCATTCATAAAGAGTAGTTTCTGCATTTAAAGTATTCGATAAAAGCTAAATAATTACAGAGGGGTATTTACCATTTCTTTTTCTGCTTGTGTGGTTCCTTTGTTCCTTGTATGGCACCACTAATATGATATTTGCATGTTGTGACTAGCCATCTACCAAAGTCCTGATAGAATTTCCATGACAAACTTGATCTAAACCTATCAGTAAATCAGACCTCCCAGGAAATCAGACAGCCAGAGACACACGTTAGGGAAAGACACCTTGTGTTTGTCAGTTTTATTGAAGGCGTTTCAAACATTTTCATTATCACACATTTCAGAAAACACATTAAAACAAAGCGTTTCAATCCAGCTGGTTCATAGCTTTGTCTATATATAGTTTATGAAAATATTTAGAAGTGCAGCAACATCTCATTTCATTCTTAGTTCTGGCTAATGAGAGTGAGCTGAAAATTCATCAGTAAGCAAAGTTCTTTAATGTTGAAGAAAATATATATTTTATATATATATACATATACAGGAAGAATTAACTTAGAAAGAATGATTAGTAATACAAACCAACCCTTGGCTCATTGAGTGAAAAAGAAATCATCATGCAAACCATCAGCAAGCAAAGGTCAGAGGTCGTTAGAGGCTCAGAAAAGGGGTTTCCCACATTGTCCCTGCAGCAGAGTCACAGTTTCCAATGATCACTTTTGTGACTATGCAACTGGGCTCATATTACTAGCTGCAACATCACAAAAATGACACTGGCAACCGCTAATTAGCTGGCAAAATAAGAATTTGTCCATTTTTAAAGTGAGCAGTGTTAGTAAATGCCATTGCACACAGCGAGAAGTGATAGCATAATAGATATATATTTTAAGCAAAGCCCTCACATGTGATGCTAATTATCTTTTAGCTTAGCAGTCCCTCTTTAAAGTGTAAATGTGCTCCCTCTGGGCTCAAGAAATATTTAATTACACATATCAGTGCATGACTAACAAGCTAGTCCAGAGCAATAATGATTGGTCTATTGTTCAAAATGAAATCAGGACTCCAGAAGCATTTAAAACTGACCAGTGGTTTCTATAGTAGCCTCACCTCTCAGGGACTGTCTTTTGTGCAGACTTTTTAAAATACATAGAATAATCTCTTTTTGGCAATTTATACCTAGGTTATGAAAGTATGACAGATTATTCCACGAGGCTTAATGTATCTGCTAAATGCAAAATCATCTAAAACATTGTCTGATACATAGCAAGAAAAATGTAAGCTTTCAGTTTTCAAAGAGACTTGCAAAATTTACTTCGATAAAAATTTCAAGGTCCATATTTCCACAGACTCTGGGCAAGGTAATTTTGGGAATCCAATTTTTCTTGGTGATGAATTATAAAAAATAGAGGGTTGGTTATGTATATGCTTAATTTCATATATGTATGTGAATATATAAATATACACACATATCCATATATATATATACAAACACATTGAATGCACATAAAAACATAGATTAAAAGAAATGAGAGGAGCCCCTTCCTAGCACTACTCTACTACGAGTATGGTAGCGCTGTCAAGATGTTTATTCCAGGGGGCTTTATGACTCAGCTGTCGTAATCCAGCAGAGTTTGTACTTTAAATAGGAAGCTTCAGGTGCAAAACATGTATTGTATAAATGAATCCAAAATACACTTCAGCAATAGTGCATTAGGGTTTTTTTGTTGTTAGAAAAACAGCAACATCAGATGACCAAGAAAACTGAGATTCATAGACCAGTTACTGTGCATGCCAAAATTCCTTTTCAGGCGGAATTTTACTATGCATTCAGTATTATGAGTTCATTGTACAAAATCTGCACGTAGCAAATGATTACAGTACTCTACGCTGGACTGCGAGTACATATTAAATGAACACTCAGAATTCAATTAAATCTTAACAGGTTCATTCCCATACTGGCTTTAAATACAAAGAATGGCAGCTCCACTACTTTTCTCATCTAGTTATAATTTTTCTTTTTCAAAGTACTGCACAACATTTCTCCATCATGGCTATTTAACCCTTACACAATGCCACTCTAAGTAGCACTTTCTTGGCGATGTGAACTGTGACTTACTGTAGGCCTAATCCTGCAGCTCACGCAGAGACCTCAATTTGTACTGAAGCAAGTCGGAGCTGAGGTGCTCCGAATTTCAGATGTCCTGGCTGTACAGGCTCATTTATAGTCTGGTTTGAACTGCTAGCAAATTTGCCACTGACTTTAAAAAGGGCAAAATTGGACACTGCGTTGGCTCCACGCTACAGCCTCGCATGGCTGAATGGAACCAATTCAGAATTTCCACTACAGGAATTCACTACAGGCAACTTGCACAGTGCCACAAGAAAAGTGAAATCAACCTAGAAAAATCACATTAGAGTTTGAAAAAAACCTTGAAAATTCGATTACAATTTCAACTCCATCCTACGGCTGTGGTTCCTTCCTCCACTACTGCTTTTGTGTTGCAATACCCTTATATTCTCACCTCACCAGAGTTCCTACTCAGTGTGAGACAGCTCTTTGCTTTGAAAAGCCTTGCAATACGGACAAGAATACTGAAAGATGAAGGGTGGCATTTAGTCTTAAGTTTTTAAGAGTAAAATTCTGCCAACAGTCAACTGTGCAACCAGTTCCCATTGGAGAAACACCATGTTCTCCCCCCAGGTGCAGATACGTAATTCCGACTGGCATCAGCCACAGCTCCTGGCACTTAGCGAAAGAAACAAGTTTGAACCTTTTGAGCGCTGAGCCCCTTATAATCACTTTGGGGGGTTGTAGATAATATTGTAGTACAGAGAGGCAAACACGCGATCCCACTGGCCGCTTGCGGATTGACAACGAACTCCCCAAACCTCCCGGAGATTCTTTTCATTACTCATACGCGCATCGCTGTGGATTAGCTGATACAGGTGAACACCTACACACGATGCACTGGGCACAGCTTGCAATCAAATGAAGATTATTTCACTCGGGTATTTATCATGCATGGCTTTAATTTTCAAATTAAAATTTAGATAGACACAGCAAACATTACAGAAAGTGGCAAGGACTTCCGCAGGTTTTGCCTTTGTATATTTGTATTTTAAAGCCATGTTGACTTTCTTTAAAATTCCAGAGGGTATGCTTTGTCAACATTTTCACCTGCTTTCTCAAATTTCCACCATCCTGCAGCCCAAGAAGGTCTAAAGACCTCACTGTTTGATCCCTATGAGCAAATGCTCCTGTGGGAATACCATTACTGTTTTTTCAAGCATGCTTGTGCTACCTAATTTATTTGTGAGATTCCTGCACTAAGGATCATAGAGGAGCCACACAAAAAGCCTGGGCATTGCAGAATGGATAAATACTTGGAAAACAAAGAAATACAGGAGCACAGAGGGGCTGTACAAAGGGAAGAAAGGTGTCGATCTCTAAATGGGAAATGAGTATGTCTTAAAACCAGGCAACACCTATGTGTGAGACAACACTGAACATCAACCTACTGCAGATTTTTGTTAGTTTAGCATTGTGGCATCACAGGCTGAGGACCCCCCTTTCAAATCAGAAATATTTAAAGGACAATTAAAAGGACAAGTTTGGTTCCTCAGGTCGGCACCGTCTCAAACAAACTGTCATACTCTGTGCTTTACCTGCGGAAATCCAGAAGCGACCGCGTGGAAGCAGGAACCCTCTGATCATTCCAGCTGAGGAAGTGGAACTGTGTCACCGTGCGGGTCTCGTTCGTCTGCAGGTTCTTCAGGTAGAAGCTCCTCACGAGGAAATCCTCGCACCAGATGTGCTCAGAGACAAGGTTTACCTACACCCCACGGGAAGGAACAAACGGAGATGAGCAATTTTGGTTGGAAGCCACATCTTCAGGTTCGCCGGTGTTGGTTGTCTGGGATGAAGGAATTGCATGGAAGTTTTATTTTTATTAGCAAATTGGTCAGTGCTGGGAAAATATATAGGGGTTTTTTTTGGGTTTAGTGATCAGTGTAGCTGTCAGGAAGGGGTTAGCTGCCACGGCTATTTTATTGAAAAAAAATTCTCAACAGTTTTAATGCAAAAAAGCGCACCAAATTGAACCTTTATATCGTTACGTGAATACAAAAGAAACTGCCTGAAAACACGTTAGACCGTCAGTCGCTTTCTGCTCGGAAACGCCCACAATGCATTGCCCAGGCCACCCTCAGAGGTCTTACAAATCTGACACATGTGAAGTGAAAAGTCGGATTCTTCTACTATAAAGAAAAATAGGCATTAAAAAATTAAGCTTATTTGCCGAATTAATCTTTTCAGAATACGAGTTTGTTCACATTTTAGTTTAAATAATTTCCTCACATTTTCCTACGCTTCGTATTTGGCATTGCGGTATTATTTTCTTCCTCTACTCAGCCAGACAACTGGAAAAATCTGACAGCCATTGTCAATCTTACATTGCAACAAAACCGGTGATATGGTATTTTGGGCTACAAATGTAAAGCAGAGCATAAAAACATATATATATTTGTTGTTGTGACTGAGGTAAGTGGTAAAAATAGATAGCATTACTTACTAAAGCTATATAGAGGTTTTTCTACAAAGACATACATATGGCCTTCCTAAGGCAAAATTCACTAGTTCTAAGAACACTATTTTCCTATAAAATATGAATACACACTTTCATATTTCGACCACTTGCAAAACCATTTGAAAAGGAAAATCATTGTCCTTTTTTTCATTCCGACACTTGGCTCATGATTTACCAGATTTTATTCAGCAGAAACCACCTTGCTATTAAAACTGCGCTGAATTTTTTTTCAATCTAAAACTACTCAGAGGCCACAAAGTGTATTTAAGAGCCCTCAGCTCAACCTCCCGGTTAGACCGGCTTAAACACCATTTTGCCCTGTATGAAATGAACCCGTACACTTACTGTCACATTCACAACCAGGTATTTTGTTTAGGTACCTCGTAGATGTGGTAGAGGTTTGACCCTTCGTCTGGCCAATAGTGGTAGCACTGTTTGACTCCGTTTTCGGCGAGGGGTGTCAGCATGACAATAACGACACAGCCGTTCTCCCAGACCATCTGCAGACAAAGAAAGACACCGTGGCCACATTGTGACTGCCTAATTACTGCGTGACATGTATAATTACTGCACTCAGACACACAATCAAAATTTATTCCATTCACAGGAAATTTATTTCATTTTCATTAGACACTTTTCCTCTGCAGCTGCTTTCAAATCCGTGAATAAACTGGCACCATCTTTTGCAGGCGTCCATGAAATATTAAAGAATTTCCTGCGATTTCAATTCGGGTCTTCCACAAAATCTCTCCTCGATCCTGGTACCGTGTTCAGCTGCTTTTCTGTCAAACTTGTAGATCCACAAAGGGAACACTGAACGATGCTTGCAGAACACACAACTATTTGGGATTTGCTATTTAATACTAAAGCAGTGTGGACCTACAGAAGTCACACATACTGAAACCTGCCTGTGTTCTCAACCCTCCTTCTTTTTACAGCTTGCCAGGTAGCAAAAGCTACTGAACTGCTGCATTGCTGAAACAATCATAAAAGTAATGAGGAAAAGGCAGGAAAAACCCAAACCAAATCTGTTCATCCAGAAACGTATCAGACGGAAAAACTGTCCCTCCAAAAGCCCACTTATAAAAGATTTGTTGCAAATGTGCATTACCTTCTCTTCCTGCTTTCTTCCTTTCCTCCTTATTTTTTCTCTTCCCTTTAATTTTTTCCATGTTTTCCTTGTTCCCATCTTTTTTCCCCCCTCCTTTTTCTTTATTCCTATTCTCTTTTTATCTTTTCCTTTTCCTCTATTTCTTTTTAACCTTCCATTTATTTTTTCCTTATATATGTATATATAGATATAAAATTATTTTCCTTTCTCTCCCACTGCTGCCCCTTCTCTATTTTATTTTCCTAGACATAGAAGGAAAATCCAACCCCTGCTGCAGACTGTGCACTGACAGAGCACAGGTACAGCGGGAACAGAAGAATATAGTGTATTTTCACTACCCATGATTGCTTAATAATTTAGAGCAGCCAGAGAGTGGGATACAGGAATCCAGCACACCCTTTAGTTGAAGGATTTGTGGATGTCTCCCATAAACGGCAGAACAAGAGGGATGCTCTGGTCTGGCATCTCTCTTTTCCAAACACAGCCCCAGGCTGAACAAAAAGGCTCCTATGAATTAATACCAAGCAGCACAATCACTAAAAACTGTTATTATTATGCTGTACATTGATGTTATATTTGCATACAACTTTCATTGTCTTTTTGCTCGCACATAAAATTACTGAATGAAGAGGAAACTGCTCTTTTTGTGAAGGGTTATGTTTATTTCACAGAAATATTTATAAGCAACTGTATTGACATGTAAATTTCGTAAACAAAAAAGGCCTTTGTCTAAACTGTGCAAAGATGAGATGATACATTCAATTCAAGGATTATTTTTTTTTAATTACATATCAAGTAAAAAGGTTTCCCATTCATGGATAATGATGTTGTGTTCTCTTTCAAGAATAGCTCGCATATAGAGAAACAAATAGCATTTCTCTTCCTTTTTTTTTTTTTTCATTTTGCAACATAATTAAAACAACTTTTAAGACCAGTGTAGAAATATTTAGAGAAATGAATCTAGGGATTGCACAGAATGGAGTTATTTATAATTTTGAACAGAAGTGGGGGAAAAATTACAGTGGAATGTAAGGGATAAAAAGAATCTTTCTTATCTTGTTTCTTTCTTCCCCTGAAAAAGATTTTTAAAATAAAAATATCTGTAATCCACTCATCCTTCTGTTAAAAAGTCATAGTGGCACAAAATCACTCAAAAATACTTTAAATTGATAGATAATTTCTCTTATAGAAAGAAGCAGATTTATCATTTGTATCTTTTTTGTACAGCATTTATTTTAGGCCACAGCTGGGAACTTTCTTTGCATGTAAGGAAGACGATACAGATTTCATTGATTCTAAAGCAGTTTCACCTTTTTTAGTCAGCAATCAGACTAAGATAAGAATTCCAAAAATGCATCTTACTTTAAAACTAGCCCCACTAAATCAGTACTTTCATCACATAACGATTTAATGTGCCTCTGGAAGGTATAGAAGCTCATTGAAGCCATTACGAAAATGAGGAGAAACACAGTTTTTATGAGTGTAATAAAAATACAATGATCTAGACCATAAACTAATCATCTAGCACTCTGCTTGTGCCACCCAAGTGTAACATTATAAAAGCCCACTCGTTTAGAGAGGAATCCTTACAGTTTGGCAACCCAGTTCATTGGTTCAAAGGCACAGCATTTCATTAGAGAGGGGCCTGTCTGCATCTCCCAAGATTTCATTAAGCATAAATCCAAATGAAAGTTAATTTAAACAAACAATTTCAAAGTTACTCCGGGGTATAATATTTCCTTCAGGTCATTGTGTGAAAACGTGGAAGTCAAATCTACTAAATCAAGAAGGCAATAAATACAATCTAGTGCCGTCACCCTTGTTACAAGCAATTGTCACTGCATCTCCTGCGCTTACCGTTGAGACGGGATTTTCACTAAGACCCACCGCCTGTGACTGGAGGACTACAGCATTTTGTTTCCTTGCTAACTTCAATATTAGACCATCAGGCTGTTATCTGGATTTCATTCCAAATAAAGCAGAAGCGGGATGAGTCCAAGGCAGTTCACAGAGTTTTATACTGTTGCCTGTCCATCGCCTCATCTTTAACTTGGTGATGGGTTCCTGAGAAGCTACATCTCCCACCACCTAACGTGTTGTGTGCTCAGTGTCCACACGTGGCCAAACAGAAAGTGGCCCCAAGAAATGTGTCTTTGTAATGACAGAACAGATTGTACAGACCTGGTCTGCACAATCTCAGTCCAGTGTCTGGAGAAGCACCTCTGGGTACCAAAGAGACATTTCAGCTGGGCTTGGAGAACAAGGGAGGAGGTTCAGTTGCAAATTCACATAGTTCTTAGCTTTGTATGCTTGCAAAATAGAAAGTAACTCAATGCATGTGCTATGAGAATGAGGAGAATATAAGGCACTCGGGGCAGAGGTTTTACTTTTTAGGTAGAGCCCAGCAAAATTAAGACTAAATTCAGACTCCAAGTGTTAACTACTATTATGGAAATCACCACATAAAGCTAAACTTATTTAGATCTCTCAGCACAGGCAGTTTCATGTTTGTGATTTACGGTGATACTTCTACGAGAAGAAGAAATATTGAATAGAGTCATCTGAATAGAAGTAATAAAGCCTGAGTTACATATAGGAGCTCACCACAGAGCTCTGTAACACATGCTTTGCTGAAAAGGGAAAACAGTGTATAATTTTGTGTGACATGTCTACCTTCAACCTATATGCCTAGAGAGCAACGCGTTAATGATCTTTAATGAGGTTCTGCTGCGTGTGTCATTCTCAAAACGTTTCTTAGACAAGAATAACACCACCCCTTTCCATCTATTGCAAATTAAAGGCTGAATCCTGCAACCCAAAGATGAGCAGTGCGTTTGACACCCGCAAGAATCCCTGTTGATGAAATCCACCACGTGCAGAGAGCTCATGCTGCGGCTATCCAGCATGCCAGTCCCATACAAAGGACTTCCACACAGGGATGAATTATATTTAATACTAATTACTTGCAAAGGAGCACAGAATTGGTTTTTCAAGTAAGGAGAAAAATAAAGTCACAACTAGGAGAATCGCTGTTAAAGCACTGTCACAAATCTGATAAAACACCAGTTTTTGAAAGCTTGGATGTTACAATGTCCTTGTTTACTACCTTGTAAATAAAATGCTTACTATTAATACCTTCTTTTTTTTCAGACAATTCATAATTCTGAAGCTTCTTTTTATAATGAACGATCCACCCTATTTTCAGTCATCTTCTTTTTTATTTTATTGATAGGGAAATGACAAGATGTTTGCTCTGACCAGAAACTCTTCTTTTGATGGATACTGGTGGAGAAGTTTCTAAAATGTGATGACTTAAAAGTAGAAAATACATAGGATAATCAGTTAAATTCAGCCTGTTCAATAAAAATATCAGGCTAATCACACCAGCTGCTTTCTGGGAGAGATTTTCAGCAAGCAAAAGAATCCACCTTTTCTCTCTTTTAGGCTTCCCAAATAGTCGGTAAATGCAACTATTTGGAAAAGCAGACAGGCAAACAACATCCGAATAATTTCTAATGATAATCAAAACTCAACATGAATAAACACAACTCCTAAAGCAACAACAAAGCGAGGTACTAACCCTTGCTGGATCAGATAATATTAACCCCATTATGTATCTTGAAAATAATTAATTCAACTGCGATCCCTTCAAGTTCTGCATTGGAAAAAGGAAACACCGTATTGATTGGAGATAAGTCAGAAAGTGGTATTTTGTGGAATATTTTAAAATAAAAAGTTTTAATGGGTTAAAAAAAAAAAGGAGCATTTAAATAAAAAAAAAAATTTAGATTTTTTATTGTCAATGAGCATTTCACAATGTGTGCCAGTCAAAAAGCAACACTTCTTGCCAAACAGTCGGGTTGAAAATGACTTAGCATTTTGATATGAAGTGTGTCAAATCTGGCAAAGTCAAGAGTTGCCATTTGCAAAGTCATAGCTGTGCCAGACAGCTAAGTAAAACTGTAGGTTGAAAAATTAATTATCAACAATCTATGTTTAATTAAAAAAAAAATATCTGACTGTTGCTGCTGAAAAGAGAGGAACATATATAAATACCTGGCAGTCAGGCTGGCTCCATGTGTTATGTCCCTGCTGTTGCAGCAACACTTGTTTGGAAATCAATGGGAAAGGCAAACTCAAGATGACTGTATGTCTTGCAATAACTCCTGTTTTCTCAGAGAGGCATAAACTGCTCTTATTTTTCTCAGTGGACTCCTAACTCAAGCGTTATTATTAAATAATTTAAATATGAGCGCTATTTAGTATTGGGATGCTGACAAAACCACGTTAAGGAGGGAAAGTCCACCAAAATCACCATTAATTAGCTTTTCACTTTAGTATTGGAAAGGTGGAACCTAAACAATAAAAGGATAGAAATTTTAAAAGGACCACTTCTAAGTACCCTGTCCAAGTGAAGCCATAATTAGAAGTGAGCATAGCAAACGCACACTCCTTTCCTGAACGCCTGTGGAATTCCTAATGCGATATTTATTTCACATGGCTTGACAAGTTACTAGAGCTCTAGGGGCTACTGTTCTGTGCCTATCTCTCCCTTGCTGTTTTTCTTTTATTAAATTAAAATATGCATATTTTACACATTGAATTGCTTTGTGTCGCTTTTCATCTGCTCTTCTTTCTGAAGGTGAGAACTGATTAGACATGCAGGAAGCCCAATTCCAGGCAAGGAAAATAAAACTTGGGAATCAAGGCTGCTTGAAAGCACTGTGCTCTGCACAGAAGAACAAAACGCAGAAAAATAATTTAGTCAGTAAATTAATTTCATCACTCATAAAACATGCTGAACTGGGAGCACAGAAACCAGCAATTAAAGCAGGGGATGGCTTGGTACAGTTGTTCTTGGAACACGGGCTTGGAACACCGATTTTGCGTGGAGACTGATTCAGCTACAGGGACATGGTCTTCTGCCCACTGGGATTTGCCCTTGGAGATCTCTGATGACTAAGCCTTTTTACACAGGAAACAATAAACCGACAGTATTTTGTATCTCTTTTGTTGAATTCTAAAACTTTAAGAGAGAAACAAGTGTTGCCAAACAGATCTGCAAAGATTTATCAGGTCCTCAAGACAGCAACTCAAGAAGAATTGGGTTCTTAATATGCTGGTGTGATCCGGGAGGAAAATAATAGTCAGTTTTTGAACTGACTCTGATACTATACTCCTGAATATGGATAGAGAAAAATTATTCTAAAAATAGTTTAAGATTAAGAAATGCAGGATTGGGGCAATGAAAAGCAAATGGCAACTGAACTCCTTGGCTCAGATTAGGGCTTTAGTCTTTACTCTCAGGACTCCTTCTGCACTTTACATTTAATAGCCTTGCAATAAAAAGACAAAATAATCAAAGGAGTGGAGATGAGGTCTCCCTACTCCCTAAAATCACAACAGTGTAAACCTCCACTCCTTTGAGCTTTCTTTTTGTTGGCTGGCAAGAGATGCCCGGCTTTAACAAGAACGCTGAAGAGCATTCCCAGTTTCAAGACTATTTAAGGTATTGGTCAATAGTGGAGGAAAGACAGGGTAGTAAAACACATGGGTTTGATTCACAACTTGTAGGATAAAGCTCTTCCTCGCTACCTGGAGGAGCATCCTCACTACAAAGGGGCAGCACGTGAGCTCTGCCTTCCCAGTCCTGTGTCTCGCCCAGGGATGTTCATGAGCAGTATCTGCTCCGTCATCCAGCCAGACTGGAGACCTTCAGTGACTAAGGCATCTGGGGAGCTATCTCGCCCAAGCTACAGATCTATTCAGGCAAAAGCCAGGGAATTTTCTGGTCCAAACTGCAAGTGCTGACTGTATTTAATCTCATGATTTACTGCTGTAGGTGTTTTGAACCTTATTGAACGTCTGCAAAATGAGGAAAAACGTATTTCTTTATTCTTTCCGTAGAAGTTACATCCTGTTCAGGTATTTGCTAATTATGTTCGCCATGGAGAGGACATCATAGAAAGACAATAAATACTTACATAAATATATATCGCATATGACATGATTGTTTAAGACAACTAAGGAGCACACCCTCTTAAGACACTTGGCAGAAATTGCTTGATCGTGCTCTCTATTTCACTTTTTATGGTAGAAAACCCTAAAACAAACCAAACCACAACAACAAAAAAACCCACATGAAAATTCATTTCCCTCCAAAAAGGGGAAGAGGAAAGAAGGGCAAATATGGGTACATTTATGAAAGCAAGGCATAATGTGGGGTGTTTTCCAGAGGGAAAAATTACGGCTTTCTACAGAAATCTCCATTTGGAGATGACAAACCTCAGCAGACATGCAATTTATAAAACCGGGATAATTAAGAACAATTTTTCAGTGCAAGGACAGTTGGTTCTAAATATCCTAATACCTAGGAATAGTTTCTTGCATATTATCATCTCTTGCTTCTTAGACTACTTTGCAAGTTAAAACATGTACTTCTTGTCAAATACTTCATGGAATTATAACCCAGCACATATGGAAAATAATAAAATTTTATGCCTCCAGAATTATTCACAACATGGAACTCCTGCTGTGAAAACTTGTTATAGATCAGAAATGTTCTACATCCTCTTTCTTTTGAAATATGTTCAAAGACATGTTGAATTTTAATAGTGTTATGTGAAAGAGCTGAGTGAAATCTCACTGAAGCTGCTGGACAAAATCATCACCTTTCATTCAAGATAAATGTAAGAAACAAGCAAACTCTTTTATGGAGCCTGATAACTGAAATTACAGAAGTTATCATCAAAAACAAGAGAAACGTGAAGCATATGGACCCATGAGTTTCTCTAGAAACTGATATGCTTAATGCAGAGAGAGAGGCATTAATCAAGTCAGGATGATTAATCCAGATAAGCAGGAAAAATGTGTAAAAGGAATAAAGAAACCACCAGTACAGCCTGAAAAACTAGCATTATGATCCTGGTAGAAGGCTGAAAGAGAGGTTGGGGGTAAAACACTGGGTGAATGAGGTTTGGACAAAAGAAGAGAAATCATTGCCTGTTATTTGATTCCACCTTTGTTCAAGGAAATAAAACTCTGTACTTTCTTTGTAAATAAAATGGAACTATATCAAAGCCAAACCCTATCCTGAGGATGAATTCTCTTTCCAGCTGAGAAGAAAACAACACACAAGCCTGGCAAATTGTTTAAAAACTCAGGTAAAAATGGATTATTAGCATGTGAGGAGGGGCATCCAGTTTTCAAGAAAGGGAATTGTGAGGTGGAATTCCCACTGAACCGAAATAGAATCAATGAAGGAGGTATCTCTCAGAAATAGTAATTGGTAAAAAGAGATGAAAACAAGAGCAGATGAAATTAAAAGAAGACTTAAATCAGCTGGAGGCTTTTCAAAATTAATTAAAGTAGTGGCTGGAAAATTTCCAGAGCAGTCTAAGAGATGACATGCAGGCAGAGATGAAATCTCTGCTTGAGCCACAAACACAGAGTATCCAGGCAGATTAGGAAGCCCTGTGGCAAAACAGATCAATGAGATGACTGACAACACAACTCCTGCAGGCTAGAAAGTTTTCAAAGAAATAGGTAAGCCAGGAAAGTTGGAACTAACTTGGCACTCTCTGACTTAGAGGAGCTGTGCCAAAAATATAAGGAGTTGGACGAGGAAACCAGAGGGACAGAGACAACTGTAGAAGGCTGATGCCAGGAAGTGGTCTTACACCATTAGAAAAGCCAGAGTAAGACTCTTCTCTTTTTTTTTTAATTGTTATTTTTACAACACATAAAAAATTTGTTTGAACACCATTTGAAAATGACCACTATACGGGAGTTTGGACTATCTCCAGCTCAAAGACTGCATCCACCAAGCTCAACAGGAAAACCCAAATGAATAGAAATGTGTACAGAAAACACTGAGTCTGATGGAGAGCTGTAGTGGCCCAAGTTAGATGGTACTGAAGAACAATACCTGCTCTTCTTCCTCACCTTACCAAAAAGGATATAATCTTCCAAGACGCGGTCACTAGTGAGATAACTGAAATGGGTCTCCCTCCCATTCCACAGTGGTACTGGGCATGGATCTGCTCATCGGCAATAAGAATTCTGAACGAGATGAGCTTGGAAGAAACACCATCGCTGCTTTACAAAAAGCTTTGCCCAGTGTGGGAAAGAGAAGACGCTGAGTTGACCATTATTTTTGTTCAGATCTGGGCAACCTGAAAGTAGTAAATGGGAATTTGATTGCTGAGTGTCTAATAGCACTTGCACAAAAATACTGGGCACTGGATCAACATAGCAGGCATCAGAGGGGCCTGCCAATAAAACTAGAAAAAAAGATTCTCCAAAACTAAATCATCTGTTTGGTCTTAAATAGAGATAATGGATGTGACCACATGATCATGTAGGCAACAGACATGAGGAGCAGCAGATACTGCAGAGCAGTGTTAGACCTCAGGAACTGGGTTCCTTTGGAAGAAGCTTCCTCCAGACACATCTGCAGCCTTCTCTCCACCAACAGGCATTTGGTCCATTGGACCACTGAACAGCTGGTCTAAAGTAAAACCTACAAAGTACTGTGGCACGCTAGAAATCCATTCCTAGTGTGCCACACTACTTGCTAATGTAGACATAGTCACTGGCAGGTGGAAGAATCTAACGCAAGTTTAAGGGAAACTAGTTTAAGAAACTGAGTGGCTGGAATTTGAGCATGAAATCTAGATATTTAGGACAAATCAGGAGTGGTTTGGATCTCATTACAGATATCAGCTGTGTCGTAAATGCCAAGACAAATGCTATGTAGACAAATGTTTCCTAGAAAACAGCTTGAAATTCCTACAGGAGTAGAAACAACTGTAACAGTTTCTAGTAAATATTGCCATAGAAGGGGATGACAAGCTCTAAGAGTTTCTGTTGGACTTGCTAAAGCATGACATTGTGCATTTAGACAAAGAATAGCAGAATAGTCCCATGTCTCTCTGGAGTCAGTCACTCTTCTCACTATCAGTGACAAAACTGCTTCACTGAGCACATAAAGGAGGAAAAAAAGCACCACAGCTCAGCAACAGCTGGTATTAAGTGGAGGAGGGAGAGGGAGGAGAACCACTGAGAAGATGTATCAGGAATGAATAATTGAATCTTTAAACAATCCCTGGTGGCAGCACCATGGGCTGTATAATCTACAGAAAACTATATGCGTGTAAACACCAAAGGATTCTGCGCTGACTGGAGTTCACACTCTATTTTCCACAACAAGTTCAGGTTGCCCTGCTTTAACTTAGAAGAGGTACTACAAGGTGAAAAATGGATGTAAACTTTGCTCCTGCATCTGGATGTAAACCACAAAAACTTCAAGCCATGGCTTTTGACTTGTACGATGGACCTCCCACATTTCAGGAGTTATGGACACCGTGTTCTGTAAGGAGTTAATCTCTACTGGCTTGTTTATTATACCTGGTTGATACCCTTGGCCACGTAAAAAGCCTGGGGTGGGAACTGGCACATTGACATGTGATCTGTAGGAAGTTTATGAAAAGCGGATGATGGACCAAATTTGACATAGGCAGACTGTTATGCTGAAGTGACAGACACTGTCAACGTAAATATAAGAAACAAACTTTTCTATGGGACCGAAAAGAAGAAACAATACAAGAATATCACATTAAAAATGGACACCCTTGAGAAGAAGCTGAACCACGGTTGCCAGATGGCTTCCGTGGAGATGTTTACAGCAAATCTGGTGGGGGAGATGGAGTGAACTTTCACTGATGGATAACTGGGAGGAGAAATAGTTCAAAAGAGCAGAAGGAAAGTGAAGGCTCTCCACTCACAAATAGCACGAAGAAAGAAAGTCAAGAAAGAGATCTTCTGAGTGCAAAGTTGGAATGAAGACAATTGGATCACAGAACAAAGAAGTAACGTTTCAGTTCTCATCTGTGCCTGTGCAAACACATTGCTTAGCTGTTCAAATTGCAATGGGAGAAGAACAAAATATATCCTTCATACTACGTTCGTCTGATTAATTCTGATTTCTGTGTCAGCAGTGTGTTCTTTAAAGGCCTCCTTTAAAAATGAGAACATACATTTTTGCAACATGTAAAGGTGCAGTTACAGGTAAAAATATACAATATACAAATATGCAAAAATATACAATTTAAAAACCTAGGCCTCAGGAATCATAAAATATCATTACAGAACAGCTAACATGGTATTTGATTTTGCATGTTTAAGAAACAAATTTTCAAGTATCGTGCCTGTTATAATGAATCCACTTGCCAAAGGAAAAAATCAGTCTCCTCAATTGTGTTTAATTACCAGGTAGTGTCGACAAGAATCTTAAGTTCCTTGAAAATTTAAGCCAGACTAACAGCTCAACTGACTCCAAGCTGAAAGCATTTGGTCTGCACTTCTAAAAACCAGTCCCAAGATATCTCAGACTGAGCATTTAAATATCCAAGCACCCAGAATCAAACAAACTTTTTGAAAGCATCCCTATTCCTCATCAGAAACAGCAGGAAATCGTGACATGAAAAGTGTCTTCAACAGGTATCAGTTAACATTTCCTAATCATAGAGCAAGTGATGAAGATGATTTCAGGTGATGCAAGCTCCTAAAATACAATGGCACTTCTCTAATTTTTACACAGATATTCTTTCTCTTCAGAACAAACGCTTCTAAATTCATAATGCAAAACAAAAAAATAAAAACATACGTTTGTGTTGATAGGCTCCAGCTGGCCTCCTCCCCAGACAGCTTCAGCAAGCTTTCAGGCACATTTTTACACTTAGAAAGGAGTAGCTAGTGCAGCACATCCCTCATGCCATCACACACACCTAGCCTGGTAGTGCGTGTGTTCCCAAATCTAAGAGCCGCCTGAGCACGTAAAAAACCAGCACGCAAAGTAAGCTCATATTTGTGCATTAGTAACTACTGCCTTTAGCCCCAGTTCTGCAAAAATTTATGCACCTGCTTAACTTGATGCAGCAGCGTTTTAAGTTGGCCTTTATCTCAGCTACCTGTGGCAGGGAAAATGCATAAGAATTTACGCATTTTGGAGAACAGGGGCATGCGAGAAGTAGGTTTCAATGGAAAAATTCACAGCACATAGTGTTAGGTCTTTTTTGATCCGGAGAATGACAATGAATTCTGGTTACACCCTTAAGAAGGTCAGATTCTGAAAATCATCCAATCCTTGGCAGCAGTTTAATTACGGAGACCCAGTCTGAAGTTTGGCATTAAAATATGAATACTTTGGCCTGAGATTTTCAATATAATTTCCAGATCAACTATTTCTTAGCTTGCCATATACATAAATGTTCTCCTTCCCCTCTACTCTGCCCTGGTGAGACCACACCTGGAATATTGTGTCCAGTTCTGGGCCCCTCAGTTCCAGAAGGACAGGGAACTGCTGGAGAGAGTCCAGCGCAGGGCAACGAAGATGATGAAGGGAATGGAGCATCTCCTGTGTGAGGAAAGGCTGAAGGAGCTGGGGCTCTTTAGCTTGGAGGAGACTGAGGGGTGACCTCATTAATGTTTATAAATATGTAAAGGGTGAGTGTCACGAAGATGGAGCCAGGCTCTTCTCAGTGACAACCAATGGTAGGACAAGGGGCAGGGGGTGCCAACTTGAACATAGGACCTTCCACTTAAATATGAGAAAAAACTTCTTCACAGTGAGGGTGACAGAACACTGGACCAGGCTGCCCAGGGGGGTTGTGGAGTCTCCTTCTCTGGAGATGTTCAAAACCCGCCTGGACACCTTCCTGTGCAACCTCATCTGGGTGTTCCTGCTCCGGCAGGGAGACTGGACTGGATGAGCTTTTGAGGTCCCTTCCAATCCCTAACATTCTAGAATTCTGTGATACTAGATTTTAAAAAGTCACTTCAACTAAATTTTTTCTACCTATTGTGACTCCAGCACAACGGAGTTTTATACACCTTACATTTCTGGAAGCACAGGAAAACACTTGACTTGTAACATAAATTTGGTTTTCAAAGAGATGTTTAACTTACCTGCCAGAAGTCAGCGACAGTAGCCGGGAGAGGGCCCTGGGTGGCAATATATGCTGGATTTCGGGGGTCATGGTCCATCTGGATGGAATAAGGAGAGACAACACAGACTGGTTTTATTTAAAAGAAAATCCCTTGCTGTTTTAGAAACAGAAACAAGGGCAGAAACAAGGGACTTCCTAAAGGACCGTCGTGTCCCTCCATCCTTTGCTGGCAAGTAAAGAATTTTATTTCTATTTATAAGCTCAGAGGAGAACTTTTTCTACAAAAGGCTGATGCTACCAGATGAGTATCAGCACACATGATGAACAATGTCCTGTGTCTTCAATATGCAGTGAAAGATCATTTACGGCAGTTGACAAAAGCATTTATTTGAGAGATCAGTACTTGTGGTTTCATAGCAACCTCAGAGCCATTTGAAACATTTTTCTACATGGAGTGCTAAGAATGCTCCACACATCTAAATATGTTCTCCAATTTCACCATGCCAGTCAAGGGCACATGTAACTAAAAAACAGCAAAAATGGGGAACAAATTTAGTTTCTGGCTTTTTCTGGTTAGCTGATTTATCTAAATGCATGGATTTGGCATCAATAGAGGAAGTTCTGCTTAAAGACCTTAATTATTACATTTAATTCAAGGAGCAGAAAATTCACTGAGCAGAAAAAATAAAGAATCTGAGAAACAAAGCCATCAAGAGTAAATAGGATTAGTGTGTTACAATGAATGTTTTTGAACTGATGGGTGGTTTTCTTGGTTCTAAATCTTAGGACCCATTCTGCTGAAAAAGAAGATCTGCTGATGGGATTAAAAAACAAACAAACTCATTCTAACCCTGGGTTGGGCAAGACAAAACTTTGAAAATAAAGAAAAGAGCCCCAGTTCAGCTCTCAGATGTGTGGGTGTGACTCAGTGACACTGAAGTCGTCGAGAGCTAACTTGTACCCATGTAGCTGAAGGTAGAATTTGTCTCAATACATGATTCTGTTCCATAAGTAAAGTCCTGAATAAGAATGAATGTGAGTCACATTTGCATTAACAGGCATCTACTGAATTTATTCATAGCCTATCAAAATTTTCAGTGATGGTACATGTCAGCGTAAAAGAAGGCACCTCATAATTATGTGCAACATAAAAGAGGGAAGAACCATAAAAGAACAGATGTAAGTTATTCTAACAGAACAGCAATATGATGCATGTAGCAAAAAGGAAGAGAACACTTTTATGTTTTTAATTTTCTGATGTATAATTAAGCTGGACTTAATATTAAAATTCTCCATGACAACACAACACAGGTAGAATGAAGTCACTGAATCCATTTAGAATAAAAGCTTACTTCTGATTCACCACCCATAGTTATAAAAAACCTAGACTAGGATGGCTATAATACCATCATTTTATTCTGAGCTTCATTGAGATGCTTCTCTTATCAGCAAATAACTCTTCACAACAGGCAATTGCTCACAACAAATTTCAACCTTGCTTCCTTTGCCTTTTGACAAAAGCAATTCTGATAGCCGGACATTTACTACTGTGGGTATTTTCAGATCAGGGAAAAACTTGCTTTCTTCAGAAAGCAGTATTAGCAGAAAAACCTTAGGAACCATTTCAAAATGGGCAACTATTTTCTTTTTTCTGTAAGAACTGAGACACTGAACTAAACACAGCTGAAAGCAACAGCAAATGTGATTAAGCAAAGTCAGGCTTATTTTTTTGTTTCCTCCATTATGGCTGAATTAATTTCTGTTGTTTTGTTTTGAATCCCACAGAGATCCATAGCGTTTAATCACACGCTTAAATGTTTTCCTATGCTGGAACAAAAAATTTTAGCTTAGAAAAATTGACCTGCACCAAAGAGGACTTGCTGCTCCCAGTGGAAACTGTTGTAGGCTGCATCCACTTTAAAATGATGTCACTTGTCCAACAGCCAGGAGCCTGACTTGGAAATGGAATCCCCAGTGAACACAGCAAACTTTAGAGAGATAATAATTTACTTTGAATTTCTTCTTAAACTAAATTCTTTTGTATATAGACATGCCAGAAAACAAAGGCAAAAGAAATCAAGGATGATGCAAATAGCGCTGTCATGGAGGAAATACTTCTCAACATTCGACTGATAAATCAGGAACAGGCCAATCTTGGCATTTCAGCATTAATCAACTTCTGTCACAAAGGTGCTGTTGGAACGTGGCAAACATTACAATAAGCACAGTGTAGTGAAGTGTATCAGCAGTTTAACAATAATTCAAAAGACAATTACAATTATTACATTCCAAGCACATTGTGTTGCACAGAAAACAATTATGAGCAGAAACTCTTCTTGCTTGGAGCAAATAGAAGATGGCAGAAAGCCATATCACACTATTAAATGATCTTTAACTGAACAAAAATAAGAACAAAGATTAAAGTAATTAAATGAAATTCCTGGTTTCATCCATTTTCTATTATTTGTACTGTTTTAAAGGCCACATAGAAAACTGTGAAAAATCACTACTCTGGTCACATTCAATTTGACATGAGTAGATGACTGCAAGGGACGGTTCTTGAATGTTTCTGTTTTGTTCTTTTTATTCTCTCAAGGTCACCAAGAACACCAAGGGCATCTTAATCTATCAAAGTTAACAAAAGTTTGAATAAAGAAATGAAGTCAGTAATGGGTTTTAAACTAACTAATCAAGGATCAAGTAAAAGGCTTTCTTTATGTCAGTAGTCATTATCTTCTTTCAAGGATCCCTCAGATTTCTCACTTCATGAAAATAAAACGGAAAATGTATTCTCCAGAGAAGACAGAAAACCGCAGGCTCCATACTATCAAGCATTAAAACAAAAATCAACTGTTTGCTAGCATTTTACATCAGAACAACCTTCAGGAATCATTCTAATAATAACTGCTCAAAAAGAGCAACATTTTTTCCCTCTGTGTCCCTATCAAAGCACAAAGTTCATGAGACTTACATCAGAACTGGATCGAACAGCCATTCTGGAGAAAGAAAAAGCTGCAATTATTACAACTGTTCTGCTATGGTGGAATTCTCATTTTCTGCTGCAGTACAACAAAGGCAAGTCTGCTGATAATGCTTCAATTTATTTTTTCCGTGATTTTGTATTAGGGAAAGAAAGGGATCAAGGATTACTGTAACTGACCATGCAATTGAATGTGGTGATTTCTGTCACTACCCCTGTGAAAAGCAAATGGAAACAAAAAGGAGGAGCCTTCAGATTTACTGTTGGAAAATAAATACCTCAGAAAACCGAACCACAAAGTCCCCATATATTAGACTGGTTAGTGGCGTGACTTGTGGTTTTCTACAGGACTTTGTAATGAAAGTTGACTTAGAGCACCTTAATGTAGGAAAATCTTGAAAGAACACAGTATCACAATTAGTTACATCATTAAAATCAGACCACAATTCCACCTTTGCTTTACTACAGAATAAAAGCCACTCCTTTAGCTTTTCCTGCAAGAGTTCTACTATCCAGTTGCCTTATCTTTGCCTTACTTTGCAAGGATTCCCTGAAGAAGTCTGAATTTTGTTGAGTTTTTAGATAGAGATCATGCTGCTGTTTGATTTTACTGATAATGCTGATGAAATACTGCAAAATCAATACATTCTGGGAGTAAATCCTCAAATGTATTGTATTTGGACTTGAGAGTGGTACATTTAGATGCTTGTTAAGCAGTCGTCTGAAAATATAAACTGAAGTAAAGGAGTCAATGGGCATCAAGGACCATTTTGAAATCTCATGGAAATGATACTCCGATTCATTGCTGCCCTTTACCTTCCCCCTCAGCTTGTCAGATCCACACTTTCCACAAAGAAAGATACTGGGTGAGATGCAGTCTCAGTCACACCATATTTGCCTTGATGTAAATCCTTTGAGTCCAGCTGAAATATTCCTAAACCATATGAGATCAGAATGAGATCTAGTGTAGAATAAATATAGTGGAAAAAAAGTTGAACACCTTAAAAATCTGTATGGAATCAAGCGACTGGGTAGTTTCCAGATTTATTGTGTTTATAATAACAATAGAATCTACTTTTATACATGTATTTGTTACACAGAGTATACACAGTCACTAAAGAAAAATATATTTGTTTTTGTAAAAGAAGGTGTATCCAGTAAATGCAGATGAACTTCGCAATCATTCATCTCAGCATTAAAATTAAAAAGGTAGACTAGCCTTCATCTTCATGTTTGAATTAAAATTTAAAACAATTTTTAAATCCTTCCTTTAAAACCTCTAATGGAATGAAAGAAGTAAATCTGGTTGGAATGTCATTATGATTTTGAGAGTCTATTCTTGGTGATGAAATTTGTATGCTGTGTTTGAACAAACTGTCATGCTAATGACATTCCTCAGTCTGGTGTCTTCAATAATAAGCAAACTGAGTTTTTAAATGTAGTTGATGGGATTTTTTTCTCTCTTAGACACCATATGAGGAAAAACAGAATTCCTATTTACTTTCATGACCTCTGATTTAAAAGCAAAGATTGCACATTATTTACTACTGGATGATTTTCCCGAAATTTAATGAGGACTAAGTACAAATATGACAGATGTAATTATCACAGTTTTATTCTGCACAGTCAGGGTCTCCTTGTGCTGTAATTGCAAGCCTTTCATTCAGCTGCTGATAGCAGAGTTATTATCATAGTACTTTATGTTATTTCAGAGAGGAGGGAACACATTTCTACCCCACTTTTACCCTGCAAATTCTCCCAAGGACTCATTTTGCCTGGCCTCACATTACAGTGAAATTAAAGACCTAGGGGAAGAACTTGGACTAAATCTCTGCTGACTCTCCTCACCCACTCGCAGCCATGGTGAGGCCATCAATCTATCCCCAGTTTTCACAACATATTGGAAAGAAAGGAGGTCTTGAGGGGGGTACCATCCTTTGAAAGGATGTGGGCAGGTGGCCAGCACATTGTCTAGCACAGGATTTTTTTACGGTGTGCTGCTGCACTCATTTAGACTTAACTTAAGGTTGAGTGAGCCCCAGCTGGAGACTGGATCACTGACCCAGAAGCTGGAGATACCCAGTGACATGTACACGACTGGAAGCCTCCCTTTCCAAAGCTCAAATATAATTACTTTATTTTACACTCTTCCCTCACCAGATATCTCACACGTGTAGGGAGGAAAAATCCTCTTCTACTCAGTTCAGACCATACTGATCCTGTGCTATTAATGCCCATCTTGCAGCTCACTACAATGCTCACTCCTAACCCAAGCACTGCAAGACGCAAATGCATCAGAAACATCCCTGTATTGACATGATAATTGCTGAGGTTATTTAAGTTGAAAGGCAGCAGTCTGAAGGAAAGAAATGGAAGGATTTTTGCAAGAGCGAATGAACGCAGACTTACTGGTAGTCCACTGTACACTTAAAAAGACATTGATTAAATGTGTGTCTGCTAACAGAAAAGGGCTCAAATAAACAGCAGTAGTAGCAGCATGTATGTCCAGCGCAGGCTGCAACGGCTGTACAGCCACAATAAATATTGCTTCTGCAATATTTATCTGATTCTTCAAGGGCCCAGTATAATAGTCCAGTAGGCTTCCAAAGTGGGGAGAACAGAGACTCCTATATTCTACTAATTACACAAAAACTATACCAAATTAACAAACGCATTTACACTAACCTGAAGATATTTAATTTGTTCTGAAATGAAACAGTTTGCAGGGAATCTTTCCAAACTACGGGCTTGCAAAGTAGTGATTTCCTCCTACCAACCTTCCACTGCATCAGCTTCAGGAAATACACCTTTTAACTACTGCTTTCAAAATAGTAAAATGACTATTGACTTAGTGAAATGAACTCACAAAACCATCTGGAGCATTTCTTTCCTTGGAGTAACGGGTCATCTACACAAATGTGGGTTGTGGCACTTCTTCCCACACAGCAGAGTCCCTGTCCTACCATGAAGAAGAGGAACTCAAGAGCTTCTCTTGGCAGCTTTTCATGGCTATGCAAGATGCTGGATGCTTGTCCCAATTCAATGAAACACTTGTGCACCTACTTATCTCTGGGCATAGAAATATTTGTGTAAGAGATATAGAGACAACCATCAAAATTTTTGCTTCATCAGTGTGACTTGTTTCATTGAACAAAACTCTTTAGTCTGGGAAAGCTAGAAAAAAAGTAATATCTTCTAACCTTGTAAAAGAAAATACCCTTACTAACTGCTGTATGGGAGGGCAAAATTACAACTCCCTGTAAAACCATAAGAGTAAAAGCTGTGGAAGCAGAGAGCTTCTGCCTGCATTAGCTTCAGATATTCTGACAAAGCAAATCTCTTCCCAGTTGTATCAATGGGGTATCTTGGTCTTGACTCTCTACCTCCAACACTACTTAATTTAATACTTTTCAGCATAATTAAGGGAACAGTTACACTATAATCCAGAATGAGAATCACAACAGGCATATACACACATGCAAGAATTTACCCTTCCCCAAGCAAATTTGTGTACTAAAAACAGTTAAGCTGCATCTACACAGACTTTTGGGCAGGTTGCAGAAGCCCATCTTGGGTTTTTGGTAAAAACACAGCATCTGTACTACTGCCAACACTGAACCTGGCTTAGCACTGTCTACAGATGCTGTAATTTCACTTCTGCACCGTGCTGTAGTCATGCAAATTACAACCAAACTCTTACAAGAACACAATATCACACTTCCAGTTAACACCTCCCACTCCTCTGCTTGCCACAAAACCTCTCAGGTTCTGCTATCAAATTAAGGTTTGACCAAACATAACTCACTGAATGCTCCCTGGAGACAGACAAACAGCGCTGAAGCCCTGGAGCTGGACCTCTGTGCATGACTTTACAAGCAGGATATATATTCCTTGGAGCACCAAGTTACTCTGATCTCCTGATCCTGGGGCCAGCTAGAGCTTGGTCTAGTCAGAGACATACTTAAAAGTATTCTAAAACCTGCCCTAATCTGTGTGTATCCACTCTGTCTTCTAAAATGGCAGCTGGCAAACCCTGCAGCGTGCAGGTGCTTTGGTTTACCCTCTATCCCACGTCAAAGACAAAATCATCCTGAAGATTTTTTCTGGGGGTTCTGTGTATTTCTTAAGTCTTTGTATAAAACATTTGGTCGAAGCAATGAAGTTTTTGAACTCTGCGGGAAGTAACAAGAACAAACCTCAGAGAAGAGTTTCTACGTAGTTGTGAGTTTTTTAAAGAAAAAAATGTCAGCAACATTGGAAGGAAGCAGCCTTTAATTTCATGCTGTTGCAAATTGTCAGCTGCCTTGCCCACACAAAGTGATTTTACTGGGGGAGTGCTACTCCCCAGGAAAATAAGACAGTAATGGCTCACTGCAGTGAGATCTAATTCTCCATCCTAAGTTCTTTCTTATAGTTTCCCTATAACAACTTTTTAGTGCCCAATTAACGGGAACAAGAACCATGAGCAAAAGTGACTCCAATACTAGCAGTCTCATGGCAGTCAAGGACACAGTGTCTTTTTCCTCCTTAAAATGGATATCATGACACTTACACTGAGATGCTATGACAGGGCAATGCTACTGGTTCTGTCATACCTGTTCCATGTCTCAAGACAGAGACCTTTTCTCTTTATCACCTTTCACATACAATAAAGTATTCATATTCAGTTTATGTAGGGTGACAAAGGGCAGCTGGGCCATGTTGGAGCATTTGGAGGCAAAAATTGGATTGACCTATTTTGCAGTTTGAATGAATACACAAGTGGTAAGGGATCGCATCCTTGCTTTCAAAACAGCGAGCTCTGAGAAGGACCAGGAGAGCTACAGAAACACCAAGCTATACATCTGTAGGGCAAAAGAGGAAGAAAGGTAAGAGGAAGTATCACTTGCTGATGCAGAAGAAGTTCAGAAGCCTGTGGAGCTCAGCTCTCCATACCCACAGAAACCATTTTTCCTAGCTAGTAGGACAAAGGAAAAAAGAGCAAGCAAGTTTTACCTTCTCAAAGAAAAGCCTCTGCTAAGCGTTGAACTTTATAACCTGTAAGTTAATAATATCAAGTACAGAAAATCTGACAGTATTACAAGGTAGAAATATGACCATCTAGTGACTTTGTTTTCTTGGTACACAAACTCGAAGGGTATTGCATGCACACACAGAAGATTTATTTCTCTTCAATTTGAAAGGACAGCCTGAGGCATCAGAATCGTGAGGTGCTCACATCCTGAGGTTGCACAACCTGAGCAGTGAGGTGCTGCAAGTTAGCACATTTTAACAACAAGGAAAGACAGGGACTGACCATGTGGATTATTGCTCATAGGTTACGGTACTTACAATTGGGCTAGCATTGATGTAGTCAGAACTGTCATGGCTATTTTCACCTTTCAGACATATCCTGGAATGATCATCTGCAAAGGAGAAAATAAGAAAATAAAGTTTCTATACAAGTATTCTACCCATTTAAGTTAAAAAATTCCAAAGTCAGATTAATGTGAATTTCAAGACAGGTAAACAGTAAATATCAGAAAGGATATTTCTTCCTGACTCCCAACGAAGCACTAAGATATTCCAGAGGCTGACTATCAGAAAGCATGTCTTCATGAGATGTGCCAGAATGTGCTGCAGCCTCTCACAGGAAAAGGGGGAATCTCTGTTGCTCAAGGAGTTTGAGATTTAAACGAGGCAAATGACTAGAAAAGAAACAGTATTATAGAAAACACTCCAGTGTTTCAGGGTCTGGGGAGAAGGAAGCTGATGACTTTGTTCATCTGGCTTCTCTATAAAATGAACAGCTGGAACACTGAAGTACAGATGAGAGCTGGACAGTAAGTTAATCTGTCCTGATCAAACAGCAGTTCTGTGTGGTGCTGCTCTGCTGACGTGGGGAGATGAAATCACTTGGAGATGATTGTGAGCAAGAGAAAATGCCGAAAACAACTGCACCTGTAAGCACAACTGGAGCACATGTAGATATTCTATATTGCTGGTAATGTAGCCAGTGCAGACACCACTAGTAAAGAAAAGAGCAGTTCTGGACACAGAAGACTTACTCATGTTTGCCCATTGTCAAGATTCTTCTATTACTTTAAAACTTGTGTTTTCCCTAGTGCTAGCTCAATTAGTTCTAGAGCTGGTACACCCCAAACTCCAGTGGTGTTTTTTCTTTTTTACTTCAGGACATATGTAATGGATGGGTTTTATTTGTCTGTGCTTCGACAGTGACAATGCAGATGTCTGCATCTCTTCCACTCATCTAGACTCACTTTCTGCTAAGAGAAAAGAAATATTTCTATGTCATGAGTCATCTCATCCTGATTTAGCTGTCTCAAACAGGCCAAATTGCACTCGAGAAGTGCCTGTTCCTTCCCATTGACTAAAGAAAGAAAGACCAGACTGCACGCAGATAATTTATGCAAGAGATGTTTAAGTTTTTACATATGAAGGTCAAACGACTTGTACCTGATACACAGCGAGCACAATTTATACTTTGCAGAAAACCTACACTGCACAGTATATTGTGGTGAGAGGTCATGGAGCTGCCCTTTCTGTAACCATGTGAACATGGATACTGGGGTTTTGAGAGGATCTTTCCACCAATTATTCGAATAGACAACAGAAGAGTACAGGAACACACCCACTCCCCCTTTGTACCTTGTCTAGTGGCCTGTGACATCACTCTTAATAGCAGAATTACAAGCTGGCTTTTAAAACTATTAAGTACCAATCATTATTTTAACAATAAGGAACAATAAATGAGTTATCAAACATTTTAGGTACCACACATTAAAGCAGAGAGACAGGTTTTGGGCACTGCTGAGGTGTATTCAGCAGTAATGTCATGGCAGTTCAATATGTGAGACAGACAAAGGTGTGCTTGTACAAGTGTGTTTATAGTCGCTCAATCTCATCAGCAATATTTAACCCATCAACGCGAGCAGCCTTCTCCTGGAATAAGATTAGAGGTAAACAAGTCACATCAAATGCATGAAAAGTCATTATTTGCTATTCACATAAAATTATTTCCTCTGATAAGGCTTCAACACAACAGGAAGATGAAGAAGATGAGAAAGGAAACATGTTCATGCACAATATTCACGTCCAGCTTACTTTGAAACCACTGCACAGAAAATCCGGAAAATAAAAATGAACTTGTGACATCTGAGATCTTGGGGCTATCCAAGGTTTTTTAGTGAAAAGCTTACAACAAGCATTGTCACAGAGTGTTTGAAGAACTACAGCTCTGAAACCTTTCGGCTATGCAGGAGATGACAGGCAGGTTACATGCACTAAATGTGGTCTCTCACGTATCTGAAGCTAAGTAAGCACTCAGGAAAAGCCTCATTCATTGGACAGCAAAAGTGTTTGAACTAATCACCAAAGAAAATGCGTGAAATGCTTTCAAATGGATGAGGGAGAGAGAGCAGACTATGATTCATCAGTATTTAGCAAACAGATGTCAGTGGGACTCTCCAATAAAAGTCAAATGGCAGATCAGTAACTTCAGGAGATATATATATATATATTTAAAACAAAACAAAACAAACCACATAATGTTTTAACCAGACTCTCTGATTTAGTGTGCTATTTTATTATCCTGCTGTCTTCGAAGTGTTTAACAGAGGGTGAGATATGTTAACTCCTGGGTAGTGAAAAGGTGGTGAGACTTTGTATTTGCACTCAGAAAAAGTGTGCAAAAAAGGTTGTACACGTGTTTTCTGTGTATATCAAGAGTTTGCACCCGTGTGTGCTTCAGTTGCAGCATCAAGCGTTCATATTGACAATGAACAGATTGTGCTTGTCTATGCCTGTTATCACCTCAAAGCTTCTAGGAACTAGCATGATAACTCTTCAGAAACAGGCAGAAAAAGAAGAAAGAAAAAATAATACCACGGACACTAGTTTGTTATGTTAACAAAAAGCAACAATGGGGAAAATGCTGAATGTACAGGAGGGTTTTTTTTGTAAACTGCATATTGATTATGTTAGAAGCAAGAAAAGAGAAGCAAAAGAAGCAGGAAATAAAAGGAAGGAAGGGGATGACAAAAAAAGGAAGATGTATAAGATCAATCTAAAAAGTGAGAAAGAAAGATGAAGAAATAGGAGAATAGAGGGAGAGTAAGAAGGAAGTGAGAGAAAAGACAAATGCTGTTACTAGCTACTGCAATCTGGTCAAGCTACGACTAGTCATCATTTCGAATATCTACAATAGCTACTGCTGAATGCTGAGCTACTGTGCATTTGCTATTGCTCCGGATAAGCCACAGCTGAAAGAAAAGCAAAATGTATAGATGGATATGTATGGCAGACACAAGCTCCCTAAGGAAGACTAGTACTAACCTATAGTTGAGGAGAACAGTAACACAATGTTGTATTTTATATGCATATAAAACATAAAGTATAAAATATAAAGGATAGAGGATACAAGATAAAACATAAAGAAAGCACACAGAAGTGTGCAGTATATAGAAACTCAATTTATAGACTGAGAAACCTAACTTTTGGAGTCTACTTACTTATCTACTACTTATCTTCTAGGTTACAATTAATGGAGTTTAATTTACGTGGCTAAACATGGACATGTCACATCATTTGAGAAACTGTAGATGAGACATTGCAACAGGTATGACACAAGGCCTAGAGATTTGTACCCTATCGGACCAGCACCTGAAGCTCAGACAGCATATATGAGGCCATTCTAAAGCTATTAATTTCACTGGAAACCAACTACCAACTTCTGGCCATTGCGCAAATCTCTTGTGCCACTGCAGCGACCAGCTCTTCTCTAATTAAATATGACAAAAAACTTCTTCTCAGTGAGGGTGCCAGAGCCTGGACCAGGCTGTCCAGGGAGGTTGTGGAGTCTCCTTCTCTGCAGACATTCAAACCAGCCTGGACACCTTCCTGTGGAACCTCAGCTGGGTGTTCCTGCTCCGGCAGGGGGATTGGAGTAGATGATCTTTCGAGGACCCTTCCAATCCCTAACATTCTGTGATTCTGTGAACAAAACCTGGTTCACAAGGAGACAGCTACATGAAGACACTTGCATCTTAATCTACAATTTCACAGAATCATGCCCAGATAACTTGATTCAATGCGTCAGTGTAGGCTTCTACTGATATCTGAAGTGTGCCAAGGACACTCAGGCCAGCACCCAGGAGGGTATGGGTCTCCTACAGAGCCCATGTTTACTGACTAGCTCTGTGTGGGTACCTTGAATAGTTTACGTATCTCAAATGGCACTGGAGTCCCATGTTTAAATGACTGAGTTGAGAGCAAAACATCATATTTATGTGTATTATTGAAACAGCGACCAATAGTAGAGTGGCATGTGATCTCACAGACTTCTATTTATCTCACAGTGGCCCTGTGATTAATGAATTACAGAATCACAGAATGTTAGGGTTTGGAAGGGACCTCGAAAGATCTAGTCCAATCCACCCACTGGAGCAAATGAAGATCTATGAATGAAGATCTATTACTTTTGTCATTTTTCAGAGGGGCATTGAAAGCTTGGAAAAATAAGACTTACATCTCACCTAATTCCTTCCATCTTCTGTTTCCTTTTAGCCAGATGCTTCTGAAGGAACAGAATCAACAAATGAAGGCTGGAAACACGGAATATGGATGCCTTTGGGTTGTCTGAATCCAGGCATCACAGAGCAGAGCGAACCTCCCAACAATTAACCTGACACATTCTGCCTGGATCATCATTCTTTTCCTTTTTGATTTAGACTGACTTTTTTTTTTTCCATACAAAGCACTACACAGAACTACATTGAAGTAAAAAAGTGAAGAACCACTAAGTAGCAAATGTGGAAGAGTCTGAAGATTGTGAAGAACTGTAAGTTGTTGATTATCATTATTTTGCCCACAGGTGTCTGCACAAAATGGAACTCTTAGATGTGAATTCAAATCAAATTCATTTATTCCAGAGCACTACTTGTACATGCATTATTAATACGGACAACGCACACACCGAGAGCAAGTACCCTCTGCTCAGGTGATCCCATCCTTGGTGCACATCGCCTGGCTGTACACTCTGCCCTCAAATGCTTTGCTGTCCTTTGCAGGAAAATCAAAGCACAGAGGTAAGCAGGCTGTTCTAATATATACCATGACCCATAGGCGCAGCTACAGTAGGCAGGTTTTGACAGATGTTCACTGCAAGAAGTTTTCTGCCAAATGTTTAAAATACCAATATGTATCTATGGTATACATAAATAATAACATACAGTACTAACCCTATTAAGATGATTTTATTTTGCAGAGATGCAAGAAGAAAAAGTATGGACATAACAAACTGAGCTGCTCGTGTGTTCATACAGAAAAGGTATCCCATTGCCCTAAAGCAGTCTGCTTTTTGTTTGGATAAAACGATGCAGTTTTGTTAATCTAGAATGTCCAAATTGCTTCAATGGTTAGAATTTTTGAAACTAGTAATTTCTTAAGTGCAGTGTCAAGGTGTTTTGCTACCAAGGACTTTAAAAGTTGTTTTTAAATAGGTAAGATAGGTATAAGAATAAGATATGATAAAACTGTGAGATTAAATATAATGTTAAACTAGAAATTATATTAGATATGTAATGAGCAAAAAAATAATACCATATTATTTTAAGACTGGTTAAGAGAGGAAAACACAAAGTAAAGACAACATGATACTCTTTGAAGCCTTCCCAAGATGAAATCTTCTACATGAATTGGCAATCTTGTTCCACCTTGTCAAGGTGATTATGAATATAAAAGGGGTAAGGAAATGCTAACAAGGCATTATTCTCTGAGAATACATTGAATGTAGCATAACAACTTTGCAGCATATCAAAAGCATATCAGCTTTGCTTCTTAATTTATTATGAGACAAATCTGTGACTTCTTGCCATAATTTCAATGTCAAACATAGTCAAAAAAGTGTGCAAACTGGGCTCTTTCTCATATCAGTCTAATCTTAGAGTCTACAATAACCATCATCTTATCAAAATTTAATATTGTTTAAACTCTATGCCACACTGTCAACCCATCATTAAAGTAGTTTTAAGGATATAACATGACAGATGTCTACCAGTGGGCAGCAACTTCTGAAAGTGCGGTCAGGTAATCTTGTGCAATTCAGTCAAAAAGGAAAGTTCTCAGTGCACTAATAGCTACAATAGAAGCTCCCACATTGTAGCAAAGCCAAAAACCAGCATTTCCCTCCTGTAGAAGTACTGAAGGATTTTAAATGTGCTAAAATACTTCTAATTAAAGCTTCAGATAAATTGCAGCCACCCTGTCCATGTCCAAATACCTTCCCAGGTAGTACCGACTCAGTCTAGGCTCAGCGATGGGAAGAACAGCAATAACAATCTGCTGCAGAAGCAGCAATGGCAGAGACTCATCAGCTGAAGTCTGATCAGCTCAGGCTGATTCATCCACATGGTACCATATGATGAAAACAACCTCAGCTCTGCAAATAGTCCAGCTCGCTAGTGTGGCATGACACTCAAACTAAAAAGCCCCGCTCTTTAGTACTGTCACAGCTATGTTACTTCTGGATTCAGAGTTAGGACAGTTGAGTTGGAGGGTCCCTATCTTACTGCTGGTTGTATCATGCAGACACATGTTCCACATGGGCTGAATTAGCAGTTTCTGGCAACACCTGTAGCTCCCATGCTGTCTCCAAGGCAGCAACCAGAAACAATCTGGCTTAATTTATGAGCAGGGACTTAGAACACCTTAAGATGGTCTGGTTCTAAATCCACATTGAAAAGAACACTTTACGCAGGAAGATTAACTTGGATCAATACACATTATCATGGTGCAATTTTCACTTCCTATCATGTTTGTTAAATGCTATTTTTTCAGGATGGAAAAGAGCACAGAAGTCTTGCACTCCTTTAATTTCCAGGGTGACTCCTTTAAAAGTTTTCAACAGACCTGATTCCAAAACACATGGAAGTCAGTAAACTGTTGCTGTTGCCCCAAAAAGCTTTTGACCAGCACCGTATTTACTCAGGAGAATTCATATTGCCAAACTAGTGAACTCCTCTCCTAAGCAGCAAAGTATGGCAAAAAGAACCACTACATAAACAAGAGAGCCAAAGTCTGCTGAAGCAAATATGCAAGGACTGATGGGCTCAGTTAAATTATCATGTACTTCTAAAGAATCTTCACTCTAAATTTGGCTCTGACATTTACTTAATGTGTTGCCTGTCATTTCCCCATTTCTAAAGGAGGAATGGTACTTTACTCAAGACTCTCATAGGGAAAATTAATATTTTCAGGGCACTTTAAAAATTAAAATAGATATATATGTTTGCCAAGCTACCCATCTGGATTGTGGGCACACTGACTGAGAGCATTTTTGTTGCTGTGGACTATGCATATATTCTCAGTTCCAGGGTTTTTTTCATTGGTTGCTTAATAAAATGTGTGGCCATAGATTACTAACGTAATCTATGAGATACATATATTTGCATATGAAAAATATGTTGCTTTTATTTCAGGCTTAGAAAGGTGGCTGCTTACAGGAAAGAGCATATTCTAGGAATACAAACACTGGCTGTTTTTTTTCTTTATATCCTAAGCCTAGCAGAGAGAGAAGCCAGTTTGCAATCTTATCCACTGAAGCCTAAAGGGGCTCGTTCAGTACAGCTGAGTATCTGCTAAACAGATCATCTAGCTCTGATTATAGACTGCTGGTATTGTTGTTGGATGGACATGATACCAACTTGTCTAAACACACGCCAAACTTCTTTCTGTTGAATGGCTACAGATGCCATTCTTCTACAGAAAGTATATTCCAGCATTGAAAAGCACTCTGGCTATTGAATTTCATGAGACGGCACAGCTGCAGCAGCAGTGCTATGTGACAGAGTTGTGTATTTTTGTAACATATATGCAACTTATACAGAGATAAAGTGTGTCTGATACCACAACAGGACATGCACCAAGCCCATAGTCACAGCTATAAGCTGTCTAGTACGCACATATGCTACTCCGTATTCTGTTCGCCTGTCATCTGTAGCTTTGAAGCCACTGTGCAAAGGATATTGAGAAAAGGATCAAGAACTTAAAATGTAATCATCCAAATTAAAGTGTACATACATGGTACTACAGCCTGTGAGCGATTCTTCTGGATGTTTTCCTCCTGCAGTGCGATATTGGTGGCATTGGGTTCAGCCTGATAAGCACACAGAGCTTCCCACTCCTTCTCTAGACGATTCTTGTTTTTCAGATGATCTTCCATGTAGGACTGGAAATAAAGAATACTTTAATAAGCATTGACTTATCCAAGCTCAAGGGTAAGCTAAAATAATGTATTTCAGGATGAAAAGCAGAATGGGAAGACTTATCGTATAATTCAGGGCTTTTTCAAATAAGAAATTGCTCACAACTCATTTCCAGCTTTCCAACCTGTCAAAAGCTCAGATACTTTGACTTTATCCTTACAGAAGGAAAGAACAGTCAGGAGTCAAAAATCAGAGCACAGGAATCCTGAGCTTTGGGGACAAATCACACTCAGTTTCACAGCTAATTCATTCACTTAACAGAGTCAACTTCAAGTTTATTTGTGCTACACAAAATGAGAACACTAAGATGTACCAGTGCTAACAGAACAGAAACGTTTGAAAGCCCCAGCTACTGAGCTTCAGGAGAAAACTATTTCTTCTTCAGTACCTAGAAAGTGTAATCCCAAATGCTTCTTTCATCAGGCAATGAAAAAAGAAACAAAAGTCCATTGATAAAAACTACTGACTACAACAGCAGCTCATATAAAACCAAAGGGTTTTACAGATAAAGTTCAAGCACACATGCAAGTCACAACTATGATACAGCTGTTAAGGAGAATTAAAAAACTGCCAGGCTGAAGCACCAGGTCATTAGGAACTTGTCCTGCACAGGGACTGGCACAGAGAGGGTCTTGAACTGAGAAGGTGTTAATTAATATTAATAAACATTGTTAAAGATTGTACCTGGCATTCAGTAAAGTCAACTGTGTTAGGAGAAACATCACCAAAGAAAAATGAACTGCCTGTGGCAGGAACAACAGCACATCAGAGTATACTGGTGCAGGTCTTAAGTTTTTGTAGATCTCCCAAGGCCAGAGACTCAGTACAGCAGTGGATCGGGAATTCAGTTCCAAAGGTTTGCCAAAAGTGAACTAAAACCCTGTTCCTTCATCCCATGGACCTGAAAATCATCCAGGTAGATGAGAAGAAAGCAGGAAGGGGAAAACCAGAAAACCAGAAATCTTTCCCTCCCTTTAACATGAAAATTAAGTAAGTGATCACCTCGTACTCTCAGCCTACTTACAGAGCTAATTTGGCTTTCAGAGCCTGTATTCTCCTCCTACAATAAGCAACAGAATAATCTCACATTACACCCAGTCTGTATTTGTAAATTGAACTCCGTACTACCTTTACAAGGTAGGTTGAAGTTAACATCCTTAAACAGATTAAAAAAGGGACTGACTGTTTAGCGGACAGGCTCAGGTTCTGGAGGGGATCAGGAGCAGAGCTGTGGTCGCACCTGGCCCAAGCCTCGGTCAAAGCAGCTCCTGCTGGAGCACTCACTGATCCAGCCCCATCTGTAGCAACACTTGTCTAGAAAACGCTCCTGGAAAGGATTCACTGAATGTTATAAAAAGCAGTTTAATTGCTTAGAAAACCTTTTCCGTAGACAATCTCTCTCTCTCGTGCCCTTTCAGCAGGTTTAGCAGAAGGTGCAAAAAGCTCGCAGCTTGTCTTCTGCCAAATGGGAGCTCTGCTAAAGCTGTCGCTCCCCGCACCCCCAGCCCCCCAGGCGGGCAGGGTGCTGCTCTCTCTTGCAGCTAGAACGGGTTTTCGGTTACAAAAGAGCCACTGACACACAGCTTTGTTTTGTGCAGGGTTTGTCGGCTCTGTGTGTCTTTACGCAAGATTTGTAAATCAAACCTGTTACTGAAAAGCGATTCAAGAAGCGATGCTTCCAGAAAGGATATCTTTAAGGGTATAGAAATAGATCACTTTGGAAGAAAGGTTTCTAAAGGAGGTAAAAAATAGTGCTGGCCTAGATACAATCAAAACACCTGCTGTGTGATTGCTTCTTTTCTGTAACGAAGGAAAAAAGCATCGCAGTGGACAGAGCTGTGACCTGACGGATGGGGAGCTGGGAGAGCCGCGCGTGTTAGGGGAGCGGGTCAGCCAACGTGTTTCCAGCCTTAACCTGCAAGTTAATGGGAGGAAGGTATCTTCTGGTATCTTCTTTGTCCTTGCAAAAGACTGTTGCTACTGGGGAAATGAGGGAGGCTAAAGATCCCGTTATTTTCTCCTAATAAACCTGTGCCCGAACATGTACGCTGAACACAATAAAAGCAAAAAAACCCCAATGATAATCCATCCTAAGTAGAGAATAGTTGGTATATAAGAATTTTTATGGAGCAAAGGAAAAAAAAAAACAGCAAAATCTTCCAATACCACTGAGGCAAGGCTCCTGCCCTCAGAGAGGCTCTTTAGCATGCAGCAGGCAGGGACTGGGCAATCGAGGACCAGCCTATAGCATCTTCCCATTTTAAACCATAATTTTATAATCTGATTCATTTTGACATGCCCATCACCAATATCCCGTAGACTTCAGGGACATTTTATGCAGATGTACAGATCTGTCAATGCTGAATCTCTCCAAAATACTCAGATCCACGAAGCTGTGGGAAAAGGGCCATGAACATTTGATTCCTAAGGCAGGGCTGTATGTAGCAAGGAGCTTCTTGTTGGCTGCAACTTGTCTATTTGATGATTTCAAGGACTGCATTTTAAAAAGATTTTTAATTTTATTTTTAAACCATCAAATGTGACACAGTTAAGGTAATTTGATTGCTTTCAGTGCACATGAATTTTTAAATAACTCATCTCTCTTTAAAAAGGAACATGCTTTTTATTTTTACCTTCCTTTTTCAAGGCATCCTGAGTGCAAAGAGAAATGAATGTTCAAATGAAAACACACTGAAATCTTTAACCAGACAACCATTTATTGGGTAATATCAACACCTGCATTGCATGGATCAGATTCACAGGGCACTTTCTGACAGACCTTGAAAAGGTGTTTGACTATTTGAGCAGACCCATGGAAGGTTCTGCACAATGCAAACACCTGCTTTACGCACATTTAAAAAAGCTACCAGGAAAGAAGCTTGTTTTAAAACATTCAGAAGTCACACAGTTCCCTCAGAGTTGAATAATCTTTCATTTACAGTCCTTCAGAGCCCCTACTCTCATCCCTATTTTGTTAAACAGAAGCTTCATGATTTTGAAACACCCTCTTGGGAGGTGCTGGATGTACATTAAATTGAGTGGAACTTCTGATATTTTAAAGATTGCATGTCTACTCAAATCTACTCCTTAATTAGGATGTTTTCATGAGGCATTCTGCAGTGTTTGCCTGGTACAAAAGGAATTCATTACCAACGTGTCAAACATGCACATGATTTTCCTCGTCCCAGAGCAGCAGGTAAAATAAATAGAGGTTGTCACCACTGTTATTGTAACGCTTCTCAAAGCCTGATGGAAAAGGCAGAGGTCTGGTCTCACCAATATGTCCACATTAAGACAAATCCTGTAAACCCAAGTATATGCTATTATTTAAACAAACACTGTCTGCTTGGCCAGATCTCCTGATGTACCTTAAATTTACTTGTCTTAATCTTCCTTCCACAGGGCCCCACCTGCAAGGACTCTTCTATGCACAGATGATACTCGTTACCAAACTTTATGGGAAAACGGGGGATGAATCAACATTATGTGGAGAGAGTGATGTGTTGTAAACATCTATTATTATTGTATGAGACATGACAGTTGTAAGGCAAAAGATGAGTTTTCAGCCAGAGGATGAAAAACTGTCCCAGGGACAATGAATCTCTGGCAAAAAGAACCAGGGCCAGTGCAAATATTAAGACAGAGTCAACGTGCCTGAACTGCGGAACAGGCTGCCCAAGGAAGTGGTGGAGTCGCCATCCCTGGCAATTTTTAAAAGACGTATAGATGAGGCTCTTAGGGACACGGTTTAGCGCTAGATTTAGGTTATGGTTGGACTCCATGACCTTAAGGGTCTCTTCCAACCAAAATGATTCTATGGTTCTAAAGACAGAGCAGAGCAGCCTGGCTTGGCTTTGGTAAAGCTTCCTGGGTGCTTGGCTGATGTTCTAACATGGTGTCAAAACGCATTGCTTTGCTTTTCTCTTTACTCAAGGAGAGGCATCCAGTGCGTGCTCTGCGACTAAATTAAGGTTAACAAATATAACAATTAAATTCTAATTCTCTCCAAATACCTTCTTCAGAGATAGTATGGTTTGCATCTGTCAAGATATTTGTTTTAAAACCACCTGTTTTATCAGCTGATATTCAGCTATTACAAAAAGCAATTATTTTTGACAACATACTTCCAATGCGTACTTGATTAGACACTCTTCTCACAGCTGAGGATGTCTCTTTTAATAAAAAGATGGGCAACTGTTAAACTGACAGACCTCGACAGCTCTAATCGAATTTCAAATGTCAGCTGAAGAAGTGGATGGGACATTATCTTAATCCTTGTGAGCAGTGACCACTCAAATCCACACCTTTCACCTAACAGCGTGAGAGCCTCTGCTTTCAAACCCTGGTTGTTTCTTCCAGAGACGCAGAGGGCCAGTGCTGCCTCACTGGGCATCTCTGAAGGAATCTGGATAGGAGGGAATTTGCCTTAGCTATTGCGCAGCAAATTGTGCGCTAAACAACCATACTTGAAACAATTTGTTTTGTTATTCTCTTCAACTGACTTAAGTAAAGGCTTTGACTTGGCCTTTGCTCCTTGCTAACTTGTAGGTCACGTTGTTCTGGCACAGGACACCCGGCATTTTTGATATTCTGCTTAAACGTTGTCTTCTTCAGTGCATACGACATGAACTACATGTAAGAGGAAAACGTTTTTGCACAAATCCAATTTACTTTCAACACAGCACAAGATTTTCACCTTCATTTTTCTGGCTTAATACCTTATCATTAGTGGCTTCACAGTAAATTTCTCTGTTCCCACCCATATTACTCAAAGTGCTATAGGAGTTAGAGACAGAAGGAGTCTATCTGATTTCACTTTTCCAGGACTTCAAATGATGCCTTGTGTCTTGTACTTCACAAAGAAACTTTGCTAACAGGTGTCCTGTATCTAAAGCAGAAGCCTACAACATAGTCATGACTATTTCTTGAGGCACATACTGTTCTGAACAACACTTTGTATTCCTGGAAATACTCAAAGATTTTCAGTAAGGAACAGAAGTCTTCATTTGAGATGGCTTTTTCACAGGGATGCCAATAGTATCGCTTTTCTATTGCAAACTTATTTTGCTACCCATCGTCTCAAAGGCATTTATTCCAACCCTAGTCTGTTTACACAGAATATTGCTGTTCTGTATAATTTCCTCTTGTTTCTATTTCATTGTCTTCACAGATCATGAACTAATGGATCTATGCAAACTACAGACATCTCTTCTTGTGACTCTTTTCTTCAAAGATAACTTAAATTTGTTGCATGTGTTCTCAGGTCTAAGATTTTCAAACTTTTGAATTACACCTCTGTCTTCAGTTCTGTGCAGAACTTTACACTGTGATACCACTTGCAAAAGTCATTAAGTCACTTTCATCCACTTCCAGATCATTATTTAAAAAGTTAAATATAACTGGATCTAACAGCAATTCCTGTACTCTGCCAGACATTCCATACGTAGCTTTTGTTCATTACTTTTTGTATACCATCCTGTAGCTACATTTCAATCCACATAATCGTCTTCTAAAACATTGACATTAATTTTTCAATTAACTATTCATGAGAGTTTCAAGGCTTTATTAAAATCTAGATATATTACATCTGTTGTTTTCACTTCATCTACTGGGTTTAGTTAAATAAAAAGCAATCAAGTTTGTCCAGGCCAGATTTATTCTTCATAAAATTATCCACATTCTTACTCATTGTGCAGCTACCCAATGGAAAGGATGGAGGAAATGAGCAAATACACAAAGGAAAGACTCCAGCCTTCCCCATCCTCTTAAATGAGACCCTCACTCTTACGTCCCTTTTATGTCCTTGAAAAATCTCTCACTAGATAATCAGCAATTTCTTTTTTAATATGTGTTCCATTATTTTCTAGGGCTCAGTCTGGACTCAGGGAACAGCAATAGAAAAGTTCATTTGTCTTCTCCTCTTTCCTCCTCCTCACTCCTCTTTTATAAAATTCTGATTACTTTATTCTATTTTGGTGCACCCACACTTGTCCAGCTCTGCTCAAATAAAGCTCCCTAAGCATCACTATTAGACTCTCGAGCCATATTCAGACCATGCCGACCACCACAATAGTTCCTGCCATTTTCTAAGCATTTCTCACACCTCCTAACACAGTTTCATAGCAACAATTAAGTTACTTTGGGCTCTTCCTTGTTTACAGGCAGTCAGTCTTTCTCTCTGAGCTGTCACGGTGTTCTTGCAGAATTCAAGGCCTGGGAGCTCATCACATGTGTTTCCATGAAGAATATTCACAATGGTGCCCCATGGAAAAGAAAACACAGGAGCAGAGCCAAACTCTGCCCATACCTTCCCTCCCTCTCTTCCTTAACAAAGCAGACCTTAAAGAGAGGATGCATTATCTCAACCAATTTAAGTCTTTCAATCAACTAACACATTAAGAAAATCACAGTTCTCTCCAACAGTTATAGTTCTGTTGAAGTACCACCAACGTTTCTGAAGCTCTGATCCAGCCAGCATGCAATAATGCAGAGTCTATAGCTGTGACCAAGAGCAGGTCCACCTCTGAAATGTCACGGCAGAACTGTTCTTAAAAGCACTAGCTTTAGTCCTAACATGGCAAATCGAGTTTTCAAGGTTAATTGTAGAGAACTGTGACTTTATTTGGCTACCTACACTGAGTTAATATATATACGTTTATATGCAGAGGTATACAAAATAAAAATTCTGCTGTGGCAACTCGTCAGTATCTCTCAGAACTCATATCTGGAAGAAATCTCAGTAATTTCACATCTGACAATGAAGTCTCACAGACTTTCAATCCTGGTCAGCATTCTGCATCCACTACCGTCAATGGCAACACTCCTGACTTCACTGGAGCCACGATTTCATCATCCGATCAGTCAGTTATTTCAGGCAAACGGTTCCTTTCTCTTCTCTAACTTGTCCTGTGCCACCCCAGATCCCCTGATCTTATCAGCGAGAACTGTCTAAGTTAACTACGACCGAAAAAACCTAGGAAATAAAAACATGGGAATCTGTATTTTGTCTTTGTAAAATACACCAAGAAATTATTTTGCCTCCTTATTTTTCCTCCTCAGTGTTTGCAGCCATATTATTACCAAAATGTGTTTTGACCTAATTTTTCTTGTATTTCTCAGTACCTGATGACACCAGTGAAAAGAATAGCTTTTACACTTTTTCAATGAAGTATCAAAAACTACTATGAAGTTTTACTGGTAATTTGGCACAAAACATTACTAATGTCATATATAATATGGTAGGCGATGAAAAAAAACTAAAAAAAAAAACCCCAAAACCGAAAGAACAAAAATCCCAAACAACCAAACAGAGGGAAGCAATTCTCTGACACAGCAACTATTTAGCCTGGATGAAAACAGTATCCCTAGATTGTTTCAAATAGGTTGTACTATTAGGAAATAAATTAACTTCTATGGCGATGTCAGCCAACAATAAAAAATGACATCCCATAGTTTCAATTTTATATTTGAGATGTAAAGATTGTTGTAAATAACTAAGCATGTACACCAGGGATGTCAAACTCATTTTCACTGAAGGCCACATCAGCCTTGCAGTTGCCTTCAAAGGGCCAAATGTAATTTTAGGAGTAGTTAAATTTATACAGTACACTCTGTACACAGAGACCACTGTCATGCTTTAAGCATGCCATCTAAAATAATGTAAAATTATTGTCCTTGGGTGTCTAGAGAAGTATCATCTTTGCATGAGTAGTGTATGACATTATCTATCAAACTAGACTATTGCGCAACTTTTGCAAGAATGAGTGTAATTCGCAAGTACATTAAATGGCCACGTACGTTCTGTTTACCTAAATTAATATACCCTTGATGCAGCGTATATCACTGCCTGCCCCTCTCTTAATGCTCTGATAATAGAGTTTTGTAACTTGTAAAAGGATTACTTCAATCCAATCAGCAGGTGCTGGGATCAGCGTGTGTCAGACAAACACTCACTAATCCCTTTTCTTACAGCTCCCAGCTGCCAAAGGTGCTCAATGAAATCCCAATGAAATGGCTGGATACAACCTGGTATGGACTGCTGCAGGTTTTCAGCTCTGGAGGAAATCTTGGAAAATACGAGGGATGCTAAGCATCGCTTGAATTGGGAATGATGGACGCGTGTATGCTTTTAAAAGGAAACATAGCTAAGAAATTAATTATGAAATATTTACTCTATTTACTCTGCCTCCCTAAATATGGCAGAAGATGAAGAAATTAACTCTACAAATAATTCCTTCTTAAGGATTATCAGCTACTTAATGGTGTCTTCTAGGTCTTAAAATACAACCACCCCCATCTCCACCTCCTTATTCCCTTTCTTGAAATCTAAATTATGCCTATGAAATTTCACCCCTGCAATTACTTTGCTTTAAATAAACTTCGACAAAAAGGAGAAGATGACTACCATAAAAGGAATATAATTTGCCCCCTTACGATCTCTGTATTTCTATAGCTCCTTCTGCCCAACTGTCTGAAAGGACTCGCATCACTTCTGCAGGGGAGGTGAGTGTCGCGGGTATCACTGCCGCTTCACAGACAGGAAATGAAAGGGCAGAAACATCAACATGAATTTCCCAGGGTCACAGAATATGCTCCTAAACCACTTATTTTTCAGGGAAATTCAGAACCCAGTCTTCTTGACCACTCTTCTTTCCTTTTTCCGTGATCATGTCTATAGAAAGGGCTAAAGGTTGTACAGCTTTCATGAATTCACATCTGATAACACTTTCGTAATTAGAGCATACCAAATGTTCTGACTCCAATGGAATGAGAACAGGTTTTGGTTTGGGGGTTTTGTTTAGAAGCACTGGGTTTAAGTGGTTGAGGAGTAAAGGTATTTAATTTACACACATGGTAGATTCTGTTTATACAAAGAAATGCCAACCTAAATAATAAAGATCTGAAAGATGAATCAGCCAAAATCAGTTTCCAGGCTTTCTGTGCTTCTTATGGTAGATTTCACAATAAAGATCTTAAATAATAAATAGCCTTTAAGTAAGGGAAGAATGTTATTTCAATAAATGGAGGGCTAAACCTCTTAGCCTAATAGTGCCATTTTACAGCATGGGATATGTTGTGACATCTATTGAAACCAAAAATAAATCCAAACAAACAAAAAAGACCCAAAAACAAACAAACCCAAACCTCCCCATTAAAGATAACTCTGCAGGATAGGAACTGATGCCAAGGACAGTGTCAGCTGAGTTTCTCAACTGAGACATTTTGGGAAGTGCTTCTGGTAGCTTTGTTAAAAAGTATAAGCACAAGATACATAGCTGAATAGAAAGTAGCAGAAAAGTTGCAAAAAATATACAGATCAAGTCCTTTGACTCTTTGTGATATTAATAAATACTGACACTCGACTCCATTCTCACGGGAAAGTGTATTTTCTTCTTACACATTAAACCTATTTTTGAGATGATCCCTTCTTCTCACTTCACTTTTTTACTAATGGTTTGAGCGTCATACCACAATCCAAGACATATTTGTGGTTCATTTATATGCCTGCTAATGATGCTCTATGCCTGAAATGAAAACTTTAAAAATATATTACTGCACACTAATTACCTAGCTGAAAACACAAAACCAAGTTCCCTGCCTTCTTCCCCTCTGAGCCTCGCTAACTCAATTAAACATCTAAATTTGGGTTCCCGGTTGGGTACCGTATTTGCAAATTCAGATTTTAATGAATTAAAGTCTGTGTTTCTTTTCAGAGCACTTGTACAGTCATCTTCATTTACTATATATAAAAAAAAATTACCAAGAGGTAAATATAGAATTCTGAAAACGTCATGTTTAAAAATAATCTTCTCTTCAAGCATGGTCAAGTTCTGCAGAGATAATGAGACTAGGAAAACCCAGGCAACCATGACCAAGTACATCAAAGTGATACAGCACATGATGTGATTTATAGATAGTCTGGCAAATTATGCCTCTGCTAGACAGTGGCCATCTTGAGGGTAGAAAGGAAAATATTATTTCTACAGACATAGAGCTCCCTGTTAGAGCAAATGGATAAGCAGTAATACTCTTACTACTCTTCTTAGATATGTGAATAAAAGTTTCACTTTTCTTTTCAAGATGCTTCTCTAGGAGAAAATCATGACTTATAAAGGAAAACCTCTACTTTTCAGTGGTTTTTGGGGGAAAAAAAAGATGTCAAAATTGATAGTGAGAGTCAACACAGACAGCAAAACATAGTAAAAAAGAAGCACAGGTTTATGTGTGTGAAAACTGACAATATGCAATAGGAAATCCAAGAAGTCTAGTAATCCACACTACATCGACAGCTTCATGGCAGAACGTGTGTAAGCACAAGTGAACGTACGGTCACCTGTGAGAAAAAGCAGGGAAAGCACAGGCTGGATAATCAGTCTTTTCCTTAGAAAACTCCCATCACAGCCAGAGGGGAAACTTCAGATTCCATGAACAACTTCAATGGTCAAATCCTAGCACTCAAAACCATGTTGGAACCATGTCCCAGACCTAGGATGAAGGGAACTAATGCAATTACTCTAAGACTGTAAAGTCTCCTCCTCTGGAGACATTCAAAACCCGCCTGGACACCTTCCTGTGCGATCTGCTCTGGTGAACCTGCTTTAGCAGGTGGGTTGCACTAAATGATCTCCTGAGGTCCCTTCCAACCCCAACCAGTCTTTGATTCTATGAAGACATGCCTGACTTCTGCCCTATCCCTTCCATGTCACACTCACAGCCATGTCGCACCAACGTGCAGCAGGAGACTGAGCAATGCTGGCCATGAGAAAGATGCAGCTGGCATCTACTCAGCTCCCAAATCTACAGAAGTGTCCCATTTTTTAGGTAACCTTTTATCTATGCTCCATGGGATTTTCAGCTGAGGTTGGACTAGCTCAGTGATTCTCAAACTCTCAAATGTTTTTCTCATGACGCATTCAAAAGGGATTGTGGAGTGAGGGTAGAAAAGCTTTAGAAGTGTGTAAGATGAAGACATACTCCCTACTCCTGGGACTCTCTGGTTTCTATGGAAGCCGGCAAGGGATAACACTTTAAAGAAGTTGGAGGAACACTGGTCTAATCCACAGATGAAAATATTTGAAGTGACAGAAGGCAAAATAAGAACAAGGGAAAAACAATGTGAAAGAGGACACAAAAAGAAGCCAGGAACAGACTGCAGAGGTCAACAAAGAAGTGAAATGATGAAAGAGGAGACTGCATTGCAAAGAAAGAAAACCAGAAAAACAAAAACCAGAACACAGCAAGTGAATAAAATGTTATGGGAATAAGTGAATTTTGGTCATAAGTGGTAACTATTAAACATTTCTTTGTGTGCTGTTTCTTTTCCTTGGAACACTTGCCTTCACATGCTGAACCAAAGAGTAAACATTGAGAGAGTGATATTAGTAGTAGTTTTGGGCCAACAGTACAAGTACTACTTACTGCTAAACAGGAGGAAAAAGCAAAATAACGAACCTAAAATTCAGTGCACGTGTGCATGAGCCTGTGTGCAACAGCTAAGGACCTAGCAGACTGGGAACACATATTATTGATGAAAACTGGTGACAACTCAGAAGAGACTCAAAAAATGAGTAGATGGCCTCTCTTTCCATCATAGAGGTAACTAACTATAGACTGCATGTCCTCAGTTTGGTTTTCGCAAGCTTTTCCAATGTGTATTTAATATCTTTCAGCTCTCCAAATACGGAATAGTTTGCTCTTAGATAATGAGGCCAAAACTAAACTCGCAGAATCAAATCTGACAAATCCAGGTGCAGAACTCCTTTATACTTTCATGTCATACTTTCATGTCTTAAAAAAGACTAATGAGGGACAAAAAAGGGCAAAAATATTGCCCTTCAATACGATCCTTTTTCTCTTAAAGCCAATATGATTAGTTGTGAGAGCACTGGGAAACCAGAGAATGGGGCTCTACTCCTGGCTCTGCTTCTGACCTTCAGGTTAGTCTTGGTCAAGACAGTTCCTTGTTTGTGCCTGAGCTTCATGGGCTAAAGAGACAGGATAATGATATTGACCTTTAAAAAGAGCTTTGAACCTACTGATCAAAACTGCTATGTAAGAGTTGGGTTATTATTATTTTGGTTACTGAAGTGAGTTGAAAGGTTCCCAGTGACTTTAATCAAAAGTTCTTATTTCAGGCGCCAGAACTCTACCTAAAGGATGAAGTTTCTCAAAACTCAGTTGTGAGGATACACGAATGGGAAGTCAAAGGCTGATGCATACCCTCAGATATTGAAGAATTTGTTTGACTCCAGCAGAACTTTAAATGACACAAAAGTAATTTCTGGACTTCCAGAAGAAATAATGTATTAGGCACCATTAGTATATTCACTGTATTAATAATAATTAGACACTATTATAATGTTTTCAGTCAAACTGGTCTAATGCAAACAAAGACATTGATAGGTGAAAGGAGGCAATGAGGAAAGAAGAAAGTGCTTTTTGCAGGCAGGTATCACACGTCCACCTGAGCAGCAGCTGGGCATCCCCCCTGTTGCCAGCCAGCAGTGACCTGGGATTTTATGTTCCTGCTTCTGCGTGGTTGCTGTGATTAAACAAACCATCTCTTCTGGGTGCCTTCCTACTAAAATGCAGATCAATATCTGCATCAGAAATACTCCTACATTTAGAAAAGCATTTGTTCTGGATTCTGCACCATTCTGCACCATCCTTGACAAATTCCACCTCTTAAGTTCACCAGCCTACCCCAGTGGCATGGTCACTGTCTCTTACCGTTGTGGTCTACATGGTTTGCTATGATTCTTATACATTAAGAAGAACCCTTGATGTCTTTGACTTCACACATAATTATAATACATACAAAACATGCTTTTAGAATGAAACTGCTTCTTCAGGTATTGTTACTGCATGCTATTGAACAACTGCTATGTTGAAGCTAAAAACTCTTCGATTCCATCTCATTGAATGATGCCAACACACAATCTATGACACTTTCTGCTACAATACCACTCTCTGCAAGACTGTTGCAAAGAAACACCTGTGGGACTACAGATAAAAGGTTAATTCTGCAACTTGTAATTTTCTGAGTGAATCCAAGTAAGTTCCAACATGGCCCACACAAGAGGTAAAGCTTGGATTAGTCTCGTGGTAGAGCAGGTACATGGGGGTTTGTTGCATCAAAGGTGTCTTTATATAAAGTCCAACTATTCACGCAAATAATGTCTTGATCAAAGCATTTAAATGATCTCTATTCTGCTGGTAAGATTTGTCACTGACAAAGACGTGTGACATCTCTTAGATTAGCTTTTTCCTATAACGGGACACGGGCAAATTAATAGCGTTCTTTAACATACATCTCGTCCAGTACTTATGTGGCTGAAACCACTGCAAATTATTTTTTTTTAAAGTTATCCCTGCTTTGCTTTTCACCATTTATGTCATTATATATTTGCAATTTCCTCATCCTGAGGAGTGAAAACAGCCTTGTCAGCTTCATTGGTAGTGCTCCACTCCTGTAAGAGATGAAAATTGCAAATATTGCAAGGAAAAGTTTTAAAATTTAAAATGTCAAATACTTTTTCACGAACACTTAGAAGATGTGTATATAATATCTCCACTCACAAACATTTATCTATAATTATATGATGATACCGTTACTGTACATGGTATTTGTACAGAAGTGTACATGTGGGTATAAAGCACCCACCACTGAATACTCATCTCAAGGCACATGACACTAATAAAAATATATGAAAACTGTAAATATACCACCATTTAAAGGAGTGAGAAGGCCTAACTATATACGAAGTAACATGGTTATCAAACATAACCATAAGCTATTTCTGTGTCATAAAAACATCATCAAGATCTAGGGCTTGATTCTGACAGGGCCCCCACCTGGGTATAATTTCAGTTCTCAGATTTTTCTGCTGTAGCTTTTTTCCGTTGTTATCTCAGTAGACATCTTCACTTTGGTAAGATGGATATTGAACTACCATCCTGCTACACACTCCAGGAATATGAACACAGCAAGCAGCTCGGCATCGGCTCACACATGAACAGCCTTAGCTCCCATAAAATATTCATTCATTTAAAAAATATTTGCACCCTGCTGTCAAACTTAGACAAATTCATACTGAGCTTCAGAAAATAGCTGTTTTAATGGTAAATGATGTTCCAGAAACCTCTTTCAGGCTAAACACTCTCGTCAAAATTATTTTAATAAGAAAGATTAACAATTTCGACATTAGCTGCTAATCCCCTTTCATTTGAAACTGTGCTGATAAAATTCTTTGCTTGTCATTCAAATAGTAAGTAATAATTATAGATTTAGGGCCTCCATCTCTTGCTTCATTAATAGTAAATTGCATGGAAGTCTGAAGCATAAAGTCAGCTTTGATACATCTCAAAATGCAATTTCCATAGCTTTCCTTAGCTATGTACAATTAATTACAGAGTTAATAAGGGGAATATGTTAATGAAAGGGAAATTATTCACTCAGACCACCTGGTCTTATCAAATTTCTTTAATATGTTTGCCTCTTTTTGTGAATTTGGATGACGGCAAGAACACAAATCATGGTGCGCATTGCTATTCCGTTTGTATTTTTATTTGCAACCAGCTGAAGTCCAAAATACAAAAAGAACATAAGAACTAGCAAGTACTAAATAACTGACTGTATTTGTTTTCTCAACTTCAATACCTTTTCAATTAAAAAAAAGTGCTTAAACAACTTTCTAATTACCAGGCTCTCTTCAATGCTCAAGGTATAAATACAATGTATCCAATGAGACATTGTCATTTTTTATTTATTTTCTTTAAAGAAATGTGTTGCATGTGCACATATTTAATAGAAGAAGCACAGAAACATGCTTCAATTCCCTACACTCTGACAGCTACTAGAGCTTAGCTGCTATGTGCAGTAGGATTATTGAATGTTCATGGGAATGTTCTAGATAGTACAAACAGCCCAGTCAGGAGGAGGCAGACCTTCACATAAGTCATGTTAAAAATAAAGCAGTTGTGATACACAGTCAGCGAAACATCTTTTTAAAGAAATGTCAAACCCAGAAACCGTCTTCAAAAGCCATTAATGGATTTACTACTAACCAGGCTGAGGACAGAAACATTTTAGGACCTGGACACCAGTCCTCATAGTCATTTCAAAAAGAAAAGAGCAGGGAATAACTTCCAGAGCAGTAACAGGCCATACTTGAAGGAGGTGATGGTGTGCGTGATTTGTCACCCCCCCCTTCTATTCTTAGCTCAATGCAATGGTACAGCAAGCAGCCAGAAACAAGAGGTAAATGATAATTTTCCTCAGCTATGACAGGGTTTTCCTGGTCAGCTGGGCAAGCACACAAGTTTAGGACAAGAGGATGAGGGAGACACAACAGCACTGAGAACAAGCTACCAACTAGAAAAAATGAGAAGATATCACTCTGGTCTGCAACAAAACCAGAGTTATATAAAAGAGAGAAAATCATAGCAAAAGTATGTATTTTATAAAGGCATGTTGGGGCAGGGTTGGAATATTCGAGGGTAGCAAACTTTCACATCATCTGGTTTTGACCAAAGAGTAACTTAGTCCTCCTTCATGGAACAGCAAATACTATGCCATCCACAAGTGAGCTTGACAGATTATTTTCATGTTTATCTCCTTATTTAAAAATGTTTTCACAGCTGCGTCGTGGGTGCATATGCAAGATTTGATCATCACAAGAGCATTTTGCCTGTGTCCTACACATTAACTTTTCCAAATACCACCCAAATTCTGACACCTTACTTCCAAAACACTGTCAAGTTAAGGCCTAATCCCAGAAACAGCTGCAGAAAGCAAAGTATACATTTATCTTGCCCTGAAGATGAGAATAAACAGACTTTGTTGAATCAATGGAGTGATTAAGCTGCCTTCATTGCCAACAGCATCTTAACCAGAGCACTTGCAGTAACTTCTGCTGGCGTAGCCCATGTGAAGAGAATGAGGCCTCCAAAATACCACTGGAGTTCTGGGTATCTTAAACTGCAACTGGTGTAACTAAAAAAACACAGAGCCCGTAAGATGCCCCCTTTGTAAGTAGCATGGACCGAGTCCCAGTTTCATCCTGAACTGTTAAGTGTTTTCACAAGCTCTGCAGGTGTAGTCCCATTTACGATGTCATTTGATCTTAGCGGTGCACCACGTCTCGCAACCTGCGTGAGCCACTTCTTTCCCCCTCAGCGAGTCAAAACTCATCTTCTTCTCACATCCAAACTCTGCCGCCAGCTCAGAAATCCTCTGTAATGTGTATTATCATCTTGGGCCTCCTGCCTGAGAAATCTTCCTGAACCACTCTCCTTCTAGTATCCTCCTCCTTCTAAACAGGCTTTTTCACCAGTTCGATCCAAAATACGCTTGACTGCTACATCTGCTTCAATGAGTTATCAACAACTCAATGCATGATGTGAGCGTGCACAAGAGGACAAACACAGCAAAGAGCACTTCATTACTGAGGATCTATTTGGAGCCAAAAGACAAGACCAGCAGCCTCCCGGACGAGTGTTCATCTCTGGTTTCTGCCACTAATAAGACACTCAGAAGCAGCTGAGGAGCCACTAAAATCCCTTATCTTCAATCTGGAGTATCAAAAAACAGATCTTTTTTGTTAAATGACCTCCTAGCATCTTTTGCTACTTGCTACAACTGGCATTCTTCTTGCCTTGATATTACCTGCATATTCTCTAGAAATGGAAAAAGCTGAGAGAAACAGAAAGAAAAGTTCAGATAGCCAGCTCATTTTTTTCAGCCATGGCAATGATCATTTCTTTTTACTTTGTGCACATAGTTGCACGAGCTAGTTTTGTGTCATATATTCCTCCCAATGTAACGCTTCTAAAATTAGTACTCTAGAATATTAATATAAATGTGTTTCTTCATCTTTCTACTAAAAGCCTTAGGGAATAATATAAGATGGCCAAAAGTGTTCAACCCAAGCAGCTTAAACAAAGCTGGAATAAACACCTCACAGTCAAACGACAGACCAAGAAGCCACAGAAATTTGGCGAGTTATTTCTATGAATACATTTGGGGAAAACAACTGAATTTAGGGAAAAAAATATTTTGAAATTAATTTCGTACCATGTTCAAAAGGAATGTTCTTCTTGATTTAATACTGATTCTGTAATTGTTGTTATTTCCTAAGGCCCATTCAACAAGATTAATACAGAAAAAGAGAGGCAACTGAAAATGAAACAAATAGAAATGGAAGAATCAAAGGGTAACCTGTTCACAAATATTTTTTCTGAGTTTTATTGATGAAATCTATGTAGTACATACATCCATTTATTAGATTTATGGCTCTATTAGTAGAGCTGTTTTCATATGCAAGGAGGTTTTTTTTGTACTTTTTCTTTGCAGTTTTTTTCTTTGTTCCTATATCTCAAGTCCTGGCTTTAAACAAACAGAGGCAAATATTTCAGAATAACTTAAACATTTAAGGAGGAAAAAAACCCCTAAAATGAAGGGATAAATGCCGTTCTTTCAGGAGGTACCCAGCTCCACTTGTCCCTAAAAGCGTGACAACCCAGGGAGAGAGGGGTGAAGATTTTCCCATCCACAGTATTTATGTCTTTTTGGGATACTGGCTATCTTGTCACTGAGTAACACCACACACAACAGCTTTTTCTCTTGTGACTCCCCTTGCCTGACTGTTTGTGATGAAATGGCCTTCAGGGCCAAAGCCTTCTTGGGACTCAAATTTCATTAGACTCCTACAACTATTTATACTGGCACAGCTAAAAGATGAATTGGTATTTAGATCCACTTAGCACATGTGTTAGAAGTTTATGCTTTTAGCTAAGCTTCACCACTGACTTGTTTCCCTTCCCATGCGAGGGAGAATTTTTTATTCATTTTCCCAGTCGTAAGCTTTTTTGAAATCAGACTATTCGAATTCTTGAAATTCATTAAAGGGAAATTAATGGTGGTAGAAGGAAATGGTGGAAAAAGAATAAAATTTTAAACCCCGATAAATAATAGAACACACCATAACTGTGACAAAGACCTTGTTCGCTGTCCCTGCACTCCTCACCTTTGTCCCTGCTGGTATTAATCACCTCTGCGGTGTGTGTCCCCGGGCAGTGCACTGTACTCACATACTGTGCATCACGCTCCTTTGCTCAGGAAATGTTTTGTGTATACACGGATTAAGCTCGAGGTGGAAAGTACATCTGGATCTTGCACAGTGCTATCGGTCCTCACATGCTGGAGTTTCTCTCTTTATTTAGAGAAATGTGTTTAGATGCCTTTTGCTCATGTATTTATTGTAGCTTTAAGAATAAAATCAAGGAGTTTCAGCAAAATGTGGTGGAGGATTTAACAAATATTTTTTTTCTTGTTGGAATGTGTCTTCTGTCACTCAGTTACACTCCTCCATATTCAATTAAAGGAAAATCTATAGAAGCTACCCCATAGAGTTCATTTCAAGCAGAGGTTCTTTTAAAAAAATGAGAGCGAGGGGAAATTGCTTATAAACCATCAAGAAGTTTCTATGCAGAGACTACAGGATACCAATGTTATAAAAAAATCCCCAGTTTCGACATTGGAAACTATTCACTCCTTAGTACCCTTCTCAGTCCCACAGCAATCCTGCCATTGATTCAGCGTCAAAACCAAAGCAGATGCAAAATTCAACATCTTGGGTTTGACTGGCTTCCCAGCAGGAGATCTCTGTCCCATGTCCCCCAGTTCAGGTTGTGTCACCTTCTGGGACACAGCCTGTCCCAGAACTTCCTTTTGACACAAAGTTCTCATTTGAGGCCATGCTTTCCTTCTCTATGGGGCAAATACTTCTGGTTTTGCAGGCATAGTGCCAAAGACAAGGGGATCAAGTGGACTTACATCTCCTACATGGGAGGCCCTAGATTTCAGTTGCTAGATCATTTGCTCCCACCGCCTCATTCAGCCCAGTTATCAAACTTTCTTCTCCTTCTGAAAAGTACAGTATGCACAAACTGTCACGGACTATTATTATTTGCAATACATACAGCAGTTTCACACCCTCAGGGAGAAGACTCCTCAGACTTCCAGCTTAAACAAGTACTGAGGAGGACCTTTTCTAAATTCACACTTTCTGAAATTCTAATTTATGTTTGATGCTCCAAATTCTGCATGTCTGTCTTTACAAGGGAAAAAAACCCCAAAACACAGAAAATCACTTCTGCTTCTGCAAATTCCCTTTCATATACAGTATTCAGATAACCTCAAAATGTTATCATCAAAAGCATACACCTCCTTCTTTGCAGTACTGTTCTTCATTTAAAAATTCATAAAAGATTATAATTATTTTAACCAAACAAGTGTGGTAATATATGAAACAGATGTGGGATCCCATCTACCTGACTTAGGTGCTGAACATGTGCTTCAGCACAAACCGAAGAGACTGTGTCTAAGCTGCAGAAGTCAATGGGATGGTGCAGGCACAAGAGGGGGCCTCCCAAGAGAAATCCACTCTCTGCTTAATTCCCTGGAGACCTTCATAGCCACTCACTCACTTTACCAACTAGAGAGGGAATTTATGGACTTGAGTCAACAACACCACTTCATTAAGTGCCTAAAATGTAGATATAAGTTAGGAGCCCAAATTAGGGAGGCTAAATCTCTCCTGGAAACTTTCAAGCCCCCCCTTCATTTTCTTGCTGGACTGCAAAGTGAAGCATTGCACTTTATTAGGACTTCTCTTGGCACTTGAAATATAGATGTACACATATGAATAAAGTGGATGGAAATCTCATTCTAAGTTCCTATTCTTCCCTTGCTGTGACCTTCTGAAATACAAGTGTGTGTTTTTTGGCAAAACCAACAGTGACCAAAATCCGGGCACTTCTGTGTTGTTGCTCATGCTGGAACCAGCCAGTCAGTGCCACAAACACAACTGCATAAAACGTGCTCTTGTAATTACACTTTCCAGAGTGCTTGGATCTTTCAGAATGACAGAATCAAGAAGTGCCAATGGGCCATCCTCCTGCTAGAAACGTGAGGAAGAAGAACAGGAAAAAAAGGCTCTGAATGTTGTTAGCACTGTCCTTCTGGGCCTCCCTGCTTCCTCCTGCCAACAGTATAAACCACCTCATGCTACCGTCAGCAGCACGGAGACTTCGCCTTTGCTGTATAGGAAAAGCGGCAGAAATGCAGGATTCTTCTCTTCGAAACAGTGATTTCAATCTAACTGAGGAGACTGCCCCACAGCCACATGGCTTTGGAAGATTCCGGGGTTCTCTAGACCTCAAGTACTATAAACAATGGGCTAACCAGGGGCAGCAAGTCCTCCAAGAAAACGGTACCTGTGACCAGCCACAAACTCCAGAAAAAACAAACTTGAGGTGACATAGACATCACTTCAGGTACAACCTGTGAGCATTTTCCAGCAAATTAGACAGCTTTACAGAAATGTTTCTGACCAACGCTACCTCTGAGCAAAATTACATGGAGTCACTCAGCAGTGGCAGAAACATTTCTTGTAAGCTATTTTCATTAAAGATTTATTCTGTTTATAAATAAAAATAAAATATTTCCTGTTGCCACTTTATACAGTAATCCATTGTTTTATTTTCTCTGGGGAGGTCCTGGCACCTACAAACAATAAAGACTGAGAAGCCCAAGCTCAGCTAACTGCTACTTTGCTGCACACTGTGGAGCTGAAAAACACATTTACAGAGCTGTAAGTGCATTTACCCTGTAAAGCAGATGGTATTTGCCATTCCTGCTAGGCCCCTTGCTAATATTTCTCGTTGCTTTTTTAGGCACTGAGATATTTTTTCGCCAAAAAGTATCTAAAAAATTTAGAAGATAAGAGGATTGTGGCAGCACAAAATGGGAAGAACTAGAGAACTTTCTTGTAGAGAATGGTATAAAAGTTGTGAACTGGCCCCTCGCTCTCTTTGACTTGCAGCTGCAGGGCAAGGGGAGGAAAAGTGCCCCTCTGGTGAGCGTCTTCTATTGCTGAAGTACAACAAGCCACGGCATCTCCAGAGGGAGAAAAATACAGGTAAATAAGGTATTACAGATACGTGCATTTAATTCTGAGCAAAACATAAATTGGGTCAGCTCTCCGGTTTCAGTGTGACCCACAAAACACAAGCACTTCTGATCAAGTCCAATCTTTTGCTTCAGTTCTGTAGCTAAGCGATGCTGATCTTCCCATGTAAACCTTACCCAGCTTCACCTTTGGCAAATCCTGAATTTACGATTTAACTACTTCCCTTAAGTAAACATCCCCACTGCCAGCCTGATCTTCCTATTAGGCTTGCCCTGATATCCAAGCTAAATGCATCCTTTCGATTCTAACCCATATTTTCTTCCTAACTGTATCATCTGCACCCATTAAGAACAATTTTTCCCCATCCTGTTTTTCAAAGCATGTATGCAGACCCCCCTGATTCAGTGATTTTTGTTTGTTCAGGTTAGACTAAACAAATTTACTATTTTTGTTCTCTCTGTGTGGTTTGTACTCTCAAGACACTGCAGCATTTCTTTTACCCTTCTTTGAACCCTCACCAGCTAAGATAGAACATATGCTGTCAGATAGCTAACATATGTATGAGTTCATTCAGGGTTAAATAGGATTGACTGAATTATGGACACTGAACACTGCAACAGTGATCTTGACCAATGTGACCATTTTTTAAAGTTTATTCATCACCATATGAAGACAATTCTTTCTTGCAATTTTGCAGAAATTCCCAGAGCCAGAATAAGTGGTTCCCATGCACAACTTTCTCTCCTTTAAGCTTGATTTAGTGATTTTTTTTATTTTTCTCAATAATGTGATTGAAAAAAAAAAATTTGCTCAATTTAAAGTAGTTGAAACTGTTTGCAAATACTAAATATGTATTTCCAACTATATAAGAAATTTTGCTCTTAATTCCATACACATCTATTGACTTAGAAACTCGCATCAGGATTTTATACATATTTTAAAGTTAGGCAATTGAAGTTATTATTTTTCTCATAAGCATTTTCGTTAACTATGAAAGGATATCAAGTGAACTTTAATTCTGGTTAGGCAAAAGTGGGACAGTAAAAACTATGACAAAAGATTTTATCTCATGAGAGCAACCCTTCCAAACTGCATTTGTATACCAGATTTTAACATAATGCTTAATTAACTCATTTTTTTGGGGGGAATAAGCAGAAGCAAAAGAAGAAATATTTACTCAGGATGCCATACTCAGATGAAGCATCTGGTTTACAAACCTGCCCTGCTTTTGCTCAGTTTTATAGCTGATCTGATGAAGGCTGGAGGAGGTCAGTAACTTGGCTCAGGTCAAATTAGCTCCTTGGGTTTTGCCTGCCTTCACTCCTTCTCTATCAGGTGAGGTGGCTTATAAGAACTTCAAAAAATATCTTGGGAAACAGTACTTTCAAATAATATTCCAGGAAAAAAAAAGAGAGAGAAGTTGAAAAATTATGAACCCAAAGTATGACATAGTGAAGAGAAGTTTTCTTCTGAGAAAGCCCACTGAGGAGTGGGGTTGATATAAATCAACAGGGAAGTTGCCAAAAGCACAGCAAGGCTACCAACTGGAAAGGGTGTTTACTTGAGATCAACCGCACTAATAGCTAGCAGAAATCAAACACGGAAAGCAAAATAACACCTGACTCATCACCTTCACCATCACCTAACTTCTTATCAGCTGATTTCAATGCACTATACAAAGACGGCAAATATTTAAAGGAGGAAAATAAGGCACAAAAAGTGGGGGAACACTCCAAAGTTGTCCCAGCAGGACACTAAGAGAGAGACACAGAAACCAGCTGCAGGCAGTCCCAACCCGACTCTGTCTGTCTTGGGCTGCTAAAGCCATTTCATACATGGATCTTCACGTGCCCACCTTCTACATCGATACTGGTCACAAGTTGTGTTTGGAAGTAACCTGAGTTTTCCAATGCAGACTTCATTAATATAATACATTTGGATCATTTCAAAGATAAAAGAGATCTAGTTTGGAAGAAATCCAGCCAAGGACAACAAAATTCAGGAGAGGCTCAAAATTCAGATCCCTTTTTTCTAAGGGTAATGGAAAAGAAATTGCTCTATATCACTAATATTCTTTTGCCTTCTCAGTTCAGATACCTCTGCACACTAAAGATACAAGAGAAAAAACAGCAAGCTGATCAGAAATTTAGCAGTTTTCTTCAGTTGTCCAAACTGAGGTAAACATAAGTCCTGTGTTGTCCTTTTGTTCTATTAATTTATCTTTTTTAAAGCAAGCATGCAAACAATTTGTATGTCCAAGATAAAAGAATGATCCCCGGACAGAGAAAGAAAAGCAACAAAACACTATAATGAAAAATACATGGAAATTAAAATCCCTTTAGTTTTAATTATACAAAAGTAAGATAACCAATGAAGCTCAGGAATATTTACTTCACCTCTGAAAAGGCAGCTTCCCATTCTTTAAAAGTTATCTCTTCCCGAAAGCTGAGCAGGTACCTTAAATTCTGACGACATTTCTCGTGTTGTGAAGACAAGAAGGCCTTACCAAGATCATGTGCCCGGTGGAGATGTCCATGTTGGACTGGACCGGCTCCTCGCACCAGGACGACGTGCTGCTCCGGGCCGAGGGGCTGGGAATGGGCCCATCACTAAATTGTGAAGATACACTATTTATTCGAGAAGCGTGCAGGGGCTCCGGGCGATCAGAAGTTTTCACTGCCATGCGCTGGCGGCATAGCTCCTAGAGAGAGAAAGAGGAAGAAACAACCTACGGTTAAGAGTAATTACAGGATACAGTCTACTAAAGACATATGATTTACAATATGTTCCCAGGGCTGGAAGTGTTTTCCCCCTCACCGCAGTGATTTTTGGGAGGCTGTCTGTTCTGTCAGGCACATCTACAAAGAGATACTCAATGAAATTACTACACGATGACTACCCCAACCTTTCAAAAGCATAATTATGACTGCACGCCCGTCTCCTTTTAGATAACCAAAAATAATATTTTGGAGCTTGACTTCTCCATCAGATATCCTTTTTTCCCCTAATATCGCCCCACATTCTCCAAAGCCACTTTTGAGCTGCGCAACCTCCTGAAGTTAATGGGGTTGCACAGAAGTAATTGAGAGCGCTACTTGGCCCTGGATATGCAAACTCAGCAAGCTCAAGGCAACTGAATTGATGTGCTCTCCAATATAAATCCTACTTGATAGATGCCTCATTTCTCTTCATTAAAATAGCAAACTCACAACACTTCCTCCCTGATGTGGGGCAGAGAGGATGAAGAATGACATTAACAAAGAATAAAAGCAGAAATCTGTCATTGTATTGTTTAAGCAGCTTTGGCAAAGAAAGAAAATTCAAGCTATCACAGATGCTAATGCAAGCCATGTTAAAACACAGAAATAGATTGCACTGGGAATACATATTTCAAGTTGCTTCCATGCATGGAATTAATACAAAAATACACAATTCTGGTTAGGTAACAGAAAATCCTGCTGGTAAAACTAAAATTCTGACTCTAATGGGATAAACAGACCCAGAGTTACACCGTCATTGTTATAATGCTTTTAGAATCACTTATGTGTGGTGAAATCCCAGTCATCTTAAAAAATTATCATTTTTTAACATATGTCTATTGTCCATGAGAGACACTTGGCTGCCTGTGGTGCACAGCAAGTCCGGCTAGTCCATAGTATCTGGACATATTGCACAGGCGGTGTGGTTACACATTTGTCTCAGATTACTCATTCTGCACAGATGAGTTCTTAGAGCACAGTCGCTTGCTGCAGGCTAACAAAATAATACAGTCTGAAGAATTCATACTGTTGAAATGCCATGGCTTCCGTTTTCTTATTCATTGATAACAGAGTTGCAGCCCAAGTGTCATCAGCAGGATGATCTGAAAACCTCCATATATCAAGTGCAATAAAATCTTGGTTTCAGGCAGGAGATAGAAACATAACTTTAAGACTATGGGGTTTTTTTTGTTTTAAACCTTGCAAACTTTAGGACACTGAAGTGGTATCCTAGCCCATACAGTAGTAACCATTCAAAGAAAGCCACTAAAACCATTACATTGAGTCTCCTCTTGCCACCACAAGGCATTAAAGAACCTTCCCTTTTCTTCTCCCAAAGCTTTTGTTCAACTTGTCAATAGAGATGCTTATGTAGAATTTTACTATTTTTTTGCTGTGTAACACATTTATATATATATATATATATACGCATATACAAATTAAGATACACTGAGACATAATTTGTATCATAAACAAGATATATTTTGTTGTCTGTTACAGCTACCAGAAGCTTGGGAAGCACAGATTACTCCTTGTATATGGTGTCTGTTGTTGGAATAATGGTGCAGCCTGTCCTATATGAAACTGCTACCTGACTCCATCACTGCATTTTGTATATTTATTAATTTTGTCCATGTTATGTAAGAACATTTTTAAATTTTTACAAGTAGGGTATTTCCCCCACTTGATTAGAAAGTTTGCTGTCACATTGTACCTTTATTACTTCCTACTGACCTGAACAGGAAAAATATTAGGAAAAAAACATAATTTCAGAAATACTTCGAAATGGAGTCACATATATTAGCGATAGATAGGTCAGTTAACTATCAGTATTAAAACTGAGACTTTTTAATAAAGGAAAAACGCTATTGTAATTATTTATTTTTTTTTTAAATATAGGGTCAAATTAAAAAAACCCCTCTCCTTTTCTCTGAAGGATCACACACATCATAAAAAACAGATAGTAATAGTCCAGAATGGCTATTGCTAGCCTCGGAATGACCTTGCAGCAGTGTAATCTCAAATCTCTGCTTTTGGCAGATTTTGGGAATAGTATAACAGTGCAGAAACTTTTTAGACAGAAAAATCAATCTACAAAAAACAAAAAGCTATTCAGATGTTTAGTATCAGCCGTTCTTGGAGGGAATGGCTTATTGGACTAGGTAAAAGTACAATAAGTAAAGGTGTAAAAACACGTAGTTATCACATAACTGCTAAAAGGATGTGTCTTCTGGCTAGCATGCCATGTGGCGTAAATACAAATTTATTATATTCTAATAGACATCCTGCCACTTGACTCACCCCAACTCTGTGCTAACAATAGCATTTGTACTCAAACAGGATCTTTGTTTTTAAGTTGATCTGTTCCTGCTGCTCATATCCTGCCTCAAGTCAGAACCCTCTGCTTTTACAAGTGGTTGCTGTGAAAAGGACTACAGGCTTCTGCTAACAAGAACGAATCAGGATCAAATGAACTTCAATAAATTAATATACCATTTTTTACACAAATGATAATGACAAAAGAAGCGATATTATAGCCAACAGGTTCTAGAAGATATTAACCTCCAACTACAAAGAATGTTTTGGGCATGAAGCCTTTAATATGTTACTAAGGAATGTTGTTTTAAAACTAAGTTAAACATGTTCATCGCCCTCATGAAAGAAGGTACCATTGAGAAAAACAACAAATATAAATAAGGTGGTTTTTTTTTTAAAAAAAAAGTAACCTGATCTCAAACATTAGCATGCTTCTTTCCACACATATATAGAACGAAAACAATTATTCCCAGAACTGCTGTAACTGTCAGATACCTTAAACAAAGCAACCACGTCACTGCACACCACAATAAAACATATTTGATGTAAACAGGAAGGTCAAATCATAGTTGCAGCAAAAACAACACTGCATTTCTCGATTGGTGTTCTAAATCTCCAAGACAATGGGTTTTCCCTTGCCTGTAAACAGAAGTTTTTTGTTTGAATTTATTTCCAGATTGGTCTAACTGCCCTTGACAGCTCTTCCTTCCCCCACTCCCAGCCAGTCCAGCCCAGGCTGAGGAACCTGTCCCATTCCCACGTGCGTGTCAGCAGCCTCAGGACACCTACAGCTTCTGCTTCTTCAGAGCTGCTTCCCTGTTAGCCTGACCATTTCAACTCCAGGTTGGGTTTTAGCCTAGCACTGCAGGGGTAGAATCATTGAATTATAGAATGATTTTGGTTGGAAGAGATCATGGAGTCCAACCATAACCGAACTCTGGCACTAAACTATGTCCCTAAGAACCTCATCTACATGTATTTTAAACCCCTCTAGGGATGGTGACTCCATCACTTCTCTGGGCAGCCTGTTCCAATGCCTGACAACCCGCTCCATGGAGAAATTGTTCCTAATATCCAATCTAAACATCCCCTGGCACAATGCGAGGCCATTTCCTCTTATCCTATCAGTTGTTACTTGGAGAAAAGACCAACCCCCTCCATGCTACAACCTCCTTTCAGGCAGTTGTAGACAGCGATAAGGTCTCCCCTCAGCCTCCTGTTCTCCAGGCTGAACAGCCCCACCTCCCTCAGCTGCTCCTCATCACACTTGTGCTCCAGACCCCTCACCAGCTTCATCACCCTTCTCTGAACACACCAGCATCTCAATGTGTTAACACCACCATGTATAAAAGTTTTGATGCATGGGTCGTTTTGGGGAGCCAAAAGGGTCCCTCTGGGACATGTGGACTAGGGACGTCCAGCTCAGAGCAGGGAAATGTCTTAAACGTTGGATTTGGGTTTGCTTCACCATTGAGATGGGCAGCTCTATCCCATTCCTGCAAAAGACATAAGGAATAGCAGCATCTCAAAGTGGGGGGTGTTTTATACTGGGTGCTCTCAGGGAAACACCATCCCTGGGTACTTTCAGAGGTGGCATCAATTCACAAGTGCACAAAGCCCTAGATGGTTAAGAGCCTCATTAATAGGATAATCTGTCACCTGTACACTTCTCTGCACACTCAGGTATGCTCTTCCCCACCCTCCAGAATCTTTACTCTCATAAACATTTAGCAAATCAGACATCTACCAAACCACAGTTAGAATTTAAACTTGACTAAAATGTCAAAGCTGCAAACTGTGAGAATGACACAAGCTGTATTTCTGTATCGTCTCAGCACGTACACCATTAAAAATATTTTCTAAGAATGAATTCAATTTACTGCTGCACTTCTATATTTAGCCGAGTGGCTGAGGCTATTTCTGCCGTACTGCGACTCAGTAATGTCTAGCCGTTGTTTGTGTATAGTTTGAGTGCCATTCTTCATTTAAAAACATCATTTACACCTAAAAAAGCAATCATAATGCATACAGTGAAATATGAAGAAATGATCCTCCTGACCCTTCAGGCTATGATCTAATGGATGGGTTGGACATAAACATTTATTTAAAAGGTAATTTGAAGTTTATGACATTATTTCCCATCACATGGGAATTGCTATCATACTGAGGCACTTACTCTGTTTTTTATTTCCCAACATTTATTATCAAACTTACGTGGTGGTCACATGCAGTATATAATGGAAAAGTAATATTGCTGCGTGACAAAAACTGCCATAACCAAGATAAATATCCTGTAAATAATGTCCAGTTAAATGAGTTCAAAGTACAGCACAATGATCATATGTAGAGAGCTTTTTATTTGAGACATAATTGATAACCTTAAACAAACCATAAATAGTATTCTCAGAAAACCCCTGGACCTCTTCCAATGAGGTTTAAAAGTGTTCCCGATACTTGGTTGTCCTCAAAGAGGCAGGGAGAAGCATGAAGAAACAATTATTTCCTCAGGCACACTTGTGAATGAACCACATTGCAGCATAAATGCAGCTTATCTGCCCTTAGAGAAGGGCATTAATAGACTTGGTGCACTTAATGGACACCACCACGTGGATGGAGAGCCACCCTTACTACACTGCTTTGTTAGATGGGTCTCTGAGCTTGAAGAGATGAGTAAAAAACTCTCCTCTCAACCAAGGAGACATTGAGCCTGTTCAGAAAGGCACTGCACAGATGCCTGTCCAGGTCTGGTTGAGAGATGCAACCTGCTTCCCACCACAAATGTTAGGCCACCTCTCCTGGACATCCCCAGACAGTGACAGCAGCGGCGTTTTCTGCCACTTGGCTTCATGACGTACCTAGCCATCGGCAATCACAGAAGGGAAAGACAGCAGATTATAATTCGGAGAAATTTTAATCTTTCATCAATCTTGCATTAAGTATCTGGAAAATCCATTAAGAACACACAGTTTACTAAAATGCTTGGTTTTGGAGAGAAACCTATGTATACAACCTTCCAAGGAATAAAAGTATAGGTAAGAATGGAACTCAAATGAGCTGGAACTGAGGCTTGAATAGGCAACACTGAAGCTTTTTAATCTTGTTTTATGGTGGCATGTTAGAGGCAAGGGACCTGACCTGGGCATCTCAGTTAAGAGATGGCCAAGATGCACCTAGGCCTTCCACTCATTACTCTTAAAGATGAGCCGCTCCACTTCAAAGCTGCCTCCAGTGAGGACGTTGCTGTTTATTAAAATATACCTACTTCATGCGAATTCATGACACAATATCTTCAGGTACTCTGAGTCCAGCCACTGACCACTGCACGTGAATCGTTCTCATCTAGCTAGGTACCAGTCATATTTTAAATGAAATTGTTCAGTCCAAAGTAAATGAAAATAGATTCATATCTACAACACTGCTAGTCTTCCCCAGTCACATTCCCCTCAAATCTGCTTAAAGTTATAGGAATCTGGGATCTGAGGGAAACTCCAACTTTTTGATTTATTTAGAAAAAGAAATATAATTTCTTTACTATCTATTAATGAAAATAATTTATTTTTGTAACTGATCCCCAAATTTACATAATTCTAAAAACAAAGTCCAGGAAATAGGCCTAATGTTTCCATGCTTTTCAAAATCTTTTGCTTAACAAATTCAAATGCAAATCACTTGAGCTAGTCCAGAGACAAGTGTGGCACGATTATTTTCAGAATTAACAAAATACAAGAGAGAACAGACCATCCATAGTATAATTATTAAGAAAACAAAGAGACATTAGATGAAGAAATTACTGTTTATTAAAAGTGATGGCTGAGCATACACTGAGCCCTTTCAACCTGACCTGCCTAATATTCTATCAGTAACAAATCTGCTTTAAACAGGCATGATCACAATAACATTCTATTCATTTTACATGCAAAACAAAATTGTTTTGTAGAAATTTTAAATTAAAAATGCTGACTGTTAATTCTAAATAATTCAAGGCTATACTTTATAACAAAATATATAATGAAAACTAAGAATACATGTAATCTTTCATATGCTAGGTTTAGAACAGTAAGATTTTTAGAAATAGTTTTCTTCTCAGCTTTAATACACTTAATTAAATAGTAGCCTCACTTTCCTTTAAATTAAGAAGGTATTATTCACAGGATGAGGTGAGGTCTGCATGTACAGCATGAATGTAACTGTTCAGCTATGGATGCAGTCATAATACAGGGAGATTTAAAAAATAATAATAAAAAAAAAGTGAGCTCATTTTTTTAAAGCAAATGAATCTAGGACTACAAACATCATTATTCTCTAACTAAATTTGCTTAGTGGTACTACAGGGTGAAGCTAAAGTCATTTGGCTGCCTTTGTTTTGCTTTTGCATACTTAATATGCTTGCAGGTGTTATAAATTTAACTTCAACTTATTTACTGTGTTTGTAGCTTTGGGGATAATTACAGCTTTATTGCCATTTATTTTTGAGTTATTGAAACATACTTTCAAGCTTTAGTTTCATTTTAACATACTTTTTGTCCACGAGTAAAAGAGCTGCTTACATATGTGGAATATTTGTACATATATTTTCTACCCTTGCTAGAAAAGGCAACTAGTGAGATCAGTGTGCCTTCAGAAAAGGAACAAAGGGAGGTATTGGAAAAATGTTTGAAAGTAATATTTTGAGAGACCTCATCTTTGCCACAGCATCAAACGTATCATTATATATCCATATTCTACACAACTTCTATTTATTTAGACTTGTATGTGATAGATCCAGGGGAGGGAAAAGAAAGTAATACGTATTTATTTGATTGTCAATACAGTCTTAGTCTGTCCAATTCAATTTACTGTCTGTTCTCTCGTACTGCACCATCCTCTATTTACCTGGATATAACCCTGGGTCTCAGTGTGGGGGTTTTGCTTTGTTTGGTTTTTAAAAGACCTGAAAGGCAGGGCTGCTGTTTCTCTGTGAGAACATTGCAGTCAAATGCAAGCTTGAGACTCATTTTCCTAACAAAACCTCAATTTTTATTATGGTCTGTGAAATTAAAAATTTCAATTATTTTAGCATTGCTAGTGTTTCCTGGTGGTGACTCAGGTAATTACAATTCCCCTTTCTTAAGGTACATAAGGAAAGCAGAGGCCATGCAGGGGGGGAAAGGCAAAGAAACATGGCTATCTTTATATGGAAAATTACTTTTCCTATATTTGCATTTATTTGTTTTATTCCCTCTCTTTAAATTGAAGCATTTACACAGTCTTATATTACCAAATTGAACAAACAGAAATGAAGACATTGACTACGAAATAGAGCTTAAGGAAATACTTTTACTTTAATTCTCTTAGTAATCTCTTATCAATGAGGTAAATAGCCCAGAAGCTCCTGAAGGAGGGAGATGTCTTTTACATGGTTTGTGTCACCAAGGAAGACAGGACAGCATAGATCTAATGATACTTCCCTGAAATAATGGTGGTTGTGTTTTTTCCCTGCTATCCATGCCAGCAAAGCACAGGTTTCTTTGACAATAATACTGCTTTTCAGAGGATCAGTGAAATTTGAAGACCATGTTTAGGTTACCATACTAGGGATTTTTGTCCTATAGAAAAATACAAAACATCACTCTAACTGGGACTGTGAGAGTTTATATCTTTGATTTATAAATAAGACGGAACAGTTTTATGAAACAGATGCCTGACTTAACGTGACTGCAAGTACACTAGACTTCACAGACAGAAGATATCCAAATAAAGGGTCCAGATGAGGCTACCAAGATGATCAGAGGACTGGAAATCCTCTCCTCTGAGGACAGGCTGAGGGCTGGGGCTGGTCAGTCTGAAGAAGGGAAGCTCTGGGGAGACCTTGTTGCGGTCTTTCAGCACTTAAAAGGAGTCAATAAGAAAGATGGGGACAGACTTTAGAAGGACTTGTTATGACATGACAAGGGGTGATGGTTTTAAACTAAAACAGGGGAAATTCAGGCTGGACATGAGGAAGAACCTTTTTATGATGAGGGTAAAATACTGACCCAAGTTGCCCAGAGAGGTGGTGGATGCCCCATCCCTGGAGACATCCCAGGCCAGGCTGGACGGGGCTCTGAGCAACCTGAGCTGGTGAAGATGTCCCAGCACATGGCAGGGGGGTTGGACTGGACAAGCTTAGAAGGTCCCTTCCAACCCAAACTATTCTATGATTCTATGAAGTTCATGTTTCTTTAAACTGATCTGAACTGGTACTTCCCCTGCACAACGACATCTCTAATAGGAAAGACCTGCAAACTGTAGACCTGAGTCACCTGAGATCACCTGGTGTAGAAGCACCGAGGTTTTTCTCAGGGTGTCCCTGGCAATCTCTGAGCAGTGTCCTGCAACTCAGACAACCACAAGTCTGGAAGCAGCAGGACATGAGACTGACCTACCTGACACAAAACAAACAAACAAAAGGAATATATTTTTTGGTGGTTTCAGCCAATGCTGGTTTCTAAATTGTACTCCCCACATTTCAGCATGTAGTATTTAATACAAGCATGAAGCTGGGAGAGGAAAGGTTACTTAAGGTGTAACTAGACAGAGAAAAATCATGTGTAAAACAAACTTCACCCTTTCCATATTTTGTTCATCTTAAGTAACAAAAATACATGCTCATGAGGGCACAGCTGTTTCTTAATATGAATTCACACAGTAAATTCACTGCTAGCACAGTGAGAGCCACACAGCGGAGTATGGGTTACAAATAAACCATAGTAATGATTGAATTAACCTGAAAGGCCACGCAGAACCATGTGCCAATTCATCATGTATTTTGACTTTGTCTAACCCACCCAAAGCCCAACCAGCTTCTAGCTGATGCCAGCGCTCTAAAAGAGAACTGCCACAAACGTTTTGTTTTTCACTCCCAGCATTTATAGCTGCCTGGGGCCCAAAGCAGGCAAAAAAATTCAGTCCCAAGCCAGCTGTAGTTTCTCAGGAAAGATATACATTAGGGCTGTACAGTCCACTGTTTTATTGCCCTGCAGGACTAAAAATGGGACATCATTTCTGCTAGAAACAAGAATTCCCAGCTCGCCATGAGGACTCGGAATGCACTTCTACCTTGGAAAGACACAAACATAACCACAAGTTTACGCCTAAAAATGTTATTTTACCCCATTGCAAATATTATTATTGCTTTTCCTTACGTCTGTGTAATTGTATTTGTGGTAACAGAGATATTAAAAACAGTCAGAGAAATACAAATAGAAGTCCTAAAAACTTGTAAAATCTTCAAATACTTTTGCTTTTTTTTCATAGAAGAGGGTATACACGTAAGAAGTGATGCTGGTATAAGGAAATATTTATCAAGTATTGCCATCAGCAACAATATTTTTTCATAACATCATTTATCATGAGAGTAGAAGTTGCCAGCCCTTACCCTCTCCTGACTGGAAAACTGAAGTCATTGCTTACACCCATTCCTCACCGAAAATGAAAAGAAAATCACTCTTTAACTCTGCTAGAAAGAACAAATGCAAATGTTTGCGAATAAGGAAATGGTGGGGAAAAAAAAGGATCTACAAAGCTGTTTGTAAGTCATAACAGGTTTTTATGAGGAAAGGTTTTTGTAATATTGAGAAACTCTCCTAAACTATGGAAAAATACAGTTTCACTGAGTTCCGCTGTGTCTCTGAGGACTGTCACGCACACACAAAAGTCGTCAGTGATTAAAAATGTTTGTTGATATTTCTACACACTCACTTTCTTAGTGTTACAGGAGATACCGGAAAAACTGAGGGATTTTATACTCAGATCTTAGTACTGATAGTCAGAGATAGAAGGAGACTTCACTTTTTGGAGAAAACAGCAGCAACAGCAAAAATGCACTTTTCCCTTTGCTCCGCCCTGTCTACCCATACAACAAGACCACAGGTGTGTCCCAGCACTGCCCACCTGGCAAGAGCCCCGGACCCCCTGCCATCCCTCACCTGCCCCCAGCAGCACCCACAGGGAACAGCCCACAGCAGCAGCAAGGTGTTAATGTGTGTGTTTGCTTTTAAAGAAAAAACTTCCTTGGCCATTACTGAAGCTTCTGAGTTTCCCTTTGCCAACTCATGCAAGCACAGGGGTTGTTACGCCGCCTTGGACCTCTCCACCAGGCACCAGTTCGTCTGCAAGAAGCACTATGGGAACAGCACAAGAGAAGACGTACAAGCTCGGCACACTCCTAAAATGGTCACATCTTAACTTTGGATGATTTTAAGACCTAGCATGAAGTTATAGGCATCTTCTAAAACACCATCAACTGTTTTATCACCTGGAATATTTTTTATTTTTAACATGCTTCTTTGGTTTTTGAGATTCTTGCTAAAAACTTGTGCACCACCAACATTCTGCAGAAATAGCGTGTCACATTGCAGGTGTCTTATGCAGGTAGCTTTTCCTGTATTAGCCTTTTATTTTATGTATTTAATATAACTAAAGGTCCTTGTCATAGTGCTATGCAGAAGTGACAATAAGAGTTTTACTCTTTCTTCAGTTCCTCTTTTATATACTTTTTCCTTTTCTACACTGCCACTTGTTAGTGTTCTAGAAGAAATCATCTGTCTTTTCTATCTCTCTTCATATGAGTTTTCCATGCCCTTAATCATACTTGTCACCTTTTCCTCACTCCATTTTTGCAACGTTCCTTCAGAGATGGAGTGACCAGCACTCACAGAAGCCTCAAGCATTGATTTATACTTCATTAACTTCTAAAGCCCTCAAACAAGCAAACAAAATTATTAGTCAACAGTGCCTGGAGAGCCATTGGTCTGACCTAGACCTTCAAAAACAAGCTGAAATTTGGAACAGTTCGCTAGGCAACCCTTCTGTATGTTTTAACTTTACACTCAAGAGCTTTCCGGTGAGGTTAATTAGGAATTGCAGCTCTTTATTTCACTCTTGTGGGTGACATTATATGGAATTTACATGCTCACATTTCCATTTTACTGCACATATTATTTCCCCAGACTACAGAGGAAGATGCTATATGACTTAATTTTACTATATAACATGACTTTACATATGTAGATTGTTCTTGGTCCCAAAACTACATTTGGCTCCATCACCTCTCTCCTCCTATGTTACATCGATAGCCAACCACTGGCACCTTTCGCTGTGATCCACTGCAGTGAAACCTCTTCCAGTAAATCACACCATTTCACACCAAACAAGGCATTTTTCTTTCCCAGGAAGCCAGGAGAAACTCCAGTTGAGAAGTTGGAAAAAGGTAAAATCCAAGATTCTTTTCCCCATGCTGTCAGAAAAGCAGCAGCATACTGAATTTTTCCTTTTCATCTTTCCCTCGTTCTTCTATTCACAGATAGTGGGAAAGATCAGTATTTCTCTGACACGTGAATATTCTCCCTGACACATTTTTGAAGATAAGGGGAATGTTCAGACCAGCAGTTCTAGAAAACAGGGAGGGTTCGTAGTTACTGCTCTACTGCAGCCAACTTCAAACCATCTACCTCTGCCATTGTCAGACAGCACCACCAAGGAAAAGCCTTCCCACCTGCATGAAATGCATGTATCTCCATGTTAAGTAATGCTGGATAATGGGAAAGGAGGTAGCTTTAATCAGCCAAGGTAAGCACGTAAACTCAATACCTAAAGTGACTGTTATGATAATGATGAGCTGTTCCCACTTTGGAGGGCAAGATCAGCCACTTCTGAGAACTCTGAGATGCTGCCAGAACACAGTTCTGTGAAGCAGCACCAGTTCTCTGTAGAAAGAAAAAGCAGTAATCATCAAGAAGCCTGAATTTATGTTAGCTAGACAGAAAAACAGAAAAATAAAAACTGCACTCAAAATGAGTAGGATTTTATCAGTCTGAAGTATTAAAACTTAAACTATTTCCCTGATCAATATCTGTTCTTGTTCAGAATGCAGTCATCCCAAGCAAACATCAATAAACCATCACTCATTTGTCTTTGGTAGAAAGTCTAGAAACTGATCAGCAAAGCTTAGAGAAAACTTTGTGCATTTTATCCTTTTGATAAACCACACCACCAACACCAAATTTTATTTTCTTTGATTCAAAAGCTATTCTTTCCCATCACCCTCCAAATTAGTTTTGGTTCTTTGAAAGATTTAACCTCTAGGAGCATCCTTTTACAGCCTCCCTTCTTCAGTCTTGGTTTGGTTGTTTTGTAAGAATACAAGTGATGAAAACTGGATTTGAATGCTGAAAGCTGAGAACCTGAACTGGAAGATGAAGAGCTGCAGGAGTGCCCCAGCTGACATACACTGACAACACACTGGTGCTATGAGAGCTTTGAACCTGCAAGAGCAAAAAAATCACAGCCCTGAGTTGTCTCAGTCCTTTCCTGTACCTTGCTGCCATGCAGGAATTCACTCAAATTTTCTTTTACAGTTCTTTAAACTGCTAGAAAGCATTCAGATCTCTGTTGTGCATGTAAATATATGAAAAGGAAAATATCTTGGATGGGAGGGCCTCATCCCTGGAGCTGTAGCTTTGTCCCTGTTGGGAGGGCTTAAATGAGAGCTCTTGTCCAGTCATCACATCCTTAACGTCCAACTCTTTGTAGCTCTGCACACAGGCAGCCCATGGGTCCCTGTGCCCTCGCGTGTCACGCACACTCCTGAGGCTGCTCCAGACACCACCTCTCACTTGTGCCTTTGGGAAGACCGAAGCAGTTGAGCAGCATGATCGCTCCAGTCTGCTCTACCCAAACTTCTTCTCTTAAAGTTTATACCACAATAGAATGAGTCACCCCATCACAGTCATCCCAGAATATTCAACCTTGCAACATCTGCTTTGCTGAAAGAGCAGCACAACAGGGCTACAGGCAGGGGAAAGCTGAGGATTTGAAACCTACTTTTGTTCATCTGTCCCACAAGAGAGCCCAGTAAGTATGGTTTTACCATAGAGGTAAAACCTTAGGTGGCTGCAGTCAGCTTCAAACCCTTCGCAAACACACAGTGCAGGAAGGACCAGAGATGCCTGAAGCTGAGATCCCGCTGGTTTTGGGCAGGACACACAGCTGCATCCCCCACGCCTCTTCCCTTTCACCGCCCACAACGTGAGCCTGGTGTGCACGATGAACAGATGCACCCAGAAGAAAGCAGTAAGAAGAATGCTTTTTATGTACCTCATAGGCTTGAGAGAATAAATTGCAACCTGTTCCTGCTCGCAGGCAACATGGTCCTACAAGAACCAACAAACACAATCTACAACGGTTCTTTACATATAGAAATCAGCTTCTACTGTCTCCCAGGGAACACCAGCCTGATACAAGATTCGTTCCACAAGTAAAGAAAACTTCACAGTTAAAAACTTTTTTAAAAAATATATATTTTTTTCTTCTAGTGCAGCACTCTGAGGGAATACGAAAGGCTCAGCAAGCCAGATTGCAGTGTTAGCTGCTGAGCATTCAGAGAATATACAGCAGAAGAATGTGTCAAACCTGAAACATGATAACAGAGCTGCTCCAAAAGAAAAAGTAAAATCCTACAGCAGAAAAAAGGGCAGAAGCATGTAGGAAAGACAGGCCTGATTATCCTCTACATTACATGAGAGAAAAAAAAAAAACGCCACTGAAGACAGTATAGTTATTCCAGAAAGAAATTGGGACACTTGAGATGATGTACTGCCTGGGACTACAGATCAAATACTCTCCAGCCCATTAGGCAAGGCTGTGGTTATCTTTGGCTTCTTTATAACATACAGGCACTGGGACATAATCAATTTACCAGAAGGAGACAATCCATTGTACTTATCCAGAACCAGCCCACACTCAGCTGGCAAACAGCCCGCAGCACAGCAGGGATGGGTGAAATGGGCTCTGAAGCAGGAGCAGGATGCTCAGCATCCCAACCTCAGCGGTCCAGGACGGAGAGTGGTAAAGCAACAGTAATTCTCACCTTCTAGAACAGGGTGGCGACACTCAAGCTATTAAGAAAACTGCCCGGTGAATGAATAGATGTCTTTTTCTTGGCCTGTGCTAACTGTGCTGAGAAATTGTTTGGGAAAAAGTTGGGTGGCTTGGCCTGAAATGGTGCCAGGGCCATTCGAATAATTTACCGGTTTAATTTACCAGGCGAGATGCAGCCTGCAAGTCTAGAGCACCTCCAGCACATTTTCTAAGAAATGCCTGTTTGGGTAAGGACGCTGGATTTCCCAGTAATTAAAAATGAGTCACTAACTTAATTTCCTCTCCTACATTTTTTTTTTTCTTAGCATTTTCTTACATCCTAAATACACAGAAATTAGACTACAAGATGCTTGGAGCACACTTGTCCTTGTTCCACAAAATACCAAGCTCAAATACTGTACTCTTTAGATAGGGAAAAATAAACGAAGTCAGGTAAGGGGAGAAGGTCAACATCACCTCATCCACTTTGCTCTAGTCCTACACAGATAAACAGTCAACTACTTGAAAAAGATGGTTTATATTACTCAGATCTAAACCCACATGGCATCTTCTCATCCAAGCACTCCAGAAGTTGCGTGTATGCTCATTTTCCTTCCACACCTGCAAAAAACCCTCTCTCTCTGCCTGCCCACTCTAATATAAAGGCCATTTTACTCAAAAGTGTTGCTGCACTGCCACTGCTGTAGCTGCCCAGGGCTTGGGCTGCAAAGGTAAAACCTCCCTCCAGTCAGGGCAAGTCCATTTCTCCAACACTGAGAAATTCACAAAAGTTATTTTTTTAAATAAGAAAAGCTTGGAGGACAGCTATTGGTAAAAAGCCAACTGAACCTCTCTCACCCAGCCAGCGCAGTTCCCTCGGAGCTGCCCCACGGCCGGGGCTGTGCGTGCGGGAGCAAACGCACCCCTATTTCTGTGTTTATACCCCAATTTATCAAACAGGCATGTTTGGTAAATTTCTGCTGATGTATAAATTCATATAGTGTTTTGAAATGCTACTTTGAACATTACTACCATTTAACTCTATGTTATGGCTACCACAGGAAGCAAGGTTAGGGAATTACATAGTCCATTGCACCACAGGAATTGTGGATTGTTCTAAACACTAATCAGATAAAACACCAGATCAGAAGTGAAATCCATATTTGTATACTTCCCGTTTTGCCTCATTCTTTTTTGGCCATCCACTGTCTGACTTCAATGAAGTGTTTAAACATAAGATAAGCTCTCTTCCAATCACTTTAAAAAACCTCCCCACTTCTTTTTCCTCTCCTGTTATTGCTATCCATTACTATTGCGTAGAATATATATTTTGTACATTACAAAAACTGTCTCACCTTAAAATACAGTGGTTTACGTAGCAACATTACATATAATGTATTTATAGGTTCCTAAGAATTTATTTAAAGACAAAATTCTAATTAAAGATAGAGAAAATTGTTCACATAATACACAATAAGCACATTTAAATGGGGAAGAACAACTCTTCTAATACATAAACCTCCCTGTGCATCTTTTATTACAAACAATTACAGTTTGTCCTGTTGCTTTGTATAATCACGTGAGATTATCTTTTCTTTCTTTTTTAATAAGGACACAGGAAAATAAAAGATTAAAAATGCATTATGTCCTTTGTTTTCCCCAGAAGAAAACACAGGCAAGCCCTTCATAGCATTCAGCCTTAAGGCAAAACTTTCATCTACCCAAAATCCTTACTAAATGTATTGCTTACTGAAATGGTTACTAAATACTCATGTACTGAATACACTTTGTCCTCAGTGATACCTTTTTTGCTTTAGTATAGCGAGGGTCCTTGAAAATGAAGTTTTACATAGATAGGAGGTAATACTTTATGGTACTGACTACCTCCAGTTTACCAGCTTTCTTTGGTCCCAAACCTTCTGTTATTATAACTGGAATATTACCAAGAACTTGATAAATAGTGACAGTAAAATTTAAAATTTTCCTTTCCTTTCCTTTTTTCATATGTTTCACTTAGTTGACAAAATTCTATTTTTTAAGGAGCTGATATCCAGTATTACTATAATATTAATGCCTAATACTATTAATATACAATATACAATACTATTAAATACAAGTTCGCTTAGTGAAATCAGTCTAGAGTGTAAAATATGAAGCCAGGGGTAATGATTTATCTGTATTTACACACACAAACCAGGCACGATGTTTAAGTAGAGAGTATGTTTCCAGTGGATTATTTCAGTTGGCGCCTTTTACAACATTTGCAGAAAAATATTTAGTGATTTTCATAAATACTGCGTTCTTAAGATCTCTATGGAAAAAACCCAGCAGGATCAAGTCTATAAAAGCACAGAGAAGTTCTTAGTGAGTCTGAATCCAGAAGGATAATGTAATTAATAGGACTGTATTTGACAAAGGAATATATAATTTCCATATAATATAGTACACGTGAGAATGCAGAATTTAACATATAATTTACAATTATATGCCTGCCAAATCAAGTTATTTGAACAAGTTTTTAAAACAGTGGATGATGTGATCCAGCTGCACTGACAGTGCATGGCGCATGTAACCTCGAATACTGCAGGCAGTTTAAGAAGGAACTTCATTGTAAACTGTTTGGTCTTTACCCCTATCTTTTTAAAGGAAGTTCTTTTGGCTGAGGTGAAGGAAAATTAAAAAGAACATTATTGACATAAAATATTAACAGGCTGGCTTTCTGAGGCCAGCTTCAGTGCATTTTAACTTTTGCCTTTAAATTCCATTATGGGCAACGTTTTGCAGTGCATTACCACCGATGCAGAACACCATGCTCATAGTAAAGTTCTGCAGCACAAAGTATTAAATATGCTGATGATTTAACATCTCACACAGCCCTTCGTTCCCCACACGAAGGTCAAAAGCCAGGGTTCAGCTGGACTCACAAATACATCACCCTGAATCAAACAGAGCATCCCTAAATAGTAGCAGTCACTAACATACACTCATTACATTAATAAATTGCTCACTAATGGGAGCAGTGACAAGTAAGATGTGCACTTAGTGGCCCTGTTTGCAGCCCGCCCCTGACGTCTGAATGCCCGTTTTTCTCTGGGTTACGCTCTAAAGGCTTCAAAGTGCATGAAGAAAATCTGCTCAGTGTTGTGAAATAAATCAAAGAGTGTCTGCTCGAAATTCCTAAAACGCTTCTTCCCTAATCTCCCGGACCAGAGAGTGGGCTTGCAGAATGCTAAACTTGCTTTTCAAAGAAGATCAAAGCAACACGAGCAACAATTAAAAATACGGGTGCAGGTGTGCGCATGTGCAGGGGCCCCGCGGAGGCAGGAGGAACCTCTTTTTAGTCATCCCTGACTGCTAATGCTGACTTATCTAATCATTACACGTGTGATTTGAAGGGACAGGAGACGTGTTCAAAAGCTACACAAAAATCGCCCGCCTTTATGTATAAAATGTGTTTCATGCCCATGCAACACTTTCCGAGATACACTACTTCCATTAATTTTGAAAAGCTCCTTAGCCACTGCCTAATTAAACCAGCCTATAATTTTGTTGTTTAGCAATTCAAAGATCAATGAAGTTGCAATTGTGTATCTACCCTTCCTAGTGTTACTTAGTCTTTCCATAGGGTTTAGTCTCCCAGATCTTACCTTTAACACCTGAAGAACCAGCCTCACACCACAGCCCCTTCACGCCACATCGGGCTGTTCAGCAGCTCATAAGGCATCGCAGAGATTTTTTATTTGCCAACTACAACTTTTAAATGGCATTGGCTGTTCTTCCTAAGACTGGCTACTTGCCCCTGCACTTACACAAGAAATACGCCTGCTAGTAGCAGGTAGGTGGGCTCTACACCAGAACTGCTTGTGCTAGCAGGAGAATACCCGAGGGAGGGCGACATCGCATGACAGGCACTACCCGGGGCGGGGGGAGACTTAGCAGCCAACCTGCTATTTCCCTGGCAATATGGTTTGTCTGTTCTCCCCTTCTAAAGCTGGTGTTTCACTGCGCAAAGGAGAAATTAAAACCAAAACAAAACCAAACAAAAAAACAGCAGCTGTGGGAAAAACCATCTTCGAAGTTCACAGGGTGAGTAAGGAAAGAGTAAAACCCCGAATGAACTCTCCTGGCTGAAGTGGGTTAGGATGAAAAACGCTTCTGCTAAAACTTGAAAATTTAGGTCAGTCTTGTTTACGTGAAGATATAAAACACTGACATTTGGAGAAGCATGTGAATCAAAGTGATATTTCAGTGTTCTCTCCGAATCACATTGGGCCACCAGGCCCTTTTTTACCAACCAATTTCTCCCCCTTCAAATTAAAAAACAAAAAAATCGGAATTTTGTCACTTAAGCTGCAACCAGCAACACATGAGAGTATCATGCTTTGAAGTCTAGTGGCAGCAGCTGCTGAAATATTTCACATTTTTAAAATACACTGAGTTAACTGAGTAGATACTTGGGAAACATTTAACAGAAGAGAACAAAGTAGGTACAATTTTGAAAGCTATCTGTGTTTTTTCTTCCCTCACATGGGCTACATTATCCCCCTATGAGTATCAGGGAAGATGAGGAAAAAGATAATTGATGCTTTTCTGACACCCAATTGATGTTATCCAAAACATGCATCACACCAGATATCCATTACATTTAACACAGCTCAACATAAGGCGATTTTGACGATCCGAATAGGGCTCAATCCTGTTTCTCTTCAAATCCATATGAATAGTTTATTATATAAAGGACCAGGCTCAGTGATTCATTTTGATAAAACGCTACTTAGCAGCATCAAAACTGCCTGAGTATTTTGTCTGCCTATACTGGGGCCTCCTACTGCTGCCATTGAAACAAATGGCAAAATTCCCATTTACTTCCACAGGAGGCGAGCCAAGCCCCTAGAAACCTTTGTATTTAAGGAAAAACATTTTTTCCTCCCACTCATGACTACAGTTCCCTTGAAAAACCAATAGAAATGTTTAAGAAGTCAGGTGGTTAGGACTGGGCCCAAAGGTCAGGAACAAAGAATATGAATACAGTCTTGCTATTGAAAAACCGAGCAGCATCCTCAAAGCGTTGTTGTTGTTGTTGTTTTCAAACAGAAAATGTCACTCTCAGATCTAACTAGGAAAATTTTAAAATATATATAAATTTGGGAAGATGAAATGAAGCACACATTTCATTTAGTGTCTGGATTACAGATTCTTATTAAACAAACCAGAGCTCATTATAAAATCAATATCAACTTAACCACTATACTCCCAGGAGAAATGGCAAAAAAGGTCACTCCAAGAAATTCAAACAATTTTCCTGCTGGAAGGGCACGATTTTAATTACAGATACTATTAATTAGAGCTGTCAGTAGGAAGATTGTCCTGTTAATTATCACAAATTCAGTTTCAAGTGTGATTTTGGAACCTGGAGGCCTTTTTTTCAAAATTAAGAATTCTTGTATTCACGTTAATGGAAGAAAGACTATCTATTGCTTCTGTGGTTTCAATGAGTCAATGGCAAGTTCCCTGTTAAAACCAAACAAAAATATTTATGGCCACGGTCTCTACAACCAACAACACTGATCTGATAAACTGCTGTTTTGTTCACACTTTATCCTGGAGGACGCTCCTTTTTTCCACTGGAAATGCTCTTGCACTTGCTCGCTCTTGCTTTGGAAATCACTCAATTTAAAGAAGTAATTTCAAGATTTTTTTTTGTTTTCAGTAAACATTCTGTTTTAACTGCAAACAATTCCTGAAGATACTAATTGTCACAGAAACATCCATATTTACCACTCTGTACTAAAATCTCCCTGGACCCAGCCTGTAGAGATATACTTAATACATCACATCTTTAAGATATAAGAGGTACAGGCAGACCTAAACTTTGTGAGGAAATATGAGTTTATTCCCGTATGGCTCTCAGCTGCCAATTTGAATCTATCTCAGCTCCAGAATACAGAAAGGCCGTGATGTCTGATCCTAAGCAGAACAAGACGGTAAAATAAAACTTGAGGGAAGAGTGCCCTATGGGTACACAGCAGACAGGGATACGACAGCGACAACGCTTAAAAATTCTTGAATTCTTTTTCACTCTAAATATTTTCGGATAGCAGACTAGGGCTGTGTGGTATATGACCATAACACATGCATTACCACACCAATAACACACCAAGAAATAAGCGCCATGATCTAAAACAAACTCCAGGAAGATACAGAGTGTCTCTCCACCCAGTACTTTTGAAACTGAAAGAGAAAGCCTGAGGTTTCTGATTTACTTCAGGAAATCTGAGCACAGTCCTCCTGTATTACTGGGTACACATCTGCTACCATTGTTCTCCCAGAACCAGTCCTGGTTAACCTCCCCATTTATCAGCATTAGATTTCATTTTATCTGAATAATGGCAGAAGGTGGCAACAGATCGGGTCAAAGGCTCTTTTCATATCAGACCCTGAAGAAGTCGATTACTCAAAAAGAGAGACATCTTCAGATAACCATGCAATCCATTCCTCATAAATGTTAAAGATTTTTCGTTATTAATAGTGGCAGGGGTGACAGATTATGGATATTAATGTTATTTTTCAGAGAATCTCAATAGCAAGAGCTTTTTCTTCTTCTTCTTTTTTAATGTTTCTAATTAGGCACGAATTTACAGCAACTACCAGAATAGCCAAGATTAATACCCAGCAGTAAAAAGCTGCTACAGTGAATCCGCGGGAATATGAATGGAGAGGGGCGGGGGGGTGTGGGGGGGAGGAGGGCAGCATCGGAAACAAACCCACCCCCTCGCCTCCCAGTACGAGGCGGGTCCCCCCGGGCACTGCCGGGCAGCCCGGGGAGCGGGGCCGGAGCAGGGAGCCTCGGTCCTTACCTGATAAGCAGCGGGAGCGTCGGAGCCGGTGTCGGTTCCCAGGGCCGAGAGCTTCTCCTTCAGGCGGTGGTGGGCGCGGTGGCGGAGGCAGTAGGCGACCCCCGACGCCACCAAGACCCCGGCGATGCAGGCGAGGGAGAGGAGGGTGAGGAGGAGGAATTTGGCGGATTCTGCCTCTTCCCCGCGCTGCGGGAGCGGCGGGACGTTGCTTTTCTGCAGGGGAGGAGAGAGAGGCAGCGCCTGAGTTGCGCGGTCGCGGAGCAGCGAGACCCCGTCGGGGGAAAACACCCGTCAGCGCGAACTTTCAGCCAAGGATGGAGGCGAACGGAGGGACAGGGACAGCGCTGCTGGCATTGCCCCCTCCGCCCCTTCCCCTCCCGGCGACTTGCATTTAACTACCGAAAGGCGGAGGCGGACGCGCTGGCTGCGCGCAAGCACCGCACCGCGCCCCGCAGCTCCGCACCCCCCCCGCATCCAGGGCCACGGTCACCAAGGGAAAATCCGATTTTTTTTTTTTTCATGGAGTGAAAAATAAACCACGGAACAACAGAGAAAAAAAAAAAAAAGTAAGTGGCGGTTCTTCCTTTTGTCTGTTGTAGAAGAAAAAGGATAAAAAAAGCCCGATAGTTCCAAACTCCTCCAGATTACTATTATTTTTGCAGCAATAGGAGAAAATCCTTCTAGTGCATTTCACTTGTCTCCATGTGCTAAAAAGTTGTACAATAATTTCCCCTCATTAGCTTCATTATAAGCTATATTAGCAACAATTAAAAACGCAACATGAAAATGAAAAGACCAGGCGCGCAAATTGCAGCAAGACTCATTTGGCCTGCATTCCCCCTTTCACAATTACCAGGGAAATGAATTGAAAAGCACGCCCCTGCCTCAGTCCTGGTTGCTACAAGATGAGAACAATTAGCAAACTCCTTTCCACCACCTAATTTCGCGTGGTAACAAAATGGATTTTTCCCCATGAATGCCTAGCCGGCCTATTCATTATCTCTCCTCTATTAGTAATTTTCTGCTCCGTATTCAGCTAGCCAGCTCTTAATTTCCTCCTGTCTTGCAGTGTACACAGTGGCTCTTATGTCAGGCCCGGTCCATTTTTATCTTGTAATCATAAAGGCCACCAAAGCAATTATCGCTGGTCTTGACTGTAAAAGCTTGTCATTAATTAGCCTCCTTGCCTTCAGTGCTGCGGATTAGCCGGGGCTGAGGCTGAGTTAATGGAAATGCAGGTTCAATAAGACTCCCGGATTTTCTTGCCTGGATGCTCGGAGCGCAGGAGGATTGCCGGGTTTGTAAACCCCGGGCGGCGGGGGGCGGCGCAGGGCTCGCCGAGGCCGAGCATGTGCCGCCCGCCTCCGCGCCCGCGCAGCCACCGCCGCCCCCTCCCTCCCCTCCCCTCCACCGCCGGCCCCTCCTCCAAATCCCAACAGCCACCAGGAGCATGGGGCTGCCCCTGCAACCGCTAGCCCTACGCACTGGGGGTCCTGCGCCGTGTTCCCGCGGGTAGCTGCCCCAGCAGCAGCGCGGGGAACGCGGCCCCCACCCGCACCGCTGCCGCCCTCCGCTCCGGGCGGGGAAAGGGGGGCGTGCAGGGGAGACCCGGGAGGGGCAGCACCGACGGCAGCCGCCGCCTGCTCGCAGTTCCCGCCGCCTCGGCCCTGGGGGCCCGGGGGAGGGTGTAGGGCTGTCGCGCTCTGCCATTAGCATCTCCATGAAAGGCCGCCGTCCCCTCGGGGCCAGAGGTCCCAATCTACATCTAAATAGGCAGCTCCCGCAAAAGTGCCGGCGCCCCCTCCCCGAGCGCTGCGCCCCGGGACGTTAATCCGCCTCGCCGCGGTGTTTGGCTTCCCATCGACGCCGCAGGGACAAGCAGCCCCCGCTCCCCACCCCCGGGCCGGGACCCCCCGCGGGTCGGCCCCGCTAGCCGGGAGGCTCCTCCGCCTCGGAGCCCGGGTGCGCGCAGGGACAGCGCTGCCGCCGCCGGGAAGGCAGAGGATGGCTGGCAGTTTCGGGCACTGCTCCTGAGTCTCTTCTCTGCTCTCGCAATTACGGTTTTAAATTATTTTCCTTCTCCGGTTGCCGTGTGAAAAGAGCCGCACAAGCAGCCGGGAAAAGGCCTATGCGGGAGAAACAATGAAAATTATGGGAGCAAAGTGCTGTCAAGTGCCTCGAGTAAACACAGGGGAGAGAAAGAGCATGCTTGCCTTTCTTCCACTGTAGTTAGAATGATTTTAGATGTTGTTCCTAACTTCTCCAGGCAGTTTTCCCCGCAGAGCCGGGACTGCCCTCCCTGGAGCTGGCTGCCTTTAACAAAAGGGCTGAGATACCCCGCACCCCTCCAGCGGACGGCTGCACCCAGGAACGTGAAACACGAGGAAGAGTTGGAAACCTTCCGTGGGGTGTTGAGCATTGCGTACGCCTCGGTAAGCTTCTTCCGTGGGCAGCCAGTGTATCCGTGTCCCTAGTGATAGGCTTCAGGCAAGCGAGCTTGCAAAAACCTTATACGTCCTGGGAGAGCGGCGCCAATTCCTGCCCCGACTCTCCGTGCCCTGGCAGGGGACGGGAGCCGCGCAGCCGGAGGGAAGGGGTAACAAAGGGACACAGGGGCACGGCCGGTGCCCGCCACCTCGGAGCGGCTGATGGGGGGGGGAAAGGAGCTCTGCCATGGGGCCGCCGACCCTTTCCTCTGCTCCTTCGTCCCTCCCGCTTCACTGGAGGTGCCTCCGGAACCGCTGCCGTCAGCGCTCGGAGGGGTCCCCTCTCCGCCTCCGGGGGGGGTTAGTGCTCAGGGCCGCCTCGGGCAGCCCCCACGCCGCCCCCGGGAAACATCGGTGACTGCTGCCGGCTGCGCGACCCCGTATAAACCGACGGGTAAAGCCGACGGCGAAGCCCCGCGGTCCGGCTCCGGGTCCCGCACCGGCCGCTCTCCCGGGCCCCGGGCTGGGGACACCCGGCGCCTCAGAGGGCAGCGGGGCCCGCCCCCCCGCCTGTGTCCCATTAGGAAACAGCCCCAATTGCCCGCAGCTCAGCTGGAGAAAGCCGCTGCCCTTTCATCCTGCTTGATGTCTGACCAAACATCAAATTATGAAAGGGGTAAAAATAAAGCCGACGGGTTGGTTAGCAGCTCCTTTCCCCCTCCAGCCAGGAGCACAGACTTCCCCACCTCGCCTAAACCCCTGATTCTTCCCTGCAATAAGGCCCCAGCCTGAAACGGAGCCCAGGGTTAATTAGAGGCGTCCTGTCAAACTTGACTGGAAATTGAAAGAAAAATGTTTAAATATTTATGAATTTGACATTTACAGGCGGATGTCTTTTAAAGCAGAACACCTCTCCCTGTGCTGGTTGGGGCTGCCATGGTGCGTGTGCCTGGGGTGGAAGGGGAACAATAGCTGTTGCATAACAAGAAAAACAAATCACCTATTTTTTTTTTCTTTTCTTTTTCTCCCCTAAGGCTCAAGAAATAAATAGACCACATAAATTACACATAATTAAATATTAAACTCAGCTACATGTAACTATGCATTTTTTAAACTTTACGTAACAGAATATATTGACATTTCTCTGAATGATTTTCTCTTTTGAAAATTGTGTAGTATCACAGAGTCCCAGTGAAGGAAAAACAACTAATTCCTAAATTGATAACTTAGGAAGTGACTCTAAATACAGAGGCTTTGGAGGGATTCACCCAGTGTCTCCTTGCTTTGAAACGGTCTGGCCTGAGCTTAAATGCTAGAAAGCAGAGATTCACCCTGTCTCAGAACAACATGACACCTACCACTTACACTCAACTGTGTTTGCTTGAAGTACACTGCTTCTGTGTGGGGTTGTGTGTTGTGGGGATTTTTTGTTGTTCATTCGTTTGGTTGTTTGAAGAGGGAAGAAAAAATGCAGAGGATCTGATCTCATGTAGGCTTTCCCAGTCCCTCGACAGAACAAATTTTATATACACCCAAAAGTGAGTCAGTAACTAGATCAGCCATAATGGTGGAGTCACAAATCACTGTTCTAATCAAAGAGCAGCGTCCCGTTCCGCGGTGTCATCCCATGATGCAGCAGAACAGCCGACATTTCAAACGAATTCCAGGCAAATGTCAGTAAATATTTAATGTACGCTTTCATGTAAATAAGTTCTCACACCTATGTTGGAAGTGTGGGAGAAAGTCTTTGTAAGAGCAGAGAGGAGCTCCCCGTGCAGTGATGTGAAAGCTCACCTTTCAGATGCCTCAGCAGAATTACACTTCATTATTTCCTTTAGGATACAGGGCCTGATTCTGGTCCTCGCTAAAGCAAAACTCTAACTGAAGTTGAGGTCTTGTTTTGCTTCATAAATTTAAAAAGATATTCCTGATTCAAAACCCACTTCGCCGGTTACTGCACCCAACCTCTCCTCTAGTTTGCAAAGGAAAAATCAGTACGATTCAGTTTAAACTAACTTGAAATTATAATTTCTCCCAATTTTTGTCTGCCTTGATTTTTACATTTATATTAGACAGTTTGGTTTCTGAGCAATAATAAAAAAATGCAGATTTCTTAGAAACATGGGCAAAAAGATAAACTCCAGAATATGATTTGTTTCCAAATATTAGAATGTTAAAAAACTCAAGAGGTGCTATTTTAATTTGGAATTCACTATAGAATCTAATAAATGAGAGAAGTGAGGCGGAAATAATCATGTATTAATTCTGTGCATTACAAAATCTTTTCAGAAGCTATTATCAGAGCAAGAGGCATTGTGGTTTGGATTCAGGGTGGGAGAAATCCTTTGTGCAACTGAAAGCTATTGTTCCTCTGTGCAGATGAAATTGTACTTGCAAATCTGCCATTCAAGGAGGGAAAAAAGTGCCTAGGCAGAAGAAAAGAATTCTACAAGAAAATCATTATTCTTAAAAATAAACTTCAGCAAAATAAGTTTTAGTTCATCGGGGTGGTTTGTTTCTTTTTTTTTAAAGGATCCTTTGCTAACAGTCACAGCCACTGACATAAAAACAAACCATAAAGGATATATGCCTTATTTCCTTAATATAGAAAGCATGAAGAAAGGGATGTGTGTGGGAGTATATGGAGATATATCTATGTATTCATATGTATATATTTATTCATATATATATATATACACACACACATACATATCTGTGTGTGTCTGCTTGCTTGAATAAATCTAAACTTAAATTTACTTCTGGTAATTTCTCTCTGTAAGGTTATCCGAGACGTAGGTTGGGATACACTATGCTGGTTCAATTTTTGATAGGTTACTATAAAACCAGATAAATACATCAGGAGGAGCCTGGCTACCCTAATCTGTCCTCAGAAGACCTACAGGTAAGATTTTATTTTTTTGTTCCTTCAGTAAAATAAGACAGCAAACAGAAGGGAAAGCAGCCTCTCCCTCCGTTTTAGTTCCTGCTTCTCCTTCCCTACTTTGCGCTCCCAGTCAGGTTAGACTGGGGCAGCAGGGCCTGGGGATGTTCACCTTCAGCGCATATAATTCCTGCGTTCAGCACTGCACTCCCGAGCTGTATGGTCCAGGCTACTTGTTGGTGTTTTAAGGTACTATCTTTAGAGTTAGGAAGAGGTTTGTGGGGCCGCTGTCCTCTGCCTCCCTCATCACAACCCTCCCAGAAAGCTGCCTGGTGCCAGGATCACTTTCAGCAGATGTCAGTTCATCACCTGAAATGAGGTCAATTTAACGCTTTTACTCGGGAGGATGAAATCGGATGGGAAGGTACTTTTTCCTTCTTTTAGGGGTCGGAAAGATTAGACAAATCGACAAACACAAAAGGCAGATGGATTTCTGGGAACTGCAGCTTATTCAAATCACTGAGAAAGGTCACTGCGAGAGCCACAGATCTATTCATCTGTAGGGGTACAATGATCTTTCCGCAACCTTCAACACCACAAAGCACTCTGGAGCGTCTCTATACCTTTCAGTAGGATTAATACCATGAACAATGACTGAATATAATCAAGAATGCAGTCAGTTCAAAGATCCCTTGATCAATGGTAGATATTTTCTTCTGGCTTCCTAAAGGCAAACAGAAGTGAAGTTTCTGGTTAGAGTTACAAGAAATTACAGCTATTATCCTGAATCCCACTACAAGGTGATGCTGAAATGCCAAAATGTCCAAGAATCCCAAAGAAGTTTGTGGAGTGGAAGGAATAAGGTTGCAAAAGAGGGAATTTAAGGAGCTTCGAGATTTTCCTGAGGATTTTTTTTAAGTCGGCATTTAGTTAAAATAGTACAGCACAAAAAGCCTACAGCATCACTGAGACGCTGTAGGTGTAACACACGATTCAGGAAACTGGACAGCCACATCCATGGAGGAGGTAGGTGAGCTGGAGATGGAGCAGCGCGGCCCGTCCTGCCTGAAGCTGCGCAGAGCGCTTCTGGGGTGGCAGCAAGAAGAGGAGGGCTGAGAGACACCATGGTGAATAAACTTGGATTCCCATCTCTAAGGAGCAATGAGGGGAAAGCAGCAGAATGGGAGCACCAAGACGCAGATTTCCTCCTCGGCCCAGGCTTTGTAAGACAGAGTGAAACAGATAAATAGAGGGACTCGGCAGGTCCAAGTCACAAAGTGTCAGAGCCCGAGCCAAGAGGACGGTCAGCAACAGCCGAGCTTAATCAAATATCTTCAGCAGGCAAGAGAAACACAAGCCGTAGTGCCAGCGCTGATCTAATGCTGATGCTGAAGGCACATAATTTAGGGATTAGATAAAGCGCCCTTAAACCCGAGTGCCAACAAGCGAGCCACCTCTCGGTAACACGCCGGTAGAGCCGGAGGCCCCGTCAGCGGAGCAGCCGCCTCATCTCGCAGGGAGCCGGGCCGGGCCCCGCGGCTCCGGGGCCGCCCCCGCCCGGGGATGGGGCTCCGGGGCCGCCTCCGTCCTCGGGGCAGCGAGCCGTGAGCGGGCCGAGAGGAGCGGGAAGAGCACGAACTCGCCCCGCCGGGCCCGCTGCCCCCTCCGCGCCTCTCCGGTTTGACGGCCCCGAGTCCATGGGCATCCCCGGGCACCGCTCGGCCGGGGGCGCCCGGGCTACCGGAGCCGCGGGGCCGGCGAAGTGCCCGCCCCGTCCGCCCGCGCTGCTTCGCGGAGACCCGGCCCGGCCTGGACCGACGGGGCGGGCGGCAGCAGCGGCTGCCCCGCATCCCACCCCCCACACCTTCGCCCCACGCCGCGCACACGAGCCCTGACCCGGCCGCTTCCAAACACGGCGCTTCCCCTCCGCCGCTCCCCGGTCTTCAGCCGCATTTACCTGCTGCCATGGCGGCGCAACCGGCGTGCCGGGCCGGGCTCCTCCCTGGGAGGGCTCAGCGCACCTCGGCGGGCTCAGCAATCCTCCTCCGGTGCCAAAACTTCCCCTTATCCCCCCCCACTCCCCTCCTCAGCGGAGACAAAGGCGGCGACAGGCACCACCGCTCCTCGCATCCCGCAGCCGCCTCCCGGCGCTGCTCGGCGGGGCGGGGCGGGGGGAGCCGGTGTCCCCGGGCGGCCCGGCGGTCCCCGCGGGGCGCGGGCGCGGGTGGAGGATGCCGGCGCGCCCCGGCGCTGCCCTCCTTATATCGGGCCGCTCGCAGCCCCTGCCGGCTGCCGCACATGGCCCATCCACCGGTTGCTATAGCGATGCCTCCCCTCCACATGTTGCTGGCAGCAATTGGCTAAGGAGGTCTGGGCTGTTCAGAAACCCTTCGCCGGAGTGAGGCGATGAATGGACACGGGCTGTGTCACTCATTGGGAAAAGCTGTTTGGGGTTTCTGTTGTGGATGTGGGGGTTTTGGGGCTGTGAGGGCTTTTTTTGGGTTGATTTTTTTTTTTTTTTTTAAATTTTACGCATCCTCTCCATCCCTTTTTTCTTTTTTTTTGTGCCACTCTTGCAAGATGGAAGCAGAGGGTAGAACAATGACGGAAAGCCAAAAATAAAATCAAACGAGGACAGCAAGGAAAACCTAAAGATCATTTGCATGACAATACAGCAAAGAAACCCGCAACGTTTCTTCCTGAAAAAGACTTTCCTCCGTAAAAACAAATAAACAAAACAAACAGAAAAAAATCCAGACACACAGTGCCAAGCAAAGGAGGTCCAAAGTTCTCTCTTTTCCATCCTGGTTCTCCAAATAACACACGGAATTAAGAAGCAGCAGTGTGCTGCGACCAGCCGTGGGACAGCGGCGGAGCCCAGTTAAATAAATCACGACAGGGACTGCCGGGTGCGGTACCGGTGCGGGCGAGCGGGGCCGTGCTGTGCCCGGCTCTGCACACCACTAACTCCCAGTTAAAGCTGCTTTTCCGTGCAGGTGCCCGGAGGAGCACTGACACTTATAACGAAACGGACCCCGCAGCTTTCCCCGTCTCCCCTAGATTACAACACGCCGCCGACAAACGCGCTGCGGGGGCAGCCCCGAAGCATCTGCCCGCGAAGTGCCCCGGCTGCGGGAGCGGGACAAGAAAGAGTGGGGAGCAAGGGGGGTGCCGACTGCAGGTGACAGGTCCTCGGGAGGCGCCTTCACACCGCCCCCCCACCATAAAGCGTCCTCCCTCCTCTCTCTCCCCACTGTTTCCAATTGCCCCTAAAGCTGAGGGCGGCAGGCAGGGCAGAGCTGGCCCTCCTCTGGGCGCGGGGGGGACGGGGGGGACGGGGGGCACCCTCCCTTCCCTTTCCCTTTCCCTTTCCCCTTCCCCTCCGCAGCCCCCAGCCGTCCTCCCCACCCACTGTGCCCCAGCCTCCCCCGGTTCGGACGGTGGCAGCCCCTGCGTACCCCCCGGGCAAAACCCTCCTGAGCCTAGACGGACGTAAATCAGGGAGGCGGAGCTGTTCCCCCCTCCCATCGAGAGGACCCCACCCAGACGCGGCGGGACGGTGCGGAGGGGTCGGCGTGCGGGGGTGGGTGGGATGGGCCGGCCGGGGCGGGCTGGGTCACCGCCTTCCACACAGCCCCGCCGCACCGGCCCCCGTCGGGTCACAGCCCGCTGCAGTCAGCCCGGCCCCGGCGGGAGAGGGCGGTTCGCGCTCCCCGCGGCTTTCCCGGTGACACTGCAGCAACCCCATGTAGCTTCTCCTGTTTTCCCTTTCTTTTTTTCCCTTCTCTCCCCATCCTCCCCAACAAGCGCCTTGATAAGGACATGGGCCTGTCCGAGCGGCCCAGGACGGGCGAGGGCAGCCTGTATCCTGAAAGCATCCCTAGAGCGACACTTTACTTATAGGGCAGCACCAAAATGTCACCACCATCCACTGTCCTGGGTCATTCTGCCATGTTCAGAAAGGGCAGAGTGGTTGTACCATAGGCTCACCCCCCAATAACCACACACCAACCCCCTTCCCATTTCAGAGGGAGGAAGATGCTGTTTACATCAACCTCATCTTTGACCATAAGATTTCCGGGGAGATGATGTTGCTCCTCACGCTCCTACCTGGCTTCTGCTCCTGGAAAGTCCTTCATGTTCTCACACATTAACACAAATTTGACTTTTCCAAACATTTAATCAGCTACATTTTTAGTGCATAGTATCAACTTATGACTTTATCAGTCTGTCAGCCTGATAACACGCTTCTTCATCTGATACTGTCCTGCCCCGCTAAGAACCACAGTGTACCTCATTTGCTCACTAACCTGTATTGCTTAAGTTGAAAGATAAATGAACCTGCCAAGAGATTTCATTCAAAGCATATGTGTGTTTGCATATTGATTCTCCTAATGAACTGTCTGAAACTGATAAATACTTCTATTAGCATTGTAGGGTGTATTTCTTATTTACAAATATAATAATTATAATTTCCTGGGCAAATATTGCATCTTTTCAAAACTGATGTGCTGAATGAGTTGAGCATGAAATTGGCTCACCAACTGCCCAGACACAGCAAAATATTATTTAAAATACATTTTTAACAGTGACATTTTGAGAAATTTGTAATGAAATTTGAAATATTTTTCATTTTCATGTAATTTCGTTACTGTTATCATGTGGTAAATACAACCTTTGAAGGGATCGCAAATACCTGTGACAGCTATGTCACAGGGAAAGATTTACTTAAACATAGGTTATTTAATGTACTATTCCTTAACAACGCAGGATATGTTGCCAGATAGAAGAAATAATTTTCAATAGTTTACTAATTTAAAACTTAAAACCTGTGGTACTTGGTAAAACCTCATTTCCAATTGAATAAGTTACATTTAGGTGATCTAGATAAATTTTCTCATACTATATAATGTGTCTGTAAATGGGAAAACAAAAAACCTGACATCAGCAGCATTTCATGACAGAATTTCTAGGAAGTTTCCTGCCTTTTTCTTGGAAAACATTTGAAATCAAAAGTAAAAATTACTTTAAGACAGTTTCTCCGGTTTTAGCACATCTAAAACACTGGTATTTTGAAGATTCGCATGAACACTCATCCAAAATCAAGAGCTACATTTGAACTACACCTAAACTCAAAATATTTTGAATCTCGTGATTTCAATGAGAATGATATTGAAACATATTCCCAGTTTGCCCAGAACGGAGCTCTTGCCTGAGAACCAGCAATGTTTGTCAGGACCCCCTAAAAATCTTTACTTCAAAATCAGGTGCTGAAAACCACACTGACCCTTTTGCCTTGATTTCTGACTACACATCTGTCTGCAGGTTTAAGTTCAGTCACTTCTTTCTGCAAATGCATGCGCAACGTACAGCATGAAATAGATTTTCATTCTTTTAAAGGCTGTATGATGAAGTTAAACCACCATTTAATCCCATTTGTTGTTTTGTTTAAAAGTTATCTAACATCCTTTGGAGCCTTAGCTCCCTACATACTAATCCAAGTATCTTGCAAAGGATTTTCCACAGATTTCTGTCTGTGAGGATCTTAAAGTTGAATTTCCTCCACTCCTATCAACAAGAAGTCTTTTCCAAACATCAACTTCCTATACACATTTTTTTTAAATTACCATAATTTTAGGGTTACATGCACTAAGAAACAAACAAACGGAGTGCTTATGTCTTGAAACATAAATAAAACCAACACCTAGGACCATAACTTGAATATGCATTTAACAGTATTTTAACCACTAGTCTTCACTGAGTTTTTATGTCTTCTCATGCTCATCTGTGAAGATCAACACCAGACACTTTCTACTTCCAAGTAAATTCTAGAGCTCTTAGCTTTATTAAGAAAATGATTTCATTCTGGCTAAGACTTGAATCTAATTAATCTGTCTCGCATTTTAAAAATGATAACTAAATTCAAGCTGCATACTATTCTTCAGAGACAGCTTAAAATATTAATTAAAGAGTGCATTTTCCATTTATTTTAATTACATTAATACGAGTTTCAATAAATAAAATAGTTCTATGCTTCATCAATTCAAACAAACTTGAATGCAATTTTTTTCTATTGACTAGTTGTCTTTTCACATTGGCACTTTTGACTGGTTATTTTTAAATCGGAAAGAGATGCAGAAATGTTTGGGGGTTCCCATTAGTGAAATGAGGGGCAACTGTTTGGAAGGGTCAGCTCAGCCTTCTCGGAGGCTGATATAGTCCTTTAAAAGCGGCATTCTCATAACATATTGCTTATAAAGGTAATCAGTAATACCAAACTGGATGCCTTTATAGATATTCTTAAACAAATGAAGATTTTCTTTTATTGCATCTTTTCCAGGTAAACTAAAAAAACCTATTAGATCCCTCTGATCCACTTGCCTGTGATGCTTATTGATCCACAGACAAAATATTACAAGACAACTGAATGAATTGTGGTTTTAATATTCAATTTAATTAAAGCCGATGTGTTCTAGATTTGCAGGTGAACGTTTTTCTTGAGATAACTACTAACAAGACTGCCTCTAGCTTGTCCTGTGGTTTATGTCCAAAAAAATGCATTCTACCTAATTCAATAATAATTCTATCCTTCCAATATTTGAGCAGCAGCATCAGCTGAAGGAAAACTAAATATTGAATAAAAAGTTTCAAAATACCTTGGGAGTCAAAGCAGGTGTTGTGAAATGTCCTTTATACATTTCAGAACAGTTTGAGACCCTTTGTAATTCAGGGCCCAATCCTGCCCATCTCAATCTGAGAAATTCATTATAAATCAACAGAACTAATCAGAATAGCAACCGCAACACAATAGCAAATATTTCCAGGGTCAGGCTTTATGTAAATCAATATTTCACAAAAAATACTTGCAATATTGAAACCTTAATTGCATTGTGATTAGGTTTATATTCACAGAATATAGATAAAAATATTAATTTAAGTTTTAACATGAGACTAAATACTGTTATTATGAAAGCCTGATTAAGAAGCCTCTATAAAAATGCCAACTCAAAACCTGTTTAATGGTAAAACATTATGAGAAATGCATGATTTTACACTCTGATCTTGTTATAACAAAACGTGGCCATCATTGAAATGCTGAACTTATTTTACGCATCAGTACTGTACGTGCCAAGAATTCAGAGAAGCATTAGGTATCAGTTTTCTCTACTGTAACATCAGCAGATTAGTTTTGTTAAAGTGTTATTTTAATATTGTTGTGAAAAGGGCATTTATTTCTTCTTTCCTGAGAAGACAACAAACTAGTACAGTTTACATCTGAGAAAGTATTTTCAGCATAGTAGCCAGTGCTACAAATCCATATGAGATCTGAAATCAAGATGTGTTTGGGGTTTTTTTCTGCCTTTGACACAAATATTGCTCCTTTTATCTTATCTTCTAATACTGGTAGCCTCAGGACAAACATAGATTACGTTAGAAAATTGTCCTTCATTATATTGATCGAAATTTACTTCCAACCTACCTGAATCTCATGTTAGAACATTTTTATTAGTTCTAAATTGTTTGCATTATAAATTCAAAATAACAAAATGCTTTTATAAGTAGTTTGAATTTCTAAAGCAGATGGTTTACATAGTTCTTATGTGCTTCGTACAGTCACATTGAGTTTCGTTTTACACTGATCTTCCATTTCTGACTGAAGAGAAAGACCATCTTTGTGGAAGACACAGCTATGCCTCTTATGAAACCATATTAAGACAGCATTTTAATTGGTATATGAAGTTTTAATGACTGTCAGAATTGCAAAGTGCTGTTAGACCATATAAGTTCGTGCACCAGTCATACTCCACCTTACTGAAGATTTCTAGCTGGTGCTGCCATTGCTTAAGGCTCCCTGATAAGAGTCTTGCTTTTATGTTGTGACACAAGGAAATGGTGAAAGTCTGAACAGCATCAGTAATATCACCAGTTATACTGGTCCTGGGCTTTAACTGATGATTTGGTAAAGATGCCAGACGCCCAGTAAAATCCTTATTATACTTTCACTATATGTAATAAAGACACCACCCCCACTCCCAGCCCAGCTCTTTATTTTAGAAAGCAACTGGCCAGGGTTACCCTCTTCTTTTTCTGCTCCTGCTGAAGAAATGACAAAATGCCCCTTGACTGGAAGCAGGGCCTTGGTCAATAAAGCAAACAGGCACTATGTGCGTGGTGGTTTTAATATGACTATATTCCTGAAAGTATAAACACTTATCAAAAGAGAAAGAAGGTCCTGACACGTATAGGAAGGAGGATAGAGACTAGGTAACCTTCAGAAAGTCCCTTTTCTTCTCTGAGTCATAGAAGCATTCAAGAACATTGAAAAATTTTTGCCTTTTCTGGCTCTAGCAACAGGAAGGTGACTACATCGGTTTATGCAACCACAAGCTATAAAATCTAGATAAATAATTACATGTGACAGCATGCTAAAATGAATGTATCACGCAGTCATTTAAAAAATGCTGCTTTAAATGTATACCTTCAGATTACATATGAAATCAGAAAGATTGTTATCCTATGTTTTGCATTTTGCATGTAATGAAGCATGCGTAGAGACACTCATTAGATTTTTTCAATTAATTAATTTCAAAGCCAACTGTCTCTAAATATGGGTCTAAAATTCCATTTTAAACAGTAAGACTTTACAGTCATTGCTTTACTGATGCAGATAGGTCAATTTACACTAAATGTAGGTATGGTCTGTAAGCTTTTACCTGTACTCAGCCACTTGGTGTTTGAAGCAATTATCACTGAAGTCTCATTTTTTAAAAATGGAATAAGGAGAGCAACAGTGCTGATTTATATGAACAGAAGCTTTCACCCTTAAACAGTGGTCTTAGAAGTGACACCGAGAGCTGCGTCCACATGCCTATCACTGGATTCCCATAACTTCACCAGAGTTTTGGAAGGGCAAAGAATGAAGAGGTCATGCCAGAGCTTGATAAGATGCACGCTGACAAGCCTCTCATGCAAAGCTAATTGCAGAGGCAAAGTCAGAGCTTCTGAAAAGATCTTCTGTTTATCACTTTTATTGTGATTTGCTCAGGCTTTTGAAAGAAAAGACCTTCTTGACTCTTCCTTCCTTTTAGTCACTCGCTCTGTGTATGATAACTTTGTTCAAAAAGTTTTCCAATGAATCGCAAAGATTTCTCTTAATGCAATACCAAATTTTAAATTGTCACTAATACTAATGATACAACCCTTTTAAATGCAGAGCTCCGGAATAGTTAGGAGTTCACTGTACCAGCTACACTCCAGCACAACTAAGTTTTATGAGTTAGATTTCCTTGTGAATTCAAGGAAATTAATGAGAAACGGTACTTATGGACAAATTTCCTCTGGAAGTCCTTTCAGCCTCCCTCTGATTGTGTCCTCCAAGCTCCTGAAGGCACCGTGGAGATCTCAGGATGGACTTTAAGCACACCCAGGGAAGAGCTGCAGGTTCGGTGCCCAGATCAATCGCTTTATGCATGAAAGTGTAACTCTCCCCCGAGCACCTCAGAGGCCAGGAAATAAGTGCCACCATCAAAGGTTACACATTCTCCTACTACCTAGTCCTGCTTGTAGGACAAAAGCGCACCAGGGTCTGATCTCACAAGAAGCAGGAAACCATGCCTTAAAGTATTGCATTGTTTAAAACATAAATGTACTGAAAGGTTTTAGAGTTAGAACTATGATTAATAGAAATATTCTGCTGTTCAGCTCTCCCAGCAAAAGGAGAAGATGCTGTTGAGAAAAGGACATGCAAAGGCATTCTTTAAGGTCTTCATTTTCCTACTTCATTATCTCAAATTCACAATTTTTAATAGTTTTGTTCCTTTAGCTAAATTACACCTTAGGACTGATTATCCTGTCTTCTGTTTCAAGAAGCCAAATATTTGACCTGGCACTACTGGGGACTATTTGGTGCAACCCCACTGACTGCAATCCCTGATTTATGCTTGTGCCTTCCACCCTGCCTTCTTGCTCCCAAAAGCCCAAGTCAGGTCCATGAACCACAGAAAGTCCTTTAGAACCGTAGTTAAGGACTTAAGTGAGGTACAACTGGTCTCTTGCTTTCCTACTGGTCTGAAAGAGCCCATAACAAATACAATCTCTTTTCTTTTATGTTCAATATATTCATTACTCTACTGTTGATCACAATTAAAAATAAACTGAAACAAATATCATCTCTTTAGAAAAGTTACCATAGAAACACCATCAGAGAATTCCCTTTAAAAATGTCAAGATTTCCCTCACATTTAAATACGGACTCCCAGGCATTACTCATGCACCATTAAAAACTGCAACATATCCAGTGAGTCATTAGTTTAAAAATATATCCATAAGTATACACTTGTTCAAAGACAGAGATGTTTTTGTCTCACTAAATATGTATCACGACATGACCCAACTTTTGATTTTATCTTATTCTGTTTACATCCCCAGAGAAAAACTCGAACACTGTTTCTTGTTCAGACATCTGATTGAGCAAGGAGAGAACAAAAATCCAGAGTGACAAAACACTCAGAATGTGAGAAATACCAGCAAAATCTAATCAGAAAGGAAGAGTAACTTTGAATGTGTTTACATGGTAGTAGGCAAGATGAATGGAAAGAAAAATGTCTGAAATGAGACACAGTGCAGACATTCTCCACACACAGAGAGAAATTTAATGTTGTATCTTCAAATTTTTAAATTGAAAAATTTCCTAATTTAAACTAATTGATACTATGCTACTATGCTGTATCAGTTATTTTCCATTTCTTTGTGCCAAACTGTAGTATAACATTAATCCCTTATACTTTTCTACTCCTTCTTCCGTGGGATCACTGGCAAACTCTGACAGATTTTGGCAGAGGAGAAGAAGGTCCATCTGCATAAGATACTTTGATCTTATGGAAGCAGAGGAAAATATGCTGCAAAGTGGAAGGTGCTCTGCAAGTAATAGTAATATAAATTTAAAGAAAATTCAGAATTGGTCACAAAGCTGATAAATAGTTTATTCATAAACTCTCACATATTTAGAGGAGATAATAATATAAAGGCAGTGTGCCTTCCCTTTGCATTACTGGCTCTGCTGCAGATAAATCACATGGCTGAATTGAACGAGATTAATGATAATAAAGACAGTTTTCTCATTTTCTTTGTAGTAGAGCCAACCTGAAAATGAGAAAAAACAACAACATTTGAACTAGTTTTTGTTCTGCAGGCTCTTATAGAAATGTTTTATTTCTTTCCCATCCTTAATGCAAGGAGTCTTAGAAATTTGCTTCTGCATTTTTTAGTGGTAGAAGTTCTTCCATTCCTGCTTAGTCCTATTTCCTCCTTTCTAATCCTGCTTCCTTCATTTGTGTCTCTTACTCAGAGCGGAAAATAAACATTGAAGAATAGATATAAGAAAACCAATAAACCCAGTTTAAAAATGCCAAGCAAAATTATTTTCCTTTCTTTCAATATTCAATTTCTGCTGAGTATTTAAATTTTTCACAAAAGCTGCAAACATTTCTCAAAGAGAAATCTAAAATTAAAAAATTGTTAATTTGTTAATTTTTTAGCCACTTATTTATATAATAAATTATCATACTTCCACCTTTATTTTTTTTTGCTGTCAGAATTATGCCTTCTGCTTCCATTTCAACTGAATGACATGAAAAAATAAGAATAAACCCAAGGAACGAAACTGAGATCATGTGAAGGTGAGCAGAAGTACGGTATCAGGACAGATGTACATAGAAAGCACCGAAAGAAAAACATATCCTGAAAGTGACACCACACTTTAAATTAACTTTTAGATTTTGATTATAAATTTCTTGCCAATCAGAAAGATAAACAGCGATAGCATTTTTCCTCCTGAAGTCAGGAAGGGCAGTGCATAGTACAGTTGTAAGTGAGGTATCTTTGATATCTTGCTTCTGATTTAATTTCTCACCATTTCTAGAAAGATCAGGTTTTGGAAATATCTAGACATCATTTTTCACCCCCACTGATCTCATGAAGAGTCATATTCCCACATTTAGCCCAAATTGTGCCCCAGCCACACTGGTAAAAGGCTTTTCTCAACAGGCATCTAGCAAGAGACAGAAGCAAGGAGTGTGGGGACAGGTTTAGATATGAAACACAGGTATGTGGTGGGAAGCTTTCAGCTGGAAGTTGGTTTAAAATCTTTGGTAATTATGTTTATATTCAGTGCCACAGAAGGAGTTTCACACAAAAACAGGTCTGCTTGTTTCAAAACTGGGTTGTTCAACGCTGTCTGCATCATCAAAACACATTTATTGGTTTATGGACTCAGTGTCATAACATTACATGTTGCCCCTGAGAGCTGGCCTTTGCATCTGGATATCAAAGGCAGATGATTAATGTGCTGAAGCTGCCCTGGCAGAGAGCTCCCTGCTGACCACACATCTGAGCAGGGGCTATTTTTATGTGAAGTGTGAGATTTGCTAAAGTGAGGTGCTAGTTTCTTCAGAACTCCTCACCTTCTTTCTTCAGCAGGATGTATTTACTTTATTGTGAGAATTTCTCCATGTTCACCTCATCATTCAGCTGCCTTTAGATAGAAACAAATATGAAATGGGACCAACACAAAAGCCTGAGGTTCAGCCCTGAAGGCCCTTCTGCACTGTCCTGTAGCTTTGCCGTGTATGAGTAACATGGTTTGCCCTAAAATCAAGACAAAAATCTCTATGTCATTTCTCTGGTTTTCTCTCTGAAAGACAAGTCGCTTGAGCTGTAACAGTTTGCACTGGGGAAGGTCTGTCCTCATCTATTTTTATTCACACGTATGTATCACACTTCCATGCACCATAACTAGAAATCAAACAGCAGTCCACCTCAAAGCTTTAAATTACTTAGGGCTTAATTAAGAGTATGATAGAACAGATACAAAATTTAAGATGCAGTCAGTGGGTAAATTAATGTAGACACAAGCTCATGTGTCTGCTCTGTACTTCAGTCTCATAGTTTCATGCAGAACAAATTTCCCACTCATTTTTCCCCCTAGACATAACATAGAGTAGTGTAATAACTATGATTAACATTATATGAAAATTAAACAATTTTGAAATTGCAGGGTTTGGAAACATGACTATCATACATATGACAAAGAAAAATGGTATCTTTCTACATCAATGTGTCTCATACGTGGATGAGGGTTGGATCTTGGCCCACTCCAGTTGCTTTGTGACACCCTGCAGTGTTCAAGCGACTGCAGGGCTGGGGCAGGCAGGTTCCCGAGCATGGTCCCGCATCACAAAGGCAGAAGAATGACTGTGAATCAATTCCTGCTGACCACTATAGAAAGCGTTCCTATCCTTAAGGATAGGAATACAACACAACTGCATTAAAACAGGAACATCAAGCTTCTTTATAGAGCGCCCCCTTTCACTTTTAATTAGGGTGATGCTGGGTGAGTGGTCCCTCAAAAGTGGAGTGTCTCAGAAAGACGACCAAAGCTCTCCTGTCTTATCCATGTGGGACAACCTGTGAATCCTGCGCACTCTTCACAAGTTTGAGCATTCATCTGCACAGAAATGAGAGATGGAATAACGTTGCAAATTACTTCTCATCCCAGCCATTTGATCTGTCACTTTTTTCAACAGACTCATTAAAATTGGGCTGTTGTACAAGAAATTTCCCCGTTGCCCTTGGTTGCCTGCAATAAATGCACAGTTGGGCTAAAATGCAGCATATTATCCAATTTTCTCTGTAGCACTTTGGTTCTGCCAAAGCGTTTACTCCATAGACCAGGTTCCTTCATCTGATGAACGAGTGGAGGGAAGATGCTTAGGAACATGCTCTCTCTGCCCTAATATCAGACCAGTTTCTAATTTCTCTTTGCAGTCCCCATTCTGTCTTACATCTTTGAAACAACCTCTCCATACCACTTTGGATTTTGAAAGGCAATTCGTCTGCCTAAAGGATAATGAGCAGAAAACCAAATAAACAGATCATCAAGATCATTATTTTTAAGGTGCTTCCCTTCTGTGGGTTTCCCACAGAGCCCTGATTTTTGTTCTCTGTTGCTGTGTAGAACAGAGTTTAAGGAGAAGACCATGGATCTGAGACTAAGAAGGCTTTGTTGCTTTACACCCCATTACAACACTAAATGAAGAGATGCAAAAGTTTGGCTTTAGTCCTGATTGTGTAAGTGTCACTGATGATGTGGTAAAGAGGGGAAGAGAATTTCTTAAGAGTGTATTAACAAAATACAGTTGTGATTGCAATTTGTTAACACTTTTAACAAAATGGATGTCAAACAAAATAAACTCTGCATTTGGCCAGAGAGCTGGACCTCACTGTAATCAAGAGCTAGAGAACAAGAACGCTATAAATTGCTTTCCAGTCACTGAGAAAGGGAATAAATCCAAAGTCCTTTTTATGGGAGAAGTAATCAGGCGACTCTACTATTTCACAGTTACAGTGTATGGTTTAGGGCTACAGTTACAAATCATAATTTTAAAGGGTGAACTCCTTGAATGGAAGAAACAGGCTGAATGACCCTGTCCATCAGCCGCACGCTAAGGAAACCTGCTCGGACTGACAGTGTCACTACATCAGCTGCCATCGCTCCCCTGCATCAATCAGCAGGTCATTGCGAATTGTGGGTCTGGAGAGTGATGCCGCGCATTCCCTCCTGCATGCCCAGAGCTGGGGGGCACTCCTTCTTTCTCGCTCCCTTAAGGTATTTGGATGGGGGAAGGCTCCTTAGATATTTGAGCTGTGCCTTTTTGCAGGAGAGAGAGACGGTTGCTTTGAGCGGATGTGATGCTTCTTGGAGGGATGGGGGGTCACGGCTTCCAGGAACTCACACACCTGGGATGAACACGGTGCTGAACACCATGGGCAGCAGGGCTGACAGCAAGGTCTGCAGCCTCCAGCCTGCTCCTCCTCCCTGTATACTGAGGCACCTGGAGCAGAGAAGCAAAGGAATCACCTCAGCGCCATACCTCTAAAATAAGCTCTCAGCCCATCCTCAGACTTAGAATTTACTTTTTGTCACCTGCTAAGGCTCATGCATTGCAAAACTATGTAAGAGCGGACTGGGGAGAGCTTGGGCCCGGCTGGCAGCCTTTCTCTTAGCATATCTGCAAGCTCTCGAACACAGAAGTGGCCACGCCTTAGCACAGGAGCCCATCACCACCTCCTTGCAGAAACATTGCACGACCATCACAGGGCAAGCAGGCCAGCCAGGCTTACTTGCAGAGAGACCTGATGTGGATGACACAAATAATTGCAGCTGATGAAGTTATAAAAGTTGATATTTTCTTACAAAAGCACTGGAACAGGCTGCCCAGAAAGGTTGTGGAGTCTCCTCTGGAGACATTCAAAACCCACCTGGACACATTCCTGTATGATCTGCTCTGGTGACCCTGCTTTAGCAGGTGGGTTGGACTAGATGATCTCCAGAGGTGCCTTCCAACCCCAACCAGTCTGTGGTTCAGAGTGAGTGCTCTGCTCTCGGCTGCTGCAGACAAGCTTTTCCAAAGCACAGTGTGTCCTGGGGCAAAGCCCAGGTCCCTGAGCGCTGGCTGGAGCCAAGCACCTGGCTGTCCTCACCAGCCTACATCCCCACCTGACCACTGAAGAAACCAAATCCAAATGCTACAAGACCTTCATAATCACATAGAGACACGTATGACAACAGGAAATAACTGAAGGACAGAGAAGGCATGAAGAGAACAGTCGCCCTGCAATTTTGGATGTGGGCACATCTCACTGCAGGTTCCTCAACACCGCACTGAATGTAGCCCCAGATTTCAGAGGCAGCAACTGCATTATGCATTTTTCCTCAGAGTGCCAGTTCTCAAGCTTCAAAGAGAAGGGACATTCATCATCTACAGAAATGCTGGATTATTTATCATGGAAAAAAATCAAGCACTCTTACTTACACATTAATTTAAAATATTAATTTGAATCTATTTGTCAGCAAAACTCTAAATGGTTATGAAGTATGTGCGCTGCAGCAGATTTTACTTACAGGAACACCGAAGCATACCTTAACATCTCTTTTGTTGAAATTCAGCTACAAAGTCTGTGACTAAGATGTGCTTTGACTTTAACACCTCTCCAGTGGCTTGCTGCTTTTCTTTATTAAAAACGATCCCAGCAGAGTATTTTTTCTTGTTATAGATCACTTTTTGCCCTTACAGTAGAAAACGTGTGCTCACACTAATTTCTACATACCAGATTATTATTATTATTATTTGTGATGATCAGATCTGAACAACTTGTCCTGGCAGAATGATTTATGCATCTCATTTCAATAAGAATAGGACTCTATTTGATTTTAAAAGGAAAATGGGATTTTTTTTTTTTAAAGAACTGAAGTAAAAGAGGATTACAGAGGCCTCTGGAAAAATAAAAGATGGAAACATTTTATTTATTTCCTTACATATGCCTAATAAGATAGTCAGCACAACAATAACAACAAAAGCAAAAGTTTTACTTTAAAGCCTAGAGGATTGTTAACGCAGTTGGTATTGTGGGTTTTTAATGGTAGGTATAGGCTAGAGCTGCTAGCTGGGAGGATTTGGGCAGGAGAGAGGGGGATTGTGGATTTTATGGGCTGAATGGGCCATTGAGAGAAGAAATCAAGATGCCTTTTGGGGGGGAAGGGCAGGTCAAGACACTACCCTCTTCATCCTCTTACAGCCTGGTCACACAATGAAAGTCATATTGGCATAAAACCATTTCACAAAATGGACCAATAAATCCAGAATTGCGGTTGGCATCACTGCAACTACTCCAGGTGAGGGGAACAACCAAAACCTTCCCTAATAACAGATTCCTAATGCTACCTACAGGGCTTATCAGCCCTCTTGGAATCCTCCAAGGTGCCCATCCTCAAATTAAACAATGTATTTTCAACATATAATATTCTCCTTTTCAAACTACTGTACTTTTTGGGATATATAAAGGGGCAGACAGATAAGAGGGTGGGAGGGAAGAGGACAGGGTGATCTCCAGCTTCAGACTCATGCCAGGTCTCATCAGAACAGCACAAAAAAAGCCTCCCAGAGTTAACAATGACAGCAAAGCATCTTGCTCTACAGATTTCCATACATTTTTGGACCTTGGGAAGGTGAAGTGATAAGTAGGGAGAGAGTTTCTTTCCATGTCTGTCCGTGGTATAATCTTTCACAAGTCATTACATTTATCAGTTCCTGAGTTTTCTTATTTGTAAAATGGACACAGCAGAACTTCAGTCCCTCACAAGGCTGTTGTAGAGTTCAATTCATTAAAATTTATAAGATGCATTCAAGTTTTTAGCTAAAAGTTGCTGTATAAATTTCAAAGCTTGGAGCATCTGTTTCCCTACACAGCTGAATACAAACCAGAAGAAAAAAAAAAAGTCATGCATACAGGGTTCCTTGTGCTACCATAGACACCTTCTGTCTCTATTGCCCAAGCTGAAAAGTTATAGGTAGGTATTCACAAGTGGCACATCCTTTTTGAATAAGGTGTCACAGCCCTTTGGTACCACCAAAAGAGAGCTGCCTCCAGACTCTGTGGATTTCTAGATACTAGAAGTAGCATGAACTCACTGACTATGGGGTCACATCTCCGAGTTCGCTGCAGGACTTTGATACAATACTGCTAACGAGAAGTTGAAAATCAGACCAAACACCGAAAAAATAAAATTAAACAAGACATCCAAGTATTCTTATCCTGGCTTAAAAATAAGTACGAGGGGCACAATGTGGTTAATTTAAATATCACAGCTGATAGACAGCTGTTCAGACAGATTATTGTAACAAGTGCCATAAAGCAGGAATAAACAAAGGCGGCTTTATGAAAAATGCCAAAACCAGAGAGATAAGGGACAAAAAATAATCTGTTTTTGTGGAAAAAAAGATTCTAACTGGACTTCAGAATGGCTCAACGTCCAGTCATATAACTGTAATGTCAACACTGTAAGTTCCTGATCTTCCTAGGATCTTATAATATGACATAGATATGAGAAGTCAGGCAATCTAAGCTCCACCCATAAGACATGAAAAATATAGACTTTTATGAGGTGGCTGTCAAGGGATAGTTTCAATGTACTCTTAGGGCCAAAGAGGAAAAAATAAAGATATACGAGTTTGTTGGCGAACCCCAAATTTATGAATATCTAGACAATAAATTTGTTACCCACAGGCTAGCCAGAGCAGAGTGGTGAACTGCCTGCTCCACCTGGGAAAGCCTGATATCAAATGAGACTCTTACCTTTCAGTATCAAGAAAAAAACCTCACCCCCCAAACAGAGAAGACATTGCATACAATCACTAGCAAATTTAAGCAGGGACCAGAACTCCCAGGCTCTTTTGCTAGCTCTTGAATCCTCTTGGGCATGCAATTTAACCTCCCTATGAAAGATTTTTCATAAGCGCCAGAGGGATTCAGAAACGCAAGTCTCATTAATTTTCATTAGACGTGTGCAACTCCACCCCTTGGGTCCTTTGAAAATCTCCCTTCCTGTGTTTTTAGTTGACTTCCCTCTTAAGTAGGGATAATAATTACAACTATCAACCTGTTTAAATAATACACTTATAATATCACTATTATCTTAATAGATTATATTCAGCACTGAAATAAATGCATCATAATAAATAATGCAGAACTTTAACATCTGTTCTGGTTAGTAAATAATTCACAAGTCAATAATTAATTTTCTAGCTGTTCATTTATAATTCATAAATATTTGCCAAATATTCAGAATCTGAAAAATGTTATCTGAACTATCCTGTGAACTTTTCCTGTTAATTATTACATATTGGCTATTTGTGCCATTTAGTTTGGCATTTAATTAACACAGTATTATTTTCTTTATCCTGACCGAACGAGTTAAATTTTTCAAATGTCGGAAAGAAAGTCACTGGCAACAGTGAATCATGAATATTCACTTAGTATGACATTTCAGTGCCCACAAAAATTCACAATGCTTTGAGGACTCACCAGCATTTTCATGAACAGCATGATTTGTGGAGCCAGTCTCTAGTACTATTTGACTTCTTCTGCCAGCTCACCTACTTCGCAGTTGTTCCATTAGCCAGTTCTCCAGTTCACTCCCAGTGCTTACCTACTTCAACTAATTAATATTTGCATGATGATTTGGAGTTTGATGATCAAAACTTGGGTGGGAATATTTTTTAAACAGTACCAGTATGTACAGGAAAAATATACCTTTAACATATTAGTTCAATAATTCCCCAAGAACTTCAATGCCTTTTATATCCCTGTCACATTAGAAAATGTGACAAAGGCATCTTTGACACATCAGACTGCATCTGTCTTAACAACAACAACAAAAAGACCTGAAAGCTCAATCACTACTTTTCATTCTGCAAAACATGTATCACCAAGTATTGCAAATAATCATTACCATCAGTGTGCATTTGTAATGGAGTTTAGCAGCAAAAGACCTGAATGAGTGAGATTATCCAACCTGAGGCACATTCCTAGGCCAGTGAAATTTGGTAATTAGTTTCTGTAGGCTCTTTGAGCTACAGAAAGTAATGAGTCTGCTCTACAGGGCAGTTCTGGCTGTGGGCTGGAGTGTCTAGAGGAGACACATCTTCCTCTGGTGACTACACAGAGGGCCAGAGCAGCATTGCTCTTTAATCACTTCATGGTGAAATTGAGCCTTTAACTGCTGACTGAAGATGTTCCTGTTGTTTTAAAAGCAGGACAAATAAATATTCACTTGCTACTTTCCCCTTGAAAAGGATCTTTGTGTTCACCAAATGTTCCTGATGAAGCTTCCGAAACAGTCTAGAATCAAAATGGATAGTTTTAGTCTGGTTCCCCAGAGGACTCAAAATATGAAACTAATTTACATCTGGATTTAAATGCTTGTTCAGAACAACATTTTGTGTGCAGACACATCCAAGCTCATGCCTGTGTCAGCGTATGGGTGAGGGTACAGGGCTTAAAAATGGGACTGGAAGACAGGCTCAGGGCACAGCTATTGTCTACAGCACTGACGGCTGCCCTTCACACTTCTTTCACTAATTAGAGCTTCATCAGATTAATCATGTATGCAGTCCTACTGAATGCAATGGGACTACTGCTGGGGACAAAAATAAAAAGCAAGTTTAAGTGCTGCAGGTGGTTAGATCATCGATAACTAGAGCCAGAACCTTTCATGTAGCAACTCAAGTAGGGAGAAGCTATCTTCTACCCAGCATTTCCATACCTATTACTTCACCAGAACCATTAGGATTGTTATACAGTGAATATCCCTGAAACAGCAAAGTATCATTATAATGGATTTTTTTGTTAAGAGTTCATAGCATCCATAAGCCTATTCACACAGCAATGTGCAGCCATAAAGCTTTGAAGAGTGGGGTTTAGAGAGTGGAAAAGTAGCACAAAGGTAATTCAATAAGATGTTGGTCTCACAAACAGTATCAAAAGACTAACTTTTACATAGAGCGTGACATTTACCTTTAAAGCTAAGAAGATTTCTCTTGTTCAAATTATTTTCATCAGGAAACTACACTTGTTATGGATTTTTCCCACTCAGGCACAGACAAATGAGACAAAAAGCTAGATATTTAAAACATTAATATAATGGCCTGATACCCTGTAAATAAAGCTTTGGCGATTATCCATTTGCTTTAAGAGGGTCTTTTGTTAAGCCACCATTTTTAGGTCATCTCTGCAGCTTAATCCAAAATAGCTGTAACAGGTACTAGCCCTTGAATATAAGCATTACCTACAGATGCAAGAAGCAGATGGCAGGTGTGTTCATTGTACTCTGCCGTGAGGATCTTGGCACATTTTAAAAGGGATTTGGTGCAACCTAGTATAGGGTCTATATTCTCATTAATGCTAAAATAAATTAAATTTGCTTTGAAACAACCTAAAGACTCAGGGAGATCCCACTATTGAGGCTGCTAAAGGCACTGCTGCCAGTTTCCTTATACCTTATATTGGTCTAGGCATTTGATTAATTGTTTAGCAAAGGACACATGCAGATTGGGGGGTTAGAACACCTCTCCTATTAGGAAAGGCTGAGAGAGTTGGGTTTGTTTAGCCTGGGGAACAGAAAGCGTTGGGAAGACTTTATTGTGGTGTTTTAATACTTAAATGGGGCATTTAAGAAAGACAGAGAAGGACTTTTTACCAGGGACTGTGGTGATAGAACAAGAGACAATGGTTTTAAACCAAAAGATGGTAGATTTAAAGGGATCTTTAAAAGTCCCTTCCAACCCGAACCATTCCATAAAGAACACATCTAAGAAAACTCTGGTGACTTACAACATCTACCAGGACATTGGGCATGTCACTGTAACTCTCAAAGCATGGAAACTGAAGCTGGTTGTCCCATATTCTTAGTGATCTATAGGACAGAAGATAAGGCATTGGCCATTGTAATTTCCTCCAACTGATGCTTTCTTTTTCTTGAAAACTGGTTGGTGGATAAGAAACTACTAGCAGAAGAAGGTTCAGGGTTTAATTCTCATCCAGATCTCCTGATTTTCTGTACTTCCTGAGCAACACATGATTGCATCCTCTTTAGCCCTCTTAGGCAGTTCCCTGCTCAGCAGGCCAGTTTTATAGAGGCTTTATTATATATACAAACCCTCCTACTCACTGAATGGGTGTCCTGTATAGTAAATTTCTCCGAGACAGTGGGTACCCAAAAAATACACCCAGAAGCACAGGTACTAAACCTGTCAGAAATGGAGGCTTAAGTAATTTCATAGGCTTAGCATTAATTGACTTCCCTGAGTCAGAGCAACATTTGAATCTCAGCCTTGTGGCTACTGTGCTACTGTCACAACCAAAGGACTATTCATCCTTGTGCTTTGGACACTCCATATCAACACATACAGGTTTGGTTAATAAACTAGTTGGTAGAACAGCGAGCTTTTTCACTAATAATGAATACAAGAAAGTTACTTTCAGAAATAGTGCTTATAAATCATGCACTCATTATTCTAACCACATTGTTGAGTTAAGGCTAAAATAGGATACAGATCATTAAATCCATGTTGTATCTGAAGAAATAATCTAAGTCACAAATAGGTAACCTACTCCAAGACCCAAAGTGTCAGGACTTCTGAAAAGAATTGAGGACAAATTCTGAAATTATGCAAACACTGATAAAGATTTCTATTTCGGGTAAAAATATAGGCAGGCTGATGTTGGGAGCAAAGGAATTCATGACAGTTTGCCCAACCTCTTCCTCTCATTTCTTAAATAATGCATGATTTGAAATGAGAGCAAGCCAACATCTCATTATCTGATGTACCCTCCTCTCACAAGTCACATCAGCATGCAGATTCCCAAAGCACCGATTCCCAGAGATGCAGCAGACTTGTCCAAACTGTTATGAGTATCGAGAAACATTTTATACAACATGCTATCAGAAATAATTTCACACAGAGTGTGTGTTGATCCTAAGCATATTTGATGGCAAGAGTTCCTAATAAATTGTAAGGCTAGAGAAGCCTAAGGAACAGGAACCTTTGTAAGTCCTTTGCTGCAAAGGGACTAGCATTTTCATTGTCTAAAGTTATGACATTTTGCCTTTGGATGATTTTCTTGGCAAATACTATAGACCAGTGTCAGAAGGGGAGGAGAAAAAGAGAGACTGTACAATACTTTCTATTATATGCATCACATGGTGTCTTTTGGTTCAGTAGACATAAACAGCTTTAAAGTTTAAAGCTAATTCAAATTGGATTTTAGAAACACAAAGTCTTAAAACATTTGCACCAAACTAAGGGATTACACTCTTATCTTATGCTTAGAAAAGCTTTTGAAAAAAATATGGTAGCTCAGATTTTAAATTGGGTCTTCAAAACCCTCTTGTCTGTAGCTGTGTCATCTGCTCAGTTGCCTATTGTCAAAAGGTAAAAAGTCTTATAGAGAGAAGGATTTGCATAAATTGCTATCACCTGCTGGCCAGCCCAGGTTAATGAAAGTGGGGGGAAAAATAAATGCATGAAGCCTTTGAGCCTAATCTTTCTTGACTGTTTCTGTGCCAAAACAGATGAGCAAAATATTACTGTGGTTGTATTCTTAACTTGCAGATCATTTACAACCTGGGCCCGGTCTTGCCCTTTGCTATCACTGAAATCCTCATTTCCACCTACTGAAATCACTCATCAGAGAGTGGAGGAACCTTTTCATAGTACAGATGCATTTAGGCTTCTGCTCCCCACATGCACTGGAAAAGATGAAGTGCAGGAAAATATGGGAACAAGCTGTACTAAAAGAAAATAATCCCTTAGTGGTTTGAGTAGAGCATACACAGCAGTTGGACAGTCAGGTTAGAAATAACACGTAAAGAAAAAGCATGTTAGCCAAATGCTCAGACTCTAAATTAATTGTACACTTGCTAAATAGGAGTTAAAAAAAGAATCTATAGCAGTCTACAGCTACTTAAAGGTTAGTTACAAAGGTGGTAGAGCCAAACTCTTTGCAACAATGTTAGGGGACATACGGAGGCTGATGACCATCATCTGGGGGCCAGGAGATGAAAACAGCCCAAAGAGGCTGTGAATTCTCCACCCTTGGTGGTTTTCAAGACTCAGGAGGACCATAACATGAGTGACCTGAGAGTGTGTTGGTGATAGCTGAAGTTTGAGCTGGAGTTTGACCTAGACCTGCTCATGTCCCTTCCAATCACCCTTTTTGTGATCCTGTATAATGCTAAGTATGAAACTGAACATGGTGAATATAACTATTTAAACAAACAATCATAAAAAAGTATAGCAATTTTGAAAGCAGTAATTTTGTTCAGAGGGATAAAGAATGGTTCTGAAAATTTACTACAGCATAAGGTCTTTTACCAGTCATGTCAAATGAATTTTTTTTTGTTGTTTTTTTGTTTTGTTTTTATAATGTCTGTTCCTTCCTGTTCAGACTATTCACAAGAACCTAACATTAATATTAATGGGATTTTATATTTGCATCAAAAGAACAGAATCACAGAATCACAGAATGTTAGGGATTGGAAGGGACCTCGAAAGATCATCCAGTCCAATCCCCCTGCTGGAGCAGGAACACCCAGATGATCACAAAATAATAGACAATGCTCATCTACAGGTGAGTCTCATTTCAAAAGGAGTCTCCTCACTGCACTCTATTGTCTAACAAAGTTTCCCAAGTATTTAGACTTTCCAAAGTTTACTTTCTTTTGTGCAGAAGAAGAAAGGGGAATGTGGCTTATTGTTGAAGTCTTTTAAACAGCTGTGAAAATGACCAAAACATTGCCTGGAAATGTCAGAGAAAAAGTCACCACACATGTGCCAGCCTAATCTGTTTTATGTGCTATAACAAATATATTACCACATATACTAAACCGCATTGAACTATTATGATAATAGTGAAACCCTGGATTATGCACTGTATAGTTGATCTATCCATGAAAAAGGTGTTTGATGCACATCCGCATTACCACACACAGGCAGATCAACTCTGCTATGCTGATACTACTGCTTGGTTTATCCCAAATGCACCCAGCGATGCAATACAATGATAAATTTCTTTCAGGGAAGTCTCTGATTGATCTGTAGGAGACATATTTGAGTACAAGAATGAGCATAAGAAGCAGTCTTGTGGCACATGCAGTGCACGGGATGCCCACAGAAGGTTAATCCATTCTCAGAAGTTGCTAAGTAACAGTACCCTGAGCTCAGGGTCATCTCCCAGGACTTTGACTTGTGTTTTATTGGCTGGATATCACTATTTCTTGATAGTCTGTTTGGGCAGTAGGAGTTGAGGGGGGAAGAAAGAGCACTGACTTGATTTAAATCAGTGGAGAATCTGACTTGTCTCACAATTCTGAAGTTTGAATTAACATCTCAGCAAAAACTCCCTGGTCATGAGAAAACTCATTGACTTCTGGACTGGTATATACTAATATGCCAAACTTTATTCATTACAATAGCACTATCTCTTTAGAACCCCCAAAATTCATTAGAAGGCAGGTGAAGCAAATTTGATTTTGTCAAGCTATCACTTCAGTGGAGTATTACATAGAGGATGGAGTGCACTTATGTTTTGCATATCCTAGGTACACAATTTCTGTTTGCTGGAGGTGATTTTCTATCTGTCAGGGATTTTCATGCCCCCCCTCCCACCCTCCTCCCTTTTTTAAAGAAAGAATCAATCAAGTCCTGTCCCAGCACACAGGTAAATAAATTTGTACCAACAACGGGATTAAGGTCAAAAACATACCCAACATTCTTCTGCAAATACCCAAGATTAAAATAAATGTATTTTTATTAATGCTGTTAGAAATCTCTCCAACATTTGAATGCTGTGACATTTGAACAATAATAATCTTTATGCTTCTCACTGAGATGTGCATTTTTGTCAGCAAACACTGTAATACATGGCTTTAAGATTTAAAATAAAGTTCTAGCAAACC